>NW_025422127.1:1250000-1875000 GCF_011764305.1 Mustela putorius furo | reverse complement strand
ACTGGTTATGTGTGAAGACAAGAGGGGAAGGGACCAAGATTAGGAGCGGGGTCAATGTAGCTTTAATTGTATGTGTGTGTGCGCATTTTTTTCTTACCTGTGTAATTAAAAATCTTTATTGTAGTGATAAGCAGTGATGAGACTGTGGCTGATTTAGTCTAGCAAAATTTCCGGTTGTAACCTGCATCCTTCAGACTCAGACCCCAAATGGCGCAGTGGGAGATGTTGCAGAATCTCAACAACCCATTTCAGGATCAGCTGCACCAGCTGTACTCAGATAGCCTCCTGCCGGTGGACATTCGACAGTACTTAGCTGTCTGGATTGAAGACCAGAACTGGTGAGTGCCTCAAGAAGTTGGATTTGGGTAGGATGAAGAAAGTGTTCTTCTGAGCGCCAGGATCCTGGAGACACCAAAAGCAGGATGGGGTTAGAAGGCCTCAAAAGACGGTAGCAACCCCGCAGTGATACTAATCCTTGTCATTTCTGATCCCCAGGCAAGAGGCTGCACTGGGCAATGATGATTCCAAGGCTATCGTGCTGTTCTTCGACTTCTTGGACCAACTGAACAATGAGTGTGGCCGCTGCAGTCAGGACCCTGAGCTCCTGTTACTACAGCACAACTTGCGAAAATTCTCTCGGGACATTCAGGTACTTAGAGGAGCCAGGAAGAGCCAAAAAGCTGAATAGAAAAGTATAGAGGAGTATAGAGGAGTATGGTTTAGGGTATGGAACAGGACCTGGAGATGTGAAAGGATGGGGGCAAATCCGGGCAAAGGGAGGACAAGGTCTGGACTTGGGGGGATCACTGGCAGAGAGAAAGGCAGAGTCTAGATGACCCTGTTGGGAAGAGGCTAGGTTTTAGGGTACCAGTGGTGAAGAGGGGGAGGGCAAAGGACCCTGGAGGAGGGGGACTTACTGGGATCAGTGGTGGGGCAGGTCTGGAGGGCTAGATCATTGATGACAATTGAGTTTAGCCAATTGTTTATCTTCCTACTGCAGGGTCTTCCCCAGGGCCCTACCCAGTTGGCTGAGATGATCTTTAATCTCCTTCTGGAAGAAAAAAGAATTCTGATCCAGGCTCAGAGGGCTCAGTTGGTAAGAACAATTTGTAGTGATTTTGAAAGCTCCTGGAGTAGAGAGTGACTGTGGAAAGGACTCAGAAGTTTGTCTCAGAACAAGATCCTCCCCCACATTCCATGATATATATAATTGCAGGCTGGATTTTAGGGATGAAAGATCGGAATTAAAATGTGCTCAGAGTCTCTTATTTCAGGAGCAAGGAGAGCCAGTCCTCGAAGCACCCGCAGAGAGCCAGCAGCATGAGATTGAATCCCGGATCCTGGAATTAAAGGCTATGATGGAGGTGAGTGGATGTGGGAAAAGTTAGGGTCAGTAGGGCTCAGCCTGCCATCTCCCACAGAAGCAGCCTCCTCTGGGTCTTATCTCGTCTCCAGACACTGAAGAAATCCATCTGCCACCTGAAAGACCAGCAGGATGTCTTCTGCTTCCGGTATAAGATCCAGGCCCAAGGTAGGAAGCAAGCACACTGAGGGGTGGTCGAAACACTAGTGCCTGCTGGGAGGCCAGGGGTGGAAGAGGGGAGAAGTGAAGAGCCCCAAGAAGCAGTAATCTCTGGCTACTGTACCAACCGCAGTGGGTGCAGCCCCACTCCCAGGGAGAGCTACAAGGGCCAGCCAGGGCTCTGGAGGTTAGGCTGGAGGTGTGGCTGAGGGCCAGTGGGTGGGCGCTTGGGGAGACGTATGACAAACTGCCTCAGCAGATCGAGTGGGCTTTTGGTTCCGGCATGACCCTTCAGAGTCTCCCTGAGGGCCCAAAGGTGCCTCTGCTTTGCTTGGGTCCCCTTCTTCTCCCTTCAAAATGCCCCCTGCTCCCTGCCCCTAAATCTGCCCGAGGTCCTGGTCAGGATGGAGAGGGGAAGGAGCCCTAGGTCTGAGCATTTGTCTCACTCCTGCTCCTATCATCCAGTGAAGACACTCTCTTTAGACCCCCATCAGACGAGACAGCAGCAGCTTCTGCAGGAGACTCTCAATGAACTGGACAAAAGGAGAAAGGTGGGAGGCAGACAGAGGGAGTGGGCAACAGAGAATGGGGAAAATGAGGGATGTGGGAGGCCTGGCCTCTTAGCCTTGGCTGCTTTGTCTCTTCCTCCCCAGTTGGGTGGTGGAGGGCGATCGTGAGAAGTGCTCACTACTTACTTTATGTCTTTCTTAGGAAGTGCTGGATGCCATCAAAGCATTGCTAGGCCAGTTAACGACCCTCGTGGAGCTACTGCTGCCCAAGTTGGAGGAATGGAAAGTCCAACAGCAGAAAGCCTGCATCGGAGCCCCTTCGGATGGAGGGTTGGAACAGCTGGAGAAGTGGTGAGAGGCCCGCCCAGCCCTTGTCCCAACCACGCCGCTGTGCTTTGTAAATTGTAAACCATGAATTGTAATGAATTTTCTTGTTCATGTAATGAATGATCTATCTAGGCAGGAGATATTGCTGTCCTTACTCTCTGCTCCCCAAAATGATCCCAGCTCCCTTGTCTGACCACA
This sequence comes from Mustela putorius furo, assembly GCF_011764305.1. NCBI lineage: Eukaryota > Metazoa > Chordata > Mammalia > Carnivora > Mustelidae > Mustela > Mustela putorius. The sequence continues at coordinate 1,872,444 of NW_025422127.1, read as the reverse complement.
GTGAACCTCTCTTCATTCTCACCATGCAGAGAACCCAGAGCCCGGTCTTTGCTTTGGTGAAAAGAATGGTTTAAGCCATAGCTGGTTTTTCCTTCCTTTTTAATCACCTAAGAAATAGGTTTTTTACTTTTTTTTTTTTAAGATGTATTTATCTATGCTAGAAGAGAGAGAATAAAAGCAGGGCGGGGGAGGAGAGAGGGACAGAGGGAGAAAGAGAATCCTTAAGCAGATTTCCTACTGAGTGCGGGAGCCTGATACAAGGCCTTAATCCCAGGACTGTGAGATCATGATCAGAGCCAAGATCCCAAGCCAGCTGCTTAACCAGCTGAGCTACCCAGGTGCCCCACTACTTTTTTTTTTTTTTTAAACTGTAGTGACTATAATATCAGAAAAAAAGAAAGACCATTACCTATTATTATTGCCCAGATGTAGCTACTGTAACACTATACAAAAATTGAATCGTATTTTTGTACTGTTTCAAGAACTGTGGTTTTTGCTTTTTATCTTAGCAGTGTATTACAGTATTTACCTGTGTTATTTATTTGTTTTTTTTAAAATAAGACAGGCTGATGTTTCTTTTTTTCTAAGATTTTATTTATTTTTTAAGTAAACTCTGCACCCAACGTGGGACTCAAACCTACTACCCTGAGATTGAGAGTTGCATGCCCTACTGACTGAGACAGCCAGGCACCCCTTACCCATGTTTTTGGGTCTGTTTGTTTGTTTGCTTAAGTAGACTCCACGCCCAGCATGGAACCCAACGTGGGGCTTGAACTCACGACCCTGAGATCAAGACCTGAGCTGAGATCAAGAGTCACATGCCTAACTGACTGAACCACCCAGGTGCCCTACACCCATTTTATTTTTAATGGTTGCATCATAGTTCCCTGTATGGAGGTAACATAATTTAGTTAATGAACTCCTATTTTTGGACATTTAGATTTTTTACTTTCTTGCTATTTTTCTTTAATTTATTTATTTGACAGAGATCACAAGTAGGCAAAGAGGCAGGCAGAGGGAGAGGCAGGCTCCCTGCTGAGCAGAGAGACCAATGTGGGGCTCGATCCCAGGACCCTGGGATCATGACCTGAGCCAAAGGCAGAGGCTTTAACCCACTGAGCCACCCAGGCGCCCCGTTCTTGCTATTTTTTTTAAGTAAGCTCTTTTATATTAATTTTTTGTAATGGGGAAAAAAACTAATTATGTCTTTCAATATACTTAAAACACCTACTGTTTTAAATATTTTCTAATGAGAAAATTCATTGTTATTTATTAAAAATGGGGGTGCCTGGCTGGCTCAGTTGGTAGAATATGCAGCTCTTAATCTTGGGGTCATGAGTTCAAGACCCATATTAGGGGTGGAGTTTACTTTAGTATATGTGCTGCCGAAGCGAGCACGAGTTTACTTTAAAAAAATTAAATAATATTTTAAAAAGTAAACTATTGGGGCATCTGGGTGGCTCAGTCAGTTAAGTGTTTGCCTTCAGCTCAGATCATGATCCCAAGTTCCTGGGATCGAGCCCTGGGTTGGGCTCCCTGCTTGGTGGGGAGCCTGCTTCTCCCTCTCCCTTTGCCTGCCGCTCCCACTGCTTGTTCTCTCTCTCTCTCTCCATCAAATAAATAAATAAATAAATAAATAAATAAATAAATAAAAAGTGAACTATTAAGAATCAATCACAACAGGGGCGCCTGGGTGGCTCAGTGGGTTAAGCCGCTGCCTTCGGCTCAGGTCATGATCTCAGGGTCCTGGGATCGAGTCCCGCATCGGGCTCTCTGCTCAGCAGGGAGCCTGCTTCCCTCTCTCTCTCTCTGCCTGCCTCTCCATCTACTTGTGATTTCTCTCTGTCAAATAAATAAATAAAATCTTTAAAAAAAAAAAAAAGAATCAATCACAACAATGTTCAGGTAAATTGAAAACAGATATATAGGGCTTAGTATAAAGAATCACTACTTAAACTGCAATTGCAAACATAGCCATCATTTGTATAGGGTATGGTAAACTCTGACCTACTAGTGATATCTTGCTCTTTTTAATTTTTAAATTTTTTCAAAAAATTTTTTTAAATTCCTGGTTAGTCACCATAGTTTCAGGAATAGAATTTAGGTATTCATCCCTTACATACAATACCCAGTGCTCATCACAAGTGTCCTCCTTAAGCCCACTTCCCCTGCAGCAACCCTCAGTTTGTTCTCTATGGTTTAAGAGTCAGTTCAATAGTATGCCTCTTTTTATCCTCACTATGTTCATCTGTTTCGTTTCTTAAATTCCACATATGAATGAAATCATATGGTATTTGTCCTTCTCTGACTGACTTACTCACTTAGCATAATGCACACTAGCTCCATCCAGGTCATTGCAAATGGCAAAACTTTGTTCTTTTTATGAGTGAGTAATATTCCATTATATATATTCAACAAATATTTTGGTTTTTTCCAAGCTTTTTCTTCCTTTCCTACCCTCATTTTCTTTCTTCTTCCTTCTGCCTCCCTCCCTTTTTTTCTTTTTCCTTCCTTCCCTCCCTCTCTCTTTCTTTTGTTCTTTCTTTCTCCATCCCTCCCTCTCTCTTCCCTTTCCTTTCCTTTCCTTTTCTTTTTTTCTTTATTTAATCTGGAAATGGGTCCGTTTTTAGATTCTTTGTAAAAAAAAAAAAGTCCCCAGTTTGTGAGGGTAAACTCCATTCATGGGAGAAAACACAGAGCAGAGGTAGCCCTGGAGCTGAAGATCAGCTTTGAGTTTTGGCACAATTTGCAATTCCACAGCTTTCTGGTCAACCTTGCACTGCTCTGTAATCTCACAATTTTCTGTTAAAGATCTCACCTTCCTGGTGTCTGGGTTTATGCAACTTCTTCTTGAAGTAAGCATCAGTGAGATGCTTGGGAATTTGCACACTGCTGATAGCAATCTTGGTGGAGGTGGCAATGACAGATTTGTAGTATGTTCTACGCAGAGGAACTTGATTGAGGGCCAGAGGTCCAGTCACAAGTAGCAAGCCACACTGTTCTAATGATTCAGGAAAACCACCCTCTTGCCTCTGTGGAGCCCAGGGAGGATGATCACAGTGGTGCCTGGAGGGGCACCTGGGTGGCTCAGTCAGTTAAGTGTCTGCCTTCCTCTCAGATCATGATCTCAGGGTCCTGGGATCAAGCCCTGAATGGGATTCCCTGCTCAACAGGGAGTTTGCTTCTCCTTCTTCCTCTCTCTCTGCCCTTCCCCCCACTCATTCTCTCTCTCTTTCTCTCTCTCTCAAATAAATAAATAAAATTAAAAAAAAAAAAAAAGTGGTGACACTAGCTTGCAGTTTTCTCACATGCTGCCTGAAAGGTTTTTTTTGCCATGGCTCAACAGCTTTCAAGCCCCATCTCCGGTAGGATAATACCTAGGCATTTGGGGAAGTTTAACTACCCCGGTATCACCAATCTTGTCACCACCAACTGGTTTTGTGACAGTAGCAGGAACCTTCTTTTTCTTTTCAACTCTGGATTTAGCTGCTGAATACTTCCTGTTGTACATGGCCTTTCTGGAATACATAGCCGATAGGAACTACATGCCAATTCCTCTGACTAGGACAGGGTTTTGGGCTGCAATGGGGCTCCCATTTCTTTGGCATTTCAGCCTTGAGGTTACCCTCCTTCATCCTGCTACCAGCTTCAGCCTTCTTGGCTCCAGGTTTCTTTTCCTTAGGATCTGGCTTCTCATCTTTTTCACCCACCATTTTGTAAGATGAAAAAGGATTTTTTTTTTTTTGAGAAAGGATTTTTTTTTAAGTTTATTTATTTATTTAAACAATCTCTACACCCAGTGTGAGGCTCACACTCACAACCCTGAGATCAAGAGTTGTGTGCTGCTCCAACTGAATCAGCTGGGCACCCCGATTTCTTGCTATTTTAAACAGTGCTGCAGTAAACATCCTCATAGCTTTATCTTTATATCCCTAATTATTTCTGTACTATAAATTCTCAAAAGTGGTATTCCTGGGTTAAAAGATACACCTTTCTTTTGGTGGTGTTATTGTGTTGATCCTTTGTTTCATTGTTTTGTTTTGTTTTTTAAGATTTTATTGGGGCGCCTGGGTGGCTCAGTTGTTTAAGCATTTGCCTTTGGTCCAGGTCATGATTCCAGGGTGCTGAGATCGAGCCCTGCATTGGGCTCCCTGCTCAGCGAAGAGCCTGCTTCTCTCTTCCCTCTGCTGCTCCCCCTGCTTGTTCTCTTTCTGTCAAATAAATAAAATCTTTTTTATTTTTTATTATTATTACTTTTTAAAAGATTTTATTTGGTTATTTGTCAGGCAGAGATCACAAGTAGGCAGAGAGAGAGAAGGGGGGAAGCAGGCCCCCTGCTGAGCAGAAATTCCTAATGTGGGGCTCCATCCCAGATCATGACCTGAGCCGATGGCAGAGGCTTTAACCCACTGAGCCACCCAGATGCCCCTTTTATTATTATTTTTAAAGGTCTTATTTATTTGACAGAGAGAGCACAAGCAGGGGAAGCAGCAGAGGGAGAGGGAGAAACAAGCTCTCTACTGAGCAGGGAGCCCAATGCGGGGCTCCATCCCTGGCCCCTGGGATCATGACCTGAGCTAAAGGCAGATGCTTAACAACTGAGCCACCCAGATGCCCCAAATAAAATCTTTTTCATCTTTCTATTTTTTAAATTTTTTAAAAATTTATTTGTCAGAGAGAGAGCATGCACACAAGCAGACAGAGTAGCAGGCAGAGGCAGATAGAGAAGCAGGCTCCCTGCCGAGCGAGGAGCCCAATGCGGGACTCGATCCCAGAACCCTGGGATCATGACCTGAGCTGAAGGCAGCGGCTTAACTGACTGAGGCACCCAGGCATCCCTTTTTTTTTTTTAATTTAAATTTTTTAAAAAGATTTTATTTATGTATTTGACAGGGAGAGATACAGTGAGAGAGGGAATACATTGAGAGAGGGAACACAAGCAGGGAGAGTGGAAAAGGGAGAACCAGGCCTCCTGCTAAGCAGGGAGCTGGATGCAGGGCTCGATCCTAGGACCCTGGGGATTATGACCTGAACTGAAGGCAGACACTTAACGACTGAGCCACCCACGTGCCCCATAAAATCTTTTAAAAAAAAAGAAATAAAAATAAAGAATTTATTTTATTTATTTATTTGTCAGAGAGAGAGAGAGAGCGAGCAAGCAAGCATTAACGGGGGAGTGGCAGCCAGAGGGAGAAGCAGGCTCCCTGCAGAGCAAGGAGCCTTATGCAGGACTTGATCCCAGGACCCTGGGATCATGACTTGAGCTAAAAGTAGATGCTTAATTGACTGAGCCACCCAGGCATCCCTTGTTTTGTTTTTTCAGTATTTTATTTACTTATTTATTTATTTGGCGGGGGGCCGAGGGAGAGAGTGAGAAGCCAACTCCCCACTGAGCATAGAGCCCAACATGGGGCTCCATCCCAGGACTCCAGGATCATGACCCAAGCTGAAAGCAGGTCCTTAACTGACTGAACCACCCAGGCACCCCTGTATATTTATTTTAAATAGGAGTCATATCATATGTACTATCTTGTGATTTTTAACAATTTAGTATTTTTGGATACTTTTTGCAAGTTAAAAATTTGAGCCTAGGCACCTGGCTGGCTCAGTTTCTGGAGGGTGTGACTCTTGATCTTGGGGTTGTGAGTTCAGGCCCCACATTGGGCATAGAGATGACTTAAATTAATAAACTTAAAAGCAATTGAACCTATATGATTAATAGTTGTTGTCTGATTATTTCCTTAGGATACAGCTTAGAAATAGAAGACTGCAGGGGCACCTAGGTGACTCAGTAGGTTAAGTCTTATCTCAGTTCAGGTCTTGATCTCAGGGTTGTGAGTTCAAGCCCTGTATTGGGCTCCATGCTGGGCACAAACCTACAAAAAAAAAAAAAAAAAGAGAGAGAGAGAGAGAAAAGAAATACTGCAAATGGTGTGCATGTTTTTTGAGTCTTTTTAGACGTTAGTTCCAAATTGCTATCCTAGTCTATTTGCTCATATGTAGCGTATAATTGACTTCCTGTCACCACATTGCCTATTATTATCTTTTGTTATAGAGATAGTAAAGTACAGAAGTTGAAGTATTATGGCAGACTTGGTAGGTAGGGCATGTGACTCTTGATCTTGGGGTGGTGAGTTTGATCCCCACTTTGGGGGTGGAGCCTACTTTAAAAAGTCTGGATTATGCAGCCAGACTGCCTGGATCACCCACTCATTCCATACTAGTTCTATGACCTTGAGCAAGTCACTTAGCCTTTCTCTACTACAGTTCAATTATCTGTAAAATGGAACTAATAATAGTAGCCACCTCATCGAGTTGTGATAAGGATTAAATACATTAAGTACTTAGAATAATAGTACATATCAAGCATCATATGAAAATAGCTTCATTATAGAAATAAATCTCTCAGCAGTTTCATATGTGAAAGTGGCTTTGATTTTAATCCCTCGGATTATCAGTCATGTTGCATCATCTTTCATATGCTTCTGGGTTCTTTTTTTGTTCCAGTCAGTTTCTTGCTTTCTATCTAGTTAAAGGAGAGCTTCTGGAGCCCGTCTGGGGGCACCAGGACACTCATCAGTTCTCTCTCCCTCTCTGGAATCCCATCACCCAGGTTCACAGCTGGAGCCAAGCTGTTGTTTCACCTGCGCCAGCTGTTGAAGGAGCTGAAGGGATTGAGATGCCTGGTTAGCTATCAAAATGACCCTCTGACCAGAGGGGTGGACCTGCGGGAGGCTCAAGTCATGGAGTTGCTACACCACCTGCTCCAAAGGTCTAGAGGCCAGTGTGGGAGCTCCTGGGAGGGCAGAAAGAGCAAGAGGAGCCATCCGTATAGAGACTGAGCTCTATTCTCTCCTCCATCTCTCTCTGCAGAGCCTTTGTGGTAGAAATCCAGCCCTGCATGCCCCAAACTCCCCATCGACCCCTCATCCTCAAGACTGGGACCAAGTTCACTGTCCAAACAAGGTTGGCATTTCAGAACTCATTCCTGCTTCCTTTCTCCAGCTCTGGTACTACTGTTTGCTTTCTGGCTTTACAGATCTCTCTGATCTTGTCTTCTCTCTTTTCTCCCCAATCCACCTACCACCACCACTACCACCTTCCCCCTCCCCCCCCTACTCTTTTCCTTCTCCTTCTTCTTCTTTTTCTTCTTCTTCTTCTGCTTCTTTTCCTCCTGTCACCTAGGTCTTCTAATCTCTTACCTTGTCTTCTTCAAACATCTGATCTCTCCAGGAGATGGAGACTGACTGCTTTTCTCTATCCAACTCCTTTTTCCCTAGGCTGCTGGTGAGACTCCAGGAAGGCAATGAGTCACTGACTGCAGAAGTCTCCATTGACAGGTCCGGTGGGGCACATGGACCATGGGGAGGCTGGGGCATAGGCTTCTGGGGCAGAGGAGACACGCAGTCTTCACCATAAGGTCCTGGGGTTGTGTTCTTACCCTGTCCATGCCTACTCAGAAATGAACTCCTCACTTTTGTCGAGCACTACATAACCTACAGCTTGTCAAGTCCTTGTTCGTCACAGGGACCCCATGAGTTAGGTATTATCAGTGCACCATTCAAATGAAGAAATAAGCCTGGAGAGGGTATGTCTCCTGTGCAAGGCCATGTGGCTAGTGAGCGCAGATCTGGGTTTGAACCCAGGTCTATCTATTCCTAAAGACTAAATTCCTAACTTCTACACTGATTTTGCTTCCCAGTGATTTTTTTTTTCCTTTTCAGGAATCCTCCTCAATCACAAAGGTAGGTGTCTGACAAGGATGCTGCAAACATCTGGGCGCTGCACGACCTGCACAACCACATGGGGGCGCAGGCAAGGAGGAGGTTGATTTGGTTGGGGCATGGACAAAGGGAGAAGGGAGAACCGACAGGAGGCGGAATATGTGTTGTTTTTCCTGCTGAGTTTTTAGAGTAACTCTGCTTCTGTTCTCCATATATCTTCTTCCCCCTGAAATAGCTTCCGGAAGTTCAACATTCTAACCTCAAACCAGAAAACTTTGACCCCGGAGAAAGGGCAGAGTCAGGGCTTAATTTGGGACTTCCGCTACCTGGTAAGAAGGGCTAGTAGCTTAAGTGTCTGGTCCAGTGGAACAGGCTGAAGGAAATTCCCAGGCCTTGGGAAGTCTTGAGGCAAAACAGGGGTTCCAGGGAACTTGGACATCCCCACTCTGGCATTTTTCTCTCCTTCTCTCAACCCACAGACTCTGGTGGAGCAACGTTCAGGTGGTTCAGGAAAGGGCTGCAATAAGGTGAGGCCTGGACAGAGAGAATGGGGGGATGGGAGGAACTTGCCAAAGGGCCCTCTGATGTTTGTGTCTTCGGCTGTCCTAGGGAATGGTGGGTGTGACAGAGGAACTGCACATTATAAGCATTACCGTCAAATACACCTACCAGGGTCTGCAGGAGGAGCTGAAAGTGAGTGAAAATGGAGGGCAGGGAGAAATGAAGCAGATTTGGCTGAAGGCATTAAGAAGGGGTTAAATAGAAGCCTTGGGGGGCGCCTGGATGGCTCAGTGGTTTAAGCCTCTGCCTTCAGCTCAGGTCATGATCTCAGGGTCCTGGGATCGAGCCCCACATCAGGCTCTCTGCTCAGCGGGGAGCCTGCTTCCCCCTCTCCCTCTGCCTGCCTTCTGTCTACTTGTGATCTCTATCTATCAAATAAATAAATAAAAATCTTTTAAAAAAATAAATAAATAGAAGCCTTGGGAAATTCTCCCCCTTTGCCCCCGTCAAAGCTAGAAACATTACATCCCTCCACTGACTCCTGTTTTCTCTTCAGACGGACACCCTCCCTGTGGTGATTATTTCTAACATGAACCAAGTCTCCATTGCCTGGGCCTCGGTTCTTTGGTTCAATCTGCTTAGCTCAAACCCCCAGGTAGGAGGTGGGGCCAACGGTGAAGGATGGCCAGGAGGGGTGTGGAAGCTTGGCATGAGGGCACTTCTTCTGAGCCATTCTTCCCACCCGTGCAGAATCAGCAGTTCTTCTCCAGCCCCCCCAAGGCCCCCTGGAGCTTGCTGGGTCCTGTTCTCAGTTGGCAGTTCTCCTCCTACGTTGGCCGAGGTCTTGACCAAGACCAGCTGAGCATGCTGAAGAACAAGCTGTTTGGTACAGACCTCCTTTTCCCTCAGCCTTTCCCTCGTTGTTGTCTCCCCAGCCCTCCATCCGTTCCGTTCCGTTCCAGGGACCCTGGCCTTGCCTTCTCCATTATCTGAACTGCCTGTCTTCCCTCAGGGCAGAACTGTAGGACGGAGGGCGCATTGTTATCCTGGGCTGACTTCACTAAGGTAACTCCCTGCATCCCATGCGGCCAGATCAAGCTTCTACGCAAACCCTAGTCCTTCCCTTCCTCACACGTCCTGCTCACTGCGGACACCTCCACGTCTCTTCCTGCTTTCCCATTCCTCCTGCAGCGAGAGAGCCCTCCTGGCAAGCTACCGTTCTGGACGTGGTTGGACAAAATTCTGGAGCTCGTGCATGACCACCTGAAGGATCTCTGGAATGATGGGTAAGGCCTAGGTCAGCCTCCCTCTCCCCGCCACTCCCTTTCTGGCTTTCTGGGCTTGAGAGCGGACCGGTGCGCCCTCCTGTGGCGGAAAAGGAGAGAGCAAACACTGGTGCAAGATCGCAAGGTCACATCCGCTCCGGTGTGCAAAAATAGTCACAGCCAGCGCACGCCCAGTGTCCACTGAGCCCTGGGAGCCTGATGAGCGCTCTTTATGAGTTCTTTCGTGTACTCCTTGGAACGACGCGGAGTCACAGAGATGTTCAAGAATTCACCCAACGGGCGTAGTTGGGATTCAAACCCAGGCCTGTCTGCAAGCCCACGCGCTTTGCACGACACTGCCTTGCTCATTTGTACAGCATTTTGCCTCTTACAAGATGCTTTTCGTCTCTGACTTCGCGGAAGTCTCGTACCTCCTCCAACCATGGAAGGCGGATACCAATACTGTCAGTAAGATGAAGTGACTTGGCCGAGAGCAAGGCCCCAGAACCTGGCCCTCCCTCCCCAGACAGGGAGAGCTGGGGAGCAGGGAGGTGGTCAGCCTCATGGCAGCCTTTCTGTGTTTCAGATGTATCATGGGCTTCGTGAGCCGGAGCCAGGAGCGCAAGCTGCTCAAGAAGACCATGTCCGGCACCTTTTTACTGCGCTTCAGCGAAACATCGGAAGGGGGCATTACCTGCTCGTGGGTGGAACATCAGGATGACGGTCAGCAGCTTTGCCCTCGAGGTCCCCAGAGCCGGTCCACTCTGGCCCTCGGCCGCCCTGGACTTCCCTGGCTCTGTCCGCAATCTCTCAGCAGGCTTGGGGTTGGACGGGCAGGGCGGGGTCATCCCAGGCCCAACCTCCTCTTTCATGCCTGCCTGTTCCCACATCCCTTCTGCAGACAGGGTGCTCATCTACTCCGTGCAGCCTTTCACCAAGGACGTGCTGCAGTCTCTCCCACTGACTAAAATCATTCGCCACTATCAGCTGCTCACCGAGGAGAACATCCCGGAGAACCCACTGCGCTTCCTCTACCCCCGAATCCCCCGGGATGAGGCTTTCGGGCGCTACTACCAAGAGAAAGGTGAGAAGTGTTGACACACGTCCCTGGAAGGTGGCAGGGGTTCTCAGGCATCTACAAACCCAATATCTTTCCTCCAGACGTGGAAAAATGGATAGCCAGAGAAGTGAAAGTCTTTGTGCCTAGGATGCCAATTGTTAGTGGGGAGACATGGTTATCAGGACCATTTGCATGAGGGGTCCTTGGGCTATGCATCCAGCCCCCTGACGTCCCTATCCTCTTGCATATGTGCCCCACAGTTAATATTGAAGAACGGAGGAAATACCTGAAACATAAGCTCATCGTGGTCTCTAACAGGTGAGAGATGTGTTTCTCGACCCATCCTCCCTAACCCTTGTTGGCTGATGGAGTGACCCAGATCTGCCCAGTTCACCTCGCTGATCTACTCTCCTACTAACCCATACTCTTGAGCCTCTAGGGTTTTTTTCTGGTTCTGCCATCCTCTTTCCTCTCTAGTGTTCTGCTGCCATCCTTAGGTTGTTTCTACAGGCCTTCCCTGCTAATACCCGCCATCACCACTGATGTTCCTGGGCAGCTACTTGAAGCATGGTACTAAATACTTTTTTAACAACAGGTTTGGTTGGTTTTTTTGTTTTGTTTTGTTTTGTTTTTTCATTTTGTTGAATCCTTTTGAGAATCCACCCAAGTAGGTGATTAACAGCCACATTTAAGGAAAATTTATCATATGGCAGATATGGGACTAAATGTCTGTGTTTAGTTTCTGATTTATTGAATCTTTGTACTAGGCCCATGGGGTGGCTGTGGGTATGAACCTCTGTAGCCAAAGAACGTGAGGTTTACTGTAGCATGCTTCCGGTACCTAGCTAAGAAACGATCCAGGTCTGCCAGATTCCAAAGTCCTGCTTTTTTTTTTTTTTTTTTTCCATCTTAAAACAACACCCATCTATTTTTTTTTTTAAAGATTTCATTTATTTATTTGACAGAGAGATCACAAGTAGGCAGAGAGGCAGACAGAGGGAGAGGGGAAAGCAGGCTCCCTGCTGAGCAGAGAGTCCGATGCAGGGCTCCATCCCAGGACCCTGAGATCATGACGGGGGCCGAAGACAGAGGCTTAACCCACTGAGCCACCTAGGCACCCCAACAACACCCATTTATTATCTCACATTTTCCATGGATCAAGAGTCTGGTTGTGGCTTAGCTGAGTTCTTTGCTCAGGGCCTCACGAGGCTGCAGTTCAGAGTTTCGGTTAGGACTTCGATCTCATCTGAGGCTGTGGTTCTCTTCAAAGCTCAAGTGATTGTTGGCTGAATTAATTTTCTTGGAGCTGTAGGATTCCTGGCAGCTTGTGTCTTCAAAGCCGACAGGAGAATCTCCAAAGTCCTGCGTTTAACCATCCTACTGCCTCTTGTATTCTATTAGGCGGTGGTGGTCCCATTTTATTGACGATAAATCTGAGGCTCAGAAAGCTAAAGATCACCCATCCAATAAATAATAGGGCTCAAACTCTGGCAAGCCTGATTCCAAAGCCTGTGCTTTTAAGCCCTCTGCTCTGTTGCTCTGTTGCCTTCTTCTTCTTTTTTATTTTTTAAGATTGTATTTATTTATTTGAGAGAGAGAAAGCGGGTGAGCAGTGGGGTAGGGTGGGGTGGTAGAGGGAGAGGCTGAGAGAGAATCTCAAGCAGATTCTGCCACACTGAGCATGGAGCCTGACCTGGGGCTTGATCTCAAAATCCTGAGATCATGACCTGAGCTGAAATCAAGAGTCAGATGCTTAACTCACTGAGCCAACCAGGCACTGCCCACCCCCCTCCCCGCTCTGTTGCCTTCTTAGCCTAGAGAGATAGTCTCTGCTTGCTCTGCCATTCCCCACTTCCCCTAAACAACCAGCCCTGCACCTTTGTCTGTGTTGTGGTATCCAGACAGGTCGATGAGCTGCAGCAACTGCCAGACCTTAAGCTGGAGCCAGAGGCGGAGTCATCTGAGCTGGAGTCGGGCCTGGCACCATTGCTAGGGCAAGAAACAGGCCTGGAGTTAGGGCCACTGCTAGAGGCAGGCCTGGACCTGGGGCCAGCCCTCGAGCCCCTGCCAGAGCCCACACTAGATGTGGTAGCAGGAATGCCAGAGCCAAACGTGGGACCAGAGCTGAAGCTGGAGCCTCTTCTAGACCCTGTATCCCAGGCAGTGTCAGAGCCAGATTTGCCCCATGACCTGAGACACTTGAACACTGACGAAATGGAAAGTAAGTGATGAGATGGAGCTCGGGAAGAGGGGACACATTCCCTTTACCGATTGCCCTCCCTTACCCATTATAGAAAAAGCTGAGCTCTAAGCTCCTCTTTGGAGGGAGGCTCATTTCTTTGTGATTCCTTTTATTAGGAAATGTACATGCCCCTCTTTCCCCAACCTAAGTGCCTCCTTGGGCCTTGTTCAGACCTCTCCTGCCATCCTCCCTCATTTTCCCTGCTGGGTTGGGAACTCCTTACCTAAGATCAGGGCCTGATTTCTTTCTTTGGACTACCTTAGTCTTCAGAAACACTATGAAGATTGAAGAAATAATGACAAATGGTGACCCTCTGTTTGCTGGACAGAACACCGTGGACGAGGCTTACGTCTTCCACCCCAGCCATTTCCACACGGATGGGCCCTTGATACCTTCTGACTACTAGGAACAACATTTCCTCTGTTCTTCCTGTATCTTTTGTCCCTTCTACTCCCCACATCACAGTGTTGCTTTCCAAGGATGGAAAACCTGTTCCAACCTGGTTAACTCTGGCATTGGGAGTGGGAAGTAAAGGCAGACTATGGATAAGGAAGGGGCACCAAGGAACCAGAAGAGATGTTAGCCATGGCTCTAACTAGGATCTTTGAGGCCAGCTGCTGTTTGGGGAGGTACCGGAGTTCTGAGGGTAGGCCAGCAGAGTTAGGTGGTGTTGAGGGGGCTCAGGCACTTGGAGTGGCTTCTTTCCAGTAAAGGAAGATGTCAACATTTGAATAGTTGGTAAGGCTAATGTGGTGGTGCCCACTAGCATTGGCCATCCATAGGGAACAGAGACATGTGATAGGATTCCATTTCTCTCTTCTGGTTCTTTCATGTCTAGAATAACCTTTTCCTTCCTTCTCCCACTCCTGATTCAAGGCCTAAATTCCTTTGTTTTCTGCCATGACTGAGAGCTTCCTGCTTCAGCCCACCATGCGAAGCTCTCCTCAGCAGAAGGGAATAGGAGATAAACGTCCCCTGCATACCAGTGTCTTCCCCTGCCCCCCAAGCTGGCCACACCCGTTCCTTCCCCTAAAATGATCCTGCCAATCTAATATTCTGTGAAGCTTTGCACAATAATTTACTCCGTTCAGTCTCCACTTCCTCAATGCTTAGGAGACAAATCACTCTTGGAGGCCAGGGATGGTAGGATGGCTGAGAATTTAGGGATCACTTTTTATAGTATTAGATAGAATGTGGTATTTTTACAGAGGAAGAGAAGCCCTGGGTCTTAGATATTTCTCTATTAAGATAACCATTTGTTCTTTTGTACAATATATTGCTTATCTGAAAGGAGAGTTTCTATTCCTTGGGTGTGGACCTGGGCAAAAACCACGTTCCCCGAACTTAGAACTTTGAATGTTTATCATTGGCTTCCAGACAGTCTCACACATTAATCATTCCCAGGGAATCCCAGGACAATGGCTGTTTTTTTCTAGCATAACTTGAGATGGAATGAAAGTGAGGCCCTGTACGTATGGCTGTTTTCTGGCTGGTATGTTAGAGGAATCAGCCTCTTCAGAAAGAGGCCCTTCTTAGCAGAAGTGGCTAATAAACTTTGTGCTGACCTACAAGTGTTTCCTCTCTGAACTTCTTTACTTCTCTGCTCACAAAGACTGATGTCCTTGGAGACACCGGCAGGCTATGTAGGATCGAGGTCAGCAAATCACAACCTGTCTTCCAGCCACCCAAGTAGGCATCCTCTTGTGATGTTTTTCTTCTTACCCCTCTGTTTATGTATTATTTTTCAAAGATTTTATTTATTTATTTGACAGAGACACAACGATAGAGGGAACACAAGCAGGAGGATGGGGAGAGGGAGAAGCAGGTTTCCCACTGAGCAGGGAGCCTGATGCGGGGCTCAATCCCAAGACCCTGGGATCATGACCTGAGCTGAAGGCAGAATCTTAATGACTGAGCCACCCAGGCATTCCTTACCCCCCTATTTAGAACAGGTCTTCCTGTCCCTTAGATTCTTCCAGGGGCGTTGGGAGCCATCTGTGAGTTGGGGTATATGATGAGCAGTTCTATAACTAGCCCATTGTCACTCAGCTGGTTGGTGACAAAGCCAAGATACAAGACGGGGTCTGTTTGATTCCAAAGCCCATGTGTTTTTAATCTTGTGACTATGGAGAAAAGGACGGGGAATGACCACAGTAGCCTTCCCCTTTTCTTTGTTTCCAAAGGTAGCTGACCTCCCTTTGGGTAGTCAAACCCTCTAATGGGGCTCACTCACAGATGACTACTCAGGGAGAATTCCATTAATTTGAGGGATTTATCACCATCTTTCTGGAATGCCCTTCCTGCTCAAAAAGCTCTTTTGATCCTGCAGTGATTGGGATTCCTGTGTTTGGCCAAATACACTCTTGGCCAAGAAAGTAAGGAAGCACAGGGTCAGGCAGCAAAAGAAGTCACATTTACTGGTCCAATTTCCTAGTCTTAATCCTTGGTAATCCCATTCAGCTTGCTTAGCTATACAGGGATCTAGACCAAAAAGATCCCTGTTACTTTATGCGTACACCAGAAGATCATGAGGATACAGCCCCTCCACTGGAGCCCTGCAGAACAGAAAGATGCATACTATAGTCTTTTGGCCCTGTTTTTCCTTTTCCCAACCAAGGCTAGAAATCACACTCAGATATCCACATAAATAAGTCTTTATTGAAAAAAGTACATAATTCAGAATAAATATAATAAATAATCCTCCCCAAGCTGCTGTCCTGAGGATAAATAATCTCAAGTTTTCCCTTCCTATTTAATAAATACTCAACTTGGTCCTAGATCAGCAGCATAAGTTAGTATTGGTAATTTTCAACATATGCAAGTCTCATTAGAATTAATGGACTAATTAACTTGTTGGCTCCCAGGTGCCTGGGCTGATTGATTTCAGCCCTCCTGAGCCATGGAGATCTGGGTGCCATCCTTAAGCCGTTGGCCTTAGGGGCTCAGGGTGGCTGCTCCATGGGCAAAGACCCGAGCAGCTACAGCCACAAAGGCCTGGAGGCTGCGAAGGATCTTGAAGCGGAGAAGGAGGCGCTGCCATGGCTGGCTGGGACTGGGGCTTGGAGTTTGCTCAGTCTCCCAGTGGTGAACCTCAGGCTGAAAGGACACAGGACACAATCAGAGAGAACTTGAGATCCTTCACCCTCCAGTCCTCATCTGTGGTACCTGCAGGCCCCCATTCTCCAGGCCCCTGGTTCATACCTGCAAGAGTTGCCTCAGGCCCAGGAGGGAGGCGTGAAGCTGGCCCACAGGGCCGTCAGGGAGTGGAGAAGGCTCCCCTGTGAAAATGTCTGAGCCCAGCAGCTTCTCATAAAAAACCAGGCCCTGGTGGATCCTTTGTAGGCAGAACTGGGGTGGGGGTAGGGGGAAGAAAGCAGTGAAAAAACAGATCCCTTCCTCCTACTCCATTCTCCAAAGACCCACCCAGTTTTTGCCATTCTTAGACACTGCTATGGGTTAAATGTGTCCCCACAAAATTCATATGTCGAATTCTAACTCCTCAATATAATGGTATTAGGAGGGAGGGCTTTCAAGAAGTGATGAAGTCATGAGAGTGGGACCCTCTTGAACGCATCTGGTATTCTTCTAAAAGAGACCCACGGAAATCCCAAGGCCCTTTTGCCAGATACAATGAGAGGTCTGGAGTCTGGAAGAGGGCCCTGACCGTGCCAGCACCCTGATCTCCAACTTCCAGCCTCCAGAACAGTGAGAACTAAATTATTTTTGATGTTTATAAGCCACCCGGTCTATGGTATTTGTTATATAGCAAGCTGAATGGACAAGGACAGAACTTTTGCTAGTTCACCATGATACCCAACGATGTCCCAGTCCCTCTTCCTTGTGGTCCAGCCTCCTCTTACTACCTGACTGTTGTCTTCGAGTCCTTGGGGATCACAGCCATCCCCACACTGGATACGGGGGACCTCCTGTGTGGTCTCATCATCTTCCTCTTCTCTTGGTAAGTCCTGGAACGGAGGAGGTGTGGGAAGAGTGAAGATATAAGAGAAATACTTTCAAACTCCACTGGGACCCTCAGGCCCACACCTTTCCCAGGAACACCACTCCTCACCCCACCTCCCTTCCTCTCTTACTCTGTGATGACCCTCGACCCTCCAGCTTTCATCCAAAGCCACAGAGTCTTCCACCGCAGCCTTGGAGAGCTTGGAGAGTCTCCTGTTTGGCACCAGAGCCCGTGACTTACCACATGCCCCATCGGAGGATGTGTGCCCCAGGCCAGCGTGCAGAGCTGCTGTGAGAGCTGCTGGCCCCGGACCCAGGCAGGGCGACTGCCCTCAGGCACGGCCCGGGTCTCAGCCAGCCAGGTCAGTGGCGGCAGCATCAGCGGCAACAGCAGCATCAGAACCCTGCTCCCCAGCATCCCGTCGCCTGCTTCTCAAATCTGGCTGGCTCTGTGCCTTGCGCCGGTCCTTGTGGAATTTCTGCCCACTTCCCTCTCTTCTGAGCCTGATGCTGCCTGTTCTGCGTACCTCTGCTTTGGTTCCTTCTGTTGTTCACTGAGTTTCTGAGCTGCTTCCTGCTGTTTTCTCTCCCCTTGTCTCTGAGTCTCTTTTTAAGGTCCCTGCATTGTAAGGCCCGCCCTTTATAGCAGCAGGTGACTCACAGCAGGTGGGATTCCCCTCCCTGCAACATCCCCCTCTGTGGGGAGCCCAGGTATGCAGCCTCAGCTCCAAGGGAAATGAGACGTGTGGTTGCTGTGGCTGGAGGCCTGGGATGGGGTTTGTGTGTAATGCTCTCCATGAATCGTGGTGGCTGTGGAGGGGGTGGGGGTAGGAGGAATGAATATTTAAATGAATCTAGTCTCAAGTTCCTTCCTATTTAACCTTTCCCTCATCTTTTTGCCTCGCAAGGCTACAGGCTACATCCCCCCCCCCCCCCCCCCCCCCCCCAGCACCTAATTTCCTTACCTCCTGCCTGAGGAAAAACCAAAAACAGAAGCATTTGTTTATTTCCAGCTCAGTTTGGAATGAAGTG
Source organism: Mustela putorius furo (assembly GCF_011764305.1). Taxonomy (NCBI): domain Eukaryota; kingdom Metazoa; phylum Chordata; class Mammalia; order Carnivora; family Mustelidae; genus Mustela; species Mustela putorius. The sequence continues at coordinate 1,854,660 of NW_025422127.1, read as the reverse complement.
TGATTCCCACCCAGTGCCCTCTATCTAAGACCCAGGGGGCTTCTTTTTCTCCCTTGGGAGCAGTCATTTTCACTGGAAGAGAGTCCACAATTCGAGGGAACTTTGTGAACTGGGAAGCCAGATAATGCCATATAAGGTATAACTGCTCCTTCTTCAGGGCTCGCTGTGGAGGCTAGGAGGGCTCTTGAAGAGGGAGAGAGCTGTTGCTAAGAACTGTCTGATTCCTCAGCCTTAGTGGCCAAAAGTTTCATAGCACCTGTGGGGTTCAGGCCTTGGTTCTTTTGGGATACTGGCATAAGCAAGGGCTAGGAGTCAAATTTAGATCTTCCAGCACCCAGCCCCTATCCCACAACTAGGAAGTCCAGGAGTTCTGGGGAGTTGAAGGTGTACCATGTTAGTGACACTGACCCGTCCTTCAGCCTGTTGCATCCATGGGTAAAATCCACGGACACTGATTTCATCACCCTCCCTGATGCAACATCCAGTGAAACAGCTGAGAATGTGAGGTTGGGCGTGGGAGTGGGGAGTGGTCCAAATCTGGGACTGCCCCAACCCAGTGGAGGGTCCCAGAACGATTTGGACGTCAGAATGAGGACATGGCTGACCACACAGATGGTCCTGAAAGCCTCCCCAAGAGGCTGACCCTTCTCTGAGAAAGTTACCCTTGACAGAAGTCTCCCTTCCCTTAGAACTATTCAAAACTGCCCAATGAAACTTTTGATTCAAAAATTAGGTCTCTGTGGTAAATCTATCCTTCAGATGGAATGTTCCCAGCATCAGGACTGATTATTTCAGTTTGAGTGGGAAACAGTTTGGCTCTTTCTACACATGGTAGACACAAATGGAATAAGGAAATGGGGGTGGGAGGAAGGAGGGGAAGCTCACCTCACTTGTGTTTAATATCTCCTGTCTTCTTCCCAAATGTGGCCCCATTCTGGGAGGCCTAAAGGATAGGAGATGAAAGGTAAAAGAGGGAAGAGGAAGTAGACTCTTGGGGGTTGGGATGGGAGACAAGGGTGAGCTGGAGGCATGGGGCTCTGCTGCTCTGTTTCACTTCCTGGTGCTTCGAGAGTTGGGTAGGAAGCAAGGTAGGTGGGGTTGTTGTGGGACTGTTCTGTGGCAGGAGCTACTTCCAGGACTAGATCTGACCTGGAGCTGTAGTGACCCCTTGACGTCAGCAGGGCCTCAACCGTTATGCAAATCACATTTACAAGACACTCCTAAGCAGGCCTTTCCAGTTGGATGCCCAGACTCCAAATCCAGTTGAGGTACCCCTAGGGAGTTAGTAATGATGGCTAATATATATGCAACTCTCATGTTATGCCAAGTCCTTGGTCTAAGCACTTTTCATGTATTAACCACCCACTGAAGTAGTTACTATTATTATCCCTGTATTACAGATGAAGAAACAGAGATAAGTAATTTACCCAAGATCACAGAGTTGAGTGTCCAGAAGTCCAGTGCAGACCATCTGGTTTCAGATCCTGCATTCTCATTCTATTACATTGGACACTACTGTGAGAAGACACAAAATATCTTTATAAAGTAGCTCATTTAGCCCAGGTATCTCTGAGTATCTCGGGCCCTGTAATTCCCATAGGTCTGTGAAGTTTTTCTCAATCTGAGACCTCAATATGGAAATCTCTCAAAGTGTACAAACTGTCTAGGTCTCTCAGCACCCATCTTTCCCCAAGATTTTAAATCTAGGGAACTGTGAAGCCAGATCAGTTTGAGAGACCCTCTGAATTAAGGTGTTTTTCTCTCCATCTTTGACTTCTGACTGATTCTAGGACCCGGTGAGTCCTGGAAGTCTAAATTACGAAGTCCTTTTCTTTTTAAAAAGATTTGATTTATTTGAGAGAGAGATTGAGTGGGAGCGCGCCATAGAGAGCATAAGTGGGGGAAAGGGTAAAGGGAGAGGGAGCAGCAGGCTCCCCGCTGAGCAGGGAGCCCCAGGTGGGATGATCACGACCTGAGCCAAAGGCAGATGCTTTACTGACTGAGCCACCCAGGCACCCCTGGAATCCTTTTATTACAGTGTATTTAGCAGCCTTTATTGAGAGAGAAGTCCTTTAACATTCTATCCTTGGTGAGAAGTTCCTTCCATCAGGGAGGCCCTCTCTGCGGCCTTTAGAAACTGTGCTAAAGCGCCCTGGAGACATCTCACAACCTGGCCCCATTCCACAGCAGTTCAAGCTCAGAATCAGACCCCAAGAATCCCTGAAAATAACCGTTGGTGCTAAATCTCTAAGAGTTTGCGGTAAGCAAATGTCCCAATTTGCTGTGCTCATCCCTCTCTGAGGGAGAATGCCCAGATTCAAGAGGTAGGGAAATTTGATGGCTGAGGGGTCTTGCTCCCTGGGACTATCATTGGAGCATGTGGGGAAGGGATCATCACAGATGGGTGTTTCAGACGGATGCTTACAGAATCGTAAAATCCACGGCTATCTGGACAGTCTTAAGAGCCCGGCTCCCGCTTCCTTTTTTCTCTCCCATGCCTGAAAATGACAGGAAATGCCGGCGAGTTTCGGGGGCAACAGGGTGAAAGGTAGCGCAGTAGCTCACAAGAGCACCGCGGACAGAGGGGGTGGACTGGACCATGCTGGGAATACCCAGCAGATGATTCCCAGTACTTTACCTTGGGCGTTCCTAATTCTAGAGTTTCTAAAGTTCTAGGGAGTGTGAAAGGTCGGTTTCCAAGCGAGTTCTCTAGTTTTGCTCAAAGAAAACTTAAACGAGAAAAAGCTACGTTTCACGACACCAAATACGGCCAGGGTCTGACACCGTTTGTCCCCACCGGCGGCCCGTAACCTTGTCTTTGCCCAGCCCTTACGTCGCGCGTCCTCTCGCGGAGCCGTCTGTACCTGGATCCTTCTGATTGGCTTAGGTGAGCCCCACGCCCTTCCTGATTGGAAGCTCTGCCTGGGAGAGCGACGTCCTTTCCGCCTTAGGGTTTGGTTGAGCGTCAGGCGCGGGGGAGAATTGGGGAAACTGGAATTTCCCGCGGAGGTGACGGCGCTTTCTCTCCCCCTACTCGTTTTAATTCCACGCGCTCCAAAATATCCGCCATGGAGAAATCTTGGTAATGACCCAATCCCCATAAGCATCCCAAGAACACATCTGACCCCTGCCCTAATCCCTCCCCTCCCCGCTGCCTGGGAAGAATTCTGGGTAATTGATTTCTCTGGTTCCCCTAGAGAATTGTGGGTAACTAGGCATTTTCATCCTGTCCCCCCACCCCCGCCCCAATTGTGGGTAACTGGACATTCTTATTTTTCTCTGGAGAATCCTGGGTAACATGCAGAGGATTCTGGGAAACTGACTTCTTTCGTTCTCACCTACCAACCCCCTACCCCTCATCCCTGATTTGGGAAACAAGCACCTTAGCCCCTGTGCCTAACTCCTGTCCCGCAGTTGCTGCTCTTTCCACTGATGGTTCTGGGGTGAACCAGGCAAGTGAGCAGGCCTGAAGGGAGATGGAAAGGAAGTCAAGTATTAGGTTAGATAGTGGGGGTGGTGGTGAGTACAGAGGGCCTAGAGGAGAAAAAGGGACAAGACTTCCACCTCTACCCCTGCTGCCCTTTCCCTTCCTGCCTGCTTCATCCCCTACCTGGCCTTCTCACCTCTGCCTGCCTCATCTCCCTCCTGCCCAGATAATCGAGAACACATTAAATACAAATACTTGGGCCTGCCACTGACTCAGCTGCCTCTTTCCCTTTGCAGGCCAGGATGTCCATTCTAGGCCCACTGGTGCTGTTCTGCTGAAGGTTGGGTCAGGCCTCTTAAGGGGCTGTTGCAAGGGAGGGTGTGACAAGGGTCTAATCTGCCATCGTCGTCATGAACTTCGAGGGTCTGGATCCTGGACTGGCAGAGTATGCCCCAGCCATGCATTCTGCCCTGGACCCTGTCCTGGATGCCCATCTGAACCCAAGTCTGCTACAGAATGTGGAGCTGGATCCGGAGGGGGTGGCCTTGGAGGCTCTTCCTGTCCAGGAGTCAGTGCACATAATGGAAGGTGTCTACTCTGAATTGCACAGTGTGGTGGCTGAAGTGGGTGTGCCTGTCTCCGTCTCCCACTTTGACTTGCACGAGGAGATGCTGTGGGTGGGAAGCCACGGGGTAAGAACTGTACCCCTTTGTAAGGGATGAAAGGAGTTGTTGGAGGTCTTTTATCTGGTTTTAGCCCAAAGGCAGCTGTTTTACTGGGAACCAGACTGAGTTGAGGTGATGAGAGTTAGTTAGGTCTCTAAGTTAGGAGGAAGGGAGTGAAAGGAACCATAGGATCCAGGGAGAAGTTACATAGGCGGTCTTTTCCAAAGAAATAGGAATCGTCCTATTTCTACTACTATTTGCCCCTTCCAAGCTTTGATTAATCTTATTAACTCTACCCATCAGTTAGTCTGTAATCAAATCCAGTCTCTAATACCCCTCCTCTGTTTTCCATTTTTAAAATGAGGTTTTATTTATTTGACAGAGATCGCAAGTAAGCAGAGAGAGGGGGAAGCAGGCTCCCCACCGAGCAGAGAGCCTCATGCAGGGCTGGATCCCAAGACCCTGAGACCATGACCTTAGTCGAAGGCAGGAGCTTAACCCACTGAGCTGCCCAGGCACCCCCCATTTTTTTAATTATAGAATGTTTAACACGTGTTTCTGCTACCTTACGTGGAATCATTTTGTTTTCTCTGGCTGATTTTAGTCTTCTGCGAGAGCAGTTATCAATGTTAAATTTTTTTTTTAATGTGTATCTATATTGCCAATATGCTAGGGAGCCCAAGACATTGTAAGAAATAACATGTTATCCTTGGTTTACTAATTTACCTTCCCTAGAGCATGAATTTTGCTTTTCCCATTAGAAAGAATAAGGTTTTTTTTTTTTTTTTAAAGATTTTATTTATTTGACACAGAGAGAGAGAGAGAAAGAGATCACAAGTAGGCAGAGAGGCAGGCAGTGGGGGGGATAGGGGGTGGGAAGCAGACTCCCTGCTGATCAGAGAGTCCGATGCAGGGCTCGTTCCCGGTACCCTGAGATCATGACCTGAGCCGAAGGCAGAGGCTTAACCCACTGAGCCACCCAGGCGCCCCTAGAATGAGCTTTTTTGATAATACACTGATTTCGGTAGGCAGTCTACTGCTATGCTAGGCCCACGGAATAAAGCTGAATAAAACATAATTCTGGCCCTCAAGGAATGAGGGAACATGAGGAAACAATGAGGAAAAGAGGATACATAAACAGATAACTTCATGATACTTTAGAAGAAACTGAATTGTTTCACTTATTAATTAGTGAATTAATTAAAATACAAGAAATAAGATAGAGGAAATAAGCTATAAACTACTAAGTGCCAGTATAAATATATGTACTGGGTGGAGAAGGGTCAGAGGGCCTTCAGAAGGAAATGACACCTGAAGTGAGTTTTTGAGAGGTGAGTAGGAGCCAGGCAAAGAGGGGAAAATGCTGTCTTGGCCAAAGCAACAGGATAAAGATTTCCAAGATATTATACAATGTGATTGCAGAGTACAGGAACTATAAGCAATGAGGATTTACCGCACTAGGAGATAAAGGTGAAGAGATAGACATGACTTCATTTAACTAGTGTTTTTTGAGCACCTACTAAGTGCTAGACCTTGCTCTGTGGTCTAGGTTTAGAATGAACTTTTTTTTTTTTTTTAAAGATTTTTATTTATTTGACAGACAGACCACAAGTAGGCAGAGAGGCAGGCAGAAAGAGAGAGGAGGAGGAGGCAGGCTCCCTGCGGAGCAGAGAGCCCGATGTGAGGCTCGATCCCAGGACCCTGGGATCATGACCTGAGCCGAAGGCAGAGGCTTTAACCACTGAGCCACCCAGGCGCCCCTAGAATGAACTTTTAATAAGGCATCAAAAATACATTTATAATACATTAAGTCTTGTTTAGTATCTCTAAGGAAAATAAAGTGGACTAAGGGGGTTGAGGTAATGAAGGTGGGAGATGTTACAGTTTCAGATAGTTGGTCAGGGAAAGGTCTCTCTGATGAAGCCACACCTGAATACAGGCCACACTGTCCATTCTAAGTCCCCTAGAAGGGAGAGAGGAAGCCATGTAGCTATTTGGGGGGAAAACATTCTAGAAAAACCTTGTATGCTGTGCTGAGAGAGCTTGGACTTGATCCTTTACACCACTGAAGATTTTTTATCCAGAATGATAAGGTTAGGTTTGTATCTTAGAGTGCCAAGGTAGAAGTAGAGACTTTGTTATTGTAGCAGTTCACATAGAATATGAAGGCCTGAATGAAGCACTGTAGAGATACATACATTGGAACAGATTTGGGAAATATTTAGGAAGTAAACAAGACTTAAATTGACTACCAGTGACTTAGTCCATTACATGGGTCATGGTACCATAAGGAATATAGTTAAGAATTGAGATGAGATAAAAATAACGAATTTAAGTGGGAATGTAAAGAGTTTAGGGTTCTCATGGAATTATCTGAAAAGAGATGTTTAACAGGTATTTGGATGTATAAGTCTGAAGCTTGCGGCAGTGGTCTAGGCTAGGGAAGGGAGTTAGGATCCATCAGTTTAAAAACATGGATAGTGAGGGGCGCCCGGGTGGCTCAGTGGGTTAAAGCCTCTGCTTTCGGCTCAGGTCATGATCCCAGGGTCCTGGGATCGAGCCCCACATCGGGCTCTCTGCTCAGCGGGGAGCCTGCTTCCTCCTCTCTCTCTGTCTGCCTCTCTGCCTTCTTGTGATCTCTGTCTGTCAAATAAATAAATAAATCAAAAAAAAAAAAACAACATGGATAGTGAAAACCTTGAGAGTGGATGAGATTACCTAGGAGGACTAATGAGAAAGTAGTGGACTGGGAATAGCCATGTTTCAAGAGTGGTCTGAAGGGAAGCACATAAGGAGAAGGTATGAGTTAAGAGTCAGGAGAGAAACCAGTAGTGGAATGATGTAATAGGAGCTAAGCGTGGAATGAGTTTCACATTCTCTCTGTTCCAGCCTGTGACCCATAGTACACATTTCCCAGATGGCTGGTAGAGATTTAGACTTGACTCTGGAATGTCAGAAGGCCAGTGGAGGATCCGAGGGACCCACGTCCTTGACCTGAAACTGTTCTAACCAACAAAGCCATTACCTATTCAGCAGGGTTACTATGAGGATAAAATGAGGTAGAATTTACAGAAGTACTTTGTAAAGCATTAAGCGAACATAGATAGTATCATCAATGTCTTTATCACTTAGATTGGTCCCCAGGCTTATGCCTTGGGGGCTGCTAACCAGAAAGCCCAAGCAAGAATGGAAGAAAGCTGAACGAGGACTGTCCAGTTCCTGACCTATATCTGGGATGGCCCTGCCCATCCATTCAGGGTGTGTCTCATCTTTTTTCCCCCAACAGGGCCATGCTACTTCATTTTTCGGCCCAGCCTTGGAGCGTTACTCATCCTTTCAGGTCAATGGCAGTGATGACATTCGACAGATCCAGAGCCTAGAAAATGGTATCCTTTTTCTCACCAAGAACAACCTCAAGTATATGGCCCGTGGGGGCCTCATTATATTTGATTACCTGTAAGTGGCTTCTCAGCTCTGGACTGGGAAAGAGGGTCCCTCCTAGAATGGAAGGCTAAAGGATTGGAAGCTTTCGAGGGCCTGGTCCCTTAGCCTTTTCTCTCTGCCACAGGCTAGATGAGAGTGAGGATATGCACAGTCTCCTGCTGACTGACAGCAGCACTCTGCTTGTCGGTGGGCTGCAGAACCACATACTAGAGATTGACCTTAACACTGTCCAGGAGACTCAGAAGGTACAAGCCTGGGGCAGGAAAGACCCAGGCAGGGTCTGAGACTTTGGGAGGCTGGGGATATGCCTGAGCTGGGAACATGACTAAGTGTATGTGCGACCTTTCTGTTCCTTTGGTCTGTGGGAAGAATTATTCTCACTGGTTTTTCCTGCTTTCCTCCCCAGTATGCGGTTGAGACACCTGGAGTCACTATTATGAGACAGACAAATCGTTTCTTCTTCTGTGGCCACACGTCTGGCAAGGTGACTCGGTTCTGTGTTTCCTCCTACCACAAGGCCCTGTTTCATCAGACATGTGCTTGGGATCTTCCTTTCCCTCAAAGCTGGGGCTATAGTTGGGGCGGGGTTGGGAGGGGGAACTGGAGGAATGAACGGAGTTCCTCCTCAGCCACAATGTACTAGATTATCTTTCAGTCTGATGGTTTCTATTGTAACTAGATACCTTCAAGGCACAAGAATAAACAAGAGTTCTCTTGGGGGTGCCTTCCAGCTCTTGGCTTCTCTTTCTGCCTTTTCTGTGCTTTGATTGCCCATATCCTAGAGCCTTAGTTCTTTGGGCAAGGGTCTCACAGGGTGAGGTAGGTGGCAGGTACCTTTCATGATGCCAATGTTGGAGGATAACCAAGTCCTCTCTTCTTCAGGTTTCCCTGCGAGACCTCCGTACTTTTAAGGTGGAGCATGAGTTCGATGCTTTCTCAGGGAGTCTGTCAGATTTTGATGTACATGGCAACCTGCTGGCCGCCTGCGGCTTCTCCAGCCGCCTCACTGGCCTGGCCTGTGACCGTTTCCTCAAGGTGTATGATCTGCGCATGATGCGCGCCATCACACCCCTTCAAGTACACGTGGATCCTGCCTTCTTGCGCTTCATCCCCACCTATACTTCTCGACTTGCTATCATCTCCCAGTCAGGTAGGAAGGGATGTAGGGAGGGATAAGGTCAGGGGGCACTGATGAGTGAAGGAAAACTAGGCGCCAGAAGGCCTGTACTCCCAGGAACCTCCCGGAAACAGTAACCTCTCAGTGGGCTGTCAGGATCATACTTAGGTTTGGCCAGAGATTAGGACTTATATTTTCTCCCTCCGCGTGAAGAACACAGAACAAGATAAAGGTGGAGCAGGCAAATCAACTTTAGAACTGCCTTTACTGGTACGGGACTTGCCTGTGGTTTATGGGAAGGCATCAGGTGGTCTTTGTATCTCTAGGCATGAACTTAGGCACCATCTTTCCTTGATACCAGGGCATAAGACGATGGCCCCCTTTCAACTTCCAGGGCTCACTGAGCTTCCTCCTCTCTTCTAGGGCAGTGCCAGTTTTGTGAGCCCACAGGCCTTGCCAACCCAGCAGACATCTTTCATGTGAATCCTGTGGGGCCTCTGCTAATGACGTTTGACGTATCAGCCAGCAAGCAGGCCCTGGCCTTTGGGGATTCTGAGGGCTGTGTGCACCTCTGGACTGATTCCCCTGAACCTTCCTTCAACCCTTACTCCCGTGAGACCGAGTTTGCTTTGCCCTGTCTCGTGGACTCACTGCCTCCTCTGGACTGGAGCCAAGACCTGCTGCCTCTTTCCCTCATCCCTGTCCCGCTCACCACTGACACACTTCTCTCTGACTGGCCTGCTGCCAACTCCGCTCCAGCTCCCAGGTTGTACCTTACATCTGGGCCAAAAGGAGGGAGTGGGGAAGGGCCAGGATACCAGGATTCTCAGCAAGCCCTGTAGGAGTAGCCATCTTTCCTGATTTTCGACTGCCTTCATTATCTTTTTTTCTGGCTCCTTGGGGGTTGGGGATTTGATGGGCAGACCCCACAACCTTCAGGCCTAGAACTGTACTGCATTACAGGCGAGCGCCACCTGTGGATGCCGAGATTCTCCGCACCATGAAGAAGGTGGGCTTCATTGGCTATGCACCCAACCCCCGTACCCGGTTGCGCAATCAGGTATGTTCAGAGGGAGAGGGTCAGCCCTAACCCTGGCATTTCTCCTGTCTTGGTTCTTTACTAGTCCTCAGCAGTTTTCAGTTTTAGGTCAGTCAGTGAAGGTTTTTTGAGGCCTACTGAATTGAAGGTACCATGCCAGGTGTTAGGGAGGATTCAGAGACACAGAAGATAGTCTTTGCCATTAAGAAGTTTAGTACTTGGTTGGTAAAGATAAGACCTGTCTGTAACAAGTTATTTATATTCTCTGGTGAAATTCAGAAGGAATGTTAGTTCAGTGCCAGGGGCCGTCTGGAGGAAAAGTGTTACTCTGGGCCAGAGTGGTCAGGGAAGACATACTGAAAAAGGTGGATATATTGAGCTGGAAAGGTGAAAGATGGGTAAGTAGAAAGTAATATGGGAGCACGTTCAAGATGAGAGATCAGTGTTAGCAAAGGTCTCAAGAAGCATAACTGTGAAAGGCATGTCTGATGGGGACTGTGCTGGGACCAGTATGCCTATAGTTGTGGCTTGTTTTGGAAAAGCACAAGGCGTTAAGGTTAGAAAGGGCCCAGTTGTGAAGCCTTGATACACTGGTGTATAGTGGGAGAACTGATGCACTGAAATAGGCATTTTGGGACAGTTTAGTAGTGGGATGTTGGACAGAGTGAATGTGCAGAGCCCGGCGTGGGAGCCATCATCGTTGTCGGGCTGTGACGAGGTCAGGTGGTGGCAATGGGAAAAAAGGGAAGCAGTGGCTGCTGAAAACCCCATGAAATCAGAAAGTTCAGTGTTGGGATCAAAGTGGGGGGATACCAAAGATAATTAAGACATCCAGGGGTGCCTGGGTGGCTCAGTCATTAGGCGTCTGCCTTTGGCTCAGGTCTGGGGTCAAGCCCTGAGTCAGGCTCCCTGTTCAGCAGGGAGTCTGCTTTTCCCTGCCCCACTCCCCCTGCTTGTGTTCCCTTAATCGCTCTCTCTGTCAAATAAATAAATAAAATCTTAACAAAAAAAAAAGACCTCCAATAAAAGTACCTCTTCTTAAATATTCTAGATTCCTTACCGACTCAAGGAGTCAGACAGTGAATTTGACAGCTTCAGCCAGGTCACTGAGTCACCGATAGGGCGGGAAGAGGAGCCACATCTCCACATGGTCTCTAAAAAATACCGCAAGGTGCTGGGGATACCAAGGAAGGAGCCCTCTGGGACATGGGGAAAGGTTCCCTGGGGAGGGAGGCGGTCATACGAGAAAGGGCTCAGTCAAGATGCCTTCACCTACCACCTAGACTCAGGAGGGAGGTTCTGGGGAAGGTTCTGACTACTCAGAAGATATGGGGAACTCTGAGGATATCTTCATCTTGCTTAGACTGTTTCTGCCTCAGGTAACCATCAAATACTCCAAGCTAGGGCTGGAGGACTTTGACTTCAAACACTACAATAAGACCCTGTTTGCTGGCTTGGAGCCCCACATCCCCAATGCCTACTGTAACTGCATGATCCAGGTAAGGGTGGGTCCGCCTGCGATTAACACGCCTACTGCCTTTCTCCTCTGTCGTCCCACATCCACTACTCTTTCTCCAGGCCTCTCCAGCCAAGCCCACTTGACTGTGGCCTCTGCCACTATTCTTTCTTGCTCCACAGCCTTCAGGTCTCCTCTGTGTACTCCATTTTTCAGTGGCCTCCTGCTCTGTATTCTTCACCAGCTTGCTTAACCTTCCCATTTCTCTTCCTCCCTGTACTGGTTGCCTGCATCAATTCTCTTGCTCTCTCCACCACCAGGTGCTCTACTTCCTGGAACCTGTTCGCTGTCTAATCCAGAACCATCTTTGCCAGAAGGAGTTCTGCCTGGCATGTGAGCTGGGCTTCCTCTTCCATATGTTGGACCTCTCTCGGGGTGACCCTTGTCAGGTCAGTGTCTGGAGACCTGAGACCATAAAAGGGGAAGGGAAGTTGCCGGTAGGCATCTACATTGCTGTGCAAACAACCACAAAAGAGAAAATTGCCCCATTTTACCAACACACTTCCTGGATTCCAGGGCAGTAATTTTCTTCGGGCATTCCGCACCATCCCTGAGGCATCAGCCCTTGGTCTGATCCTGGCGGACTCAGATGAGGCTTCAGGCAAAGGCAATCTGGCCAGGCTTATTCAGAGGTGGAATCGCTTTATTCTCACTCAACTGCATCAGGACATGCAGGAGCTCGAAGTACCTCAGGCTTATCGAGGTGCTGGAGGCAGGTATGAAATCGGGCCTTGAACAGTGAAGGCCCCCCGTGACTTCAGGGATCTCCTCACTGGCTCCATGTGCATGCACTGCCTTCCCCACTCTTAGCAGCTTTTGCTCATCGGGGGACTCAGTCATTGGGCAGCTGTTCAGCTGTGAGATGGAGAACTGTAGCCTGTGCCGCTGTGGCAGCGAGACCGTGCGGGCCTCCTCCACCCTGCTCTTCACACTCTCCTATCCCGAAGGTATCACCAGTGGAATACCCTGCAGCTGGGCTGGGGAGCCTCCCCCAGATGTCCCGTAACATCAAGGAGAGGGTGTTGGGGGGCTGACCGTAGGCCAAAGGAAGAATGTAGAGCGAAGCATCTGGTTTCCCCTCAGATAAAACTGGGAAGAACTGTGACTTTGCTCAGGTGCTGAAGCGAAGCATCTGCCTAGAGCAGAATACACAGGCCTGGTGTGACAACTGTGAAAAGTACCAGCCCACGGTGAGTCCTCCTGCCTTGGGGACATGGCTGGGGTCTTGTCTGGGACGAGCTGTCAGCACTGCCATCCAGAGATGTATAGGGAGTGGGAAGAACCTCAGTTAGGAAGTGCAGGTCCAGGTTTTACTGTTCCTACCCAGGTTCCTTTCCTGTAGGCTCCCTGCCATTCCTTGTTTGTCTTGTCCTCTCAGATTCAGACCCGCAACATCCGCCATCTGCCAGATATTCTCGTCATCAACTGTGAGGTGAACAGTCTGAAAGAAGCTGATTTCTGGAGAATGCAGGCTGAGGTAAGGACCAGGGCTGGAAGCAGGACTTTAAGTGTACTTTTCAGTTTTCTCTCCCTTCTGTGCTCCGTTTATGACTAATGTTCCTGGGGAATCCGATTTTTTTTTTAAGATTTTGTTTATTTATTTGACGGAGAGACAGCGAGAGAGGGAACACAAGCAAGGGAAGTGGGAGAGGGAGAAGCAGGCTTCTGACTGAGCAGGGAGCCTGATGCAGGGGTCCATCCCAGAACATTGGGATCATGACCTGAGCCAAAGGCAGATGCTTAAGGACTGAACCACCCAGGCATCCCCAATTATTGTTGTTGTTTTTAAGATTTTATTTATCCATTTGAGAGAGAGAGCAAGCAAGCACAGGGGGAGGAGCAAAGGGAGAGGGACAAACAGACTCTGTGCTGAGTGCAGAGCCTCACTCAGGGCTTGATTCTATGACCTTGAGATCATCACCTGAGCTGAAACCAAGAGTCGGACGTTTAACCAACTGAGCCAGCCAAGCACCCTGGGAATCAGATATTTTTTCTTTCGTGTTCAGGTTGCCTTCAAGATGGCAATAAAGAAGCATGGTGGGGAAATCTCCAAGAACAAGGAGTTTGCTTTGGCTGATTGGTAGGTGTGGCCTGAGGCAGCAGTCAAAAAATTGAGCTACCCCATGGCTTCTCTTGTCACTGGCTAGATTTTAGAACAAACCTAATTTTCTTGTCCTGACAGGAAAGAACTAGGGAGTCCAGAGGGCATGCTGATGTGTTCCTCCATTGAGGAGCTGAAGAATGTCTGGCTTCCTTTCTCCATTCGCATGAAGATAACCAAGAACAAAGGGCTGGACGTTTGCAATTGGACTGATGGGGATGAGATACAGGTTGTTGAACAACTGGGAGGAGAAAGGGGAATAAGGGAGAGAAGGTTGGGACAGAAGCAGGGCAAGGGGAAGATGGAATTTAGTGTAGGGAAAAGAAAGGGAATAAACCCGAGTATTTCCCAGTTGTGGGCTTTTCCAAAGTGACTCAGTTCAGTATTAAAAGTCATAGATGGGCTAGAATGGAGATAACCCACCCTGGTCCCCCATCCCCATACCCCAAACTCCCTGTCCTCTATCCCCTTTCCCCTTCCTTCCCCATCCTTAAACTTAGCTTAGCAGCCTGGGTACCCCCCTCACAGTGGGGCCCAGCCAGGGCAGAGGAGGAGCATGGTGTCTCTGTGTATGACCTGATGGCTACTGTGGTACACATCCTGGACTCACGCACAGGGGGCAGCCTGGTGGCTCACATCAAAGTTGGAGAGACCTACCACCAGCGTAAGGAGGTGAGTGAGATTCTACAAGGCAGGGACACTCCTGGCGGTAGCCACAGTGGAGTCCCAGGTCTGCCCCATCTTAAGTCTGAGCCAGAGTGGTCCAGCTGTCACTTTAGTGTCAGTCTTTTTTCTCTTATCTCCACAGGGTGTTACCCACCAGCAGTGGTATCTCTTCAATGACTTTCTTATTGAACCTATTGATAAGGTTAGTTGTAACACATTCCGTTCTCCCTTTCTCTCCCCTTCTACGGTTCTCATCCTTCTAGAGAATGCCATGCAGATTGCAGATTCGGGAGGGAGAGAGGGATCCTTAAAAATAAAAAGTGTTGGGTGCCTGGGTGGCTCAGTGGGTTAAGCCTCTGCCTTTGGCTCAGGTCATGATCCCAGAGTCCTGGGATGCAGGCCCAAGTTGGGCTCTCTGCTCAGCAGGGAGCCTACTTCCCTCTCTCTCTGCCTGCCTTTCTGCCTACTGGTGATCTCTCTCTGTCAAATAAATAAATAAAATCTTTAAAAATAAATAAATAAAAAGCATTAGCAGAATTAAAAAATAGCACCTAGTTTTATCTTTTCTCTGGCTAGAGAAAAAGGAAAAAGGGTTATATATGTAGGCCATTAAGTGCTTTTTCTTTTACAGCACGAAGCTGTGCAGTTTGACATGAATTGGAAAGTGCCTGCTATCCTTTATTACGTCAAAAGGAATCTTAATTCCAAATACAACTTGAACAGTAAGTGGTACAGAGTAGACCAAAGGGTGTGGGCCATTAAGATTGATCTTTAGGGAGAGATTGTGTTAAGATTAGGATAGGTAACAGTGTTAACATTTCCAGGGATACTAAAGAGAGTCCTGTTCATCAGGCCTTAAATTTAGAACTTGGAAATCCTGAGGTGTAATGGGGGAAGAATTGATGGGGAGAAATCTGATCAAAATGGCCAAGGTTATGATTTTCAGTCTAATCATTCTTTTCCCCAAGTGAAGCTTTCTTCTTCTTTTAGAGGTTATCTCCTTACTGAGGCCATTTTTGGTGTCTTTAACCATAGTTTCCCTGCAGCTTTATTTTTCTGGATTTTTTAAGCTAAAGTCTTATTCTTTCCTCTCTGCTTTTTTGTTTTTTTCATAACATATTCCTTAATAGTTTTCTGATTTGATCTGTTCCATCCATCTGTTCATCAGCCATGATTTTTTTACTCACATGCTTTGATTATTGAGGGATCACAGCATAGAGCCCAGTCTCTGGTCGGCCATCTGGGTTTCCCTCCTCTGGTTACTTCTCTATCCCAAGCCATCTGTCTTCTGGACTTTTCCTTCCAGTCAAGAACCCTATTGAGGCAAGTGTCCTGCTGGCTGAAGCCTCATTAGCACGGAAGCAGCGGAAAACACATACTACCTTTATTCCACTGATGCTGAATGAGATGCCACAGGTTGGGGACCTGGTGGGCCTGGATGCTGAGTTTGTCACCCTTAATGAGGTAACAAAGTCCAAAAGGGTGTGGTGTTGGAACAGAACTCTGGAGAGATATTAGGAGTCATAATTTCCTTATCAATTCTCGTCACGCAGGAGGAAGCAGAGTTACGCAGTGATGGCACTAAGTCTACCATCAAACCAAGCCAGATGTCAGTAGCAAGGATCACCTGTGTTCGGGGCCAGGGACCCAATGAGGGTATTCCCTTCATTGATGACTACATCTCTACTCAGGAGCAGGTATTAGGATATGGAGGTGCAAGTGAGACAGACCTTGTGCATATGTAGAGTGCTCTAGACCCTCAGGAAGAGTGGTTGAGGGAGACTCTGCACCTCACTTCCTGAGCGGCTTATCCTTTTTTTTATGCCTAGGTGGTGGATTACTTGACTCAGTATTCGGGGATAAAGCCAGGAGACCTAGATGCCAAGATTTCCTCTAAGCACCTCACAACTCTCAAGTCTACCTACTTAAAGCTTCGTTTTCTTATAGACATTGGAGTCAAGTTTGTGGGTCATGGTCTGCAGAAGGACTTCCGGGTCATCAACCTCATGGTTCGGGCAGGGCTCTTTTTTTTTTTTTTTTTTTTAAAGATTTTTATTTATTTGTCAGAGAGAGAGGAAGAGAGAGTGAGTGAGCACAGGCAGAGGCAGAGGGAGAAGCCGGCTCTCTGCTGAGCAAGGAGCCCGATGTGGGACTCGATCCCACACTGCTGGGATCATGACCTGAGCTGAAGGCAGCCACTTAACCAACTGAGCCACCCAGGCATCCCGGGCAGGGCTCTTTTAAGAGTCTTTGAGTGTGGGCCCTTGAGGGTATACGTTTTGCTTTCGGAAAATGGAAAATTACAGATCACCTGCCTTCAGTCTCTCTCTCTTTTATCTCTGCCAGGTGCCCAAGGACCAAGTCCTTGACACTGTCTATCTGTTTCACATGCCCCGAAAACGAATGATATCCCTGCGATTCCTTGCTTGGTACTTTCTGGGTGAGTTGGTATTGGTGTACCTTGTAGGCCCCTGTGGTGCTCATCAGAGGAGTAGGGAGGACCCTGAGTTAGTAATGAGAGTTACTCATGGATTTAAGAAGCTCCAGTATCTCTGCATTAGGGATGGTGTTTGGCTCTTTCCCTTGGGGGCAGTCAAGTTTTTTATTGTTTAATGGGAGTTGGAGATGTGAGTAGGGGACATGGTCTTACCTTCCTTTGCTAGGTCCCAAACTGTTCACTTCTGATTTCCACAGACTTGAAGATTCAAGGGGAAACCCATGACAGTATTGAGGATGCCCGCACAGCCCTTCAGCTCTACCGAAAATATCTGGAGCTAAGCAAAAATGGCACTGAGCCTGAGTCCTTCCACAAAGTGCTCAAGGGTCTTTATGAGAAGGGCCGAAAGATGGACTGGAAGGTGCCTGAACCTGAGGGCCAAACAAGTCCCAAGAGTAAGACCTGGGATGGGACAAGGGAAACTGGACAGGGCGGGTTTTGACTGTATGAAAAGATTATACCCAGGGTGATAATAATAATCATGGTGATGTCAGCAACACTACCCCGCCACCTTGTATTTGTAAAGCACTCAGTAGTTTACAAAGCACTTAATCTTCCCAACATTCGGTGAAGTAGATTTGATTACTGAAACTCTCCATTGATCCTAACCTCATTTCCCGGTTCTAAAATGTTTGGGGCAAGTTTGCCCTCTTTTCTCTTGCTTTTTCTACACTCACCTTAAGAGTCAATGCTCTTGGTTTTGTCTCTGATAGATGCAGCTGTCTTCTCCTCAGTGTTGGCACTCTGACCTCACCCTCTTCCAGCGAACTGCCCCCTCTCCCTTCAGTGTTCTGTGGCCCCAGAACTGGGAGATGGCTTTCCAAGCTGGCTATACCTTATCCGCTTCCAGAATTGGACCTGCTCAGGGTCTACAGATGGTGCTATTAATAGAACTGGAATGCAGCAGAGTTGTTGCAAAGGGAAGAGGAGCCAGATTCCTTTTTTGTCCTTTGCAAAATAGAAGTCCAGAAACAGAGTCTAGAAATGACCCAAATGGAAAGTAATTGGTATTCTCCATTAATATCCTGGGTAATTAATATCCAGGCCACACAAAAACAAAAACAAAACCCCACATAGAACAAAACAAATGCTCCTGGAACCAGTACTCTCAGTTCCAAGTTGACTAAGGACTGAAGTCCTGGACAGTGACAAGCTTAAACAGTAGCTCAGGACAGCTCAAGTCTCTGACTGCTTGAGGGATGCCGGGAGGGGCCAGGACATTGAGTATTGGTGTTCCTAGCAAACCAGTGTTGCCAACACCATCGTTGCCAAAAGGGCCTTTGGGTCCTAGACAAAGCTTGGCTGCTGGCTTCACTCCTGCTGACAGCTGAGAAGCATCTGTCTTCCATCCACTCTCCTGTCCCATGTTTTGTTATTTTTTAAAATTTTGTTTTAAACTGCATGTTTTATAAAATAAAAACAAAAATATTATTGGCTGTTATCTATGTCATTAGAGACCTGGGAGTGTGGGATGCTCTGACTTAAGCCCTTCTTCTGCTTTCTTTGTATTGGCTTTCTAAAACTGGGAGAAAAACCAAAGCTTTCAAATTCCCACCTAGAAATGAAGGTGAAGCTCTGGAGCCCAAAGTTAAAGATGTTGGAGGAATACAATTCTGTCTTTCCTCCACAATATTAGGTCTTTGCTGCAGCTGCCCAGCGGCCTAAGGTCGGATTCTTTTGAGACTTAAGGTATGGTTTCCTCGTTAACATTGCAAAAGGAAAGTTGGGGAAGCTGACAAACTACAGGTTTCAGGTTATCTTGAGATCCGTAGATACTAACAGGATCCGTGTAGTGCTGCGGTGCTTCCTGGGAGTTGTAGTTTCCCGACTTCCCTGACTTTTGAAACCAGGGCTTCTCACCCGCCAGCAGTGCACCTTTCCTTTGGAAGGTACTAGCCCACCTAGACTGACAGACGCGCGCGTCAGACCGCCTCCTTACGCCACGCCGCGCTCTGTCCTTGCTTCAGGCCACTCCTATTCTCCGGCTGACCCCTGGTGGTCACGTGGAGCTGCTCGCCACGCAAGTCTGGGTCCTTCTGCGATCCACCGGGGTCCTCGCTGCCTGGAAGCCCCTCCTGAGCTGCCTGTTCGCGCGAGAGTTTGGAGGGGCGGGTTTGGGGTCGGTCACCGGTGTGGGGCTCGCACTGCCGCGCATCGGAGCCCCGCTTAGGCGCCCGCGTAGAGTGCGGGGAGCTGGGTCAGGCAGTCGCTGGGGCACCCTGCCTGGAAAGTGCTGGAGCGCTCTGGAGAAGCCTGGACAGCCCCGCTCCCCAGCAGCCAGGTGCTAGGGTTCGGAGCTACAGTGAGAGTCCGGCCGTATTCGAGCGCCTGGGCCACGGCGGCGGCCCTGGGAGCAGAGGTGGGAAGGTGCAAGTGGCACTAAGTGTCGGGGATGGACTGAAGCGAAGGCAATGGCGGCGTCCTTAGAAAGGGGGCTGGTCCGCTCGGGAAATAGCTTATGGGCTGGAGGTGGGGATGCAGTAATCTAAGGTGGTGGGTCCACATAGGCCCGTTATTGAGTGCTCTTCTCCCGCCCTCCACCTCGCTGCCTCCTGGCCTGAATCAGCCCCCTCTCTTGGAGGCAGGTCCTCTGTGCCTGCTGTCCTCGCTTAATCGCCAGCCTCCGTTCCGCAGCTGCCACATAACCCTGTAAGTCCTAGGCAGCCGACGCTGAAGTACCAACATCTGGGGACTCACCTGTCGACGTAGAGTCTGGGGCTGAGCCCCAAGTCCCTAGCTCGCGCTCTCACTCACGGCCGCGGGAATCCGAGTTCTCAGGCGCTGGGAACAGAGGAGCCCCTTTGTGTCCTGGCCGTTTCCTGAAAAGTAGAGCCACAGTCACAGTGAGGCCTTTGTAGGCCTTGGGATGAGGGATGGGGGTTGGGTAATGGAGCCGGCTGCTCACACCTATGTTTTATTCCAACCAAAACCCAGGTGGAGCAACCCCGTTACGCTAAAGATGAAAGGCTGGGGTTGTCTGGCCCTGCTTCTGGGGGCCCTGCTGGGAACTGCCTGGGCTCGAAGGAGCCAGGATCTACACTGTGGAGGTAAGGGGACAAAGAGAAAAAGTGAGAGAAGGAGGGTGGAGAAGACAGAACCTTGGGAGAGCATGAGATCCAGGGCCTGGGAGAAAGATGAATGGAAATCCCTGGTGATTACTTTCTCCTTTCCTTCCTTCTCCTTTCTCTCCCCTCCCACCAGCTTGCAGGGCTCTGGTGGATGAACTAGAGTGGGAAATTGCCCAGGTGGATCCCAAGAAGACCATTCAGATGGGCTCTTTCCGAATTAATCCGGATGGCAGCCAGTCAGTGGTGGAGGTAACTGTTACTCTTCCCCCAAATGAAGTAGCTCACTCGGACTTTGAATGAGAACTCGACTAATTAAGAACCTTGGTTTAATAGAAGTGAAGAAAACATTGACCCAGAGAGGTAGCTAAAAGATAAGGCTGCACGTGTTTCCTGGTCCCAAACCTTTAGACTTTATTTCTGCTGTGGTTTGTTGTCAGCAAACCCAGATCAGCACCCTTCTCCACATCCTTCATTCATGTCACTCATGTTTTCACTATGGCATAATCGTATATGTACATTCATTCAAAATAGAAAGAGAAGGTCTTAGCCTCGTATTTAGGAAATCTGTGTTTTAGTTGAAAACATAACACAAATACGCAAAGCTGTATCTAATGAGCAGTATATAAAGAAAACTTAAAGCTACAATGTCTGTGAGATGCTTTAATAATTGTTATCCTCAAAGCCTATACCACCTCTCTAATGCTCCTGTTGAGGATAGGTATTAGTCTCATTTAATACAAAGAAATAAAATAAAACCATTAGCTTGCATCTAGTATATGAGGTAAAATAAGATCACATATTTGAAAGCACTTTGGAACTATACAGATGAATTCTGTTGTTTTTAATTAAGGCATTCTAGGATAAGTTGATCAAACTAGATTTGGAAGGAAAAGTAAGGATATAAATTACTAATGTACAGACGTAGAAGAATGTGACCCAAGGCTGAGGACATTTCTAGGTGCCTTATGCTCGCTCAGAGGCCCACCTCACAGAGCTGCTAGAGGAGGTATGTGACCGGATGAAGGAGTATGGGGAGCAGATTGACCCTTCCACCCACCGCAAGAACTATGTACGTGTAGTGGGCCGGAATGGAGAATCCAATGAACTGGACCTACAGGGCATCCGAATTGATTCAGACATCAGTGGCACTCTCAAGTTTGCGGTGAGCTTTGGGAGTGGGTAGCTGGTTTTTGAAGATTCGGGGAGTTACTGGAGAGCCCAAGTGGCAAGCTCTGCTAACATCCTCCTCCTCCTCCTCTCTGGAGGCTTCTTCTTGCTGCCCTCTCTCACTCATTTCTCCCTTGGGTTGACAGTGTGAGAGCATTGTGGAGGAATATGAGGATGAACTCATTGAATTCTTTTCCCGAGAGGCTGACAATGTTAAAGACAAACTTTGTAGTAAGCGAACAGGTAAACTACTCTTATTTTACTGCCAGTCTTCACAGCCCTTTGGAACCCGGCACATTCCCTAGCATGTTCCTCCACCTCCCGCCCCCATGCCCCATTCTCTGATAGTAGCTCCAGACATGGCTTCTATTACTTATGACTTAGGGACTTGGGTTCTTCCTCTCCATTCTCTTCCTGTCAGCTTTTAGGATTTGTGGCTCCCTCGCCTGAGCTACAGGTGAGAGGATAGTGGGAATGTTTTGTCATTGAAAAGGATATGCTCTGAGAAATGATGGTTGGTGTGTGCTAGTTTGGTTTTGGGTATTTTCTCGATAGTGGCATATATCGATATGAGAGTGGCATTTTCCTTGAAATTGTTATGTGCTATTTGCAGATCTTTGTGACCATGCCCTGCACATATCGCATGATGAGCTTTGAACTACTGGAGCGGCCCAGACTGACAGGCTTGATGGATCACCCCCAGGAGGGGAAGAGGGTGGCAATGCCTTTTATATTATGTTTTTATTGAAATGAACTGAAAAATTGTGAAACCAAAAGTATGAACTGTGTTGTCTTTTCATACCCAGCATTAATCCTTATATTAGGTTTAAAGATAGGGGATTCCCAATAGGAAAGGAAAGGGAAGGAGGAGCTTTGGAAATGGTGAAGTATTTGAAAAGCATGGAGGTAGGAGGAGTCTGAGGCTTTCTTTGTTTTGCCATCTGAGATTCCTGCTGGACTCACAAACTAGATAAGCACTTACCAGTGCTTACTCAGTACCATGTGTTTAGAGACTAATCGTGGTGAGAAGAGGAGCTTCTGTGAATAAGCAAGGGAACATAGGTAAGTGTGTGGTAGTATGGGATTCTAGAAATTACTTGTATTTATACCGATGAAACAAAGTAAGACAGAGCTTGGTCTTGAAATAATGGACATGCATTATTCTCCCCTCCCTGCCCTTCCAGACGGAGGGATCAGCAGTAGCAGACAGAAAGGGGAAATGGATATGATCAACTCATCTGAAACGTAAGGGCTCTATCAGATAGGGAGAGATGAGGTAAGGAGTGTTACTTAACGAAGGCCCTTGCTTACTGACCTAAGCTTTTAGATCTTGATGCCAACTGCAACATTAAAGTATACCTTTATCATCTCCATCTGTCACCCTGGACTGTAAGTCTGTCCCCACTTTTTATGTGTAGAGATTCTGTACTGCATAGGGATGAAAACCTATAGGGATGATACCTTCTATAAGGAGCTTCTAAACACCTCTGATCCAGAGGTGTGTCTCTCTCAGGGTTTGGAATGGAACATTTCTATCCCGGGAATGCCTCAGGGAAAGAACACCTGAATAAACATTTTGAAGACTTTTTAAATTACGCGTTTTAGAATCTAAGAGACTTCGCAGGTCATCTAGTTCACCTCTGCCCATTTTACAGATGAAGAAGCTGAAGCCCAGAGATACCACCAGTCTTGAAGTTCTGTAGTGGCAAAATTGGATCAATAAGCTAATGTTCCCAAGTGTCAGTCTGATCAAATAGAGGTGTAAAGTAGCTTCTATTTTAAATCTTTTTTTCTCTTAATACCTTGCACTAAGCCTGGCACACAAAGTGAACAGGTTCAACGAAGCTTTTTTGTACCACAAATCCCTATGAAATCTAACACATGAACTAGTTCAGAGCAAGTATCCTGATATTAGTTGACAACTAAACTCAGGGTCTAGTGTTAATTCCTTCTTCTCTCATCAGACACAAGAAATGCTGTATCCTGTCAAGTCCATTTTCCAGACCAGCTGTCACTAACCATTTTTTCTATGTTGCATATGAATAATGTTCACATGCTTCATACCCCTGTAGTATACCCAGGATTCTGTCCATTGTTTTGTGTCTGAAAACTTACTCTTCCATCAGAAAGCTTATCAGAAGTCTGAGAATACTCTTATAGGAAACTCGAAATTGTGTTAATGTACAAAAAAGCAAATTATTTACAAGTTTTAATAAAATACTGTTAGCTGACAATAAATTAATAGTGATACACCTCACTAGTCTGTCAAGACACAGCTGTTAAGAACTCTCCTGCCCAAGAATCCTTGCCATTGCTACACAGGGGTGTGTCCTACATAGGGAAGAGTGGACATATTGTCCTTGACTTGATCCTCAGTTAGGAGTTTACACAGTTCTTTATTCATTTCACAGGTTACCACAAGGAATCCACCAATTTATCTGAACCGTTCTGGAGGTTCCCTACAACAAATTATTCTAGCTCATTATTTGGTAGATCAAATAGTAACTTTGCATACCTGATTACACCTTAAGCTTTAGATATCTTCTAAATGAGTTTATCAGTAAAATGTTAGAACTTAAAGAAACATCCTCAGACATAGTATTAAATGAGATCTGGATGTGACTAAGCAAATTTATTATGTGAAAATCTAGTTCTTTAAAAGTTTTAGGGGCTACTGTGTGGCTCAGTCTGTTAAGCGTCTGTCTTCGGCTCAGGTCATCATCCCAGGGTCCTGCATTGAGCCCCGCATCAGGCCCCTGCTCAGTGGGGAGCCTGCTTCTCCCTCTCTCCCTGTTCATGCTCTCCCTTTAAATCACTCAAATAATTAAAATCTTTAAAAATTAAAAAAAAAATTTGATTTAGAGGGGTTTTATGCTATTAAAAAGGATTCAGAGCAGGGATAAGATTATCCTTTAAATATAGGACACGGATGAATCGCAAGGGTAAAAGAACTAGTATATGGTGAATCCTCCTATAACAAGCACATACACCTTATTTAATCTATACAATTCTAACAAATAAATGTTACTCCCATTTTACAGATGAAGAAACTAAGCTCAAAGGGACTGTGTCTTGGGGAGCCAAGACTTCAGTCTTAGTGATCGTCTTACTCCTGGGCCAGTGGTCTTTCTGCTACATTTCACTCCCTATAGTTGAGTCTCCATGTAGTCCCCAGTGCCTGTATACACTAGTACTTTTATTTGTTTGAAAACTACCTCCCAAGTTTGAATACATGCCCTCTGACTCTAATAATCAACACCAAAAAGGCATCATACCTCCTGTAAGCTATTTCTCCAGACTGATTATTCCTTGTAATAAGAAGCCATTCTACCCCTGGTCACTTTAGGTGCTGTTTGTTTTTCCTACCTGTATGTATTCTGGGAGGGTCATGATTTATCCTGTATTTCCAGGTATTAATGTACAAAAGTTTTATAGATAAGTAAGACTATAGTTCTTATTTTGTAAAATACTTCATAGAACACATTGAGCTGGCGTGCCCAGGAGACAGTTAACAATGACTCAGAGTTGCAGCTGATAATTCACAGTCATCACCATATAAACAATACAGCTTAGTAGTTAAGATACAGCTTTAGGCCAATCACAAACTATGATCCTCAGCAGGATACTTTATCTAAACCTTGGTTTTCTGCTCTGTGGAGATCCTATTATCTATATCCCTTAGAGTTGTTGTTGTGAAGATTAATTAAGATAAGGCATGTACCACGTTTAGATAGTACCTAGAAATTTTAAGTATTCAATAAATTTAAGGTATTACTTGTTAAATACAGGAGACCGACTGAAATAGGCAGTTTCAGTTGAAGTTTAGATTGCATTTTCTCACTTACCCTTAGCCACGAGGGGGCACCATTGCCCCTGTCCATTTTAAAAAGAGGTCCTGCCAAGGTCAAGATGACCTCAATTGTCAGCCTTCTATGCATTGCCCCTCTCCTGCGGCACTTAGGTGTATTTGGACCTAAAGCTCATTTGGCTGCTTTAGTTGAGCCAATCCTGCCTTAACTTTCTTCTCTCCTCCCCAGGTCCCACTCACATTTAGAAACTGATTCTAAGCTAGATTCTGGGAAGTAGCATTTAGTCCTTCTCATCCCTGGCCTTTCCCACTGGCTTTATGTTAGTGGATGTCTGGACTAAACAACTTCAAAACAAGTCCATAAAGCCTTTGTAACACTAAACTCCAAAACACAGTGTCAAGAGGCTTAGAGCATCGCTGTTTCCCACCCTCCCTCCAATCATTAGAGCCCCAAAGTAGGTTACCCTTAAAGACACTCAATGATTATCTCTTTGGGGTGGGGGGACACCTGTCTGGTTCACTAGGTAAAGTGAGACTCTTGATCTCAGGGTTCTGAGTTCGAGCCCCACATTGGGCATATATATTACTTAAAAATAAAATCTCTAATGATAATATATAGAATAACAATTATTATTATTATCACTTTGGTAGCCTCACCCTGAGAATGCCTCCTGTCTTTTCGGGGCACTGGAGTTCAAGCTTCTGGTCAGCTGGTTAGTCTCTGTGGATGATTAACCAGAGAGCAGAAATCAGGTCAGACTATTCTAGGGTTAGGAGGAAATCCTCTGTGAGATGCTAAATTGGGAGCAAATATTGATCAGTGGTGCTTTGAAGTCACCGAGAAGGTAGTTGAGGTCAGTGTTCCTTTGGGGCTCTGCTTGGCTTCTCTTTTTGAAGTTCTTTCCTAAGACCTACCTATCTGATCCCCAAGCCAAAGGAGTATTGGTTGGTAGGTGTGAAGCTAGTCCAAGGTAACTTGGGAAGAGAAAATGGTGGTTTTCCTTCTCTTTCCCCAACTCCAAAATATAAACTAGTTTCTTTATAAAGTAGGTCTATCTAAACCTGGTTAAATGGCACTGAGACTTCTGAATCTTATTACCGCTATGTGAAGAGATAAAAGGACTGTTCATTTGGGGCCTGGATTATAGATAAGGTGTCCTGGTCCTTGGGTCAGTTCTCTGCCCCTTGGTCAATGACAATGATATTCTTGGGCAGTAGAAAGGTTCTAAGGTTCTTCTTGTCTAGCTAGAGGAGTTAGTCAAGAGTGATGTGGAAGGTCACTTTAGTACTGTGGTTCATTTAATGGTCTCTGGGAAGCATATGATAAGGGTATATAGAAGACAGCCAAGTAAGAGAAGGGGTCCAGAGGCCCAGTGGGAGTGATGTGACAAAAAGAGAGGGTGCTTAATGCCTGATTTTGAATGTGGGGTAGTCTGCAGCTTTTGATCTTATGGCTAGATGGGTGGGCTGGCTGCATGGGTTCATGTGACTGGAGTGGCAATGAGAATAATGCCCAGGACCTAGAGGTTCTAGCCTGTGATGGAAACCCATGTTTTGTTTTATTTATTTTTTATTATTATTTCTTTTTATGATTTTGTTTAAGTAATTTCTACACCCAAGATAAGGCTCCAGCCTACAACCCCGATATCAATAGTGGCATGATCCACCGACTGAGCCAGCCAAGTGCCCTTGGCATTTGTAAGACTTCAATTTCCCTACACTGGATGCCAAACTGACAGCCCATAAACAGCACTGGATACTCAGGCTCCTGCCTTTGCTTTCATTCTCCACATATTGGGGTCTGTTCGTACCTATTAATACCATGGCCTCTGCTGACCTCAAATTGTCACCAGGCAGCCAACTCTGGCATCATAGCTTCTGTCCACGTGACGTCACCTCTATGGCCATTAAGTCATTGACCAAAGACATTCATCACGAAATCGTGCCAATGGGTAGGAGGAGCAGTAAATGATCAGTAGCTGTGATAGAATATTAAGGGATTGGCTTCCGAGGGCCTTCTAAGGTCGGAGTCCTTGGGACCTTTTTCTCTCATATTCACCTCAGAACAAACCCCAAATGTATTAAAGGCAAGAAGGGAAGCCTAAGAAGGAAGTTAACTGACTTATCAGGCACTTATTTAGTCACCTACACGTCGCCCCCACCCCGCGCGCCCATCCCTAATTAGCCTAACCCAGGCGATCCAATCCTGCCCTCCACAACTGCTGTCAACGGCTCAGGTCCCGCCCCCACATACACCGGACCAATGGCCGAGCCCGAGGCGAGTCCCCTGAGAGGGGCGGGAGCGAGTTCGGGCAGTGGGCGGGGCCTCACTGAGGACCCCGGGCTGGGCGCCGCCGCCGGTTTGTCTACCCTTTCCCTCAGCCACCTCCTTTCAACCTTGTCCACCCGTCGGCGCGGCCTTTGGTGCAGCGGCTGCAGCTCCCGTTCTTGCCGCAGCGCTTTCCCCTCCTTCCCTCCCCGCCAGATCCCCGAGTTCGCCCGTCATGGCTTTACTCACTGCGGCCGCCCGGCTCTTGGGAGCCAAGGTGAGCAACTATGGGAGGGAGCGCGCGGCCCCAGGGTGGGGCTGAGGCGACTGCAGGCCCTCCAGCGCGGGGTCTCCCTCCCCTACCCAGACGCACCCCCGCGAGCCTTAAAGGGGCCCTGCTCTTGGCTGGTCGCCAGCCCTCTGTGGGGCTCTCAGGACCATGTGCTACGCTGGCCTTCTGCGCCTGGGGGTGAAGAGAGCCCTGCCCGCCCCCGGCGTGCGGTCTTGGGCGGGTGGAGAGCTCGGACCCTACAGACACCCGCATGTCTAGGGTGGAAGAGCCATGTAAAAAAAGGGAGCTGCCAGTGGAGAACATAGGTGTTCTGTTCCATTGGAGTTAGGGAAGAGGCCTGCTTGGAGGAGGGGGTGCGGGGTTAGGAGAAGTGGCAGGAGTGAACAGATGTGCTCACTGTCCCAGGGCCAGAGATGGAGCAGTGACTAATTTCGGCTTCCGCCTTGTAGAGAGAGCCTTGTCGGTTTCTAAACTGCCTTTTTCCATTTCACCAACCCAATTTTTGAAGCTTTCAGGGACCAAGCTTTAGTAGTTCCTGCTAGTGGAGTGGGACTCAGGTCCTCTTTGTCCTTGGGACTCTTGCACTTACTCTTCACATAGGAGGAGCTTGGGTAGGGTGGAGCCCTTCTGTAAGACCTTCTGCATGGTTATCACATATGATTGGAGAAAGAACCAGAAAGATTGTTCCTTCAAACTGCAGGCCAATTAAGTGAAGATACTGGGCAGGATACAGTACTGCTAAAGTCACATGACCTACTACTACTTGCTCGCTCAGGTTTAGCTATTGCTTTTAAGTCTACCCAGGAGAGAGTCCATTCTTTGAGGCCCTAATTTATTTGAATTTTGTTAACTTTGGATCATAGGAATCTTGTTGCAGGTAATGGTGCTTTAAATTTCAGATTGCCAGGACTTTTGTCTCTGGGTAACTTAGCTCTTTAAATAGAGAAACTTCTCTGTTAAGGGGGGAGTCCCAGTCCTCTCAATCCAGGCAGGGACAGTCCCACAAGTGACCTTGACTTCTGCAAAGAGTTTATACTTTCTCTTCTGCAGATTAAAGCTGCCAGCACCTGAAGGAAAGGAAAATCTTAGAATGGTTTTGCGTGTTATATTGCATGGTTGGCAGATAAGGTGAAGCCTGTAGAATTTACACTGGGGTTCTTCCAGGTACCCAGCAGCAAGGTGGAGGCTGATCATTTGGGAGACACTTGTCTTACTTGACTGTTGCTTCTTCTGCTGCCAGGGAACAGGGTAAGGAAGCCTCTTGGGAAATGAAGCAAGTTCTAGATAGTGTTTTGGCAGAATAGGGGACATGACACTATAATTAGCTCATTCCAGAGCTCCTAACCCAGACCACATAGATAATCTAACTCTTCAGTGAATTTGAAAAAGCTTTTAGAATTTACCTTTTGAATTTACTTTATCTTGTAAGCCTCTGGGGAAGTCCAGAAAGCTTTTGGGGTGACTACATAATTGTAGAATCATTATTGTTTTGTTTACTTCACTGTTATATATGAACCTGAGGATCCCAGTAACTTGGAAGCTATTTGAAGGCTTTGACCCTTAAAACGAGCAAAGCCCAAAAAATGCAGGAGTGGAAATTTCCTGAGATCTAAGTAGAATGACCAGGATACCAGGAAGCCTGTTCAGTTTGTCAGCATTGTTAGTACCTACCTGTGTTTTCCAGATTTGCAGCTTAAGTGGTACTCAGTTTTACTTTTGCTGGTAAGTGTTAAGGTAGGCTTTGAAAGGCAAAAATAAATGGTTTTCTGATCTGGAAGAACTGACACCTACCACTTTGATTCTCAAGGTCAGATATAGTTTCACTTTTCTCAGAAGACTTTTTTTTTTTTTAAACCTTGCTAGGTGACACAAATGCCAGTCATTGTTGTGTTGTTCCACCTAACTTACTTTTAGGTAATTCAATGAACACCTGAATTGGAAAAAGACGAATTCAGAGCTTCCAGATTATTTGATTTCTTATTTACCCAAGTGAACTTATAATTAGCAGTGACCTTAGTATCAGCTGTGGGTGCCTTAGCTTTGTGATGTATTACTTTTTCACATGTGATCTGGGTTTGGATTTGGGTTGGGAGTTAGAGTATGGCTACCAATTCACTTCTGGACTCTTAACACCAGTGTGACTTAACAAATTCTAGTTACTTCCTGTACCATTGAGAATTGCTCTTCCAAGCTAGGATGTTCAATGATTTTGAGAAAATCAAGACAAAAGTATTTTTATGTTATTTCTAGACCTTTTCAAGACACTTAAATGAATACCCATTAATTCCTTTATAGTAGACCCACACCACTGAGCATTTATATAAATCGTAGTCTGAGGGGCGCCTGGGTGGCTCAGTGGGTTAAGCCACTGCCTTCAGCTCGGGTCATGATCTCAGGTCCTGGGATTGAGTCCCACATTGGGCTCTCTGTTAAGCGGGGAACCTGCTTCCCCCTCTCTGTCCGCCTGCCTCTGCCTACTTGTGAACTCTCTGTCAAATAAATAAATAAAAATCTTAAAAAAAAAAATCCTATTCTGAAATTGGGTTCAACAAAACTAAGTCAGTTTTTTCTGTGAAATGTTAGTTAGGCTTACAGCCCAGAACTTTTATTTTTATTTTTATTTTTTAAACATTTTTTTAAAGTTTATTTATTTAAGTAATCTCTACACCCAACATAGGGCTTGAACCCACGACCCCAAGATCAAAAGAGTCATATGCTCTTCCAACTAAACCAGCCAGGCACCCTTTACAGTCTAGAACTTTTTTTTTTAAATGTTTTTTTTTAAAGATTTTATTTATTTATTTGACAGAGAGAGATCACAAGTAGGCAGAGAGGCAGGCAGAGAGAGAGGGGGAAGCAGGCTCCCTGCTGAGCAGAGAGCCGGATGCGGGACTCGATCCCAGGACCCTGAGATCATGACCTGAGCCAAAGGCAGCGGCTTAACCTACTGAGCCACCCAGGCGCCCTACAGCCTAGAACTTTTTTTTTTTTTAAGATTTTATTTGTTTATTTGACAGAGATCACAGTAGACAGAGAGGCAGGCAGAGAGAGAGAGGGAAGCAGGCTCCCTGCTGAGCAGAAAGCCCGATGTGGGACTCGATCCCAGGACCCTGAGATCATGACCTGAGCCGAAGGCAGCGGCTTAACCCACTGAGCCACCCAGGTGCCCCCAGCCTAGAACTTTTAAAGGCAGGTGCCCACATCTGTATATCTTAACTTTGATTATTAGCCTACCCAAAGTGATGTCAGTTCCTTGATGCTTACTAGGTGGGCTAAAGATAAAAAATAGAAAGTAAAGCCTCCTCATGTGCTAATGGTGGGATGATTGCATTTGTCCTTCCTAGTGGCCTTTAGATTGGTAACAGATGAATATATGGGTATGAGGAAGCAGTGAGGTGAGCAGTGCTGAAGTAGATCATTAGATGGGAACGCTGGCATTTCTGTTTCTTAGAATCCAAGTGGGCAGAAGGCAGGAAGCCAGATGTGGTACATCTCTCTAAAGCTACTCCGTAATTCTTTTTGCCCTGTTTCAGTGCTTTATGCAATAGAGTTGAGTAGGTCAGTGAAGTTTGAAACAGTGAAGCAAAGCTAACAATGGGTTTCTGAATATTTGAGGGGCTTTCAGTTTTTTCCTCAACTGCCCAAATTCTTTTTTTTTTTCCCTTCAGTTTTTGTTTTTAAGCAATCTCTATGTGGGGCACGAATTCATGACCCCAAGATCAAGAGTTGCACACCCATGACTGAGCCAGTGCTCCTGAACTGCCCAAATTCTTTAGGTCCCTGTATTTCTTTCTTTCTTTCTTTTTTTAAGATTTTATTTATTAATTTGAGAGCGAGCGAGCATGAGAGAGCAGGGTGAGGGGCAGAGGGAGAAACAGACTCCTCACTGAGCAAGGAGCCTGAAGTGGGGCCTGATCTAGGGACTCCAGGATCATGGCCTGAGCTGAAAGCAGATGCCCATCCTCCGGAGCCACCCAGGCACCCCTAGATCCCTGTATTTCTTTTTCTTTTCTTTTTCTTTTTTTTTTTTTTAAAGATTTTATTTATTTATTTGACAGAGATCACAAGTAGGCAGAGAGAGAGGGAGGGAAGCAGGCTCCCCAGCGAGCAGAGAGCTGGATGCGGGGCTCAATCCCAGACTCTGGGATCATGACCTGAGCCAGAGGCAGAGGCTTTAACCCACTGAGCCACCCAGGCGCCCCATAGATCCCTGTATTTCTTTTAACACATTATCATTTTGAAAGTTCTTGGGGTGCCTGGGTGGCTAAGTTGTTTAATCACCTGATTCTTGATTTTTTTAAAAAAAGATTTTATTTATTTATTTGACAGAGAGAGATCACAAGTAGGCAGAGAGAGAGAGAGGAGGAAGCAGGCTCCCCGCTGAGCAGAGAGCCCGATGCAGGACTCGATCTCAGGACCCTGAGATCATGACCCGAGCCAAAGGCAGCAGCTTAACCCACTGAGCCACCCAGGCACCCTGATTCTTGATTTTGACTCAGGTCATGATCTCAGGGTTATGAGATCAAGCCCCAAGTTGGGCTCAGTGCTGGACATGGAGCCTGCTTGAGATTCTTTCTCTCTCCTTCACCCCCACTAAGAAAAAGGAATGAAAAATAATAAATAGGGGCACCTGGGTGGCTCAGTTGGTTGAGCATCTCCCTTGGGCTCAGGTCATGATCCTGGGATCCCAGGTTTGAGCCCTATGTTGGGCTCCATGCTAAGTGGGGAGTGTGCTTCTCCCTCTGCCCTTCATCCCACTTGTGCTCTTTCTCTCGCTGTCTCTATCCCTCTTTCGTATAAATAAGTAAATAAATAAATCTAAGAAATATATTAAAAGAAGAAAAATAGGGGCGCCTGGGTGGCTTAGTGGGTTAGGTCGCTGCCTTCGGCTCAGGTCATGATCTCAGGGTCCTGGGATCAAGTCCCACATCGGGCTCTCTGCTCGGCGGGGAGCCTGCTTCCTCCTCTCTCTCTCTCTGCCTGCCTCTCTGTCTACTTGTGATCTCTCTCTGTCAAATAAATAAATAAAATCTTTAAAAAAAATAAAAGAAGAAAAATAATAATTAAAAAATGAAAGTTCTGTAAGTTCACAGTGGGCATCATCACGTGGGTTACCTGTTCACATTGCACGTTCATGAATCCTGTCTTCCAGATTCTTGTTCAGCAACATTGAGATGGGATCTGGAAACTTGTTTGTTGTTTTGTTTTGTTTTTCAAGGACTTCTGTTGACTGATAGTGCCTTGTGGTCCCCTTCTGTTGGGCCAGTAAAGCCACATGCAGGACTTTTTATTTGCAACTTGGAGAATGTATATATGAAATTTTTGAGTATTTGGGCTTTTTTTGATTATTATTACTATTATTATTTTTAAAGATTTTATTTATTTATTTATTTATTTGACAGAGATCACAAGCCGGCAGAGAGGCAGGCAGAGAGAGAGAGAGAGAGGAGGAAGCAGGCTTCCCGCTGAGCAGAGAGCTCGATGTGGGGCTCGATCCCAGGACCCTGGGACCATGACCTGAGCCAAAGGCAGAGGCTCTAACCCACTGAGCCATCCAGGCGCCCCTTTGTGATTATTTTTAAAATGGACTTCAAAAGTGACTATTTTAAGCAATAGTTCATTAGGCTATTCTCTCTAGGTTTGTTTACCTAGGCCTTTTTTCAAATGCCTTTAGAAAAGTTTCTTGGGATGCCTGGATGGCTCAGTCGGTTCATGTCCAACTCAGTTGTACGATCCCAAAGTCCTGGGATCAAGTCCTGCATTGGGCTTCTTGCTTAGCAAAGAGCCTGCTTCTCTCTCTGCCTGCCACTCCCCCTGCTTGTGTGTGCTCTCTCTTTCTCTCTCTGGTAAATAAAATCTTAGAAAGAAAGAAAGGGAAGTTTCTTGTAAATTTCTGAACCAAAGTGCTAGGCACTAAAATTTGTTTACTCCTGGTAGAAGTGAGAGCAGTTTCTCATTCCCCAAAAACTAGTAGGACAGCAGATCCTGTAGACTATATTCAGTAGTATATATGTAATGTGTATAGAATAAGTAGATGTTCAGAAAATATTTGTTAAAGAATGGTAAGGATTTCTTTTCTTTTCTTTTTTAAGATTTTATTTATTTATTCAACAGAGAGAGATCACAAGTAAGCAGAGCAGCAGGCAGAGGGAAAAGGAGAAGCAGGCTTTCCGCTGAGCAGGGAGCCCAATGCGCAGCTCGATCCCAGGACCCTGGGATCATGACCAGAGCCAAAGGCAGATGGTTAACTGACTGAGCCACCCAGGCGCCCCAAGGATTTCTATTGAAAGGAAAATTAGGACTCTTGATTCTTTTCTGAGGTCTTTGGTGGTCTTCCTTGGAGTAAATCTTTAGGGAAGAGTCTGTTAGAAAATGACAGTTATGTAGAATCATTAAGGAAACTACTGTGAGTATGAAGGGGATCAAAGTATGAAATCTGAAGATTGCTGTGCTGGGGCTATTAAGTGGGCTGACCAAGTAGTGCAGGCCGCCTTCCAGTATCACCATAGTGAAACATAGATGTTAAAAGGCTTTAGTTCTCTGACCTGGTTTTGGGGAGAGAGGAGCCTTTGTCCTATGTGTGTTCTTTTTCCCTTAATGCAAGTTGTTCCTTCTGCATTGGAAGCCTTTGCAGCACAAGATTTTTCCTGCCAGTTATTAGTGCATTATGTTTGCTTCATCAACTAAGCCAGTTCTGGCTTGGCAAGTTCTGATCTTTTTTTTTTTTTTTAAATGAAGGACAAGGGCTCTATTAAAATCAGGAGCATCTTTCTCAGGCTTCTAATGTTGGAGCTCTTAAATATGTTGCAGGACACGTTCTAAATGTGCCTGGGATGGAGTACCAAAGAAAATTTGGCTCTTCCCCTTTGAAGTAAAGGTCCTAGGTGTGGATCAATGATGGTAATAGCATGAGAGAGAAAGAACCACTTTTTAAAGTACTTATTCAAATAGGATTCCTTTGTTCCTAGAATTTTAGGGCAGAGGAAGTAGTTTCAGATGATTTTTGGTGATTCGGCTAACCCTATTCCAGAAATACCCTAAGTTTTATAGGCAAGTCTTTGGCATGGCAGAATTTCCTGCATTATTTATTTGATTAGTCCTTTCTTCTCTTGGCCCTTTATGATAGTGCATTTCCATCAATAATAGCAAACTCACTAGGAGAGTTCTTGCAAGGGGTGGCAGCATTTGAGGTTTGACAAAGCCTCTTAGTGGTTATAATACCCCTACCCCCACCCTGCAGAGAATCCTGGCTGTTAGGCACATGAGCCAGGCCCTTGTCTTTGGAAGCAGCTGTCTCCATCTCCTCATGAAGGAGCTGACCTATTGAATGAGGTGACTCCCTGATTCACCTGACAGCTGCTGTTGCAGTAGGGTGACTCTACACGTGGCCTGCCTCCAGAAGGCAAAAGCCTAGTTGCCACACCTTGGAGTTAGGGGGAGGAGCTGGTAGGTGAAAGTTCAGGGATGACTCAGAAGTTTGTATCTGCCTGTTCCATCAGTGAGTATAGTCTGAATGCCCTATACAAAGCTATTCAGCAGGTTTCTTTGGCAGCTAGGAGATAGAGAACTGAGGTGTGTAGCCTTGGGTAGAACAGTCCTCCAGTATCTCCTTTCTAGTTGTCTGTTCTGCTGGGTAGTTCAATTTGTTTTCTTTCCTTGAGGCCCTTAAAAAGGAAATCAGGGCTTTATTTCCTGTTCTACAGGTAGAGAGAATTATCCATTTACCCCTTGCTCAGGTCTGACTGCCTCTTTCCTGGAATCCAACTACAGGAGAGGGTAGTGACACTTGACATGGTCGGTAATAGGCCAACACTTTCCTGACACACATATTTATTTCATTTCATTTCATTTCATTTTTTATTTTTAAAAGATTTTATCCATGTATTTGACAGAGAGAGAGAGCACAATCAGGCAGAGGGAGAGAGAGAAGCAGGCTCCCCACTGAGCAGGGAGCCCGACGTGGGGCCCAATCCCAGAACCCCAGGATCCTAACCTGAGCTGAAGGCAGCCACCCAACTGTCTAAGCCACCCAGGCACCCCAGAGACACATATTTATTGGAGCTTACTTATGTATAAGGCACTGTTCTAGATGCTTTCTTGCAGATTGTTTTGTACAGTCTACTTATCTACCCCAGAATTGGCTTTATTATTACCAATTTAGAGGTGTGAAACCTGAGACCTAGAAGTTAGGTCATATAGCCAAGGTAACACAGCAAGGTAGTGGCAGAACCTGGACTTAAGACTGATCCTTAGTAATTGTATATCCTAGGGTCTACATTTTATCCTTCTGTTCCATTGCTTAACACTTTAGACCATGTATGTATCTCAAACTTTATTGTTCATATAGATCACCTTTTGAGCTTATTAAACTGCAGATTTGGATGCAGTAGGTCTGAGGTGAGGCCCAAGATTCTGCATTTCTGACAAGCTCCAGGTAATGCTAATGCTACTAGCTGGGCAGTCATATTTTAAAGACTTTTTTTTTTTTTTTTTTTAATTTATTTGACAGGGACCACAAGTAGGCAGAGAGGCAGGCAGAGAGAGAGAGAGAGGAGAAAGCAGGCTCCCCAGTGAGCAGAGATCCCGATGTAGGGCTCGATCCCAGGACTCTGGGATCATGACCTGGGCCGAAGACAAAGGCTTTAACCCACTGAGCCACCCAGGCTCCCCTAGGCAGTTATATTTTAAATAGCAAGGCTTTTGAGTACCTTTACATATGTCCTTATTAGACTTATCAGACTTTGAGCTAAGTAGCTTGAGTGTTATTCTAAATATGGAGAAGGAAAGGAAAACAATACAGTTTACCCTTGAGCAACATAGTTTGAACTGTGCTGGTCCACTTACATGTGGCTTTTTTATAGTACAGTACTGGAAATATGTTTTTTTCCTTATGATTTTCTTAGTAACATTTTCTCTAGCTTTTTTATAAGAATACAGTATATAATATATGTAACATACAAGATAGGTATGAATAGACTTTATATTATCAATAAAGCTTCTCAACAGTAGGCTATTAGTAGTTAAATTTGGGGAGAGTCAAGAGTTATATCTAGATTTTTGACTGCATGGGGGTGGGTTGGGGGAAGGTCTGTATCCCTAATTCCTGTATTGTTCAAGAGTCAACGGTAGTTAGTTGTTTTGCCTTGGATGTCTGTTATTTCATAATGGAGCTGTAGCTAAACCCAGGTTTCCTTTCCAAATTCCAAGTTATGTGCTCTGTCTTCTACATCAATAGATAAAATTGTTCTAACTTGAATTTTTCCTATTCTACCCTTTTCAGTGGTTAAATCATGAATTGCTGCCTTTATTTTTTTTTTAATATTTTATTTATTTATTTGACAGAGAGAGAGATCACAAGTAGGCAGAGAGGTAAGCAGAGAGAGAGGAGGAAGCAGGCTCTCTGCTGAGTAGAGAGCCTGATATGGGGCTCGATCCCAGGACCCTGAGATCATGACCTGAGCCGAAGGCAGAGGCTTAACCCACTGAGCCACCCAGGCGCCCCGAATTGCTGCCTTTAAAATCCTTTTAATTTCTTTAGTTTTCGTGGTTAGCTAAAAATATGACTAATCCTGATGCTGAAGGGTGTGAGAAAATTGACATACTGTTTAATTTTATAATTTTTAAAGGATTTTATTATTTATTTGATAGACAGAGATCACAAGTAGGCAGAGAGCCAGGCAGAGAGAGAGGGAGCAGGTTCCCTACGGAGCAGAGAGCCCAGTGCGGGGCTCGATCCCAAGGATGCTGGGATCATGACCTGAGCGGAAGGCAGAGGCTTTAACCCACTGAGCTACCCAGGCACCCCTAATTTTATAATTATTTTATAACAAATGCAGAATATTTGCTTTAGGCCAGATGTCATTTTAAGTGCTTTTTAAGTATTGACTTAATTAATCCTCACAGCAGTCCTTTGAAATAGGTACTATTATTGTTCCCATTTTATAGATAAGGAAATCGAGGCATAGAAACATTAAATGACTTGGCTGGAATCACGCAGGTGATAAGTGGCAAAAAAGGGCTTTAGAAATAGAATATACTGGCTTTATTCTATAGTTACATAGCCATGCTATCCACAAACTAGTGTTGCTTTGCAAATTGGAGTTCTGGCTAAGAAGTGTTGCAGATGGAGATCAGGAATAGTAGAGATCATCCCTCTAAGTTACTCCTGAAGCTCCTCACATGAAATGGCAAAGATACTCTGTATAAATAAAGGTAATGAAGACTTCACTGATGTTGGAAGTGGGGTGATAGTTTAGTTCTCAGTTTCTCTTCCTATGCATTCTCCTAAAGTAGCATTCATATAAATAGATCTGAGAAATGAATATAACAAAGCAGCAGTCATGACCCATCTGATTCCTTTGAATGGTGTCTCATCTCACAGTCTTGTTAGGTGATCTGCCTTCCTTTTCTTTCTGATTTCCTCATTTTTTGCTGTTTTTTGTTTGTTTTATCTTGAAGTAAAAGAAGAGGGCAGCTCATTAATTCTAGCAGTTCTCTCACAAGGAGGAAAGAAACTATTTTTGTTCTGTTTTACTTCATATTCGTGGAAGAAAGGACTTCAGCCTGAGGGAATTCCATTTTCCTCTTTTTTTTTTTTTCTAAGATTTTATTTATTTGAGAGAGCATGAGCAGGGGACAGGGTCCGAGGGAGAAGGACAAGCAGATTTCCTGCTGAGTGCAGAGCCCAGTGTGGGGCTCGATCCCAGAACCCTGAGATCATGACCTGAGCTGAAGTCAGATGCTTAACTGAGTGAACCATCCAGGCACCCCTCCATTTTCATCTAAATTAAGATGTGGACAGTCACTCTTTGTTGACCTTGGATAGGTTTTTTTTTTTACCCCCGTAAGATTTAACCTTAAAATACAGCCAGCCAGCTATTGTAGAAACTTTTTTTTCTTTTAAGATTTTTTTTTTTACTTTTTTTTCAAGATTTTATTTATTTATTCGACAGAGAGCATAAGCAAGGGGAGCCGCAGAGGGAGAGGGAGAAGCAGGCTCCCCAAGGAGCAGGGAGCCCGACGCAGGGCTCAATCCCAGGACCCTGGGATCACCACCCAAGCTGAAGGCAGATGCCTAACCAATTGAGCCACACCAGGTGTCCCTAAATATTTTATTTATTTTATTTCTAAAATATTTTATTTATTTGTATGACAGAGAGAGAGACAACAAGAGCAGGAACATAAGCAGGGGGAGTGGGAGAGGGAAAGCAGGCTTCCCACTGAGTAGGAAGTCCGATGTGGGGCTCCATCCCAGGACTCTGGGATCATGACCTGAGCCAAAGGCAGATGTTTTACCATCTGAGCCACCCAGGTGCCCCAAAGATTGTACTTTTAAGTAATCTCTACACCCAACATGGAGCAGAACTCACAATCCCCCAGATCAAGAGTCAGATCTCAGAGTCCTGGGATCAAGCCCCACATTGGGCTCTCTGCTCAGCAGGGAGCCTGCTTCCTCCTCTCTCTCTCTGCCTGCCTCTCTGCCTACTTGTAATCTCTGTCTGTCAAATAAATAAATAAAATCTTTAAAAAAAAAAAAAAGAGTCAGATGCTCTACCAACTGAGCCAGCAGGGTACCCTGACGTTATAGAAACTTAAAGATGATTTAAAAGTGGAAAAATGGGACGCCTGGGTGGCTCAGTTGGTTGGGCAGCTGCCTTCGGCTCAGGTCATGATCCCAGCGTCCTGGGATCGAGTCCCACATCGGGCTCCTTGCTCAGCAGGGAGCCTGCTTCTCCCTCTGCCTCTGCCTGCCATTCTGTCTGCCTGTGCTCGCTCTCTCCCCTTCTCTCTCTCTGATAAATAAATAAAATCTTTAAATAATAATAATAATAATAATAAAAGTGGAAAAATTATTTATGAGGAGATTTTAACATCTTTCTTCTCTAAGATGATATGTGCCCCTGTAGCCTTTTTAGAACCAAACTGCCACACCAACCAACCAACCAACCACAGTTGAATGGTCTGCTGCAGGGCTGATACAGTCTCTGGGAGGTGGCCCTTTTATAACAGGGGAACTGTGGGACCACAGAGCGTGGAATAGAACTTACTCTCATGTTTTCTCTTGTTCACTTTTTGGTGACTAGTTAGAAAAGGTAAAATTATTTCTTAGGTGTTAGGTCAAATTCCCATTTGCCCCATGTAGGGTGAAGAGACTAAAGGCCTATTTGTGCCACCTACTTTTGCCCAGATGGTCTTCAGTGAACCAGAAGAGACTCTTTAGGAAGTTAATGAAAGGAGTTAAAGACAGTCCTGGTTAACAAAGCTGAGGCAGCCCCCTTTACTTTAGGGGCATAGTAACTTACCTTGTACTCTCTGAATTTAGCTTTGAATTCGTTTGTTTGTTTTAAATTTTTTAAATTTTTTTAACCTTGTTAGTTTTTGAAGATTTTATTTATATTAGAGGGAGGCTGCATGTGTGGAAGATGGGAGGCGGGCAGAGGGAGAGACAATCTCAAGTAGTCTCCACACTCTTGATTTTGGCTCAGGTCATGATCTCAGGGTGGTGGGATCAAGCCCCAGTTGGCTCTGTACTTGGCGCATAATCTGCTTAAGATTCTCTCTCCCTTGGGGCGCCTGCGTGGTTCAGTGGGTTAAAGCCTCTGCCTTCGGCTCAGGTCATGATCCCAGGGTCCTGGGATTGAGCCCCGAATCGGGCTCTCTGCTCATCAGGGAGCCTGCTTCCCTTCCTCTGTCTGCCTGCCTCTCTGCCTACCTGTGATCTCTGTCTGTCAAATAAATAAATAAAATCTTTAAAAAAAAAAAAAGCCTCTGCCTTTGGTTCAGGTCATGATCCCAGGGTCCCGGGATCAAGCCCCACGTCCGGCTCTCTCGGCAGAGAGCCTGCTTCGCCCTCTCTCTGACTGCCTCTCTGCCTATTTGTGATCTCTCTCTCTGTGTCAAATAAATAAATAAAATCTTAAAAAAAAGAAGAAAAGATTCTCTCTCCCTCACCCTTTCCCCCTCCCCCTTCTCTAAAACAAAACAAAACAAGCAAACAAACAAAAAACACAGCTTTTCTGAAGGATCTCTTCCCTTTTCAGCTCTCCCTGATGCCCCAACAGAAGGTGGAATACTAAATTCTAAAAAATCTCCAGCCTTTCTGAACTCTCACCTTAGGCGTGTGGTGTTTTAGAACTTACACAGTACTATGGCTTCAAATGATTTTCAACACAATCAAACAACAGTGCAGTAGTTACTACAAGAAAAGGTGTATCTGGCCTTTTGGCAAAAAGAAGAAAGGTTTGATCTTGCTACTGGATTAGTTTGTCTGTGTATGTAATTTTTTTAGTTTGCAAAGTGCTTTCACAATATTGTAATTTAATTATCACAAGACAACCTATGAGATATGTGGTGGGTATTTAACACCAGTTAAATAGGCTTAGTTTGACTTTCTCATTTTATATTCAAAATAATCTGGTGCAGAAAAGTTAATCTTGTCAAACTTTATAGCTGGTTAGTAGTATAATTGTTGCCTTTTTCAAAGGCAGTGTTGAACTTTCTGTTGCAACTCAGCAGTCTTCTCATAGAAAGTAACTTTTCTTTTGGGGGGAAAAAACCTATCTCTAAACAGAAAACATAGGTTAGCTACACTATTCATCTTTGTAGTGAAGAATAGCCTTGAATCTCAGACCTGTCTTTACGGTTCTGAAGTATATCTTTAAAAATTCCTTTAGTACAGGTGTGTCACTGATAAACTCAGCTTTTGTTTTTCTGAAATGTCTTTTTTTCGCCCTCTTTTGAGACTTTTTCCTTACTTGGATATACAACTTTAGCTTGATTATTTTCTCTCAGCACTTGAAATGTAATTTTCCAGTTTTCTAGTTTCCCAATGCTGTTTTTGAGTGGTCTGTCCATTGTTACATTGTAGGTATTCTGTTTTCTCTGTGCATTTTCCAGAAACCTGTGAAAGGCAGCCTCTGCCTGTGGGCTGCTCTAGACTGGAGGGGTTGAAGTGCTGCCAAAAGACTAGATTCAGGAGAGGTCTTACCAGCAGGGTGAGGTAGTTGATCAGTTTCCTCATTTGCTTTTCTGAGGACTACCCAGAACAATTGACAGCTAGAGTGGGATGGCCTGGGTACTCCCAACAATTGCCCCTCTGACCTTTTCTGTGCCTAACAAAGCCCAGGCAGAAACCCAGATGATGGGAAGGAGCCTCTCCTCAGGGAATGCTATTAAAGCTATGGATGCAGGGGCGCCTGGGTGGCTCAGTGGGTTAAGCCGCTGCCTTCGGCTCAGGTCATGATCTCAGAGTCCTGGGATCGAGTCCCGCATCGGGCTCTCTGCTCGGCAGGGAGCCTGCTTCCCTCTCTCTCTGGCTGCCTCTCCGTCTACTTGTGATTTCTCTCTGTCAAATTAATAAATAAAATCTTTAAAAAAAAAAAAAGCTATGGATGCAAGACACAGAGTTAGGTCTGCTATTGCTCCAGACTGGGAACTCCTTCAAAGCTGTTTAGGGCCTTTCACAGCTCTTTTTTT
This sequence comes from Mustela putorius furo, assembly GCF_011764305.1. Lineage (NCBI taxonomy): Eukaryota > Metazoa > Chordata > Mammalia > Carnivora > Mustelidae > Mustela > Mustela putorius. The sequence continues at coordinate 1,813,109 of NW_025422127.1, read as the reverse complement.
ATGTCAGACTGTCCTTGGAGGCTAAGATGAAAAGAGATGAGTCACTATAACTCCTTTTTAATATTATAGGAGGGAAGAGTAACTGTTGCATAAGGTTTTGTGTTTTCTCTGCAGAATGCATCTTGTCTTGTTCTTGCTGCTCGGCATGCCAGCACTTCCCCTACGGTAAGGCTTGGAAAGGAGAATCACTGAGGCAATCTGATTTTGGGATTGTGGGGTGGGGAGCAGCAGTTGGTTACCACGTAGCCTCTCATCATTATCCTAAATAACTCTAAGAGATGTCTGTTGTTACTGTTGTTATAAATTATTACTATTATTACTATTTTAAGAAATAATTCAGTAGTGTAGTGAGATGGAAATATCAAATATTTTTGCCTAATTTTTTAAGTTGTAGTAAAATATGCATAACAGAAAGTTTTCCATTTTAACATGTACAGTTTAGTGACAGTAAGTACAGTCATGTTATTGTACAACTGTCACCACTGTCCATCTCCAGAACTTTTCATCTTCCCAAATTGAGGTAGCCATTAAATAAATAAGCTCTCCCATTCCCCTCCCTCTCTACTTCTTTTATCTTCATCTGTGCACAGTAGTTGACTGATTTTCTCTGGCAGATTGAGAAAGCCAGATTTTAAAAAGCAGTCTCAACATACCTACTTTGTAGGAAAAATAGAATCAACACTTTGATCATCACTTAACTTCTCTATTTCTCTTTTTAGAATTTGAAAGATATATTGGCTGACCTGATACCTAAGGAGCAGGCCAGAATAAAGACCTTCAGGCAGCAACATGGCAAGACGGTAGTGGGCCAGATCACTGTGGACATGGTAAAGATTACGGGGTTTTGGCTGGAAAAAGTAGCTCTGAAATGTGCCTCAACAAAAAATACTATTCTCTTCACTGGCTATTCAGAAGCATCCAAGCATCCTGTCCCAAATATGGAAATGTTGGCACTTAGGATGTTCGTTAGAAATTAGACTATTCGGGTGCCTGGGTGGCTTAGTGGGTTAAGCCGCTGCCTTCGGCTCAGGTCATGATCTCAGGGTCCTGGGATCAAGTCCCACATCAGACTCTCTGCTCAGCCGGGAGCTTGCTTCCTCCTCTCTCTCTGCCTGCCTCTCTGCCTACTTGTGATCTCTCTCTGTCAAATAAATAAATAAAAATCTTTAAAAAAAAATAAAAATAAATTAAAAAAAAAGAAATTAGACTATTCTTTTCTGTGAATTTAATAGTTGAGCCTAACCTAATTTATCTATGGGAGGGATGAATAAAGTTTCTATTCTTCCCAGTCCCTCAGCTTTTGGGGCCAGGACTATTAGAATTAATGCTGTGATTTATACCACAGCTTTAGCAGACCAATGAGAACAGTTTTAGGATGACTTCTCCAGCCCGACGAGTCTGAGCAGCTCAGATGATGATTCCCCAACACTGTTTAGTCTGTGGTCTCTATCTCCTTTTCCTGTTATAGATCATGTTTTTGTTTTTGTTTTTTTTTTCTCTTAAGATTTTACTTACTTATTGGACAGAGAGCACAAGCAGAGGAGTGGGGCAGGCAGAGGGAGAGGGAGAAGCAGGCTCCCTGCTGAGCAGAGATTCCCAAAGTGGAGCTCAATCCCAGGGCTCTGGGACCATGACTAGAGCCTAAGGCAAATGCTTAACCTTAAGTCTGAGCCACCCAAGCGCTCCTGTAGATCCCATTCTGTTGACTTTGGTTGGTGGGAATGAGAGGTAAGACTGGATAGTTAAATAAAGATAATGATTTTTCAGCTTAAACTTTTCATTTCCAATGTTAGTGGTCTTCCTTACAAAGTTTTTAGTTAACTCAGAAATCTTTCCAAAATGAAGTGTTGTAAGTCAGAGAATACATTTCATCTCTCAGATCTTGTGAAACATTAACAAGCTCTAGTCTGAGTTATTCTGACTACTGGTTACATCTTGTCTTTTTCTTTTAGATGTACGGTGGCATGAGAGGCATGAAGGGATTAGTATATGAAACATCAGTTCTTGATCCTGATGAGGTAAGAGAGACCCTTATGTCAACACTAATAATCACTGAGTTTACTGACTGTTTGCACACCCTGGATTAGACTGGTGAGGGTAAGGAAAACAAAGCATCTGCCTTCATGTTTTGGAAGATGGAAAATAAGGTACATATGGAATAACTGAAGAATAAGTCTACTTTTTCAGTATATCAATGAGTAAAACTAAAAGTACCAAACAGAATTAAGTTATATGAAGATTTAAGCTTTTAAAAACAATTTTTTTTAAGCTTTAGAAATTCTAACTTGTTGAAAGGTCTAATAAGAGTGAGAGTAGTCCATTATGTGACTTCTAGGCTGATACATTTAAGATTTGCACCTCTTACTCTTCTGTCTCAAGGGCATCCGTTTCCGAGGCTACAGTATCCCTGAATGCCAGAAACTGCTGCCCAAGGCTAAAGGGGGTGAAGAACCACTGCCGGAGGGCTTATTTTGGTTGCTGGTAACTGGACAAATCCCAACAGAGGAACAGGTAAAGCAGAAAGCTATTGGCCCTTCTCATTCTCTTCCTCCTTTGCCTTTCTCTAATCTCAGACACTTAATTCTGATCTGGCTCTGGGTGGTGGTTTATAGGGATGTGTAGTTGAGGGGAAGGAATCACAGCAGAGTTCTGTATAAGTGGACTGGGTTGAATTCTCTTGGACTTTCTTTACTCAGATGTCACTGTCTTTTTATTTCTCCTCTTTTCCTTTGCCTAGTGTTCTGAGCAATGTCTCCCTTTCCACAGGTGTCTTGGCTCTCAAAAGAGTGGGCAAAGAGGGCAGCTCTACCTTCCCATGTGGTCACCATGCTGGACAACTTCCCTACCAATCTACACCCCATGTCTCAGCTCAGTGCTGCTATTACAGCCCTCAACAGTGAAAGTAACTTTGCCCGAGCATACGCAGAGGGTATCAACCGAACCAAGTACTGGGAGGTAGGAAATTTTGATGGCAATGATTGATGTGTGGTGGAGATTCAAAGAACTTGAGCGTGAAGGAAGAAAAAGGAATGTAGAATCTTCAGGAGAACTACTTCTCTGAGTTATGCTAGAAGCTCATTTAACACATTTTTATTTTAGGCTTGCTTTCTTTCAGTCCTTAGGATTACACAGATAAATAGAACATGCTTTCTATCACCAAGTTTATTGATTTGGTTAGGGTGATATACGTGTAAAAAAAATTACAGTTCAGTAGTCTTGCTGTAATAGAGGTATTAAACAGGGCTTTTGGAACACTGGAAAGGATGTAACTTAACTGGAGGGTCCCAGAGGAAGATTTTGCAGAGCAGTCTCACCCTAGCCCCCAAAAGTCCCTTCTTCTTCTTCAAATAAGGAGAACCTTGAGAACATTAGGTGAATGGCACTAAGGCAGTTCTAGAGTCTAGGAGGACTAATACCAATCAACCAGTGTTCTGTACTGTCCCATTCAAGATACCTCTCAGGAGCAGAAGGATGGTTAGTATCCTGGAAGTGGGATCCAGACACAAATGAGCTTTCTTTTCTTTTTTTTTTTTTTTTAAGATTTTATTTATTTATTTGACAGAGATCACAACTAGGCAGAGAGCAGGCAGAGAGAGAGAGAGGAGGAAGCGGGCTCTCTGCAGAGCAGACAGCCCGATGCGGGGCTTGATCCCAGGACACTGGGATCATGACCTGAGCCGAAGGCAGAGGCTTTAACCCACTGAGCCACCCAGGCGCCCCGAGCTTTACTTTCTGAAAATGAAATGTGATTTTAATAGTTCGAACTGGTCTGAGTATGTGAAGACTATTGTGCCTTGTCCCAATGCATAGTACATAATTGCTTCCGTCCTCTTTCCAGTACCCCACATGGTACCCACAAACACTGGGTAAAGGACAAGTTATCTGGCTAGGTTTACAGCAAGACATCTCATTTTCTTTCCTTGTTTGGAGACAGATAATACAGAACAGATCAGTTCCTTTTTGCAAAGCAGGTACATTAGATGATTTGATCAGGAGAAAGCCCCCAAAGAGTTCACTTGATGCCTGGCACAGAAGAGCATGCATCGCCCACTGGTCTGATGCAATGCTCTTAGGGTTTTGGCAAATCCTCCTTCATTTGATTGGTCAATATTTACTCAGTGCCAACTGTGTATAAAGAATTGTGTTTGCTGGGACGCCTGGGTGGCTCAGTTGGTTAAGCAGCTGCCTTCGGCTCAGGTCATGATCCCAGCGTCCTGGGATCGAGTCCCACATCGGGCTCCTTGCTCAGCAGGGAGCCTGCTTCTCCCTCTGCCTCTGCCTGCCATTCTGTCTGCCTGTGTTCGCTCTCTCCCCCCATCTCTCTCTGATAAATAAATAAAAAATCTTTAAAAAAAAAAAAAAAAAGAATTGTGTTTGCTATTGGGGGAAAGAGGGAGAGTGGGTTTGAAATTAGTTTGGTTGGCATTGAGAAGGAAGGTATAGGAATGATGGAAAATATACACTTTCACAAGTGCTTAAATTGTATTTAAAGCCATATATCAGCAGGCTCAGAAGTTTGTAGAATCTGAATATATTGCTTTCCATTTTCTTTTTTGCTATTCAAGCTTGTTATTTTCTGTTATGGGTCACCATAACAGAAAAGGTTAAATTGAGATGAGCAGTTCTGCTATTGTAAAACTTGTCTTTTAGAAATTTACCACGTAGATGTGGCTGTTAACTGCTTATAATGCCGTTGTCTTGACTGTCATGAGACGGGGAGAAAACAGCTTCTTCATGCTTTACAATAGATGTCTGTAAGATATTTCGTAGGCATCCAAACATGCTTCATTACTTTATACTGTTCTTTACTGAATTGTTAAAATGAATTCTGTTTCAACGTATATCATTCCTTGTTCTGCCATTATCTCTTCATGAGATGTCATGTGAGTGTGGTTGTCTTGAGGTGAATGTGTTATATTCCACGACTTTGCCGATCTTTTGGAGAGTATTTATAAGCAGTACTGATGTATTTGTCAGCCGTAGGGTATGTGTCTGATGAGTTTACACTGCACAAATACTAGCACTGGTAACTGCTTTAGTTCAGTAGAGCTTCATGCTCTTTTGGTATTACATGTTATATCTCTCTCAGTGGTCAGACACACTATTTCTATTCAATGCTCTGCCTTGGTTAACCATAGGTTACTTAAGTAGAAATGCATGACATCATTAGGCTGGTTATTTCTGTTTGAAAATTTATGTCGAGGGGTGCCTGGGTGGCTCAGTAGGTTAAGCCTCTGTCTTTGGCTCAGGTCCTGGGATTGAGCCCTGCCTGCATCAGACTCTCTGCTCAGCAGGGAGCCTGTTTCCCCCTCTCTACCTGCCTCTCTGCCTACTTGTGATCTGTCAAATAAATAAATAAAATCTAATAAATAAATAAAAATTAAAAAAATAAAAATTTATGTCAAGGAGTTTATGCATGACCTGAGTTTTTAACTAGAGCTATCAGTCAGTTCATACTTTTTTTTTCCTTTTTCTTTTTAATGTATACCTTAAGAGGATGATTTTTAGAAAGTAACATTTTTTCCATAACAGAGATCAATAGTATAGTATAATCTATTGAGTTGAAAAAGTTAGGTCTCTTGCTGAATGACCTCACTTCACTCATGACCAGGAGATTGCTATGATGCTACCAGGTGTTTAATTATGAAATAACCTTAAGATGTTGAATACAGGGGCACCTGGGTGACTCAGTTGTTAAGCGTCTGCCTTTGGCTCAGGTCATGATCCCAGAGTCCTGCATTGGGCTCCCTGCTCAGTGGGAAGCCTGCTTCTCCCTCTCCCATTCCCCCTGCTTATGTTCCCTCTCTCACTGTGTCTGTCATATAAATAAATAAAATCTTTTTAAAAAAATGTTGAATTCAGTAAAATTTGCTAAATAGCTGGCAGATCAAGTTTTCCTGATAATGCCACCTTTATAAAGCCTATGACTGGTATACATAGGTTTTGAAGTTTTTATAAAATCACCATCCAAACACCTGAAAACTTTTGAATACATGTCTGATATTATGCTTAAATTCTTTTTTTTTTTTAAAGATTTTATTTATTTATTTGACAGAGATCACAAGTAGGCAGAGAGAGAGGAGGAAGCAGGCTCCCCGCTGAGCAGAGAGCCCGATGCAGCACCCGATCCCAGGACCCTGAGATCATGACCTGAGCCGAAGGCAGCGGCTTAACCCACTGAGCCACCCAGGCGCCCCGCTTAAATTCTTTTTAATCATTATCTGATTTAATCCTCAGAACAACCCTATGAGGTAGATGTTATTTGTTATTCTCATTTTACTGAATGGGAAAACTCAGGATTAGAGAAGTTGAGTAGCCCAAGGTCTTGCAGCTAAAAGTGATAGAGACCAGATTCAAACTTGAGTTTCCCTCACTCTGGGGGCTATTCACAATTAATACTAGCTTTCTTCTTTTTCTTTGGCTCCTTAAAAATGATTGAAAGCTAACTACGTGGCCAGGATTTTGGTAGCCATGGAGATGCTGGCTCATGTTGATGATTATAGTCAGCTTTGTAACCTTTATTCCAGATAGTTGTGATGTTGACATGTCTTAATTGTCTTTTTAATTCCAAGGCTTGATGAAGAATGTGTTGGTACAAATAGCTAATAGCACCTCAGTGTTAGCTTATTAAAAAATAAATAGCAGGAGTTTTCTGTCATTTTTGTTTTGTTTTGTTTTGTGTTGATCTTTTGCATTGACCATAGTAAGGATTCCACATTGTCATACCTGATCTGATATATGTTGGTTTATACACTTCATTCTCAGTAGTGGAAACTGACATACAATCTCCTTTATATGTCTTCTTTTTGATGTGGCCATCCATACTTTCCAAATAGTTTTGCAAGTTAGTATATATACCACAGATAACAATTTGTCTAGCCAGGATTCTGTTCTTGGCATTGTGCTAATCAATCCAGGTCTCTTAGAACTGCATATACTTGATGCAGACTTCTGGAAGTAACCTCCTTCCTTGGGGGATATAAAGGAGGTATAGTTAGTAGTATGATTGGCATATAAGTAATCTCCTGAGAACTTGTGTTAGGCTGAGTATTTCTTGCTTCAAGTAGCTTTTTAACTTATAGAATCCAGCGGCACTGACAAAATTCACTATTTGGTACTTTTTAAAGTTATGTTATGTTATGTTATGTTATTTATTTATTAAGATTTTATTTATTTATTTGACAGAGAGAGATGACAAGCAGGCAGAGAGGCAGGCAGAGAGAGAGGAGGAAGCAGGCTCCCTGCTGAGCAGAGAGCCCGATGCAGGGCTCGATCCCAGGACCCTGAGATCATGACCTGAACCAAAGGCAGCGGCTTAATCCACTGAGCCACCCAGGCGCCCCTTTAAAGTTATTTTAAAAAAGAAAATGCCAAAATCCTGTCTTGTCCCTCTTCCTCTACCTGCTACTCTGCTGCCTTGTGCTCTCTCTCTCTCTCTGTGTCAAGTAATTAAATAAAATAAAATAAAATAAGATTTTATTTATTTAATTTTAAAGATTTTATTTTTATTTATTTGACAGAGAGAGATCACAAGTAGGCAGAGAGGCAGGCAGGGTGGAGGGGAAAGCAGGGTCCCTGCTAAGCAGAGAGCCCAACATGGGGCTTGATCCCAGGACCCTGAGATCATGACCTGAGCTGAAGGCAGAGGCTTAACCCATTGAGCCACTCAGGCACCCCAAAAGATTTTATTTTTAAGTAATCTCTATAACCAGTGTAGGGCTCGAACTTATAACCCCAAGATTAAGAGTCTTATGCTCTACCAACTGTGTTTCTCTTTTTTCTTTTTCTATGTTTCTCTTAATAAATGAACACAAGGCTATTTATCAGGTAGTCTATTTTTTTTTTTAAGATTTTATTTATTTATTTGACAGAGAGAAATCACAGGTAAGCAGAGAGGCAGGCAGAGAGAAGAGGAAGCAGGCTTCTCGCGGAGCAGAGAGCCTGATGCGGGGCTCGATCCCAGGACCCTGGGATCATGACCTGAGCCGAAAGCAGAGGCTTTAACCCACTGAGCCACCCAGGCGCCCCAATCAGGTAGTCTTTTTTTAAGTTTAAATTTCAGTTAGTTAACATACAGTATAGTATTAGTTTCAGCTTACAATATAGTGGTTCAGTACTTCTATATATCACCAGCTGCTCATTCGAGTAGTCTTCCTAAAAAAACTTGAACCTGAATCTACTCAAGCCTTTAAATCTAACTCTCAGTTTGTAGAAAATACAGTAGACAGAGGAACACGTTAAATGATATCACAGGTATATAACCAGCAAAATCTAAACTGGGAAGTTCTCCAGAATGAGTGATCCAATTTTCCATAAATAAATTGCAAAGTTTAAAAAGGGAGACAGGGGCACGTGGGTGGCTCAGTCATTGGAGGTCTGCCTTCAGCTCGGGTCAGGATCCCAGGGTCCTGGATTTGGGCCCGGCATTGGGCTCCCTGCTCGGCAGGAACCCTGCTTCTTCTCTCCCATTCCCCCTGCTTGTGTTCCCTCTCTCACTGTGTCTCTGTCAAATGAATAAAATCTTTAAAAAAAAAAGGGGGGGGGAAAGAAAGAGCACAAGAGGGAGCTTAACATTGATTATAAAAAAAAGAGACTTCAGAGGGGCATCTGGGTGGCTCAGTGGGTTAAAGCCTCTGTCTTCAGCTCAGGTCATGATCCCAGGGTCCTGGGATTGAGCCCCGCATCAGGTTCTCTGTCAGCGGGCAGCCTGCTTCCTCCTCTCTCTCTGCCTGCCTCTCTGTCTACTTGTGATCTGTCAAATAAATAAAATCTTAAAAAAGAAAGAGAGAGAGAGACTTCAGAGAAGCATGAGATGATTGCAATGTGGGCTGTTATCAGTCCTGAATCAAATAAATGAGGTGGGGGGCTTTATAATCAGGGAAACTTAAATACGGAGTAGATACTTAATGATATTGAGGATCTAATTTTTTTACTGTAGGATAAGGGTTTTGTGATTTTTATTTATCAATAGCCTTTATCTTTTAGAGATAATATGCTTAAATATTTATGTGTTGGAATATATAATGTCTGGAATTTACTCACAGTAATTTGGGAGGGGAAAGTAAAGGTGTGATGAAACAAAAATGTCTATGAGTTAATTGTTTAAGCTACATGATGCTTATTAGCAGAGTGGGTAACTTTGGGCAAGTTACTTGACCTGGCTAAGCCCCAATTTCTTCATTTATAAAATGAGGATGTATTACCTTATAGGACTATTGTGAGAAAAGAAAAAAAATGCAAATAACATACCACAGTGCCTATTATATAATAAGTGCTTTAAAAATGGAAGCCTTTGTTATTAACTAACAATTGAATGCCACTGTTTGACCCTTGGCATATATGGTGAATTTTCTTTGTAAGGTGGAACATAGAATTAATTGTTAAAACCTAGTGTCTTAGCTCATTCATTGAGTCATGTACTGGGAAGGATCATGATTACACATAAAAGGCTTCAAAATCTGACTTTGGGGGCGCTTGGGTAGCTTAGTCAGTTAAGTATCCAACTCTGGTTTTGGCTCAGATGTCCTGATCTCAGGGTCATGAGATCGACCCCTGCATGGGATTCCGTGCTCAGTGGAGAGTCTGCTTGAGATTCTCTCTCCCTCTCCCTTTGTCCATCCCCACCAATAAATAAATAACTCTTTTTAAAAAATCTGACTTTGGGGATGCCTGGGTGGCTCAGTTGGTTAAGCAGCTGCCTTCGGCTCAGGTCATGATCCCAGCGTCCTGGGATCGAGTCCCACATCGGGCTCCTTGCTCCGCAGGGAGCCTGCTTCTCCCTCTGACTCTGCCTTCCACTCTGTCTGCCTGTGCTCTCTCTCTCTCTCTCTGACAAATAAATAAATAAATAAAAATCTTAAAAAAAAAAAATAAAAAATCTGACTTTGGCATTTAACTGAATGCTCTGAGCTTTAGTTCCCTCACCTTTAAAATAGAGGTCACTATGTGGTAAAAATTGTAAATTTTTTTTTTTAAAGATTTTATTTATTTATTTGACAGAGAGAGATCACAAGTAGGCAGAGAGACAGGCAGAGAGAGAGGAAGGGAAGCAGGCTCCCTGCTGAGCAGAGAGCCCGATGCGGGACTCAATCCCAGGACCCTGAGACCATGACCTGAGCCGAAGGCAGCGGCTTAACCCACTGAGCCACCCAGGTGCCCCCAAAATTGGAAATTTTTATTTTAAGATTTCATTTGGGTATTTTTTTAAGATTTGGGTATTATTTTAAGATTTGGGTATTTTAAGATTTATTTATTTGGGGGGTAGCTTAAGCAGGGGGAGTCTAAGTCAGACACTTCAGTGATTGAGCCACCCAGGCACCCCAGAAATAATGTGGTTTATTTATTTATTTAATATATTTATTTGACAGATAGAACACAAGCAGAGGGAGAGGGAGAGGGAGAAGCAGGCTTCTTAACGGAGCAGGGAGCCTGACATGGGGCTTGATCCCAGGACCCTGGGATCATGACCTGAGCTGAAGATAGATGGTTAACGACTGAGCCACCCAGGTGTCCCCAGAAATAATGTTTTAATATACACAAGACATACATGAGATCCTATATGTGAATCCCTTAGTGCAGAGCCTGGATCATAAAATTATTTGATTAAATAGTTATTGTTGTTAGCCTCCATATATAATCGCTGAGCATAACACCATCAACCAATCCATGGGGAACAAAGAGCATCCTTGCCTAATTCTTTTTTTGTTGATAAATTCTTTTCTTTTTTCTCCATTTTCCTCCTCTCCTCAGTTGATTTATGAAGATTGTATGGATCTGATCGCAAAGCTACCTTGTGTTGCAGCAAAGATTTACCGGAATCTTTACCGGGAGGGCAGCAGCATTGGGGCCATTGACTCTAAGCTGGACTGGTCCCACAATTTCACCAACATGTTAGGCTATACCGATGCTCAGTTCACTGAGCTCATGCGCTTGTACCTCACCATCCACAGGTAAGCTAGACCCAGGAACCACAGCTACAGATGCCTGGGTTGGTAGAAAATTTTAAGAAAAGCTCCTTAACATTCTCATCTTCTGGGAACAGGTGGCAGGCAACATGGAGATGGAAACTTGGTGTAGGATCACACAAGGCAAAAAAGGAGTCTAGTAAAGGAAGTCCAAAGGTGTGGGGAAATTACCATAACCACAATAAGAACAAAGTAATGCTTCTAAGAAGCTTGGGAAAGGTGCTAGTTGCTGCAGTAGATGATCTTTCAGCTTTCCAGGAGCTCCCTCTTCTGGCCATTGCTGTTAAAGCTGGAGTGAGAGTGTGGGAGCTTGGCACACAGGCATCATCAACCAGTGACCTCTCCAGCTCTGTGGATTAGTGAACAAAGGCTGGTAATGAGATTGGGACTTGTCTTACCAGAGCTTTTCTCCTTTCTTACTTCCCCCACAGTGACCATGAGGGAGGCAATGTAAGTGCCCATACTAGCCACCTGGTGGGCAGTGCCCTTTCAGACCCCTACCTGTCCTTTGCAGCAGCCATGAATGGGCTAGCAGGGCCCCTGCATGGTTTGGCAAATCAGGTAAGACTCCTTTTCTTTTCCTGCTCCCTGTTTTTCTTACTCCCATGCTTCTGATCTTGGCATTCTCTCCTGGCATATGTATTGATACTATCTTATTCCCTAAACCTTACCCACAGGAAGTACTTGTTTGGTTGACACAACTACAGAAAGAAGTTGGCAAAGATGTGTCAGATGAGAAGTTACGAGACTACATATGGAACACACTGAACTCAGGACGGGTAAGCAGAGATGCTTAGCAGCTAGGAAAGAAGCCAAGACCCAAATTGTACAATTTGGAAGAATAAAGAATAGAATGAAAGAGGTCCCCTAAGTTAGAGAAGACTTCCCCCATATTTGTCTATCCTGAAGAATTTAGAAAAGACAAGAACTTCTTCTTGAGAGTACAACTGGCTTTTTACCCTTGCTTTTTGCAGGTTGTCCCAGGCTATGGCCATGCGGTACTAAGGAAGACTGATCCACGATATACCTGTCAGCGAGAGTTTGCTTTGAAACACCTGCCTCATGACTCCATGTTTAAGCTGGTTGCTCAGCTGTACAAGATTGTGCCTAATGTCCTGTTAGAGCAGGGCAAGGCCAAAAATCCTTGGCCCAATGTAGATGCTCACAGTGGAGTGCTGCTCCAGGTGAGTCTTCCCTTCTCTGCATTCCCTTTAATTTGTGCCAAATGTTAGTGTTCTCTGCCATGCAGAAAATCAGAGCAAGGACTAGTCAGAGCAAGGACTCATGCCTTCTTCCTTATTCTTTTGATAAAGTTGCATATGGCGGAGGGCAGGTGCAGACAAGAGGAACGGGCTGTTCTCTTTTCAGAATCCTAGTTACTGTACTTTCCCTAGTGTCATTTCTGTTGAAGGCTGAGTTGGTTAAGGTTACTATCACCTGGGACTTGTGCATGCCATTACCCCAGGGCCTTTAACATAACTTTTTTCTCTCTTATCTTACAGTACTATGGCATGACAGAGATGAATTACTACACAGTCCTGTTTGGGGTGTCACGGGCACTGGGTGTACTGGCACAACTCATCTGGAGCCGAGCCCTAGGCTTCCCACTAGAGAGGCCCAAGTCCATGAGCACGGATGGTCTGATGAAGTTTGTGGACTCTAAGTCAGGGTAAAACTGAAGACTGGGGGAAACTATCAGAAAGTGAGGGAGCTTTAAAAAAAAGTATAATTTTGTTTTGTTTCAGGGGGCTTTTTAAGACTTAAGATTAAATTGTATCTGAGGCACTGATAATAAGTTTGAGGTTAAAATATAAATTAAGACTTTAAAAGATAAAAAGTAACCCCTTCTTCCCCAGCCAGTTCCTTTCTCCTGCCTGGTGAGTTGCCCATCAACTGTAGGGTGACCAGGACTAGTGCATGTGGTATGGGTTAGGTTTGGGCCCCCCACCAAATCTAGAGTGAGAATCTCACTCTCCTTTGCCTGGGTTGAAGCTGCAGATTCTCTGCAACCACTTCAGAGCTTTTAGTTCTTCTGTCTCCAACCCTCCAGAGGCCAGCAAATCAGGATTCTGGCCTCTTCTGTTTCCATAGGAATCATGTTGGATTGTCAGCTCTATCAAACCCCATTGCTCTCTCCCATGCACACAGTCACTTCTAGCAAGACCTGTGGTTAGTCGAACATCTTTGGCACTTTTATGCTACCAGGTGACCATAAAGGCGATGGGATTCATTGTGACGGGCACCCAGTATTTGATTTTTTTAATTATCACATGAAAATTAAGATCTAGAGTGTTCTTTCCCCACTACTTTAATACGACCCTCCTTTCAGATTTTCTGTACCTGCTGCACCTCAAGCTGAAGGTGCTCCGGACCTTCCCTTCTTGGTCCTCACTAGAGACCTCTTTCAGCAGGTTGTATATGCCACTGTCTGAGCTGTGGTCCTTCCCAGTCATTTGGCTTTATCAGTGCTTATCATGAACTGAGTTTTCACTTCCATGGAACACAAGCCACTATCTTCTGACTTTTTTCCCCCTTTATTTTAATATGCTGTGGGCCATTGAGTAAGGACTTGGGAATGACTAGCATGGTATCTTCATAGTCTGGTTCCAGGGATATGGGTACTTTCTGAGCAGGGAAATTTAAGATTGGTGGTGGTTTCCTTTGAATATCAGGTCCTGGGGCTGAGAACATTAATAATAGGCTTCCCTTCTCTTTCTCTGCTACCAGGAAATATCCCTTTATTTATCAAGTTCCTTATCCAGTCCCTTCCCCAAGAGCTCACAGTACAGTGTTTGTTTTTTAGAAGCCCCATTTGCACAGGTTTTCAGTGACTCAGAATGCTCTACTGCCTTTTCTTTAAGAAAGGATTGAAATACACTCCTACTGTGCCCCCTTCCTCTCTTGCAACTCCTGCCTGTGTTTGTGTGGATCCCTAATCCCTAGAACCACGCTGAGATGGACACATTGTCTGTATACCCCTGGGTAACTGTCAAGTCATGATCCAGACTTCAGGTTGTTCTGTATAAAATGCAAAATAAATGTTTTTATTAACAATGCTTGAGCCTGCTATTAAATAAGGCCTGTAAGAATCTCTGTTATAAAGTAAGGAATCTGACTAGCAAGATCCTAGACTAAGTGGGTTCTAAGTTATCCTATACATCCTTTATCTTTATGTGGATTTGACATTCATTTACCCTAATAAGGCAGGGTCCCTGTGAAATTTCCAAAGAAGAGTTCTGTTTTTCCTCAGGGTTAAATGTCCTTGACCTTTAGCCCCCCATCCTTCCTAATTTTGTTGTAAGATAGAACACTCGAGGACCGAAGCTGAGACCTCACAACTGCATATGTGACTAATCCAAGGAAACTGGTGCAGCCCACTGGGTGAAAAGAACAAAACCATACCAAGGGCAGAGGAGGACTGCTAACTCTGGATCTGAGCCACTAGAGGGCTCTGGTACTGTGTGGAATGCCTCCTCTTTGCAGTCTCTTAAGGAAGTCCTCAAAGTAAGAGGTGGTCCTAAGACCATCAGCTATATGGTAGATCTGATGCCAGATTATTCTGTCCTGAGCCTCCTGCTACAACTGACCTTCTGAAAAAGTCTATAAATAGCCAAGGGAGTGGGTACTAGGTCCTGGCTTGTAGAATGTGCTACTATAGTTAGCAGGGACACTATGTCCAAGAGGCCTTCTTGCACCTTTATTCCCCTGAGGAAGGAACCCATGACTTTCTTCTACTCTGGTATATCCACATCATTCCCCCAAGACAGTATAAAAAAGCTAAATTCATACTGTCACATTTAATTTATTGAAATTTTATAAAAACTCAGCCAAGTAGCAGAAAAAGATACAATCCAAGAGTACAATTCTCTTCAGTGCTTTTTTTCTCCTTGCCCCTGGGCACTGATGTTAAGAAAGCCCCTCACTCTCCACTAACCAGGCAGCATGGAAATATTCTTAAAGTGAGGTCATATGGATTTCAAGCTGGGGCCAGATCTCAGGCATTTCCTGAGGCGTCTTGGGCAGGCAGCAGTTATCAACCACTCAATACCTCTGTCAGAGGAAAAAGCTCAGTTTATTCATTCCCTAGAAAGTTGCTATCTTCCCCTGGTCATATACTAAAACACCTTGACAGGGTCCAGAGACAACCAACTGTCCTGATTATAATTCATTGTAGGTAGGCTGCAGACATCAGGCATATGGGGCTCTCAAGGTGAGCCTGACCATTTCCTTGGCATGTCTCCTTTCCATAACCTCCTGCCTTTCTGCCCCAGCATTTCCAGCCAGCTTATAACCCAATTTCTGGGGAAGTGAGAGAGAGAACATCAGTATGAACACAGACTCTTCTTCCCTTATATTGGAGCAGGAGCCAAATGAAATAAATAAGAGAATTGGTTGGGAGGGAAACTAGAGGAGAGGCCAGGGAACAATCCTGCCTCAAGTCTGGTGCACCTCATGGAACATCAGTTCACGGGGGATGGCTGTTTCTGGACCAAACTTGGTAGCTGCCCGACGCTCAAAGGCAGCAACATTCTGCTTGACAACCTCATCAAAAAACATGGTAGCCAGCTGGGAGTGCAGCAGAGAACGAAATTCAAAGGAAATCTGGAAGAGGTAAGAGACAGACAGAAACTACTCAGGACCATGTTGGATAGTTCCTGGCCAAACACAAGGATACTTACTATTCAATGTGTTTTCTTTCCCTCCCCCTCCAGTTCCTTAGATCCCTTCAAAAGCCCTTACTTGGGACTGAGCACAGAGTATAAGTCTGATATAATCTCAGACCTGTAGAAAGTGTCATTGACTTCGGAAAATGCTAAGTGCTAGCTATACCTAATAACTTTCATAGTACCTCTGCTCAACTCTCACAAACCAGTTGTAGCGCTCTGCTACACAGCCTCTTGACTCACCGAAAAGTCCACAGTGCAAGTTCGGGGGTAGGCAGGAATACCAGGGCTGAATCGCCAAATGGTCTCTAAGTGGTTGAAGAGCTTGGCATCAGTGCAAACAGCCTAGAAGAGGGCAGTCAGGTAAATAATATTACAGTGGGATAAAACCTGTAGTAGGTAGAGGAGGGTATAAGAAAGAAACGTTTTCTTTCCCTTCTAATGTTTTTTTAGGAGAGTATTTGACACATGGAGATACAATCATTACAAAGAAGGCCAAAATAGCCCTTACATGTAAAAACGCAAGAGAACACAAAAACTTTGCTAATTTATCCTTCCCAAAGCCTCACCTTGACCATGTGAGGTTTGACCATGGAAACAGCAGAGGTATAACGTTCCACAATAGGTGGAAAGCCAACCTCTAACTGGGCCTTCAGGTGACCTTTACGGCTAGATACCACCAAGGACTTCTTACACCAGGGCACAAACTCACGATACTCCTGGACATTGGACACCACTTCAAACATCTCCTGCATTGAGTACCTAATGGAAGGAATCAGAGAGAGGCCAAGGGATTGCCACCTGGGTCAGGTTCCTCCTTGCCCTAATTGCCCTCCCCCTACCCATGCCTTTGCCCATCAACCATTCACCGTCAAGAACTAGAGATCCCAAAGAAGCCCAGATGAATGACTTCCCAAAAACAAACATGGAAATTTCCATGATGTTAAAATTATGTTTTGCAGTTCACAGAATGCTTTTGTATTTATTATCTATTTTGATCCTAACAGAGATCATTTTAGGAGGAACAGAGGCTATCAGTTTTACTGGTGATCACACAAGAACTCAGAACCTAGCTCTACAACTTTCCAAAAATGTAGCCCTAAGTAAACTACCTCTGTTTTCTCATCCCTAAATCAGAGTTAATAATAATACCTGGTTCATGGGTCTTTTGAGAGGATCAAATGAGAAAACCTACCTAAAACATTGGAGTAGTCTAACTACTAGCAGTAGCAAGTGCTCAATTAAGTGTTAGTATTATATCTTGCCCACAAATACATTTAAAAGGTCGGCAGAGAAATAATACTCTGTTGTCTTATATTGTCCAAATCTAATCCCGTTTCACTTAATGCATATGCAGGACAACGAAGAAGAGGGAAATTAAGGTTGGAAGGCTGGCAGAGAAGGATAAAGGATCAGTAATAATAGCTTGGGAAAGAGATGGCCAGGGATGAATCTTGCTCACTATTGCTACCTTTACACTCTAGCTTGGATTTAATCATTTGTTTGGGGAGGAAGGGAATATGGAAGAATGTTGGACAGGGGAGGATGCTCACCCCATGATCCTACGCTCAGAGTAAGCTTTTCGCTTGTTGGTGAAGGGGGCAGCAAAGCCCATGAAGGAGCGCGTAGGAGGTAAGCCAACCTCGGCCCCCAAGACCTGGGCAGCCCGGGGCAAGAAAAGGCTGCAAGACATCAGAAATCTACGGACAAAAGGAAAGGAGAGAGGACGTCAAGATTCTTTGTATTCTTCAACCATTCCCAGGGGAAAGGGGGCGGGGGTACATCCCAGAGGAAGGTCATATGAACAAACAAGCGTTTTCCCCAGCACCTGCTGCAGCCCGACAGGCTCCCTTGCCAGGCAGTCACGAGTGCGAAAGGTCGAGGGCAGATGAGGACAGTGCCGGGGGAGGAGATGGGGAAAAGTGGGGTGCATGCGAAGCGTAGTTGCCTTGGAGTGTGGGCTACGATACTGTTAAAAGCTAGGACTCAGAAAGTATCCCAGTCTCTGGGGCCTTGCCAAGCCGGGCGTTGCCAGGGCTCCCGCGAGGGGCACGTAGTGATAGGGCACCCATCCCGGGTACTTCCCCTTTCCCCAAAGCTCTATAAGAGGCCCATAGGAAAGACCGCTGCCGCCCCACGCCGCGCCCGCACCCCAGGGTTAAAAGCCTCCGCGGTGGAACTTGGGGCCTCGGGGCGACCCCCTTGCCAGCCGCGCAGACGCTCGCACCTCCCTCTCACCTCATTGGTTGCGGCGGTCGCGGAGGGCCCGGGGGAGGAGCCGGGCGCGTGCCCAGGGGGAGCGTGAAGCCGCAGCAACGCTGGGCCGCTGCGCGCGTCCCGGCTGGGAGCCGCCGCGCACCCGCCGAGGCCATGCGCGGGACCGAACCTCCCTTGCCCTCTGGGCTCTGACCCCCGCTGCGCCCTCCTCACTCTGGAGGAAAAGAGGCAGGAAGCCGCCGCCGGGCGGGCTCAGGGTCCCCGAGAACAGGAGCGCCTCGGGGCTGCAGCTCCTCTCGCCCTGCTCCCGCCCGGGCGGCGGGGTAGCCTAGAACTGAAGCCGCGACCGCTGCTCCCACAGCTCCCAGTACCCCCACGTCACGCCGTTGCCATGGCTCGGAACTGGGAGAGGGAGGAAGGAAGGGGACAACGCGGCCTTTCGGGAGATGTAGTTTCACACCTCTAGCGATAAAGAGCGCAGGAGTGAGTGTATGAGAAGCTGCAGAGATGACCAGGAGGAACGGAGTCGCGTGGCAAACTGCTTGGCGAGTTTGTGGTCACGGAATTGATACATAAGCAGAACAGAAGCGACTTCGTGGGCGCGTCATCGTCAGACATCTGTTGATCTTCTGAACGTCTCTTTTAGAGCCATTATTATTATTATTATTATTTTAGATTTTATTTATTTATTTATTTCAAAGACAGAGATTACAAGTAGGCAGACAGGCAGGCAGAGAGAGGAGGAAGCAGGCTCCTTGCTGAGCAGACAGCCTGATGTGGGGCTCGAACCCATGACCCTGGGATCATGACCTGATCCGAAGGCAGAGGCTTTAACCCACTGAGCTACCCAGGCTCCCCTAGAGCCGTTATTATATTCTTCCTCGTTCATGAGTAGAATTTCTGTTAATCTTTGTAGCCTCTATAGTGCCTGGTACTATGCTGTACATCTTTGTGAAAGGAAATTAATCTTCCGACCTCTGGGCTAAGGTTTTGCACAATTTTTTCTTTTGATATTGATAGAAAGAAGGGGGGAGGGGAAGAACAAGATTTAATTTTAGGGGAGAAAACCCTCTTTGTCTGGAAGTGTGCACCTGAAGGGTGCGACCTCAGGGCGGGAACCCAGGCAAAGAAATATCACTGTATTGGGGCGCCTGGGTGGCTCAGTGGGTTAAGCCGCTGCCTTCGGCTCAGGTCATGATCTCAGGGTCCTGGGATCGAGTCCCGCATCGGCCTCTGTGCTCAGCAGGGAGCCTGCTTCCTCCTCTCTCTCTCTCTGCCTGCCTGTCTGCCTACTTGTGATCTCTCTCTGTTAAATAAATAAATAAAATCTTAAAAAAAAAAAAAAAAGATATCACTATACTGCTTTCCATCCTGATACAAGTAGGGAAAACAATGCTCCTGATAAAAGTGGGAAAAACAAAAGGAAAATAAAAAGAGGAAGATTGGATCTAGATGGGTGCAAAAGTAATTGAAATTCTCCACACATTTTAAGAATGGCGCTGCCTAAGGCGCCTGGGCGATTCTGTTGGTAAAGGGTCTGCCCTTGTCTTAGGTCATGATCCCAGGGTCCTGGGATAGAGACCCTCCAGGAGTCAGACTACCTGCTGAGCAGAGAGTGTGCTTTTCCCTCTACCCCTGTGTGTGATCCCTCTCTATCTCTCAAGTAAATAAATAAAATCTTATTTTTTAAAAAAGATTTTATTTGTCAGAGAGAGAAAGAGAGCACGCACAAGCAGGCAGAGGTGGAGAGAGAAGCAGGCTCCCTGCGGAGGAAGGAACCTAATGTGGGACTCGATCCCAGGATCCTGGGATCATGACCTGAACTGAATATAGCAGCTTAACCGACTGAGACAACCAGGCATCCTGAAAATCTTATTTTTTAAAAAGACTTTATTTTTATTTTATTCATTAGAAACAGAGAGGCGGTGGGAGAAGCAGCCTCCTTGAGGCTGGCCACTGAGCTGGGAGCCTGATGGATCCCCCTAGGACTCCATCCTAGGACCCTGGGATCATGACCTGAGCCCAAGGCAGATGTTTAACTGACTAGGCCACCCAGGCTTGCCAAACAAATAAAATATTTTTTTAAGATTTTATTTGACAGAGATCACAAGTAGGCAGAGAGACAGGCAGAGAGAGGGGAGGAGGCCGACTCCTGGCTGAGCAGAGAGCCCGATGTGGGGCTTGATCCCAGGACCCTGGGACCATGACCTGAGCCAAAGGCAGAGGCTTTAACCCACTAAGCCACCCAGGCGCCCCTAAACAAATAAAATCTTTAAAAAAAAAAGAAAGAAAGAAAGAAAAAATAAAGAAAAGAAAAGAATGGTGGTGCTTGGTTATGAACCCTGTCTCTGTTTTTGTTCTAAACCTTTGGTCACATTTCCACACTCAGGAAAGTTTTGTCTAAAATAATGTGTAGAAAGGGGAAGAAGGATGAAGTAATTAAAGACTATGTCGCATTTGGGGTCTAACTGATGTGGAAGAGAAACAGCTTCTCTAGAAACAGGGGCCTGGAAACAGAAGTCCTCCATCTCCCCACTAATGAGATTGGCATTAATTTTGGGATTTCCATTGGATATGGATTAATTTTTTTTTAAGATTTTATTTTTTAGGGATGCCTGGGTGGCTCAGTTGGTTAAGCCTCTGCCTTCTGCTCAGGTCATGATCCCAGGGTTGTGGGATTGAGTCCCACATCAGCCTCCCTGCTCAGCGGGTAGCCTGCTGCTCCCTCTGCCTGCTGCTCCCCTGCTTATGCTCTCTCTCTCTCTCTCTCTCTCTGACAAATAAATAAAATATTTAAAAAAAATATTTTAGGGGCACCTGGGTGGCTCAGTGGGTTAAGCCGCTGCCTTCGGCTCGGGTCATGATCTCAGGGTCCTGGGATTGAGTCCCACATCGGGCTCTCTGCTCAGCAGGGGGCCTGCTTCCCTTCCTCTCTCTCTGATCTCTTCCCTTCCTCTCTCCTACTGTGATTTAAAATATATATATATATATATATATATATATATATATATAATTTATTTATTTATTTTAAGATTTTATTTATTTATTTGACAGACAGAGATCACAAGTAGGCAGAGAGGCAGGCAGAGAGAGAGAGGAGGAAGCAGGCTCCCTGCTGAGCAGAGAGCCCGATGTGGGGCTCGATCCCAGGACCCTGAGACCATGACCCGAGCCAAAGGCAGAGGCCTAACCCACCGAGCCACCCAGGCGCCCCAAAAAGATTTTATTTTTTAAAGTAATCTCTACACCGAACCTGGGGCTCGAACTCACAACCCTGAATCCTCTATCAAGTGAACCAGTCAGGTGGCCTTGGATTGCTTTTAAATTATGAGCCTATTTTATTTGAATGTCGAAGACCAAGAACCCTCCCTTGAACTCGGGCTTACATTTAACATTTTAAGGAAGGCGTTTTATGGAGAAAGCTTGGGTGGTTAAGCATCTGCTTCAGAATCAAGTCCTTGCTGGGCTCCTTGCTCAGTGGGGAGACTGCTCCCCCCTCTGCCTGCCACTCTCCCCTGCTTGTGCTTGCATTCTCTCTGACAAATAAACAAAATCTTTAAAAAAAATTTTTTTGAAGGAAGGCATTTTCATCCTTATTTTATATTTATATTTATATTATATATACATGAAGCCCCAAATTGGAGAATGATCTTACCTCTTTTTCTCTCCTAACGTTTCTTCTTTTTCCCTCAGCACCCCTACCCCCACCACCAGGATACAGTCAGTATCACTTTCCAGTTCAAAGATGGTAATCTGGAGCCACTCTCAGTGGGCATGTGACCTTGAGGGACAGATTTACTCTTTCCAGCCTTGCTTTCTTGTCCAGACCCACTCCCTCTGACTAAGGGCTTACACATGTGAGACAGCTGCTTAGAGTGAGGAGAAAGGTTCTGGCTGGATAAAAGACAGAAATTAACCGGGATACATGACTGAACTGTGACCTCATTAACACTATGCCTTAACCGAGTTAACTGCTGCAGAATCCCCAAGGTACAATAGGCCTGCCGAGCCAATTTGCTTATTGTCCCCCTACTAATTAGATTAGCTAATTACTGCCATTTAAACTTTCCTAGTTCATTCCTCGTACTTGAACAACCAATTTCTTTCCATTTCCCTGTCACTCTACATCAATAACTTCCTTCAGGTATTAACCCAAAATACATCTACTCGAGGAAGACCATCTTTCGACTGAACTCATTCCTGAAAATTACTCCAAACACACGATGCCATGTAAAATAGCATGTATCCTATATTCTCTAGTAGTTTTGTATGTATATGTATGCTCTTCGAAGTTCCACAAAAATAGACACTATTACTTCTAAGTTTCTACTTCCAAGCCAGTTAGTATAGTGCTGTACTGTGCATTCTATAATGGTTGAGTCCTCAGTCAGCATTTGTTAAAAGAATGAAAATTGAGGGGCGCCTGGGTGGCTCAGTGGGTTAAGCCACTGCCTCCGGCTCGGGTTGTGATCTCAGGGTCCTGGGATTGAGTCCCGCATCCGGCTCTCTGCTCAGCAGGGAGCCTGCTTCCTTCTCTCTCTCTCTCTGCCTGCCTCTCAGTGTACTTGTAATTTCTCTCTGTCAAATAAATAAATAAAATCTTTAAAAAAAAAAAAAGAATGAAAATTGAGGCTTAAAAATAGGCAGATATCTGCCTAGAGTTACCCAAATGTGAATTCAGTAGTTGAATCATAGGACTGTCTTCATAGAAGGGCTTTGCAACTACTCCCAGCCTAAATACCACTCCACGACCCCACCCCTATGCCTCTCCCTGAACCTTGGAAGTATCTGTGTTACCTACATTACATCCCTTTTTCCCCCTACTGAGAAATCCTCTTTCTGTGCTCTGAATAATATTAAAAATAACTCCTTAGCTCTTCCTTCTTCTTACAGCTGCCCAAAGTACCAGGCTGGTAACCTCACTTGTTCACCTCTATTCCCACACCAGAACCAGGCACGTGACCTCAGCTCAACCCCTGACTCCAATTCCTCAGGTTACCAGGAGCTATTTCAGGCAATGAAGGCCATGTAGTCCA
Source organism: Mustela putorius furo (assembly GCF_011764305.1). Classification (NCBI taxonomy): domain Eukaryota; kingdom Metazoa; phylum Chordata; class Mammalia; order Carnivora; family Mustelidae; genus Mustela; species Mustela putorius. The sequence goes on along the minus strand of NW_025422127.1, from coordinate 1,790,228 downwards.
CTCCTCCCCATCCTCTGGGTCATATCCTAGCTCAGCCCTTCCTGGAAGGTCCAGTAGTCAAGTCAACATGTCCTAACACCCATATCCATCTGATCCCCAGCTTCCTTTAGTTTCTACTTCTTCAGCCTCATCTTTCTCCTCCTCATCAAATGTTAAGTGTCTGTTCCTGCTCTGTTAAAGCTACAAAGAATAATGTATACGCTTGCCTTTGGAGAGCTCAAAATCCTTTTTTCATAGAAAACAAAACAAAAAAACCCAAAGTAATGCATAGTCCCGTGTTGGAAGACTGCCTAAGGAGTTTAAAATCCATTCTGAAATGTTGGACACTTGTATGTCAAACATGTAAGGTGAGGGGCGCCCAGGTGGCTCAGTCATTGAGTGTCTGTCTTCAGCTCAGGTGGTGATTTCAGAGTCCTGGGATCCAGCCCTGCATCGGGCTCCCTGCTCGGCAGGCGGCCTGCTTCTTCCTCTCCCACTCCCCCCACTTGTGTTCCTTCTCTCACTGGGTCTCTCTCTGTCAAATAAATAAATAAAATCTTTAAAAAAAACATTAAGGTGAAATGAGTCACAAAGGTAGGCAGTTTAAACCTGACCGCTACAGGGTGCCTGGGTGGCTCAGTCTGTTGGACATCTGCCTTCAGGCCGGGTCGTGGTTCTACAGTCCTGGGATTGAGCCCGGCATTGGGCTCCCTGCTTAGTGGAGAGCCTGCCTCTCTCTCTTCCTCTGCTGCTTCCCAGGCTTGTGTGCGCTCCCTCCCTGCCAAGTAAATAAAATCTTTGAAAAAATAAATAAACCTGACAGCTACAGTGTAAACTAAATATTTAAGGGTTAAGGATGTAACAAAAGGAAAAGAACCCGTTAACCAGGAAAGACTCCTGGGAAAAGGTTCAGTTTTGAGTAATATTGTAAATTTTATTTTCAATATGGTAAAAGTTCAAAAATTATTAAAGATATGTAGTGATGGGTATTTTCCCCTCTCATTCCTCATTCCCTGTTCCCTAGTTTCTCTCTCCAGGAAAAATCACAGATATCAGTGTCTTGTGTATCTTTCTGGTGGGAATCAAGACACCAAAGGCAACTAAGGGCATACATTGTTAGAGAGCAAAGAAGAGCTTTTATTATATCTGTACCTTGATAGGGGGCCAACTTGCTATACTTCTTCCTAAATGTGTTCCCTCTTAGAACACACATAGTGAGTTGCTGAGCTCTAAGGACCCTGGATCACCTTTTATAAACTCCAGCAATTTTTCAATATCCAGTTTTCTTCCCTCTTCCTTTTCTGGGCTGGGATGACCTCCATCTAGATCTTGCCTGATTGGCTGCTCTCTGGCCTCGCCAATGGAGGAGGGAAAGCACCCCACCCTTTTCTGGGGAGAAGCCATTGAGCCTCTTAAAGTGTAGCCACCCTACCACCTTAACCTGGCCATGAAGTAATTAGTAATTCGGGAAGTGCCCCTTGTGTCGGCCTTGGAGGCCTTCTTCAGCTGCCAGCGTCCCAGCCTCTCTGTGGGGATTTACTGCAGCTGGAGAATCCTTTTTGGGATTTCTCTCTGCAGTTTGAGCACTTTCGCTATTTCCTGTCTACCCAACTCATGTCACCGCCAGTGGAGATACACGCCTTCCTTCTCTCCGGGGCTATTGTCATATACAACCCCCGGGTCTCCACGCCCCTGTTTCCCCAAGTGTGTGGCGGATTTGGGGGTATGTAATCGCAGACGGGAGGAATTAGCTCCGGCGGAGGCATTGTGGTGGGCTGGGTGGTGGGAGGCCCCGCAGGGCCAAGGCCCGCGTTGTCGCTTGGGTCTTGTGAGAAACTCGCCGAGCCTCCAGACTGGAGCAGAGAGCACGGCGCAGCCGGCTTGGGGAGCCGGGGAACCAGCGCGCGAGGTGGGGGGCGCCGGGGTCGTTCCGGGCGCCAGGACAGGGCGGAGGGCGCCAGGCCTGGGGCCGCCAGCGCGGCTAGAGCCCCGCGGCCCGGCCCAGGACGGCCGCCAGGGAGCGCTGCGGGCTCCCGCTCGCCCGCCCCCCGGTAGGCGGGGCCGCGCTCTCCCCGCAGCCGCCGCCGCAGCCGCCGCCTGGGCCGCCCCGTGTCCCCGGTGGAGCCGCCGCCGCCGCCGCCGGGAGCTCGATGCGGACGGAGCCCGGGCCGGGCCATGGGGATCCTCAGCATCACGGACCAGGTCAGCCCTTCTGTTCTTGCCCGCTTCCTCCTTCCAGGGTCCGGCGCCGCCGCCACGCGAGCCCGGGGATGTGCGGCCTAGGCTGGGCCCGAGCCCGGGGCTCCCGCTGCTCCCGCCCCGCCCCACGCCGTGCTCCCCTCAACCGAGCCGGTGTCCTTGGGGGCCTGGCGACCGGCCAACATGCCGCGGGAGTGTCCTCTGCAGCCAGGACCCCAGAGCGGAGCCCCTCCAGCAACGCCCCTCATCAAGCCAGGTGTCCCCCGCCCCCCACCGCTGGTTCCGTTCCGGCCCGCTTTCTCTGAACGCCGGTTCTTCCTGCAGCCGCCCCTGGTCCAGGCCATCTTTAGCCGAGATGTGGAGGAAGTGCGTTCCCTCCTCTCGCAGAAGGAGAACATCAATGTACTGGTGAGTTGGGATCAGGGAGGATGGGGAGCCAGTAATCTGGGCCCTGGTGTTCTGGACCCCTCCCAACCTGTGGGGCGGCTCCGTGGCTCCTTGGCTCGGAAGAGGCCACAGCTCTTTCTACCCAGGGATGGGCGCCTGCTCTACATTTGGAGATGGAGAGCAGGTCAGGCTTGAAGCATAGAACGTGGAGCTGAGGATGCCCAGAAACGGTGTTCCTTTCTGAACCATCAGTATCTGCAGCGCCCCCACCCCTCCTGGAAGAAGGAGCCTGCCTTACAGCCCCTTGGCCCTGACCCCCTGACTCCCTGACTCCACCCTCCCTAGGTGCTTGTTTTGACCTAGGATAGGGATTTAGGAGCCTGCAGAACCTAGGGGAAGAGGTGGGGAAAGGCCTGGAGCTCTAAGACTTGGGTTGGGGTCCTTGATAGTTCACCCTCCAGCACAGCTGCTGCTCTTTTCTGCCTTCCCAGGACCAAGAGAGGCGGACCCCATTGCATGCTGCTGCCTATGTAGGCGATGTCCCCATCCTCCAGTTGCTACTGATGTCAGGTGAAAGTGGGGAGCTGGAAGGTGTGGCACCTAGGGAGGGGACCTGAGGGAAGAGCTTTCCCCCGTCCATCCAATAATTGTTCCCTGGTACTTGTTCTGGGAGAGGCTTCATCTCTATCCATATTCCTTAGCCTGATTACTGGCTTCCTTCCCTACTTGCTGTCCACTTCCCACCCAAAGAGGAAATTATATCTCCACAGGTGCTAATGTCAATGCTAAGGACACACTGTGGCTGACCCCTCTTCATCGTGCTGCTGCTTCCCGAAATGAGGTATTGGCCTCCTCTGCCCTTTCACCCTTTCAGAGAGGATGAGTTGGTTAAAGGTAGAAGTTAAGGATCAGAGAGCCTCAGCTGTCTGCTTACAAGCTGGTCTATCCCTAGGTCAGGAGACTAGACCTTGGCCCCTCCTTCCTACCCCTAGAACTGGCTGCTAAGGGGGGCTGAGTGTTGCCAGCTGATGTGACGTCAGGGGAGAGCTTAACACTGGGCTGGCAGACTGCAGGGGGCCCTGCTGCCAGGCCTGAGTGACTCATCCTTCCCTGGGGGGCCACCTTGGAGTCTGATACCCCTCTGGGCACTGAGATTTCTTACCTTGTGATGGAGGGATTGAGGGTGGTGATCTGTTGCATCCCTGCCTCTCAAGCAGCATGAAAGTTGACAGCACAGAGGTCAAACGTGCCTCATCAATTGGGTCCAGCAACCCTGAAGAGAACAGGTGGGGTGTGGGGGAGGAGGTAAGGAGACCTCTCCCTTGATTCTATGGTCAGTTCCCTGGCTCCAACTACCAGGGGAGAGACTAAGACCAAAGGGAATGGGGGACCAATGGGAATGTGGTGGGTTGTGATTAAGAGGGACCCTTTAGCCTAAGTTTTAGAGAGGAACCAGCATCTGTTTGCTTACTGAAGTAACGGAAATTATTTTTGTGCCTGTGGAAGGACTGAAGGAGGGCATTTGGGGCAACATAGTAGGAGTGTGTATTTTTTCCTAGTGAAAAGTATGAGGGATTGGGATTCTCTGTATATGTGGATTTGCTTGGTCGTAGCTATATGTGTGGGTGAAGATTTTCAGGGTCTGCGTTAGGGAGTGATACCAGGTGGCTTGAGGAAGAGGAGGGGACTTCAGCAAGGTAGGGAAGATTTTAAACTCTCAGAAGATGGAGGGCGCCTGGCTGGCTCAGTGGGTTAAAGCCTCTGCCTTCAGGTCAGGTCATGATCCCAGGGTCCTGGGATCGAGCCCCGCATCTGGCTGTCTGCTCAGCGGGGAGCCTCTTCCTCCCCTCTCTCTGTCTGCCTGCCTCTCTGCCTACTTGTGATCTCTGTCAAATAAATAAATAAAATCTTAAAAAAAAAATATCCAGAAGATGGGAAGTAGAGGTTGAGAGGCTACGTATGTTGGAAAAATGAGAAGAGACTCTGTGCTGGGGGATGGGGATTATGGGGGGATTCCATGGGGCCACATGTGCCATGCTGATCTGTTCTTCCCTCCCATTTGTTTTACCTTCTACTTCCCCTCTCTCTTCTCTCCTATCCCCTGCTCCTTTACAGAAGGTGCTGGGACTGCTGCTGGCACATTCAGCAGATGTGAATGCCCGGGACAAGCTGTGGCAAACACCACTGCATGTGGCTGCTGCCAACCGGGCCACGAAGTGTGCTGAGGCTCTGGCACCCCTGTTGAGTAGCCTCAACGTGGCCGACAGGAGTGGGCGCAGTGCCCTGCACCATGCAGTGCATAGTGGGCATCTGGAGGTAGGGACTGCTCCAATCCATACCCAGCTGAGCCCCGTCCCATTCTGTCCTGGCCCTTCCCTTCCCTTCCCACCCCACTTACCTTCCTCTGCTTCTGGGCCATCAGGTCTGGGGAACAGCAGCCTGGATAGACACTTGGGCTTGAGCATCAAATGAATGGTTGGGTTAGATTGAAATTCTTGACTTGGACTTAAGTCCAAGGTAAACTCTCTGAAGTTGGATGGAAAATGTTTATATGCATGCCTCTTTCTGAAAAGTGAGTGTCCCTGTTTTTCAAAATGTTTTAGAAATTTTTCAAAAGAATTTAAGAACCGGCAGATCATAGGAAGACACTCCCTCAAATTTCCCTCAAACTTCCAAATATGTATGGGATCTCCTTCTTAGTATCTGCTTCCTCTGTTCCCTTTAGTTCTCCAGATTGTTCTGTTCAAGAACAAAGACATTTGGCTGCCTCAGCCTTTTCAGGAACTGAGGCTTCTGCCCTTAGGTACATTGAAAGCATGAACCTGGCTCTGAGCAGGTGTCTTTCATATCCTCATGCAGACGGTGAACCTGCTCCTGAACAAGGGAGCCAGCCTGAATGTCTGTGACAAAAAGGAGCGGCAGCCTCTGCACTGGGCAGCTTTTCTGGGTGAGAAAGGGTTCATGGAAAGAGGAGGAATTTGACATTTAGGATTGCTAAGGCAGGGATGGGGATTGCAGCCTTTGGAGAGAGGCACTTGGGGTCTTAGTTCACCCTCCACACCCTTGAGAGCCTCCTCTTTCTTTCTAGGGCATTTGGAGGTCCTAAAACTGCTGGTGGCACGGGGAGCAGACCTTGGCTGCAAGGACCGCAAGGGCTATGGGCTGCTCCACACAGCTGCGGCCAGTGGCCAGATTGAAGTGGTGAAGTACCTGCTCCGGATGGGGGCTGAGGTCAGGGTGCTGAGCCCAGGAGGCTGGGTGCTAAGGACAGGGGTTTGGGCGTCGGAGTCTGTGTGTAGAGACGTAAGGTGCTGGGATTGTTGGAGTGGTTGGGGGAGGTCAGCAGGATACAGTGAAACACAGTGAATAGCGCTTGCTGTAAGGAATAGGCTCGGTCTATTGAGTCAGGATCCTGAGGTGTCTTGGGAGGTTGTTGGAATTCTGGGGTTCTCTAGGCTATCTGTGTTGGCTTCCATTTTATTTAAACTGATACTTCCCTGTGCCCTTATCTGCACCCCTGGAAATCCAGATCGACGAGCCCAACGCTTTTGGAAACACAGCTTTGCACATCGCCTGCTACCTGGGCCAGGATGCTGTGGCCATTGAGCTGGTGAATGCAGGAGCCAATGTCAACCAGCCGAATGACAAGGGCTTCACGCCACTGCACGTGGCTGCAGTCTCTACCAATGGCGCTCTCTGCTTGGAGCTGTTGGTCAATAATGGGGCTGATGTCAACTACCAGGTGCCTGAAGGGATGACGCCATAGCCTAGCTCTGGGAGTGCTGGGAGAGGAATCTGGCTCTGGGGATCCTGACCATATCTTCCCCTGTGGATAACTCTGGGGAATCGTCACTTGCCTCCTAGGTTGATCAGACCTTGCCAGGAGAGTATGGGCTGAGCAGATGTCCACAAGACTAGTCCATCCTCAGAGATGTGTCCTTTTGAAAGGGGAATGGGGCCTTCTCAGTGCCTTGTGCTGAAAACAAAAAAATTGCCATATTTTCACAGAGCAAGGAAGGGAAAAGTCCTCTGCACATGGCTGCCATCCATGGTCGTTTCACCCGCTCCCAGATCCTCATCCAGAATGGTATGAACTTGGGGGACTTTGTGCTCTCTTCTCCCACTTCCCCAGAGAACTCATCCCTAGAAACCCCTTTGTTTCCTCATTCCACCTCCCACACCCCCTTCCAGCCAGGATGAGCACCTGGAGTTCTGAGCAAGGCATCTGTGGAAATGGCCCTGGTCTGCCTGTCCTTAAGGCTTACAAACAAGCTAACACCTGTGGAAGGCTTGGCCTGGGACACGGCATGAACCAAGCACTCACATGGTAGCTTGGTGGTGTGAGTGGCCTGGAGCCTAAGGTCAGCCTGAGTTTGTGTGCTTCCCCTCTCAGGCAGCGAGATTGATTGTGCCGACAAATTTGGGAACACGCCACTGCACGTGGCTGCTCGCTATGGACACGAGCTGCTCATCAGCACCCTCATGACCAATGGCGCGGATACCGCCCGGTGAGTTGGGGTCCTTTGGATCTGTACAGGCTTCTCATGTCAAACGTGGAGGCACAAAGAAGCTTGCCAGCTGCCAAAAGGAAGCTTGCTGAACCCCACCATCTCCTGAGCTAGTGGGAGGGGGCCTACAGAAAGGAGGTCTATAACCAGTCTCTCCTGGACCTAAGGACCGAGTCCCTCAATTTCTCCCCAGGCGCGGCATTCACGACATGTTCCCTCTGCACTTAGCTGTTCTCTTTGGATTCTCTGACTGTTGTCGTAAGCTTCTTTCCTCAGGTATGTGCTGACTGGTTGGGGGGTTGGGCAGGTGTGTAGGTGGGTGCAGGCCTCTCCCTCTGGTCAGGGCCCTCAGATGGGATCCGTGGCTGTTCCGGCCCTGCAGGTCAGCTGTATAGCATTGTATCTTCACTCAGCAATGAGCACGTGCTTTCAGCTGGGTTTGACATCAATACGCCTGACAACCTTGGCCGCACCTGTCTTCATGCTGCTGCTTCTGGAGGGTGAGTTCTCTTCTGTCTCCCAGGCACTGAGATCTGGGCAAGAGTGTGGGCCCTTCTCTCTGCCCAGATGTCTCCCCTGTCACAGTGCGAGCAGTCAACAGCAGAAAGAACCGTCTGCGGCGCTATCCTTTTTCAGCCTCTCCCTGTGCCTGTGGCTTCTCTCTGAGCCTCTCGCTCTCTTAACCCTCATCCTCTTTCCTTTTAGGAACGTTGAATGTCTTAATTTGCTATTGAGCAGTGGAGCTGACTTGAGGAGGAGAGACAAATTTGGAAGGTGTGTTGATACGCAGCAGTAGATGTGGGGAATGTCAGCTAAGAGAGACAGACGACAGAGGGAGTGGTAGGGGCTTGGAGACTAAGTGGGGAGAGTACTACAGAGCAGCTTCACGCTGCTCCTCAGGTTGCCTTTGGGTCTGCCCTCGGCTCTTCACCCACCCTCCTTGCCTTCTCCACAGGACCCCACTGCACTACGCAGCCGCCAACGGCAGCTACCAGTGTGCAGTCACGCTGGTGACGGCTGGTGCGGGCGTCAATGAGGCCGACTGTAAAGGCTGCTCTCCGCTCCACTATGCCGCTGCCTCTGACACCTACCGGAGGTGAGAGTCCCACTTTGGCCTTCTCAGCTCCACTCGCCTCCTTGAGCCTCCCCTGACTTCACTATCTGTACCCCAGAGCGGAACCTCACTCATCTTCCAGCCACGATGCTGAAGAGGACGAGCCACTGAAGGAGTCCCGCAGGAAGGAGGCCTTCTTGTGAGTAGTTGAGCAGAGCCCCTGGATGTGCTGTCCCAGTGGCCTTGGCTATGGCCCAGCCGCATTCCCAACCACTCTGGATCCCGCTCTCACTTCCGCTGCTGGCAGCTGGGCCACCTGCAGTACATTGGGTGCACTCTGAACCCAGTCCTAGACTAAGTATTGTGGGTACAAACCAAAGTAGGAGACCTAGTTCCTTCCCTCAGGGAATGGTTGGTCTTCTTGAGAGAATCAGATGAGCTAAACACACCAAATCACTTATCTATTCTGGAAGAATTGAGGATTTACTTATTAGATACTAAGTACTGTGATAGGTACAAGGATAAAAGATGAATTACTCTTGGGGTGCCTGGGTGGTTCAGTCAGTTAAGCATCTGACTTGATTTTGGCTCAGGTCAGGATCTCAAGGTTATGAGATCGAGCCCCACATCGGACTCCGAGCTGGGCTTAGAGCCTGCTTGAGAATCTCTCTCTCCCTCTCCCACTGCTCCTTCCTGCATCTTACTCTCCAAAACAAACAAACAAACAAACAAATAAAAAATCCTCAAATTTCTACCCTTTGAAAACGAATAAGCTGTTGGGAAATAAAAATGAAAGGGCATTTACACATTCTAATGTTAGATATTAACAGTAGGGAGAATAGTGCAGCGCATGTGGAAACTCTAGACTATCTTTATAGTCTTTCTGTAAATCTATGAGTGTTCTGAAATGAAAGGGTTGTTTTTCTTTAAAGAAGGATACTCCAATCCAAGAAACTCAACTGTGCGACTTTTGGCAACTTAACTTCTCCGTGCCTCAATTTCCTTAACTATGATAGGAATAAGAATAAGACCATGAGAGCGTGATGCAGACTAAGCGATTTCATACACTTGAAGTGCTTAGAACAGTGCTTGACATGTAGAAAGTGCTGATTATTATTATTGCTGCTAGTACTTCTAAGCTGATCCTCTGAGAAGGGTGCCAAGGGAGTACAGAGGAAGAGGCACCTCAGTGGGAAGGTTGGGGAAGGCCTCACAAAGGGGAGGAGGCTAGGAGTAAGCTTGGGATAAGTAGGACTTCTTCAGAGATGTTGGAAGGAGAAGGCATTCCAGACAGGAGGTCAGTGTGTGTGGAGGTGGGTGGGAAGTGTTGGTAACTAATAACTATGCTCTAGGTTCTCCAGGAGAGCGTTCCAGGGATAAAGGAAGGCATCAAAGCCAGAGTAGGGCTGATGTGAAAGAGGTGGTGGGTCTGGAGCCAGGGTCGAATGGGCAGGAGTTGGCCTCCGTGGAGCAGAGGACTGGTGTTGGGCAGCTTGGCCTGGAGGGGCTCCCTTCCCCCTCTCCTCTGCACTTTGCACAACTGGGCCCTCCCCTGCTGGGCCTGTCCCTGCCTCACAGTGTGCCCCTGTCCCCCAGCTGTCTGGAGTTCTTACTGGATAACGGTGCAGACCCCTCCCTGCGGGACAGGCAGGGCTACACAGCTGTGCACTATGCAGCCGCCTACGGCAACAGACAGAACCTCGAACTGGTATGTGCGGGATCTGGCGAGGAGTAGAGGAGAGGGGCAGGGCACACCGTCATCTTTGTGTTTGTGGATTCTGAAACTGAGGGGTGGTTGATTCAGATGTGGTCTCTAGCGCCAGGGGCTTCGGGGGTCACTGTGGGGGTGGAGGGATAACATCTTAGAAATTCCAGAACCTCTGCCCCTACTTTCCTGTCCATTGCAGCTCTTAGAAATGTCCTTTAACTGCCTGGAGGATGTGGAGAGCACCATTCCAGTCAGCCCTTTGCACTTAGCTGTGAGTCTGCAGTCCTTTCCCCCTGCTTTCTTTGACCCTCCCTGCCCCAGACCCACACACAGGCATGAGCACTTGGGAATCTGTCCTAGCTTCTGCCTTCTTGTGGGGATGTGGCAAGCAGGCAGTGGTCTGGGGAGGGCTGGGCATGGTACAAGTCGAGAGTCTGAGGGGCCTGAGCTCGTGGCAGGGACTGCTGCCTGGAGTTTCCCCATGGGGCTCAAGAGCAGAGTGGGGACAGTGTCCCAAGCTGTATCCATCGGTTACCTGGACCCCCCCACTGCCCCACCCAGGCCTACAACGGTCACTGTGAAGCCCTGAAGACACTGGCCGAGACGCTGGTGAATCTGGATGTAAGGGACCACAAGGGCCGGACCGCGCTCTTCCTGGCCACCGAGCGGGGCTCCACCGAGTGTGTGGAGGTACTTACGGCCCACGGCGCCTCCGCACTTGTCAGGGAGCGCAGACGCAAGTGGACGCCCCTGCACGCTGCTGGTGAGGACACCATTCAGGCGCTTCCCTTCCCTTGCTGGAGGGCATGGAGACGGGTCCCAGACCCTTCCTGAACAGGCCTAGGGTTGGGAGTGGAGCAGGGCGAGGAGAATGGAAACTTCAAGTTCTGATTCGTGGCTTCCTGTTCCCCTAAGACTTCGGCCTGCTTCTCCAGGTCTTCCCTTAATCTCCACCCTTGAGTCCTTTCTGCTCGACCTGGCTGCCTCCTTCCCCTTGACTGTGCCTTGACCCAGACCCTTTTCTCCTAGCTGCCTCTGGCCACACTGACTCCCTGCACTTGCTGATCGACAGTGGGGAACGAGCTGACATCACAGATGTCATGGATGCCTATGGACAGTGAGTGTGGGCCAGGGGCAGGGAGCAGCTTTTCATGTCCCTGCGGGCCCTCACCTTTCTCCTGCCCCCTCTGTAGAACCCCACTGATGCTGGCCATCATGAATGGCCATGTGGATTGTGTCCATCTGCTGCTAGAGAAAGGATCCACGGCTGATGCTGCTGACCTCCGGGGCCGCACCGCCCTCCACCGTGGGGTGAGTGACCTCCTGGGTGGGGCTGCTCACTGACAGTCCTGGACTTGGGAACACAGGACCCATCAGCAGTAGGACAGCAGACTGTCTAGCAGGTGGGCCAGTATTTTGTGCCCAGAGTCTTAACTGGGCCTTACTGTGTTTGCTCCAGGAGGAGTACCTGACATTCGTAGCAGGTCTCCCCGATTCCCTTGTTTTGTTATCTCATACAGCCACATGCTCACTACCCAGTCCATGCCTCAGGAACCCCAGCCCTGGTGCTGGGCCCCTGGCTAATGATGCCACCATCTCAGGCCTTCTCCACCATCAGTTGGCCTAAAGCTGTCTCCTCCTCAACTCAGGGGATGCTTCGATCCCTTCATCTTCCAACACTGCCATTTGTCCCCTACTCCAGAGTGCCAGAATTAACTCTTGCCATTCTGCTTGTCTGTTGGCATAGAGAGGAGGGAGGCAGGAGATGCTGACACCTAACATTTAGAGTTGGCGCAAAGACAACGATGGGCACCCTGGAAGTGGTTCTCATTTCGGGGCGAGCTCTGGCGACTGGCTGTGAGGCAGGGAATGGCCCTGTGCCCTCCCTCACACCGTTATGTCGCCCACAGGCAGTGACCGGCTGTGAGGACTGCCTGGCCGCCCTGCTGGACCACGACGCGTTTGTGCTGTGCCGAGACTTCAAGGGCCGCACCCCCATTCACCTGGCCTCAGCCTGCGGCCACACCGCCGTGCTACGGACACTGCTGCAGGCTGCCCTTTCCACAGACCCCCTGGATGCTGGCGTGGATTACAGTGGATACTCGCCCATGCACTGGGCCTCCTACACTGGTGCGGGCTTGCGGTCTTGGCGGGTGCGGGAGTCGGGGTGCAGCATGGGGGAGGGCAGAACAGAACAGAGACTGAGGCCCTGTGGAGTTGAGGGAGGGACCCAGGTTAAGCTGCATCCGGAAGTGGGATGTCCCAAGATGGCACCGGACAGAGGTGGTCTTCGTCCCTCTCCACCCTCCACTGCTCTTCCTTTCTCCTGCTCAGGACATGAAGATTGTCTGGAGTTGTTACTTGAACACAGCCCGTTTTCATACCTGGAGGGAAACCCCTTCACTCCTTTGCACTGTGCAGTGTAAGTCCTTTCCTGCACCTCCACCCTGCTCGGGCGTCTGGGACTGGGGCTTAGGACAAGCATTCCATTTTCCTTGTCCTTCCTACTGACCCTTCCTCCTCCCCTAGAATTAATAACCAGGACAGCACCACAGAGATGCTGCTGGGAGCTCTGGGTGCCAAGATTGTGAACAGCCGAGATGCCAAAGGACGGTGAGTTGTGGAAGGCTTAGAGAAAAGGCTCGATTGCCTCTGGCCTCTTTCTGCTCAAGCGAACGAGCCTTCCCTTTCCTCTCTGCCCTGACACCCCCTACTCCCCCGCAGGACCCCTCTTCACGCCGCTGCCTTCGCGGACAACATATCTGGGCTCCGGATGCTCCTGCAGCATCAAGCCGAGGTGAACGCCACTGACCACACCGGCCGCACCGCGCTCATGACGGCGGCCGAGAACGGCCAGACCGCTGCTGTGGGTGTGTAGGGGCTGTGTGTGGGAGGGGGAGCTCTCCTTGTGTTTCTGCAAGATGGGGCAGCCCTGCCTGTGGCATGCCTCAGGAAGCAGGAGGCATGTCTCTGGGTAGTTCATTCTCTGCAGATGGCATGCAGAGTGGATGCAGATGGGAGGACTAGGAGCCGGGAGGGCTCCTGCTCTGGAGAAAAGGCGTCAGTCCTCTGCCCTCTTTCTCTTGCAGAATTTCTGCTGTATCGAGGGAAGGCAGACCTTACTGTGCTGGATGAGAACAAGAACACTGCCCTCCACTTGGCTTGTAGCAAGGTATGGCCTGGATCAGGGATGGCGAGGGCTATGTAAGGGGCAGGGCTTGACGAGGGGCCGGGGGGGCAGTGGGAGGGTCTGCCCACCTCGGGGGCAGACTGGAACGGCCATCAGGATTGTCCAGCCTGCATAGCTCTTTGTCCTCCCACTACCCAACTCCTGCTCTGCAGCCTGCCTGCTTCCATTCCATCTCTGTTCCTCTCCCTCAGGGCCATGAGAAATGTGCCCTCATGATCCTGGCAGAAACCCAAGACCTTGGCCTTATCAATGCTACCAACAGTGCGCTGCAGATGTGAGTGCCCGGGGAAGGGGGCTCCTGTCTGGGGGAGGCAGGTGGGTGAAGAAAGAGCCACCTGCCATCCAGGGGCTCTCTGGAACTCCCGTATTTGTTCAGCACTCGGGATACTCCGGCTGGATGAGGAAGAGCAGCATGGTACCCTACTGATTTCTTGCTCCTTTTTCCTTTCTTCCAAGGCCACTCCACATTGCTGCCCGGAATGGTCTTGCTTCTGTGGTGCAGGCCCTGCTGAGTCGTGGGGCCACAGTGCTGGCTGTGGATGAAGAAGGTGAGTGGGGTCCCGAGCCCCCCGCCTCTCCTGGGTTTGGGGTCAGGGACACTCTTCAGGAGGTGACTTCTTAACCTTAACCTATAAACTGGGGTGTCTTTTTTCTCCCAGGGGAACTCTTCAGAGCAGGGACACAATACCAATATGCTAGAGTCTCTGAGGGCAGTCTGACAAAACTAGGCAGACCCAGCACTGTCCTCAGGAAGACCTCCCACACACCTCAGCCTCCCAGCCTTGTGTCCCCTGTGCTCTGCCCTTTACCCCCCACCTTGACAGTCTGCCTGTCAGCCCCCTGGGCCCTCATTGGCCTTGAATTCTGATGGTTCTGGGTGCTTGCCTGCCTTGGCTCCCCTCCACAGATGAGAGCAGGGGAGCTCAGGGCCTGGGGGAAGATGGGTGGGGCTCTGGGGCTGCAGGACCCAGGCCTCAGTTCTCCCCCTCTGCCCTGCAGGTCACACCCCAGCGCTGGCCTGCGCCCCCAACAAAGATGTGGCAGACTGCCTGGCCTTGATCCTCTCCACCATGAAGCCTTTCCCACCCAAGGACGCCGTCAGTCCTTTCAGCTTCAGCCTGCTCAAGAACTGCGGCATCGCAGCAGCCAAGACGGTGGGTGGCTGCGGCGCCCTGCCCCACGGGGCTTCCTGCCCCTACAGCCAGGAGCGACACGGCGCCATTGGCTTAGACGGCTGCTACTCGGAGTAGCCCCCCTTCGGTGTCCCTCCCCCTGCCGGTGGCTTGATATCTTATTCTATTTATTTAGAAAAAGTCTATACATTTAGGGCACTTTAAAGGAGAACACGACTGGGTGGGGAGGACAGAGCGGGGGGAAGAAGCACTGGGGAGCGGCTGCTCACCCCTTTGCCACACCATCCTGGCCTGGCAGGGGTCTGGGACCGACAGGGAGCACCCCAGGCCCTTGGCACCCCCAGGGCAACCCCTTCTGCCAAGTGTCCCCAAATGATTGCTAAATGCCTGGCTACCCTCTCTTTTACCCCATCTCTCGGTTTCCCCTTTCTGCTGCCAACTCCCCCTTCCCTTCCCTCTGTCTCCCCTCTCTGGGTCCCCCTGCCCCTACTGCCAGGCAGATCCTTCCTCCTCTTCCATACCCATCACTGCCTCCCTGCTCGGCTGGCCCCTCCACCCCCGCAGCAGTGAGAAGCCTTAATTTCTGGTACTGTGTGAGCACTCTGGGGGTGTCCCCCTCCCCCTTCAGGGGCAGCTAGTGGATGAGGGGGGAGGGTATTTAGCACTGGGGCCTGGAGCTTTTCCCCATTTCTGTACCCTGTCACCCCTAAAGTTCAAATGCAAAACACTTGAAGCAGCAACTACTGTACCTGGGCCCCAATCCTGCACTCTCCCCTGGCTCCTCATATGCAAATCAAGGGCTGGCTCTGCCCCCACAGCCTGCTCCTCCCTGACTCCCTGCCTCGCTGGCCTGGCCCCCTAACCACGCACTTTAACCTTGCTTCTTTCTTTTCACTTCTTTTGGGAGGGCAGAGCCTGTGGCCATTCCCGCCCTGGCTCCCCCTCCCTTAACTTTGAGGCTTGTCATGAATTTTTAAGTAAGCATTTTATCCTTTAGGGAAAGAAACAAATTAATTTCCTGCCCATTTCAAAACCACAGCCCTAGTATGTCCTGTGTGTTTCAGGCATGTGTTTGCATGTGTGGGGAGGGAAGGACCGTGTTCTTCCTCCTGTGCCCCCCAAACCTCATAGTTCCTCTGTGCCCGCACCTTCCGTTATGTCCAAGAGTACCCACCGCCCCCAGTCACTCCTGATCTGAAGCCAAAGATGGTGGGAGGGGCAGGGCAGACTAGGGACCGTGGCGACTCGGGACCGGCTTCCCCTCCAGTGTGAGGATGAAGCTCTGATCTAGGGAGCGATAAATACCCGCTGAGGCTTGGTCCCTGCCCTCCTGGCCTTAGGGAGAGATGGGATTGAGCGAGGGGCCGCACTGAGAAGATTCCCAAAAGTCGCACCCCAAAAGCCAAACTGGGCCGGAGTGAGGAGGGGGCAGTTTTCTCTCTAAATGTAGCATTGAATTTGGCCCTGGTCCCTTCCAACGCCCTGTCCATCCATCTCCCAGCTAAGCCTCCTGGACAGTTGGACCCACTCCCACAGCCCAGTGTTCCCTTCCTCACACTCAATACCTCAGCCAGGGGCCAAGACACAGAACTTGAATAGAGGTCATGCCCCCTCCACTCCCACAGTGCACCCTTGCCCAGTTTGGCTGCCATCAGTATTGTCCCCTGAGAACTGGACAGGCTTCGTTTACATAGTACAGGGTTCCCCCCACCCCCCGCCCCACCGCCACCCGGGGGATCCCTCAGTTTCCTTCCCCCACCCACGCTTGCTTTGTTCACCTCCTCACCCACTTTTCAGTCGTGTCCCCTGAAAGTCTTGCTGCCCTCGCCAAGGGGGTCCTGAGGGGAGAGGGGGGCATCCCAGGGACCCCTCCCTCCCTAACAGATACCCTTAACCATACCTCATGCTGGTTCCCTGAAGCCTGGGGTGTTTGTCCAAGTCCTTATTCTTTTTGTCATGGTCTCTATTCCCTCTCTCTGTGTCTTGCTTCCCCCAAACCTCAGTTCCTAAACCATTTCAAAGCTTCCAAATGACCATTATTGGTGAGAAGGATTGTGCAGCTTTTAGTTTTTAATTTTGTTTTCAAAGCCAAAGGGCCTTGCGACGCCCCTCTTGCCCACCTCCCTTTCACACCCTGCCCTCCCCAATACGACAATCAATGTGACCTCTCTTAAGGGCTGCAGCCCCCCACCCCCAACCCTGCTGGTTCTGCAAAGCTTGCCCCTAACTTCAACTCTCTCTCCTCAAATCTTCCCATTCCACCCCCTCCCTCTCATTTTGGTGCTGGGAATTAGGTGACGGGGGGGGGGGCGTAGGGGGGCAGGGAGTGGGCAGAGAGATGGGTCCTCCAGAGAAGACTCTCGGGGTATCAGTGGGGAATCAGTCGTGTTCTCCTTTATCAATGTTTGGCGATGACAGGAAGAATCTGAGTATTTATCAGGAGCCCCATTGTTTTGCTAGATGAGATTTCTGGCTGCTTCCTCTTCCCCCGCTGCCCCTTCAGCACACCGTCAGCAGTGCTCAGGCAGGTCGTGGGGAGTCCCCTGCCCCTCCTCGTGCGGCTGTGAGGAGGCAGATGTGGAGGATGAGCAGCCCCCTCTCCTTATGCCAAAGGAAATCCCACACCCCACCCCGGGCTCCCTAGCCCCTAGTGTTTTTTGAAGTGTTTTGACCATTCTCATGGCCACTGCATATTTATTTTAATGTTAAGATTTTTTTTTAAACCTCTTTGACTTAAACGGGTGTGGAGAAGTAAAACAGGCAGAATGCCCCCCAATCTTAAGGGGGTAGGGTGGGGAGGAAACACCTCCTTCCCTTCGCCCTCCCTCTTCCCTCCCCCTCTCCCCACCGCAGCTCTAAAGCACTTGCTTCAAGTAATAAGCACTTTTGAGAAAAGGCCTATTTTAAGTGAGGACCCTGGGAACAGCCCCAGGTCCCAGCAAAGGAGACAGAGCGAGGGCTACATAGGAGACAGGGAAACAGGCTTGTGAATCAGAGGGCGAGTTGAAAAGAGCCAGTTTTTAGTTTCTGATTTTTGGGGAGATGTTTCTGATTGGGCGGTGGCTTTGGTAGGGTTGTGTACTATCCTTCAGAAAAACAAATGGCACAAACTGTGGGTCCCAGGATGGGCCAACAGACCCGGGTCACTGCCACTGTCCAACTGAGACTGACGGGCCACCTCCCCCGCCGTGGCCCCCTGAGCCATAGGACTGCTGAAAACCACTGAATGTACAGCCCAGGTTGGGGTGGGGAGCAGCCCCTGGGGGAGGGGGCTTCTCCTTCTGTTTGGTGCTGTGGGGGGTGGGAGAGATGAGATGAGGGACTGCCACCCCACTTAGACATGTGTTTCTTGGGGTGGAGGGGCTGAGGAGGGCTTACCTCCCTCTCCAACCCCAGCATGGCCCCTCTTCCTTCCTCATCCCTATCCGTTTTGACTGTAAGTCCAGCTCACCTTTGCCTTCAATATGTAACCAAAGGAAAACTCAATACTGTTTCCACCGCTGTCTGCCCACCCGAGCACCTTCTTACTCCCCGAACCTAGAAGGGGAGGAGAGGCTGGGGGCGGGGTGGGGGGCGTGGGGCCAGAGTGAATGGTTCTGCAGCTGTACCCCCGGAAGCCTCCGCTGGGGTCTTGGAAGGGGCCCCGCGAGTTGAGGGCAGGGCCTGGCTGGTGAGCCTGGGAGCAGGCCTGCTCTATTCTGTGCACAGGAGTGTTTCTTGGTCTGAATGACTCCAGTGACTGCGCTCCAGCAGGGAGGCCCCTTCCTCCTTCCCTCTCCGCCATTCCTCCCCCTCTCCCCACACCCTGTGTTCATCCCCACCTCCCTTCCCACCGCAAAGGAAAATAGCCTTACAGACCCTAGCCCAGAAGCCCTCCTCCTGGGGCAAACCAGTATAGGGGCCCCATCCCGCCTAGTTTGAACCCTACCTTTTAAGAAGGAGGGATAAGGAGCAAAGCAGCCCCTTCCCCTCTAATTGTGGTGGCTCCAGCCCTCCGTGACCTTGACCCAGGTCGGGCAAGGGTGGAGGCAAGGAATCTTTGAGGACCAAGCCCAGTGGTCTGGGAAGAGGGAGGTGGAGAGGGAAGGGCCTGACTTGGGGACTCCCTCCTCCCGACCCAACCCTAGAGAAGCGACCAAATCCCAGAGATGGGAGGAAGCTGGGGTGGGGAGGGTCTGTTCTATGAATTACTTGAAGGTACTGACTCCGAGGCTGCTGTTGCCCACTTAGGTGTGAGGGGGACACTGTCACTGCATTTGGGAAGGCAGAGGGTGGCGGGGGACGAGAGCATCTGCCCTTGGCCCTCGCTCGCTCCTGCTAGGCCCTTTCCCTGGGGAGCCTGGCTTTGCCCCCCAGGGAAGACGGGGAGAGCCTTCCCCTCCCATCTCCATCCCTCACTCTGGGCACCCTCTCCAATTGCACTAAAGTAGCTGTTGTGCCAGTCTTATCCCCACACCAGGGTGGGGGTCTCTGCTTCCAGTCCTTTCTCCCCCGACTGCCTCCGCTCCTGTCCCGGACAATCTCCTTGTTCCCCTGTATTCCTGGATAGCTCAGCTTTGTATGTGTGTGTTTCGGGGGGTGGGGGGGTGGGTTCCGGCTGGAGTGGGTTTGGTAGGGGTTTGGGAAGGGCTAGGGACAAGATGGAGGACAGAGTCTCCTACCCCCTTCCTCAGCTCCAAGCCACAGAAGCCTGGGAGGGAGGGTGCCTACTCTCGCTGCCACGTGTCTTGCAGATGTGCCAAAATGGGGGTGGGGGGGAGGGGAGGGGAGGGTGCCTGGCAGAGCGGCCCCCAGGGTGGCTCTCTCAAAGCAATACAGTTCCTCCGGCCTGGGGGACGGCAAGACAGGGGAGAGGGTTGGGTTGGGGACCTGGGGGTTCCCTGTGTACAGCTGTGTATATTCAGGGGTGTTCTCTGTCTGGTACCCGCTGTGGGCGTCTCTGTGTGTGTGAACCCCCCTCCCCTGTGCCCTGCATGACCTGTGATGCTGCAGACACCACCATCCTGTGTGCAGGGGTGTGTTGGGGGCACCGAGGGGCATGTTCCATGTCCTGTCACCCCTCCACCCCGTGACCCATGTACTCGGTTGTAGGAAGTAAAGAGAACTGAGCACAATTCACTGGATTCTAGTTGAATCTTTCTCTAAGCAATTTTCCCGTTCCCGCCCTTGTACCCTGTCCCAGATCCGCCTGTGGTGCTAGTGTTGGGGTCGGGGGTGTTTAATGCTGGTGGGCAGCAATAAAGGGCAGGTCTGCCCAGATGCCTGTATCCCCAGGGTGCTGAGGGCAGCAGGAAAAAGTGGGGACCTTGCGGTGCATTTGCCCCACCCCTCCCTCCCCCCTGGGCTAAAGCACAATGCTCTCCCTGCAGATGGACGCACCCTGTCCCCTCCAGGCCCTGCTCCTGTCCTCTTGCCCCGCCCCCACCTGCTTTGAGCCCTCCTCCCACCACATCCTGGTTTTCTATGCTGTTTTGGTGCAAGTACAACTGTCATAGTCATGGCTTTGGGATGGGTTCTGTTTATTAAAATCCTGTTGCTCCTACTGGCCCTGTGTCCCGCCTCCATTCCTGTGGTTGGGGGGAAGGAAGGGCAACCTTTCCGCTGGTCCCCATCAGCCATCAGAGACCGGGGGCCGCAGCTCCTCCTCCAGCAGGGCTATGGTGACCATGAGGCCGCCCCCCAGCAGCAGCCCCATACCCTGCAGTAGCACATGGAGCATAGGGAGGGGCTCAGGAGGTCGAAGCAGGGCTGGTAGCTGAAAGAAAGGAAGAACATCAGGATCCTGGCCTGGTCTCTACCCTCCACCCCGAAGCAGGAGAGGGAGGTGTCGGAAAGTACCGGCAGTCCCTCCAAACTCCTCCAGGCCCTTGTTTCTCAGGCTCCACCGGACCTGGGGTCCAGCACCCTTTCAGGTGGCTGAGGCCAGGGGGATAGGGGACGGCGGAGGTGGAGGGACTAGGGACCGGCACCCCCCTCCCTGCCAAACCCACCTCCCTGCTGCCCTTGCTTTTCTCTGCACCGCCCCACACCTCTCACCATGTCCACAAGGGCCACATAGAGGAAGACCCCAGCAGTGACCCCAAACACCCAGGGAGTGAGGGGGACAGGGCCCAAACTGAGCCCCACCCCCAGGGCTGCACCCCCTAGTCCCAGAGCTCCAGACACCAGGCTCAGCAGCAGCAGCCGCCGGAAGGACAGGCCTGCCTGGAGCAGCATTGCGAAGTCACCTGTGGGGACAGGGGTGGTGTGGGAATAAGCCAGGGCTGCCCCTCAGCCTCGTCACCTGCCAGGCTCCCAGCTTCCCCCTCTCGGAGGCCTCTCCTTTCTGGAGTCCACCCCACTCCACTTCACAGCCATTCCTACCCAGTTCATGGGGGAGCTCGTGGCAGAAGACGGCCAGGGTGGTGCTGAGGCCACTGGAGAAGCCATCGGAGAAGGCAGCACCTGGGATTGGCAGGGTTGGAGGTCATCAGTCTGGGGAACAGCACAGCCACCGGGCCTCCTCTCCCCTAGTTCCTGGGTGCCCTCTCCTGGGCTCTGCCTCCCTCCTTCCCCTCCCCTCGCACCTATGGCCAGCCCATCAGTGAGGTTGTGCAGACCGTCTCCCAGGAGGACCATCCACGTGATGTGGGCACCACCGCCACCCTGGTGCCCATGACTGTGGCCTTGGTGCCCAGCGGGGGCTGGGGCCGGTAGGGGCTGGCTGGCTTGCTCACCGCGGCCCTGAGCTTCTGGCTCTGCAGGAAGGACAAGGGCAGTGCGGGTGGCTGCAGGTGAGAGCGGGGAGCCTGCTCTTCATTTTCTCTGCTTACCTGGAGCTGCCTGTAGGGACTGAAGGGCCATCCCACTGCCATCCTCCAGGTCCAGGGTCGGTACCCTGAGATCCTTTCTTTTTTGCCTGCAGCATCTCTGAAATGGGAGGGTATCCCTCCTGGTGGGGGAGGCAGCAGAGCCAGGGGCTAAGGAGAGGCCGGGCTGCTCACTGGGAAAAGGATACCTGGGCTCACCTCTAGCACTTGCGGGTGTTTTTTTGGCCTCTCCACTCTCTTTCAGGGTTGGCACCTCCCTGTTTATTGTTGACTTTAACTTGGGAGAGGAGGGGCCCTTTGGCCAGAAATCCTGGGTTTGTGCTGAGGGGCCCCAACCCACCCCATTAGCTGTCAGGTCCTGCACCCTCAGGCAAATGTCAAGAGCTCCAGGAGCACCCTCAGCGCCTCACCTGGCTGGTGTTGGCCAGAATTCTGGGTTTGGTGGAAGGAGGAGAAAAGAGTATCACTCACTGGCCTGAGCCCTCGACGCCGCAAAAGCCCTAGCATGTTTTCCAGCACAAAGAGCAGGAGGAGACCTCCAAGTACTGACAGTCCCGGTCCCAGGTCCTCCTCTGGTCGTCCGCTAGGTCCAGCATGCTGCCCCCCTTGTGCCTGCCAGAGAGGGGGGTCAGGGCAGACCCCAGAAGCCCGTGCACCTACAACATCTCCCTCGTGTGAGGGAGGCTGCAAGCCTTCATTCATTTTCTATCAGAAGGCAGGTGTAGGCTGCAGCCTGGGGCTGGGGAGTGGAGCGTGGGAGCTGACAGGAAGGGGAAGGGAAGCCCTTGGGTACCTGAAGGGGGCTTCACGTACATGTGGCAGCAGGTGGAGCAGCGCGTCCCCACAAAGTGTGCCCACGGCCAGGGCCCCCAGGAAGCCTAGCAGGGGCCGCAACAGACGCGGTCCCAGGAGCCGCAGCAGGAGCAGGGAGAGGGGGGCGGGGAGGCTGAGCAGCAGGATTGCCAGGGCACTATGAACCAGAGCTAGGGAGAATCAGGGACTGAAGTTAGGTTAGGGGTAGAGGGAGGGCCTCAGAAGCAAGGTGGGGCAGGGATACCCTGCAAGGGGAGGCAGCACCCCCAGTGAACCCCCTTGCTTGGCTAAGGGGCCACTCTGTGCCAGGATTCAAGGAGCCCTGCCACCCACTCTCACTCACTGACCAGACAGAAGATCCCCTTGGGGAGTTGGGGTTGGGGCCTGGACGCAGACACGACTGTCGATCTGATAAAGCAGAGCTGGACACAGCAGAGCAAACTGATGAGGGGTCAGAGGAGCAGCGGGGCTCAGGCCAAAATTGACCAGCAGCTGGGAGCCATTCAGACACTAGGGGAGTTGAGTTGGAGGTCACACACTGGGGCACCGCTGAGAACGGTAACTCAGATCTTTAATGTCTGTCCTTCCATTGCATGGACTCCTGGGACTCTCCAGGGTCCCCTTTGCTCACCCCAGCAGGTGCATCAGGGAGTAGGGATAGTTCTGTATGATCAGTATGTGTTAACTATTAGTGAATATCCAGTCCAGTGCAAATGTTCAATTCAGTACAGATTGGGTGCTAATAAATAATGCCACCATCTCCCTCCCTCCCAAGCCCCTGATGACTTCGTTGATTTGGTGATGGAGTTGGTTGGATGGCTAGAGCCCTCTGTTGCAGAATCTTAGGAGGGCAAGAACTTGAAATGCCATCCAACCTTCCTTGCAACAGCCCTGTCACATGTTCATCCAGCCTTGGCTTGAATGCCCCCTATGATAGGGTGCTCATCCTCACCAGGCCCGCTTCAGAGTTAGCTTTCGCTGCCCTCTGGTGTGTGTAAAACAAGCTCACTTTCTGACTGAAGACAGCCTTCCTCTCCCTGCAGGTTTCCTCTCCAGAGAGCCAGCCCCAAATTCTACCCTGGTCTGTTTCTCTGGATTCTCTGCTTTGCCCAGTGTGGTCCCTAAGCCAGGTCTGGGAGATTTTGGTGTGGGCTCATGTGTGCTGAGCCCAGAGGAACCGCATTTCACTATTGGAATAACATACCCTAAGAGCACACCTGGATTGGTTTGTTTTTTTAATTAACTGTATTAAATTACTCTTAAGGGGCACCTGGGTGGCTCAGTCTGTTAAGTGTCTGCCTTTGGCTCAGGTTATGATCCTAGGGTCCTGGGGATCAAGCCCTGCGTAGGGTTCCTTGCTCATCGGTGAGTCTGCTTCTGTCTCCCCCTGCCCTGCTCTCTCTCTGTCTCTTGTGCATGCACTCTCTCTAATAAATAAATAAAATCTTTTTAAAAATAATTCTTTAAACCTTTTAGGCCACCTAAAGCCCATGGTCCTTACCCTGTACCTAGAGATCACCAGACTTACATCCTCATTCAGATGGTCAGCCAGTGAATGGTCCAACAACAGAAGCCTGTGAAAGAGGTCCAGGCCCGAGGGTGCTGGCCCACGGGGGGATGCTGGGACCTTTGGCTTCTCTGGGTCACCCCATCCCGAGGGACCCAGAGGCAGCCCTGCCCAGACATCCACACTCAGCTCAGGGTCCTGTGATCTGGAATGGATGAGATAGCAAGTCAGACTAGCGCATGTTCTTTAAGAAACTGCCCTTCAGGGGTGCCTGGGTGGTGTAGTTTGTTAAGCGTTGGACTCTTGGTTTCAGCTCAGGTCATGATCTCAGTGTCATGAAATCGAGCCCTGAAATCAAGCCCTTAGTCGGGCTCTGAGCTCAGCGTGGAGTCTACTTAGGACTCTCTCTGCCCCTTCCCCCTGTTCTCTCTCAAATAAATAAATAAATCTTTAGAAAAGAAGAAAGAGGGGTGCCTGGGTGGCTCAATGGGTTAAGCCTCTGCCTTTGGCTCAGGTCATGATCTCAAGGTCCTGGGATCGAGCCCCGCATCAGGCTCTCTGCTCAGCAGGGAGCTTGTTTTCCCCTCTCTCTCTGTTTGCCTCTCTGCCCATTTGTGATTTGTCTCTCTCTCTGTCAAATAAATAAATAAAATCTTTTAAAAAAATTTTTTTAAAGGAAGAAAGACACTCCCCCTTGAGGATCATAGGGTGCTTAAGGGGAAAAGGAGGGTACAGCCACTAGCTGGAGTTCCTGGGACCCAGAAGCCGTGGAATGTCAGTTCTAGGAGGATCTGGGAATTGTTGATTTATAGGAGGCCCCCACCTCACATCTAAAATGCTACAGATTGGGAACCAAGTCAGCCTGGAGACATTGAACACTGGGACTAAGAGCAAGGAGTTGAAGGACCCAGGATTTGGAAGAGGGGAGAATTAAAAGGCAATAGAGGCAAAGGGGACCATGAAGGAATACAGGGAGTCAGATTTTGAGAAATTTCTAATTCCAGGAATCTGATTTTAGGAAGCCAGAGCTAGGCAACTGGAGACTGATGCAAGCCCTGGGAAGAGCGGGGGATGTGGCATTTTGGGGTGGGGGAAGGGGTTAGTACCTGTGCGTGGAATTGTCTCCAGCTGGAGGTGCAGCCCGACCAGCTGGAGGCCCATGGTGTCCCAACCGAAGGGCCTGAACTCGGCCTAGCCCCAGGCTGTGGAGAAGCCGTGCTAGGCCCCCCGCGGTCAGTGTCCCGTTCTCTCCATACAGGCCGAACAGCTGGGCCAGATAATGGTTCTGCTCCTGCTCAGCAGGGCCCAGGTTGGGGGCTGAGCCCCCTACCCAGCCCAAGGTCATCCACATACACAGGCCAGCCACCAGATAACTCCTTGGGGGCCCCATTATTGGGGAGAATGGGCTAGAGGCTCTGCTTCGGGCTTCTATTCCCCTTGGAACATCCTGAGGACTGTGACCTGGAAGAATGAGGAAAGGCCTGGGCTTCTGCTCTGCTGTCCAGCTCAGGCCTGGGGATTCCTCACTCCCTGTACCGTCCTGCCTAGAACCTAGCTGCAGCCCCCATTCTAGCCTCCTTTCTCCCTCTCCATTGCCTCCTTCTGGAGCAGCCTCTTATTTGCCAATTCCCAGAACACCTTCCTTGACCCAGAGCGCCTGCTTCACCTGATCCAGAGCTGATGGCCCATCCTGTCCCCAAAACCCCACCCTTCAATCCTGCCCCACCTCTCCATCTCCCCTCAAACCACAGGGCCTCACCCTTTATAGCAGTGTGAGAGCCGTCACCTCTGGTCCTGGGCAGGCCTTACTGTGGACGTTAAGATGTTCCTGAGTCGGGAAGGGGAGCGGGCCTCAGCCTCCAGGCGGTCAGGTGGAATCCAGGCCACGTCAGATGGAAGGCTGGGATGGACAACCCCCCTCCCGACTCCTAGCCCACCTGCCTTGGGGCGGGGTCTGGGAGGGGAGGAGCCAGTGTGGGAAGGCTCACGTCAGAGAGGAGTTAATGGTTCACTGGTCTCTGGGGTGGGGTCAAAGGTCAGTCTTAGCTGGGCCCCCAAGTAGGGAGGGGCCACCCTCTGCCCCTGGAAAAGCCACCTGGCTAAGAAAAACCCGAGTCTGGCATTTTCTTCTAAATAATTCACCCCACTAACCCCCTTGGTACCATTTCAGCTTTTCCCCCTACATATCCTCTCACCACACCCCACCTTACATCTGGTACTGGGAGTCCTTCATTTCCAACCCCATTCCCCACATTCCCTGGGAAAGTGGGATCCGGGTGTTCCTCGGCTGCTAAGGGGGTAAAGAGGCAGATAACCCCAGGGGTGTGGAGAAGAAAGCATACTTAGCAACTCCTTGTCCCAGCAGAGTAAGAGCCAGAGCTCTGGGAATCAGTGATCAAGAAGGGGGACGCTCTGGTGGAAAGAGGGAAGAAATAACTGGGCTCCCCTCAGATGTCTGACCTGGCTTAAGATCAGGGGAGCAGTCTGATTAGGGCAATTGCCTAGGGGGTTGAGGTTGGCGTTACCTGACAGCAGGACTGGAAGGACGCCCAGAAGAAGGGGGACACAGCCTTCTTGGTTCCAGCTGTGGGGGGGGTAAGCAGGCAGGCGGGCAAGGGTCACCTGCAGGGGGGGGGCAGGGGAGGGAACTACCTTAAAGGGGCAGGCCCGCTTAGCCTAGACCTCCTTACCTGTAACCTGTCTTCCTCCCACCTCCTAGGGATAGCCCATTTTGCCAAATATCTGACTGCTAACCTCTTCATTTTCCCACAAAGAACAAAGGAGTCCAGTACAGAGTGGTAACGTTTATTAGGAAGGAGGGATTCAATTTGTCTTCCACATCACACACACCAGAAACAGACTGTGACTTGTTTCTAAGAGGAAGAAGGGTGGGCAGGGGGCCTTGAATCCCAGCTGATAGGCAGTTTCAGCTGGGCAAGGCAGGGAGTTTGGGATTAGGGTGGGTAAGTCCGCTGCTCACCACACCCCTCTAGTGAAAGTTAGTGGCTAAAATACTACTACCTACCCACCCCACCCCACCAAAGCCAGCACCCTAGAAGGCTGGGTGCTCAAGACACTGGGGTTCTGGTGGGTGGTGGGAAGGGAGGAAGAAAGTCTTGCTATCTCTTGCTGCTCCTCCGGGTTTCTTTGCCGTTACTGACAGGGCTGCTGGAGGGGCCAGGAGGGCCGGCAGGTGTGTGGTTGGGCTGGCTTCGGGTAATTCGGGTGCTGGGGGGATGCGAGGGTGTGTGAGGGGGGTGCGGGCCACCACCAGGACCTGGTGGGGCACTCAGTCCATTCCCGTTCTGGTTCTCGGAGGCTAGCAGTGGGAGAAGGGGAAGAAATACAGGAATTAGAGAACTAAGGAGAGCGGTGCGTCCCCGAGGCCCTGCTGCAGGTCCCAGAGAGGAACCCAGTCTTCATCAAGCACAGCTGTGCACTCCTGCCCGCTAGGACCAAGCAAGTGGAGGTTGTATGAATGGAGCCCCAGAGAAGTTGCTATGTGAGCCCCAGTGTGATATTTTTCTCTTTTATTCGTCTATGTATCAGGGAGGTCAGACCCAGAATTCGCTGTTTAGTTCTAGATTCAAGGACCTCTGACAAGAATGCCCCTTTATCAAAAGTCTTTGTAAAACCAGAGATGCATGGGTAGGGGAAGGGCCCGAAGTTTCTGTGTTAAAATATAAGGATCTTAAAAAAAAAAAAAAAAAAGTGGGTATCACAAAATATAGCTAAGGGTGAGCAAAACAATTATTATTCACTCCACCCCAAATAATAAGTAACATTTTTGTGGGTAGCTTACATGTCTGATGGGAGCCAGGTGTGTGAGATGATTTCCCTGAGCGCCTGCAAAGGGGCATCTTACTAACCTTGCCACAGCCACAGTGTGACTCTATGTTCCAATATCTCCTTCATAAACTACAGGCTCCTAAAGGCAGGCGCTGTGTTTTATTCCTGGCTTTCTCCTCTAGACATGCTTGTTAACTGAAGACACAGGCCTGCCTCTCATATGTAGAGGGCACGATGACCCCTAAGTGGAACAAAAGTCATAGGCTAGCAGTTCTCCAACCATATCCTTGCTGCTCCACACCAAGACAGCCGAAACAGAAAAATATAATGCCTTTTGCTCAATACACAAAAAATGTTAGAAGAGAATATAGAAAGCTTTTCTGTTAAGTTTTTATGCCATCCACATTTTTTTGTTTTTTTGTTAAGCCTTTTTTACCTGTCAGGTCACCAAGTGAATAAACATCTGGCAGGTATATATGAGGGGCCAAGAGGCTAACATGTATCTTATTTAAAATACTTTTTACAAATTACAGAGTTAGGGAGACCTGGAAATAAATAACAGTCACATTTCCCATTGAAAACATGGATGCTGGGACGCCTGGGTGGCTCAGTTGGTTAAGTGTCTGCCTTCAGCTCAGGTTGTAATTCCCAGGGTCCTGGGATTGAGTCCCACATTGGACTTCTTGATGGGAGGAAGCCTGCTTTTCCCCCCGGCCTGCTGCCCCCTACCTCGCCCTTCCCCCACCCCCCCTGCTGCCGGCTTGTGCTCTCTCCCTCTGCCCTCTGATAAAGAAAGAAAATCTTAAAAAAGAAAGAAAGAAAGAAAGAAAGAAAACATGGATGCTGACTTTTGTGGTGGAATTAAATGTTATTTCACGATGTGTCCAAGGAACCCCCTGACCCTGGTGGTTCTGACGAAAAACAATTCTGAGAACTATAGCAACTGGGGATATAGGCACAGACTGAGGAAGGGCAGAAGCAACCCCGAAGCCTCGTGTCATACGCAGAAACCTAAGGCACCGATCAGAGGTAAGAGAGAGCCAAATCCCAGGGAGTGCTGGGGTCAGCTGGGAAAGGACCCAGATGGAGAAAAAGAGCAGTAAAAATCCAGTTCCTAAGGAAAAGTGAAGGGATGAAGGAGATGATGTTGGTGAGTGATTCTAATCAAAAGCAAGAAATGAAAAAGCAGGGCTTGAAGTATAGGAGATGAAAGAATCCTAACACTGAGGTCCAAGGCGTACAAGAAAGGTCTTTAGTTTCAAGAAGAGTGATGACCCTAAAAGGAAACTCCTTGGTGCTCTAAAGCTGTACAGTGTGGACTCCATGTTAAGTCCTCTGCAGCCATGTCAGAACGGTGGAATGAACTGAAAGGGCAAGGGGAAAAGGGCAAGGACCCACCAAAGAAGCAGAAAGAAACAAGCTCCAAGGAAGGAGTGCAATATTTGCTGAGATACTGTTCTCACTGGTGTCCCTGAGTATTAGTGGCACAAGAGTCCCAGAGCTCTAGCAGTGACAGAAACAGGTCCCCAAATCTTTTCCCCACAAGGACTTGCAAAAGAACTGGGAGGAAGGACTGGCTGGAAGGGAACACACTGAGAGAAAAGAAATTGGGAAAAGGGATGAAGGCAATTCATCTTTCCAGGCTGGGGAGAGAAGAGGAGCTAAAAGCACCAGCGTCTGGGAGGAAAGAGGTGTACCTGGAGAAACAGCAGGGGGTCCGGTGGTAGGCTGGGGGGCCGGAGGGCTGCTATCGTTCTGCACCTGAAGGCACAAATTAAATACTCAGACCTTGTCCTCCACCCCCGCCCCCCATGCTCCTGGGACTGACATGCCCTCCTTCCCTGCCTCAAGGCCATGGAACTCACCACCTTGTTGGGTGCCTGCTGGGCGCTGTACTCTGGGTTTGGCTCACTGAAGTTAGGAACCTCAGAATATACCATACAGAATCTGCAAGGGGAGAAGTTGGCTAAAGCCTAGGACCCAGTCTCTGGGCCACTGCTGGAGGCCTCAGAAAGGTCCAGATATGAAACATGGACTCTATAACCATATGCTGCCTCCATGCAAAGCTTGAACTTACCCCCCTGACCTGGTGCTTCTACATCTCAATCCCCAAGACACTTACTCTCCAATCTTCTGAAGATCACCCCCACGTCCAGTGTATAGTGTCAGACAACCTTTGAACACTGAAGCATACCTGTGAGGGCACAAAAAAGTAAGATTTGGAATACTCATAAAAGTTGTTACAAGGGCTGTTAACTCTTAACCCCCCCCCCCACACACACCCCTGCCTTAGCTGTTACTGCCTGTGGATAACCAGAAGTAACCAGGAATTACCCTTTGGTGAGCCGAATAATGTCTCCAGGCTGGATCAGGTTACCGACGTCGTCCCAGACAGAGATATTGATGCTGCCTGTTTTGTCTGCCACTTTGCAGGTCCGAACCTCGTGCCCGTCCTTTGTCTTGGTCACTCGACCTGCAGGGAAGATAAATGGTGGGGCGGGAGGGAGGAACAGATGATCAGAGGGATGAGATCTAGATACTGGTGGGGTGAGGGGGGTAGTGGAGGGACAGTACCATGGAGAGGGGCGCTAGTGGAAAGAGGCCCGAGTGGTGCTGGAGGCTTGGATCTGGAGAGTTCCATCTACCCTACGCGCAACTACAACTCTCCAGGCCAGGATCTAGGAGTGGTTAGGTGTGAACAATTTCTTGGGGTGCGCCCTGACATCCCGGTAGCTAGTTAAGTGCGGAGATGATGTTCCCCCCTCCGACCCCTCCCCCCAACCCAGAGAGACAGCGCAGGGCGCCCACCATCCCAGAATAGCCACCTGTCTCCAGCACAATGAAGATGAGGTTCAGATTCTTGAGCCCGGGCTTGATATCCTTCACGAAGGTCTCCGTCGTCATGCTGTCCGAGCCTTCGCACCACACTAGAAGGAGTAAAGGGGAATGAAGGCTCAAGGCTTGGAGACTTCGCCCCCATGCTCCACTTCCCAAGGCCTACCTACCACACTAGGTTGGGGTCAGGCAGCCGCAAATCCTCTAATTCTTCTAAAAGTTTAGAAACGAACTAACCCAAGAGCCTCCAACTTCAAGATCAGAATTTGCGGGTCTCTGGATAGGCTGCTTTGAGGCCGGAAGGCCCCGTCCCGGGATGCTCTTTCAGTCTCAATCCCCGACGTCGGGGAGCTGACAGAGACGGGGTTAGGGAAACTGGTGCAGATCCAAGGAATGCAACCTTACTCGCCAAACCTTCCCGAACCCTCATCCGGACAACCCAGGACTGGGTCCATCCCCTCCTCCCCTCAGCCACCGCCACCCACCACCCACCACCCACCCAGGACCGCTCACGCCGCAGAGCCGCCCGCAGGGGGAGCCACAGGCCCCGCTGCCGCCGGATGCAGCCCGATGGAACGCGGGAGTGAGGACATTCCCGGAAGTTTCCGGCTGGCCTCCCTCCGGCCAATCAGCACTGACCCGACGCGCCCCGCCCCGCCCCGCCGCCGGCCCCCACTCAGCCAATCGGGACCCGAAGATTGACGCGCCGCGAAAGGGGCGGATTTTATGTATTAAAGGAGCCCCGCAGATGGTTGGCACCTCGAGAAAGATTGGCCAGCAGGGGGCGCCTGGGGTCCAATTTTCCTTACTTGACTGAGAGACTATGCTTAGTCTCCACGACTTTATTTCTAAGACGTGGCCCTGGAAAAAGTACCAGGGGTTTTGGAATACGGTGGACAAAAGTCTGAAACAGGCTCAGCACTTCACTTATTTTATCGACAGTTCTTAAATATGCAATGCCGGTTTGCAGACAAGAAAACGTAAGTTATATAAAAAGCAGTGCTTAGCACATAGCAGGCACAGTTTTTTCTCCCACTGCTGTAGCCCTCATCTTTATTCCTGATTTGGGGTCCCCATCTTTAATGCGCTACATAGCCTGCTTCGTCAGGGTTTTGGAAAAAGTAGCCTTCACACCAGAGGCTGACTCACCCTTTTTGGAAGAATGGAACCCAGGGCACAGAGAACAGCATTTACATTAGTCCCTTTCAGAGTGCACAACCATTTGTTTACCGACTATCCATAACAAATACTATTTAAGATTTTCTTTTAAATTTATTTGAGAGAGAGAGAGAGAGGGATCACAAGTAGACAGAGAGGCAGGCAGAGGGAGAGGGGGAAGCAGGCTACCCGCCAAGCAGAGAGTCCGATAAGGGGCTCAATCGGAGGACCCTGAGATTATGACCTGGGCCGAAGGCAGAGGCTTAACCCACTGAGCCACCCAGGCGCCCCCTTAACAAATACTATTTAATATCAGATTAGCCGAACAGGTCATGTAATTGTAATGTCTTGGCTTGATTATTTCCTTACCTGCTGGAGCGCTTTAGGCTCCGCTTTGACTTTCCTCGCATCCCAGGTTCACTCCCCCCAACACCCCCAACTACGGTGTTGTATCCTAAGGAAATCAGAGCATAACATAGGAAGAGGGACATCTTATCTCCCCTTCCCTGAGGTGTTTCGTGGAACTCTAGTCGTGTCCGGAGAGCCAACGTAGATACAGCAGGAGGGCGGCTAGCAGAGAGGCAGGCAACCCGTTGGGCACCCAAGATCAAAGCCTTGCGGTTAGACACTACCCCATTCTCCACCCAGTGGTCGCCCTGTAGACTACAGTATCCACTCCCGTGACTATGAGTCATAGGGTCGGGAGGCTCCGGGATGCTGACCACCGCTCTGGAAACAGGAGATGCCAAGTATCATTACAGGCTGGCCTCGCAATAATCCCGCACCTCGTCCCATAGGAGATCGGACTCGTTTTCCCCCGTAAAGTGAAGTCTAGACCGGCAGGCAGTCAGCCTCGTGCTCCGCCCCCTACAATCACGCGGGAAACACCATAGAGTTCTCCCTCCCAAATGACTATATAGCCCTCGTTGGGATCATAAAGATTTCCGGTGTTGAGGGGAAGCCCGGGTAACCCTCCTCTCTCCTCGTTGGTCGCTCTTGGCTTCTAGTCTAGATTCGAGTTAAACAAAGAGGCGGGGTTTGGTGACGAGCTTCCGCCCGGTTGCGTAGCAGCGGTGGGCGGGGCAAGGGACCCAACTCACAGGACGGCGAGTGGTTGGAACCTACCCTCTCCTTCCCTTTCCCCTTCCCCTCCCAGGATAGGCTGGGATCCCGCACCGGAGCTATCCTGTGGCCGCTGCGGCCTCAGCTCCAGTCGGGCCGGGGTGCGGAGAGTCCAGGCCGCTTCCAGGGCGGTGCGTACTGCGCCGGCGCGGGCTTCCACCTAAAAGAGGGTGTGGGGCGGGAGGGGGCGATGTCCCACGGGGGTTGGGGCGGGGGGGTTCAAGGTATTGGAGGACAGGAGAAGGGTTCGGAGTAAAGATGAAAAATGGAGGAAGAGAGCAGGAATAGGGAGGAGTCCGGAGGTGAGAAAGGGGTGCTGGAGGGTGGGTTGTTGGGAAGGTGCATTGGGAGTAGGGGAGTCCTAAGTGCGGGAGGGGGTCTACGCTGACTGGAGGACAGGGAGGAGGGGACTGGAGTTACAACGTGGTGTTTAAATGGGCAGTGACGACGGGCAGCGAGGGGAGGGAGGGAACATTCTGGGGGCTAGCCTGGGCAGGGGCGGCGGAATCTGAACCCCCGCCCTCGAAGCGCCATAGCTTGGCTCCTCTCCCGTGCCTTGTCTTTGGCAGCCTTGTCTTCCTCCTCCATTCCTTTTCCCCCTTCCCCTCTCACCCCTCCTTGAAGGAATCTCACATTCCTTACATCCCTTCCCTGGCTTTGCAGAGCCAGGCCCTTTCGCAGGCTTCACACACCGAAAGCCTTCCCCAACCCAGAACTCTGCGGAATTGGGAATGGGGAGGAGGGGGCTGGAGAAGGAGCAGAAAGCTGAGAGGTCAGAGTGTTTTGCCCAAGGGGCTCACAGACATCTTCCCCATTCAGAAACTGAGTTCATTCTCCCTAATAGCATCCGTGGCTGTTGAAGGAGCCACACTGTTCATGGGGCCTGGGCTGTGATAGTGATAGTTTGGCCACTTCCTAAACAGGTGGTTTTAGAGTCTGATAATAGGGCAAGAAGCTGGTAGTGTTGCTGGTTGTTAGTTTTCCCCCAGGTGGGAATGGGGTAGACTAGTGGTAGGGAATCTGAGTTATGTGATCATGTTACTACTCTCTGTCCAGCTGACTGTGTCTGGGCCTGGTTCCCTGTAATTGAAAAGGAACAAGTTCCTTTTCAAACATTTCCTCACTAGCCTTCAGTATTATAAATTTATTTTACATTTTTTACTACAAATATCTTACCTGAAACATAGCTGTATTCAGTATGTTTTCACATTTATTATGTCTTTGATTTTCCAGAACAACATATAAGGTAGATAAAGGCAGGTACCTTCCCTACTTGTCAGGTGAAGACATTGAAGCTATGGAAGAGATATATGGCTTGTTTAAAGTCCTACAGTTGGCAGGCCTGGGACCAGAACCCAAGTCCCCTGACTCCTGGTCCTCTTCTCAGTTGAAAAAATCCTGTTTTTTTCTGGCTAAGGGGACATCCCAGCATGGGCAAGATTTTGAGTCTGGAGCTTGTCATTAGAAGACTGAGCATAACCAGTAACAGTGGTTCCTGGAAACATTTAGTGAGGTACAGGTGCCTGTGCCAGGTTGTTGGGAAATAGGGTGTGTCAAAATGCAAACAGCATTATACTCTGCTTTGTGATATGGATGAGGGAGAAACAGCTTCCTCACTACCCCCGAAAGAGAAAGTGTGTCTGACATTGCACCTTTATCTCTCTGGTTCATTTAAAAATATTACACTAAACGTGTTGTGGCTGATGAGCATTGTAAACCAATGAGCATGTGTACTGGACTCAAGATTAAATGGTCTCAGTTTTATGGGTAAAAATTATCATCGTCCTGTTGCTTTGTAAGACAGCCCTTAATCTGTTGATAGCCATGTGATGGGAAGGAAAGGAGTTTGAATATTTACTTTTTTCCTGTGTAGTAGTGAGTAGATCTCACAGCACCCTTCATCTGAAGCCTTGTCCCCCTTTACTTCGTCCCATTCTTAGTCAGTCTAATCATACCTCTGATCCTTCCGGTTGTCCACTTGGGAGTAATTGCTGCTGCTGCTTTTTCAAAGGCTAATCCCCTCAGGAATATTATCTGATTTGGGAAGTAGAATCACACCTGCAGAGATTCTTGAGTATCTTCTCCTTATGAAATAGTATTTTCCAGTTGGAGGTGGGATTAGAATTGTTTTTACATGACTTCAGTAATTTCTGTGAAAGCCTTTGGGAAACATGAAAGCATCGTACTGTGCATGTAAGCCGTCACTGATCTCTGCATCATATAGCCACAGATCTGGAAGCGTTGACATTACTCGTGGTTGTGTGCACTGAATAAGAGAATCTTTTTCTGTCTCAAGGAGCTCTTCTTTATCTTTTTTCTTGTTCCTTCCTCTGCTTCTCTCAGCTATGTTTGACTCTCCTGGACTGTGTATGTGATTCCTTAGGCAGTGCTCTCCATCTTTAGAAGGCAGTCCTATGTCCCCAGCCCTGCAGCCTGTTGCCCTTAATGGAATCATCTCATCCTCCTCAGCCAACTGCCAGATCCAAATCTGTCTAGTTTCACTGCCAGGTGGAGGTAGTTCCCCTGACTCACCTTTTTCTTCCTTGTTCCTATTAATAGAGTGCTCCTGAATGTGACATCACATCCATCCCCTTGGCGATGGAGCTTGTTACTAGGAAGGAAGACTCAGTCGGACAATAGCCAACAAGATGGGTCACTGGGAGCGTCTCCTGAGTGGCACTGAGTGGAGGCCTCAGGGGGTTGGAGCCTTGTGAACAGGGAACCTACCCCCCAACACTTGGAAGGTAAAGAGCCTTGATTCAGAATCCCATTCCAGGCTTCAGGTCTCTTCTCAGCCTGTCTGGATTCCCTCTGCTTTTGAAAACCTGGTTCTTAAAGATTCTTCTGCATAAAGCTTTCTGTGATTAACCCACATCAGTCTGTTCTTTGCATATTTATGTCTGACAGTAACTATTAACTTTTACTTTTTGGTGAATTGCTCAGTCAATTTTATGTCTTTTTATGTGTTTTATATCTTGTATATTCATTGGGCTCAAGCCTTCACCTTTGTTTGAGGACAGTGATTGTGTTTTCTTTATCTTTTACATGTCTCTACTGGCAGAGTGACTGTGCGTAGATGATGAAGTTGAGGTTTGGGGCAACCACACAGATAGTCCTTGGAGTTGGTGACTAAGTGGGAGGTCCTTGCTGGCCTTCAGGCCTGGTAGGGCTCACTTCATGTGTTAAATAAATTCTTGAGGTATTGTGTGCCCTCTGGATTCTTTGAAAATTGAACCACTTAAAACATACGAAAGGATTTAATTTCATTTAAAAAAATATTTATTTATTTAATGAGAGAGAGCGCATGAGCCAGGGAGGAGGGGCAGAGGGGAAGAGAGAGAATCCTAAGCAGGCTCTGTGTTCAGCTCAGTATAGAGCCAGATGCGGGGCTCGATCCCCTGACCATGAGATCATGACCTGAGTTGAAACCAAGAGTCAAGACACTTAACCAACTGAACCACCAACTGAGTGTCCCCTAAGGAATTTTAATTTTAAAATCTGCTGTGGTGGGACACATGACCAGCTCAGTTGATGGACCATGCTACTCTTGATTTCAGAGGACTCTTAATCTTAGGGTCATGAGTTCAAGCCCCACATTGGGTGTGGAGCTCACTTCAATCAATCAATCATTCAGTCCACTATGGTAAATCCAGTATGGATCATAGCATTCTAGAATTAAACAATCTTTGGGGCAACGTAGCTCACCCCTTCATCTCATAAGTGAGGAAGCAGAATTCCTCAGAAGTCATTTCTCTAAGAGAAGGAGTAACTTCAGTCTAAGAACTCTACTGCTTAAATAAAGAGACCACTTTGTTTCTTTTAAGATTTTATTTATTTATTTAGCAGAGAGAGAGAGAATGTATACACAAGCACAAGCAGGGAGAGCAGCAGAGGGAGAGGGAAAGAAGGCTCCTGGCTAAGCAGGGAGCCAAGGCAGGGCTTGATCCCAGGCACAGACCTGAGTTGAAGGCAGACGCTTAACCAACTGAGCAACCCACCCAGGTGTCCTAGGACCACTTCCTTTCACTTAAAAAGTCAAGAGAGTTGCCTAAAGAGAGCAAAGTCAGTTCAGTTAGTGGTAAAGCCAGGGCACCTTCTTTAACTTAATTATACCCTAATCTTAGCCATTTCTGTTTTATATGTTGAATCTCAGAGCTCTGCAACTTGTAGAGTACCTCAGAATTCATGTAGTCCAAGATGCTTCATTTCTTGTGTGGTAAGGGAACTGGGGCTCAGCTCAGTTAGGTAACTTGCCCAAGGTCACACATCTGGTCAGTAATAGAGCTGGAACTGGGTCTCAAGTTTCTGGATTCCCAACTATGTTTTCTTATTTTCCATACCTATTCCTTCATTGGGAGATTTGTAATAAAATGTGAGACCTTCACCAGTTAATTTCTTCACTATGATGAAATTCCTAGAAGTCACCTGTTTCCTTACATTGGAGCAGGTTATAGTATTGAGCAGTGCATCAGGCTCCCTACTCAGTGGGGAGTCTGCTTCTCCCTCTGCCCACCCAGCCCCTGCCCCCAGCTCATACCCTCTCACTCTATCTCTCTGAAATGAATAAATAAAATCTCGGGGTGCCTGGGTGGCTCAGTGGGTTAAAGCCTCTGCTTTGGGCTCAGGTCATGATCCCAGGCCCCACATCAGGCTCTCTGCTCAGCAGGGAGCCTGCTTCTTCTCTCTCTCTGCCCGGCTCTCTGCTTACTTGTCTATCAAATAAATAAATAAAATCTTTAAAAAACGAATAAATAAAATCTTCATAATTAAAAAAAATTTTTTTTAAGATTTTTTTTTTTTTAAGATTTTATTTATTTATTTGAGGGAGATCACAAGTAGGCAGAGAGGCAGGCAGAGAGAAAGAGAGGGAAGCAGGCTCCCTGCTGAGCAGAGAGCCCGATGCGGGACTCGATCCCAGGACCCTGGGATCATGACCTGAGCCGAAGGCAGCGGCTTAACCCACTGAGCCACCCAGGCGCCCTTTTTTTTAAGATTTTATTTATTTATTTGACAGAGAGAGATCACAGGTAGGCATAGAGGCAGGCAGAGAGGAGGGGGGAAGCAGGTTCCCTGCTGAGCAGAGAGCCCAATGCAGGGCTCCATCCCAGGACCCTGAGATCATGACCTGGGCTGAAGGCAGAGGCTTAACCCACTGAGCCACCCAAGTGCCCCTAAAATTAAAATTTTTTTTAAAAAGACAAGGTGCATGGTTTGCACATATGTACACAGGTTTAAGAAACTGTGAATAAGGGAGGATAAATGTTTAGGTTCTTTTAGCAACTTGAATTTCTGGCTCTCTTTAGGGGTAGACCAGAGAAAGCAACTTCAACAGCAAGGTAAAAGGGTATATAAAGGGATCTGAGAAAGCCCTTGCATTTTATGGTAATAGTGACAAGGATTATATAGAGAGGATTATATAGAGAGACCCCAGTGTGACAGTAAGGAAATAAAATAATGTAATTACCTTGTTGAATTCTGGGCCTATAAAAGAAGGCTGGAAATGCAGTCTTCAGGTTGGGTTTGGGATGTTCAAATCAGGGAGGTTGGCAGAACAGCCTGAAGGGACACCTCAGTGCTCCTTAGTTCAGGTGAAACCTTCAGAAGGCCTTTTCTTCTATTCTACAACTCAAGGAAACTGCTTCCAGTGGTTATGGTCATTGCCTATGACTATTGAGGTCCCTAAAGTGTTAGTTTTATTAAAGCTTCCACCCCCAGGGCAGTGAGCAGTTGAGTTCTTGTGATGCCTCCCCCCCTTGGAATGATAACCTGCTCCTCTGACTGCCCCTTGGCAGTGTTGAGAGTCCCAGAGAATGGAAGGAATCGTCTAGGAGCCTAGCCCATCAGGTTGACTCTCTGCCTGGGGGCAGGGCAAGGCAGAGCAGAGAGCTGGCTTCCAAGGTTGTTTAAGACTTTTGTTTCCCATAGATGACAAATAGGGAATACCCTAATCAGATTATAAATCTAAATTTCCCCTTAATTCTTGAGGCGGCACCCCTGAAAGAATGCAATTGTGTAAGAGTAGATAAAACAGGAGAATCCCTACTGATAAAGGGGGTTTTGATTTAGAACAATGCCAGGGTGCCTGGCTGGCTCAGATGGAAGAGCATGTGACTCTTGATCTCTGGGTTATAAGTTTGATCCCCCTCACTGGGTGTAGTGATTACTACAAATAAATAAATAAAACTAGAAAGAACAATGCCTAGCAAGTCTGTAGTTTTGTAAATGCTGACTTTATGGTGGGAACCTTCCAGCTCTTAACACTGACTAGTGGCTTCCCTCCCCCTCTGGCCATCCTTTTGCCAGGAGAGACAAATTCTCTGCTATTTATTTTGGGAAATGGGATCAAGGTAAGTTTCAGAATCTGTATTCCTCCTTAAGAAAATACTGTTAGCGTTGGTATATTGAAAGTGCAGGGGCGCCTATATGGCTCACTTGGTTGTGTCTGACTCTTGATTGCAGCTCATGTCTTGATCTTGGGGTCATGAATTCAAGCCCAATGATGGGCTCCATGGAGTCTATTGTAAAAGAAATGAATAAGGAGTGCAAATAAGGGGCGCCTGGGTGGCTCAGTGGTTAGGCCGCTGCCTTCGGCTCAGGTCATGATCTCAGGGTCCTGGGATCGAGTCCCGCATCGGGCTCTCTGCTCAGCAGGGAGCCTGCTTCCTCCTCTCTCTCTCTCTGCCTGCCTCTCTGCCTACTTGTGATTTCTCTCTGTCAAATAAATAAATAAAATCTTAAAAAAAAAAAAAAAAAAAAAAAAAAAAAAAAAAAAAAGGAGTGCAAATAAATAAGTAAATAAATTAAAAAAGTAAAGTACAGGGGCGCCTCACAGGCTCAGTCTGTAGATGATCTTGGGGTCATCTGCCTGCCACTCCTCCTGCTTGTGCTCTCCCACTGACAAATAAATAAAAAATAAATAAAGTAAAGTAAAATAAAGTAAAATGAAGGAAAGTGCAAGGCCTGCTTTTTTTTGTTTTTTGTTTTAAAGATTTTATTTATTTATTTGGCAGACAGAGATCAGAAGTAGGCAGAGAGGCAGGCAGAGACAGAGGAGGAGGCAGATTCCCTGCCGAGCAGAGCCTGATTCCATGCTGGGCTTGATCCCAGGACCCTGGGATTATGACCTGAGGCGAAGGCAGAGGCTTTAACCCACTGAGCCACCCAGGCGCCCCTCTAGGCCTGCTTTCTATATTGCCCCATAGCAGCAAGGGAGAAAAGGAAAATGTTATTTTAATTTTTGCCCTTTGCTCTAAGGATAACTGATTTTTTTTTAATTAAATCTTGCAGAAATAAATAACCTGATCAAAAGTAAAATCTTGGTGGGGCACCTGGCTGGCTCAGCTGGTAGAGCATGGAACACTTAAACTCATGGTCATGAGTTCAAGCCCCATGCTGGGTGTGGAGCCTATTAAAAAATAAAATAAAATAAAATTTTAAAAAACCAAGTAAAATTTTAGCGTCTAGATTTTTTAAAAGTTTATTTATTTGCAATAGAGAGCACAAGGGAGAGAGAGACCACACGAGCAGAGGGTAGGAGGGCAGAGGGAGAGGCAGAAGCAGGCTCCCTGGAAGCAGGTTCCGTGCTGAACAGGGAGTCTGGCACTGGGCTCCATCCCAGGATCCTGGGATCATGACCTGAGCCGAGGGCAGACGCTTAATGACTGAGCCACCCAGGCGCCCCTATTTATTTCTTTTAAAGATTTTCTTTTTTTTTTTTTTTTAAAGATTTTATTTATTTAACAGACAAATTGAGAGAGGGAACACAAGCAGGGTGAGGGAAGATGGAGAAGCAGGCACCCTGCTGAGCAGGGAGCAGGACATGGGGCTTGATCCCAGGACCCGGAGATCATGACCTTAGCCAAAGGCAGTTGCTCAACCAAGTGAGCCACTCAGGCACCCCTAAAGATTTTATTTTATTTTTATTTTTCTAAAGACTTTATTTATTTATTTGACAGATAGAGAGATCACAAGTAGGCAGAGAGGCAGGCAGACAGAGAGGAGGAAGCAGGTTCCCTACTAAGCAGAGAGCCCAATGCGGGGCTCCATCCCAGGACCCCGGGATCATGACCTGAGCCAAAGGCAGAGGCTATAACCCACTGAGCCACCCAGGCTCCCCTAAAGATTTTATTTTTAAGTAATCTCTGAGCCAGGCACTCCCAATTTTTTTTTTAAGATTTTATTTAAAAATTTATTTTTAAATAAATTTTAAAAAATTAATTTATTTGAGAAAGCAAGAGATTGAACAGAGGGAGGAACAGAGAGAGGGGACAAACAGATTCTGCACTAAGTGCAGAACCTGATGCGGGGCTCAGCATCATGACCCAGAGAAGACCTGAGCCATAATCAGGAGTTGGATGCCTAACCAGCTGAGTCACCTAGGCGCCCCCAGGCACCTGTAATTTTTATTTTTTAAATTGTTCTTGTAAAAATGGGACCATACTATTCATACAACATGCCTTTTGCAGCTTGCATTTTTTCGAATTGAGAGGGAATTTAGTATGGTGGTTAAAAGCTTGGGCTCTGGAGCCAGTCTGCCTGGGTTTGAATCAGTCTCCACCAGTTGTGAGCTGTATGATTTTAGGCAAGCTTTTTAACCTTTGTGCATCTGTTACTCATCTGTAAAATGTGGGTAATGACAGTCCCAACCTCAGAGAGAAACTAACAGAGTAGTAAAAATTAGATGAGTTAATATACAAGAAATGCTTAGAATAGTGCTTAGCGTAGAGAAATGCTCTATAAATGTTGACTTCATTATTATTATTTTAACTTCATTATTATTTAATTAGGTAATTAAAATATGATCATTATAGAAGAAGTAGGAAAAAAAAGAAGCAAAACTGAGTGAGGGGCGCTTGGGCAGCTCAATTGGTTAAGTGCCTGCCTTCGGCTCGGGTCATGATCCTGGGGTCCTGGGATCGAGCCCTGCGTTGGGCTCCCTGCTTGGTGGTGAGCCTGCTTCTCCTACTCCCTCTGCCTGCTTCTCTGCCTGCTTGTGCTCTCTCTCTCTGTCAAATAAAGGAATAAAATATTTAAAAACGAAACAAAAAACACTGAGTGAATTAAAAGTACCAAAAGCAGGGGCGCCTGGGTGGCTCAGTGGGTTAAAGGCCTCTGCCTTTGGCTCAGGTCATGATCCCAGGGTCCTGGGATCGAGCCCCGCATCGGGCTCTCTACTCAGCAGGGAGCCTTCCCCCCCCCCCATCTCTATCTGCCTCTGCCTACTTGTGATCTCTCTCTCTCTGTCAAATAAATAAATAAAATCTTTAAAAAAAAAAAAAAGTACCAAAAGCAGGGCACTTGGTGGCTCAGTCATTAAGTGTCTGCCTTCAGCTCAGGTCATGATCTGAGGCAGGGAGCCTGCTTCTCCCTCTGCTCCTCACCCTGCTTGTGCCCCCTCTCTCTGTCTAATAAATAAATTAAATAAATAAAT
This sequence comes from Mustela putorius furo, assembly GCF_011764305.1. Taxonomy (NCBI): domain Eukaryota; kingdom Metazoa; phylum Chordata; class Mammalia; order Carnivora; family Mustelidae; genus Mustela; species Mustela putorius. The sequence continues at coordinate 1,748,607 of NW_025422127.1, read as the reverse complement.
GAAATCTTTTAAAATAAATAAATTAATTAAATAAAATCTTTAAAAAAAAAACAAAGGTACCAAAAGCAGGAGCTCCTGGCAGGCTCATTTGGTGGAGCTTGCAAGTGTTTTTTTTTTGTTTGCTTTTTGTTTTTTAAGATTTTTTAAAATTTATTTGAGAGAGAGAGATCACAAGTAGGCAGAGAGGCAGGCAGAGAGAGAGGAAGGGAAGCAGGCCCCCTGCTGAGCAGAGAGCCCGATTCGGGGGCTCGATCTCAGAACCCTGGGATCATGACCTGAGCTGAAGGCAGAGGCTTTAACCCACTGAGCCACCCAGGTGCCCCGGAAAGGTATCCATATTGGTCAGTCTGCATGTGGAGCTCTGGGTACCCTGTTTTAGAGGGACATAGACATTCTAGAATGCTATGAGAGAAATGAGTCTGGGCTAGATAAATATTTTTCATCTGTGCTCTTGCCACATCCTTTACCTTTCCCAGGAGTGTCTAAGCATGGAGTGACTGACTCTTGGGTGCTGTGGAGAAGATTTCTTCCCTGGGTGTTAAACCACATGGTCTCTCAAAGTCCATTCTAACTCTAAAGGCAAACATAAGACTCTTAACCAGGTCCATGGGAGACGATTCCCAGTATGACCAAATTCTGTCCTCTTTTATTACTGTACTTCAAAAGTAAGAACATTCTGTATTTTTTATTCTCAAGTAATTTCTAAATTTAAAAAGTATATGTTTTTTTTTTCCATAATGTGGAAGACTGTTTAAAGTTGAATTATGACTTTTAAAAAAATGTATACCTACTAAAGTTTTTGGTAACTAAAAGTAGAAAAAAAATATCCTTATCCTACACCCAAATAAAACCACTGGTAACATTTTGGTCATTCCTTCTGGTCTCTTTATGTATGGATTATTTATAAATATACGGTGTTCTTAAATAGCTCAATATTCAATTTTGTGTCCTTCTATATTTACCTTTCATTATTCTGTTGCGTATTCCTCATAAGCATCATTTAAAATAGATACATTATTCCATCAAATGGGCTTGCATTACCATAATCACTCAACTATACACTTTCCTGGTCATGTAAATGAATCAGGGATCATCTGATTTTTGTTTAAGGTTTACTGACATGATTTTTGAAAACCTATGTGGACTGTTTTTAGTACCGTTTTTCTTTCCTGCTTCAGAGGTGTCCCTCTTCCTGTTGAACCTCATTCCAGGCCTCCTGCCTACCACTGGCACAGTGACTGGATTCTCTCCTGTCTTTGCCTTTCCTGCTTCACTAGCACTCTCCTCTCTTTATATTAGCATCCTGGGGCCTTTCTCATTGGAAGGAAACGACCCCCTCACAACCCACTTCCTCAAGCTCTTATCATCCTTAGGGTAGTACTCTTTCCCTTCCTTTGAAATCAAGCTTTGGGCAGGGTTCTCTGCATCCCTGCCTCTCTGCCTCCCGTCTTACTCACTTGGGACCACCTCTGTGAGCCACTACAGCTGCTCCTCATGGCGCCTCCCAGCTGCAGGCAGCCATGCTCTGCCCTGGTATCCGGTCCCACATCCCGGCCATTTTTTTTTTTTTTTTTTAATCAGACTTGACTGCAGCTTTTGACACTTCCCTTCCCTCCTCCAAGCACTCCACTTCCTTGATTTTTTTATTGTGGTAAAAAAACATGTAACGGGGCGCCTGGGTGGCTCAGTGGGTTAAAGCCTCTGCCTTCAGCTCAGATCACGATTCCAGAGTCTTGGGAATCAAGCCGCGCATCGGGCTCTCTGCTCAGCGGCAAGCCTGTTTCCCCCTCTTGCTCTCTCTGCCTGCCTCTCTGCCTACTTGTGATCTCCGTCAAATAAATAAATAAAGTCCTTTTTTTTTTTTAAAGTAACATAAAATTAACCATCTTAACCATTTTTGAGTGTGTATTTCAGAATGTTAAGTATGTTCACGTGGTTGTGAAACATCTCCAGAACTTTTTTATCTTGCAGAATTGAAACTCTATACCCATTAAACAAAAAGTCCCCTTCTTCCAACTTCCTTGACTTTTACAAGGCTCTTCTCTCCAGGATTTTCTCTTATCTAATCAATCTTTCTCAGGTTTTTTTTTGTTTTGTTTTGTTTTTTTAAGACTCTACCCATTTATTTATCTGAGAGAGAGAGCAAGTGCCTGTGAGCAGAGGTGGGGGTGCGATGGGGGGGTTGGAGGGACAAGCAGACTCCCTGCTGAGCAGAGTTGAAGCCAGCTTGATCCGGACCTGAGCCCAAGTCAGGTGCTTAATCCACTGAGCCATTCAGGCCCTTCTCAGCCTTTTTTTTTTTTTTTTTTTTTTTTTATTTATTTGCTTGACAGAAATCACAAGCAGGCAGAGAGGCAGGCAGAGAGAGAGGAGGAAGCAGGCTCCCTGTTGAGCAGAGAGCCAGATGCCAGGGCTTGATCCCAGGACTCTGGGATCATGACCTGAGCTGAAGGCAGAGGCTTTAACCCACTGAGCCACCCAGGTGCCCCCAACTCTCAGTCTTTTTTTGAGGTGTGGTGGGGGCAGGCTCTTTTTTTAGTTTGCTTTTAAATATTATCGTTAAAGTATCTCAGGCAGGGTGCCTGGGTGGCTCAGTGGGTTAAAGCCTCTGCCTTCGGCTCAGGTCATGATCCCAGGGTCCTGGGATCGAGTTCCACATTGGGCTCTCTGCTCAGCAGGGAGCCTGCTTCCCTTCCTCTCTCTCTCTGCCTGCCTCTCTGCCTCCTTATGATCTCTGTCTGTCAAATAAATAAATAAAATCTAAAAAAAAAAAAAGTATTCTCAGGCACCCTTGGTGGTGTCTAAATTGCGAAGGGCTTTCCAGAAGATTATATAGCTAGAAAAATAAATAGTAGGCACACTATTCAACCAACCCAGCTGTTCCTCCTCCAGGTATCTGTTCTAGGAGAGAGATTTGATCTTGTGTTCCAATAAAATCACATTACCAGGATGTTAATTGCAACATGTTTTTTTCCAGGGGAAAAATGGCAACAAGGCAACTGAAGTCCTGGGGCGAATGGCAAAATATATTGTAATCAAGGTTTAGACTGTAGATTGGGGAAAAAAATTAAGATTTATTTATTTACTTTCAGAGCATGAGTAAGAGGGGCAGAGGAAGAGGTAGAGAGAATCTCAAGCATACTCTGCTGACTGCAGAGCCTGACATGGGTCTTCATTATAGGACCCTCAGATTAGGACATGAGTCCAAACCAAGAGTGGACACTTAACTGACTGTGCTATGCAGGTGCCCCTAGAAATTGTTATCACTAGAACATAAAACTACATGAGAGCAGGGATTTTGTCTGTCTTGTCCATACAAGAATCTGTGTATGACAGAGAAGGCACATTGAAAGAACGAGTGTACACCCAGCAATGGATGGGGGAGAGGAAAGTGGGAAGAAAGGCTAATAATTATATTCTCTGAGTCTTTTATTTTTTGAAGATTTTATTTATTTATTTGACAGAGATCACAAGTAGGCAGAGAGGCAGGCAGAGAGAGAGGAAGGGAAGCAGGCTCCCCACTGAGCAGAGAGCCCAAAGCGGGGCTCAATGCAGGACCCTGGAACCCTGGGACCATGACCTGAGCCAAAGGCAGAGGCTTTAACCCACTGAGCCACCCAGGCGCCCCTCTCTGAGTCTTTTAAAATGGGAATGTAGTCATATATTACTTGTGGAAAAAAGAAGTCTAAGAAACAAAGCAGAGTGGAGCACCTGGGTGGCTCAGTCGGTTAAACAGCTGCCTTCAACTTAGGTCATGATCCCGGAGTCCTGGAATTGAGTCTCTTGTGAAGCCCCTTGTCAGGTGCCTTGCTCAGCAGGTAATCTGATTCTCCCTCTGCCCCTCTCCCTACTTGTGTTCTCTTGCTCTGTTTATCAAATAAATAAATAAAATATTTTAAAAATATAAAGATGAATTGGGACGCCTGGGTGGCTCAGTTGGTTAAGCAGCTGCCTTTGGCTCAGGTCATGATCCCAGGGTCCTGGGATCGAGTCCCGCATCGGGCTCCTTGCTCTGCAGGGAGCCTGCTTCTCCCTCTGCCTCTGCCTGCCTCTCTGTCTGCCTGTGCTCACTCACTCTCTCTCCCTCTGTCTCTGACAAATAAATAAATAAAATCTTTTAAAAAAATAAATAAAAATATAAAAATTAATTAAAAAAAATAAAGAATCAGTGCTGTCCAGCGTTCTGTATTCTTCAGACCCACTCTCATTTTCTTTCTTTCTTTTTTTTTTTTTAGATTTTATTTATTTGTTTGAGAGAGAGAGAAAAAACAAATGGAAGAGAAGGAGAGGGAGAAGCAGACTCCCTGCTGAGCAGGGAGCCTGACCTGGGTTTCTATCCCAGGACCCTGGGATCATAAACTGAGTCAAACGCAGACGCCCAACCGACTGAGGCATCTAGGCACTGCCCCCTACCCTGAACACTCATTTTCTGCTTTTATTCTGTGTAATTTCCCTGTGTGGCCTTTCAGAATTCCTAATGTCTGCTACCCCCTTCAGAATTTGTACTTGGTACCCTAAACTCTACATGTCCAAAATTAGTATCATTATCTTTCCTCCCTAATCCTGATCTTTTTCTTGAAATTCTTATTGTGGTAAATAATTACTTCCTAAACCAATATAGATTGTTTCTCTTAAATGCCTTGGTTTGAGGCTTTATACTTTTTTTGATCTGAATTTTTATAACCTCCTAAAGAGGTCTCGTTTCCCCTTATCTTCCCTACCCCCTACTTTTTCTACACAGTTGCCAGAATTATCTGAATGAAACAGAAAATCGATCACATCAGTTTCTTTTTTAAATCATGTCAGTTTCTTAACCCTTCAGGATTCAAAAAATCTCCTCAAAAGATTTCTTATTAATTACAAAGGAGTGAAATAGTAACTCTACAGTAGAGAACCTTGCCAGCAACACTTAACCAGAGTTAGTTTCCCTAGGAAAGGTGCAAATCAACATGTACTCCTGATACGTTAAGATTACAGTCTGACTTTTGTGGCATTTTTGCCCAATTTGAAACCTGAATTTAATCATGAGGAAACATCAGACAAACCCACACTGAAAGACCTTCTCATTATACTGGCTGTATTCTTAAAAAATTCAGGGTGGGGCACCTGGGTGGCTCACTGGGTGGAGCCTCTGCTTTTGGCTCAGGTCGTGATCCCAGGGTCATGGGATTAAGCCCTGTGTTAGACTCCACAGGTAGCCCGCTTCTCCCTTTTCCTCTGCCTGCTGCTCCCCCTGCTTGAGCACTCTCTCTGTCAAATAGATAAATCTTTAAAACATAAACTTTTTAAAAAAAATCAAGATCATGAAAGACCCAAAAGTGTTAATAATTTCTTCAGATTAAAAGAATTTAAAGGGGCACCTGGGTTAAGCCTCTCCTCAGCTCAGGTCAAGATCTCAGGGTCCTGGGATCGAGTGCCACATTGGGTTCTCTGCCTAGCAGGAAGCCTGCTTCCCCCTCTCTGCCTGCCTCTCTGGCTACTTGTGACCTCTCTTTCAGTCAAATAAATAAATAAATAAAATTTTTAAAAGATTTTATTTATTTATTGGACAGAGATTACAAGTAGGCAGAGAGGCAGGCAGAGAGAGAGAGGGGGAAGCAGGCTCCCAGCCAAGCAGAGAGCGCGATATGGGGGCTCGATCGCAGGGCACTGGAATCGTGACCTGAGCTGAAGGCAGAGGCTTTAACCCACTGAGCCACCCAGGTGCCCCTAAAAAAAAAAAAAAATAGGGGCGCCAGGGTGACTCAGTGGGTTAAAGCCACTGCCTTCAGCTCAGGTCATGATCTCAGGGTCCTAGGATGGAGCCCCTCATTGGGGGGAGGCTCTGCTCAGTGGGGAGCCTGGTTCCCCACTCTCTCTACTTGCCTCTCTGCCCACTTATGATCTCTGTCTGTCAAGTAAATAAAATCTTTAAATAAATAAATAAAGGGGCTCCTGGGTGGCTCAGTCAGTTGAGTGTCTGACTCTTGATTTCGGCTCAGGTCATGATTTCTGGGTCAGGATCATGAGATTGAGCCCTGCATAAGAGTCCATGCTCAGTGAGGAGTCCGGTTGATATTCTCTCCCTCTGCCCCTCTCCCCTGTTTCCACATGCGCTCTCTCAAGTAAATAAAATCTTAAAATAAGTTGAAAGAAGCTTGGCAACTCAGTGCAATACATAGTCTTGAATGTTCTTTTGCTGAAAGAGGTTATTGTGACAAGTGGCAAAATTGGAAGAGGTTTTGTAAATAACAGTATCCTGTCAATGTTAATATCCTGATTTCTCTAATTTTACTATCATATAAGAATTTTGTTGTGGTGGTTTTTTTGTTTTTGTTTTTTTAAAGATCTTATTTATTTGACAGGGCAGAGGGAGAGAGCAAGCACAAGCAGGGGGAGCGGCAGGCAGAGGGAGAGAAGCAGGCTCCCCATTGAGCAAGGAGCTCAATGTGGGACTCAGTCCTAGGACTCTGGGATCATGACCCAAGGTGAAGGCAGACAGATGCTTAACCGACTGAGCCATCCAGGCACCCCAGAGAGTGTTCTTTTTAGGAAATACACAGTAAAAAAGTTCAGGGATAAAGGCATCCAGGGGGCGCCTGGGTGGCTCAGTGGGTTAGGCCTCTGCCTTCGGCTCGGGTCATGATCCCGGGATCCTGGGATTGATCCCCTCATCCGGCTCTCTGCTCAGCAGGTAGCCTGTTTCCTTTCCTCTCTTTCTGCCTGCCTCTCTGCCTACTTGTGATCTCTGTCTGTCAAATAAATAAAATCTTTAAAAAAAAAAAAAGGCATCCAGGATATAATTTACTCTCAAGCAGCTCAGAAAATTTTTTATCTATTCATGTATATCAAGAGGGATTATAAAAGATGCGGTAAAATGTTAACATTTCCGGAATCTAGATGAAAGGTATATGGGTTCTTTTTACTATTTGTAGAACTTTTCAGGAAGTCTGAAATTGTCAAAATAAAAGTTGGGTGGTTTTTTTTTTTTTTTTTTAAAGGTTGTGGTTATTTGAAAATAATGTGAGCAAGAATGAGAGAGAGCACAAGCAGGGCAGAGGGCTGGTGGGAGAGAGAGAAGTAGACTCTCCGCTGAGCAGAGAGCTCCACAAGGGACTCAATCCCAGGTCCCTGGGATCATGACCTGAGCCGAAGGCAGATGCTTTACCAACTAAGCCACCCAGGCACCAAAAAGAAAAGATTAAAACATATAAATATATGTCAACAAAGGAAATCCTTCAGGTACCTCCCATAGCTTTCAGGTTAATTCTAAGTCTGGTGAAATGTCCCAGGGCCTTCAGTGCTTGGCTCCTGCCCGCCTCTCTGCACTTCTTTCAGCATATCTCTGCATAAACCTTTAGCGACTTCTTGCTTCATGCTATTTTATCTACCTAGAAGACCCATGCCCTGCTCCATGATGCTAGCTCATTTTTTAAACTAGTGGTTCTCAACCACGAGTGATTTAGTTCCCCAGAGGATATATGCCAATGTCTAGAGACATTTTGGGTGTCGTGATTCGAGGATTACTACCAACTTCAAGAGGGTGGAATCCAGGGATGCTGCTAAACATTGTTCAGTGCACAGGCGAGCCCCCTACAACAAGGAACTTTCTAGCCCAAATGCCTCTAGTGCTATAGTTGTGAACCCTTGTTCTAGACATATTTTGAGAGACATTTCTGGGACGTCTTTCTGACCATCCCTAGTCTGATCTCGAACTCCCTTTTTTTTTTTTTTAAATTCAAGTTAGTTAACATATAGTGTAGTATTGGTTTCAGAAGTAGAATTTGGTGATGATCACTTACATATAACACCCAGTGCTCCTCATATCATGTGCCCTCCTTAATGCCATCACCCAGTTATCCCATCTCCTGCCCATCTCCCAGCAACCCTCAGCTTGTTTTCTGTAGTTAAGAGTCACGTATGGTTTGCCTTTTCCCTCTTTTTTTTATCTTTATTTTTCCTTCCCTTCCCTTATGCTCATCTGCTTGGTTTCTTAAATTCCACATGTGAGTGAAATCATGAGATATTTGTCTTTCTCTGACTGACTTATTTTGCTTAGCATGATACACTCTAGTTTGATCCACATAATTGCAGATGGCAAGTTTTCATTCTTTTCGATGGTAGAACTCCCTCTTTGTTCCTCTAGTATCTTGTGCTTTCTCCTCCTCTTCACTTACCTCACAGCGACTAGGTTTTATTAGGCTTATTGATGTATAGATAGTACTCAGTAAATGTCTATTAAGTGAATACTATGTAGATTGTTTTACAGTATGGTTTTTGGCTAAACAGGTTTAAGATTAAAGAAAAACATTGCTCTTAATTTATCCTTCCCTGTCCGACTTCTGATATTAATATGCTATTTCTTTGCTATTGTAGAAGCCAGGATTCTTCTGGCTGTAAGGTAGAGAAACCCAACTCAAAGTAACATAAACAAGAAGAGGATACTACGATGTTTCACAGAAACCAAAGACAGGAAGGCCTTGGGAACAAACTAGGTACTTGAAGCCTCAGGACTCTTTCCAGCTCTTATCTGAGCCTTTCTCACGGTCTCTGTTCCAAGCTTTTCTTTCCATCTGTAGATTTTTGTCTTCCTCAGTCCATATGACAACCAGAGAAAGACTAACTTAATTTTCTTAGAGTTCAGCTCAAATAAATTCTCAGGGATAGGCTCCATTGGCCCCACTTGGATAGGGTAACCCTTTGTCCAATCAGCTGTAGCTTGGGGGGGAGTGCTACGTAGCACTAAGGCTCCACCAGAGCCAGACAGATGAGAGAGGAGCACAAGCCCCGGAGTGTGGCTGCAGGGGCACCAGTGCCATGGGGCCCACTGCAGCTCCTAGTAATTGCAGTACACAGACCAAAGACACCATGGGCTACCCTTGCTCTCTTACCTCCATCCTCGTTCAGTTCAGTGAGGTGCGACAGGGAGACTCACAGGGACCTTGGTTCTGGGTTTTACATTTTATTGTGTTAGGTCTTCAGTATCACTGTTTATGTACTCATCCTGATCCATCACTGTAGATTCAAGAGAATTATATCCTTTGCTTCCATTTTTTTCCCTATCATGTTGGCCTTGGAACGGATCAGAGGTCTGAGGGGAAACACGTACATGGTAGGTACCCTCTCCCCACCCCATTTTATATGTGATATAGTCTGGCCAAGGTGGTAGACAGTGACAGTTTCAGAGGGGTTGTTTATAAGCTTTAGGCCCTAAAAAAGGAGGAACAAGTGTATAGAGAAATGGCAGTGATAGAGGTCAATATAAATGAAGCAGTGTCATGGGGTGTCATTGTTCCTGTATAAAATGGATAGAGGGATTTCTTGTACCCATTAGGCTTGTTAGCCGTTACTGAATTTTTTTTGTTTTGTTGGGTTTGGCTTGGGTTTTTTTTGTTCGGTTGTTTTTTGTTTTTTAAGTAATTCTACACCCACTGTGGGGCTCATACTCAACAACCCTGAGATCAGCAATCGCATACTCTACCAACTGAACAGGCCAGGTGTCCCCAGCATTTTTCTCAGTTGAAAGAGATAAAAACCCAGCTCAAACTAGCCTACACAGAATAGGGAATTTGTTGGCTCATGTAACTGTGTTCAAAAGGTGATTGTGGCTTCAGGCATGGGGGAATGCAGGACCTCAAATGATCTCATCTGAATTCTCTCAGCTCTCCTTGCTTGCTTGCTTGCTTGCTTCTCTTAAGATTTTATTTTTCATTTGACAGAGAGAGGGAGAGGACAAGCAGGAGAAGTGGGAGAGGGAGAAGCAGGCTCCCCACTGAGCAGGGAGCCCCACGTGGGGCCCAATCCAAGGACATTGGGATCATGACCTGAGCTGAAGACAGACACTTAACCGACTGAACCACCCAGGCGCCGCTCAGCTCTGCTTTCTTCATTATTGCCTTCATTCTATAAACAGACCCTCCTCATTAATGGCAGAAATGATCTCTGACCACTCTGGGTTATACATTCTACCAGCTGTGCAATCCTCAGGGAAAGACACCCTTGAGAGCTCCACAGAAGTGCCAGGCATCACTCTCACTGTCCACAAGGAGGATCCACAAGGAGGCAGGCTGTGATTCCTAAATGAAAACCGGTTCTATTTACAGAAAATGGGATGTTAGGTGAAATAGGAGATTATATGCTCTCACTGTTGGAAGCTCCTACTGAAAGCAGCATATGAATGCACCAAACATTTTAGTGACATGTAAGAACTCTGCTTGGTGCTACATTGGACGTAGAACCTAAGTTTCAGCTCTTAAGGAATTTTTATTTTTAGTTACTTGTTTGTTTTTAAGTTTTAATTTTATTCATTTTAAGTAATCTCTACACCCAACGTGGGGCTCAGACTCATGACCCTGAGAACAAGAGTCACGTGCTCTGAGGCAGCCAGGTGCCCCTGCTCTTAAGGAATTTTTAATCAAGTAGTAGAAATTAAACATGCATATAAATAGTGATTACTATTGTATGTTGAGTGTCTGCTATGGGCCAGTAGGCACTTTGCTAAATGTGTTTGTTTTGTTAAGATTTATTTATATATTTTAAAGAGAGCATGTGCTGCTGGAGGTTGGGGCAAAGGGAAAAAGGGAAGAAGAGAAGCAGATTTCCTCCCGAGCTTAGAGGCCACCGCAAGGCTTGATCTCATGACCCGAGACAGCGACCTGAACTGAAATCAAGAGTTGGGCCCTCACATGACTGAGCCAACCAAGTGGCCCTAAATGTTTTATATACATCATCTCTTTGTGGATAACTCTGTGAAAGTCACTTCTGTTATTATTTATACCCATTTTATCTATTTAAAAAAATAAATAGACTTAGGGAGTTCATATAGCCTGCCCAAGGTCACATGCCTAGTGAATAGCAACCGATTAATCCAGTCACTTGACTCAATCCAGTGCTGTACTTCAGTTTGCACTGACCTCGTGAGGTCTTTCTGCATCCCGTTCTTTTTGCCCTTTTGAGTCAGACAGTGTGATTCTAAATTGCCGAGAACCCTCTTATTTTGTCTTTTCTAGGACATCACAACTGATGGCTGGTCTGTGGTGTGGCTGTCCTTGTATTAGGTGCTCATCCTCAATGCAGCTAGCCCACCAGTTGGAAATCCACAGTAGGGTTTCAGTCACCGTTCAGTGACTTCTTTGGGTTTAACCCTTAGAAAGCCTGAAGAAGAGGCACGGCAGCCTCCCTGATCTTTGAATCCTTGCTCTCCTAAACCTCCCTTCTTTATCTTCATCACCACCACCTAACTTCAGACTATCTCTGTCTCTCTCCTGCCTACACATTGTTCCTGTTTCCAGTCTCACCCATGTTGACAGAGTGAGGAGTACTTTCATTGCATCATTCCTTTGAAGTCTTTCAGTGGTTTCCCATAGCCTTCAGGATAAAGCCCAAACTCCTTACGTAAGACTTCTCGTGGCCTGACCCTTGCTTGCCTCTCTAGCCTTGTATCTAGACACTCCCTCCTTTGGATCCTTCAGAGCAGCCATTTTCTGAATGCCGTTTTCTGAACCACTCAGAGTTCCCTGAATCCATCATATGTCCTCTTACTTCTGGGCTTTGGAATGTGCAATTTCATGTTCTTACAGCCTTAATGCTAATACCCTTACCTGCCCCCATCCCCAACACCTAGCTACTCTTGCTTGTCCTTTGATGACACCTGCTCCCATAAAACTTCCCAAAATCACCCTTTCCTTCTAGCCGGGGTTAGGTATCCACGTTTTTTGCCCTTATAATGCCCTGTCAAGGCATTTGTCATTTCATATTTTAAATGTATGCTTATTTATTATCTTCTCCCATTAGATTAAGTTTCTTGAATCAGATTTCACCCCCCCCAAATGACTGGCACATAGTAGGTGCTCAGTAAATAATTGTTGAACAAATGAATGGATCTTGACAGTAAGTGCAAATTGGCACACGTTTCTGGCTTCTTTTGAACTGGCTTTCCCCCCCCCTCTTGCTCCTTCCAGGTCCTGGGTTTCAGTGATGAGACATGGGGTATGATGTAACCCGTTTCCAGGGGGATGTTGACGAAGACCTTATCTGTCCTATTTGCAGTGGGGTCTTGGAGGAGCCAGTCCAGGTGAGTTGGTCTGATGGCAGTTTTGATGGGGGCCCTAGACAGTGGCGCTAATAGAAAATATAGGCGATGGGACCAATGGGGAAGGCACTGTGTTCTGGCTCCCCTCCCCTGACCCCCTTGACAGCCACACGGACAGAGACTAGAGGTTTGGTACAGAGAAGCAGTGACGGCTATGAAAGGAACAGGACCTTCCAGAGTCTGTCTAGAGGCAGATGCCACAGAAGTCCAGTGCTCCAGATTTTTCCGAGGCCGGACTGAGATTTTTCCACTTGTACATTGGTCAGAAATTTTTTTCTGTCTTCTGACAGTAGCTCAGGAACTTCCTTTCCTCTGCCGGGGCTCTGACTAGGTTCCATCTTCCTAGCTATGAGTGAACTTCTGGATTTTCCCGAGTTCTCTCTCAAGATAATGTCATGTTTCACTTAATCAGCCGGTTTGCCTGCAGGCCTTTTCAGCCTACTTACTAAGTAACAGGGAGTGGGAACTGTATGTATTGTCCTATTTTCTTCCTGGGATTTATTAGAAAAACCAATTTTTGATGCAGCCTTATACTCTGCATTTTGATATGAAAGCTGCCCCCTTCACTAGGTCATTTCTCTACAAGCCTTGCCAGACCAGAGTCTGTCTTCCCGGGGCAAGTATGAGGAGAAACTCCTGATTAACAGGCAAGTATAAGGAGGGAGATGAATCCTTAGCAGTAGTATTCATGGATGTCATCCTGCATGGTTCTTATTGGCCGCCTTCTGTAAATACCAATTAATCCTCTGCCACTCCTGGCTAGCTAGACCTAATCCCATTCTCCAAACCAGGACACTAGTCAGTGAGGTCTTATGGCCCTTCCCCCACTCACTGCTTATACAGCTCCCAGGGGCTCCACTTGATCCTTTGGGTTTATTCTTACTCCAGTTTTCAACCACCCAAAGGAGCGCAGATGCCCAAGTTGACTGAAAATCAGACTGCATTCCAGTGGCCGCTAGCCCTGGACCTATTCCCTGCCTAGGTCTTTGTAGCCTACTGCCATTAGAAGCAGATTGGCTGGATATGTAGCAAGTTCTTCTGGTGGTGTCAAGAGGTCATGGGCTGTGTCAGTTTCTTCCCTCCCCTGGCACTGTCATTTGAGGTTAGTCACGTGGGGAGAAGTCAGTGTTGGTTCGTGACATTCTAAATCAGGAGCCACACCCACTCCCCCACCTCTGCCTTCTGAGGAGCAGGTCAGGCAGACCTCAGGATGCCGGGTCAGCAGCCACATACCAAGGGTAGAAGGCACGTGCTAGGAATGCTGATTTCCCTACATCTTTTTTTTTTTTTTTTTTTTTTTTAAGTAATTTCTACCGCCAATATGGGGCTGAAACTCACAACCCTGAGATCAAGAGTTGTACTCTCCTCTGAGCCAGGCAGTTCCCCCACTTCCAACATATTCATTTATTTATTTATTTATTTATTTATTTATTTAAAGATTATTTATTTATTTATTTGACAGAGAGAGAGAGATCACAAGTAGGCAGAGAGGCAGGCAGAGAGAGAGAGAGAGGAGGAAGCAGGCTCCCTGCTGAGCAGAGAGCCCGATGCGGGACTCGATCCCAGGACCCTGAGATCATGACCTGAGCCGAAGGCAGCGGCTTAACCCACTGAGCCACCCAGGCGCCCATATTTATTTAATTTTTGAATAGGCAGTAAAGTCAACAGTTCAGAAATCAAAACAGTATAAAAAGGCATACACTCCCCGTCCTCGTCCCAGCCCATGTAATCCCTACCGCCCTGACAGTTAACTCTTTGTATTAGTTTATTTGTCCAACTTTTCTTACACAGAACATAGCACATTCTGTATATTTTTGTAGGGGTGGCAGGATTCGATGGGCTGGTCATGAGGGACGTGACAGTTGGGATGAGATCTGAATAATAAGGGGACATTTATGCTGAAATTTAGAGGAAGAGCATTTCAGGCAAAGAGGAGCAGCAAAAGTGAAGATCCTAGGGCAGAAGTGATCTGGATGTAAACAAAGCATAGAAAGGAGGCCAGAATGGCCTGAACACAGTGCTGAGCGTGGTGTGAGGTGAGGAGAGGTCAGAGGCACAGGGCCAGATCCAGCAGAATTTTATAGGTCCTGAGTGGGAGTTTGGGTTTATTTTAAGCACAATGAGAAACCATTGTAAAGTTTTAAGCAGGGGAGTATAAGATCTAGTTTTCATTTTGAGGTGATCACTCTGACTGATGAAGGTAGCCTGAATTACAAAGCGCTAGGTAGAAAGAAGTAGGGAGGCCAACCAGAAGACATACTTAATAATGAAGGTGAGAGATGATAGCTTGAACTGGGTTAGAGGCAGGACAGATGGGGGAAAGTGGACAAATATAGGGGGTTTTGTTTGGAGATAAGGTCTATAAAGATTTTGAAAAGACTCAGATATGTCTTTGAGTGAAAAATAAAAATCTACTGACAGTTGGATTAGTGACATTGAGAATGAGTTCTTCCCCCCCCCTCAAGATGTTATTTTGACAGAGGGGGAGAGAGAGAACACACAAGGCAAGGGGTGGGGGCAGCAGGCAGAAGGAGAGGGAGAAGCAGGGTCCCCGCTAAGTGGAGTGTCCTATATGGGCCTTGATCCCAGGACCCGGGGATCATGACCTGAGCCAAAAGCAGACACTTTTTTTTTTTTAACGATTTTATTTATTTTTTTTGACAGACAGAGATCACAAGTAGGCAGAGAGGCAGGCAGAGAGGAGGAAGCAGGCTCCCCGCTGAGCAGAGAGCCCGATGCAGGGCTCGATCCCCGGATCCTAGGAACATGACCTGAGGTAAAGGCAGAGGCTCCAACCCATTGAGCCACCCAGGTGCCCCCAAAAGCAGACACTTAACTGACTGAGCCACCCAGGTGCCCTGAGAATGACTTCTTCCAAGGTCTTTCTACGTTTCCAGTCTTTGGTGTCTGTGAGCATCTTGAAGGCAAAACCTGTCTTTTGTGAGACAGGTTTTGCCTTCAAGATGTCTTTTGTATCTTAAGCACCTAGCAGAGTATTTGGGACATGGCATGGCCATTTATTCATCAACTACTAAGTGCCTGCTGTGTTTGTCCCATGCAGATGGTGTCTCCACAGAAGCCTGGGAATCCTCTAACTTTGAGGGATTAATTTCAGAGTTTATCTGAGTTATCAAGAAAGTAAGCTGAAATACGATCTTTATGAGACTGAAAAGAATGTAATTCTGTGAGAAAATGACCCTATTTTGGAGGCTAGTCCTTCCCATTAGGATTCAGGGCAATGCCTCAGATCAACCCTCACAAGATAGGAACTTGGGCCCCTACAGAGAGGACTCGTAACCTCGCACCAGGAGTTCTAGTCTTTTGTTTTGTTTTGCTTTGCTTTCTTACATTGTATTTCTGCACTAAATCTCTTCCACACATCCTTCCAGACCCATATCAAATTATGTCCTCTACCATAAATACCTGCCCTGACTGACCTAGCCTAGAAAGATCTCATCCTCCTCTGGACTTTGGCAGTTACTGTGTATGCAATCCAGTCGGCAATTAATAATCAACTGCCTCATGTCATCTCTCCTATTGTCCTGGAATATTATTTATACCTCTTATTGTTATATAACTTTGTACTTGTTTGTCTTATGTCACAATCCATTTGGAATCCTGAGCACAGGAAATCTGTCTGAAGCCTGTCCTACACAGTGCCTTGACTATGGCACATCTGTACTTTGCTGTGCCCCCCCGGGGACCCGTGGTCCTGGCAGCTGCTCAGGAGCTTGAGTGGCTTTGTGGACTTATCATACTCAGGCTCTTAACTCCGGCTAATTCTCTTGTGCCCCTTTTGCCCTGCTCTTCCTTCTAGGCACCTCATTGTGAGCATGCCTTCTGCAATGCCTGCATCACCCAATGGTTCTCTCAGCAGCAGACGTGTCCAGTGGACCGTAGCGTTGTGACGGTCGCCCACCTGCGCCCAGTACCTCGGATCATGCGGAACATGTTGTCAAAGCTGCAGATCGCCTGCGACAACGCTGTGTTTGGCTGTAGTGCTGTTGTCCGGCTTGACAACCTCATGTCTCACCTCAGTGACTGTGAGCACAACCCCAAACGGCCTGTGACCTGTGAGCAGGGCTGCGGGTGAGATTGCTTCCCTTCCTCTGCCCCACACAGTTAAGGGCCTTCCGGTTTATGACCTCCCCCCACCCCGCCACCAACCACACTCCCCATCCCCACTCGCCGTCTCCAGATCCCCTGCCCACCAGCTCAGGAGGTCTCCTCTGAATGTACGCAAGGAGTGTCCTTGGCCTCCCTGGCTCCCTGCCCCAAGATCTCACTTCCGTGATGCTTTTCCAACTATGATCTTTGCGCTCTTGCTTTATATAAAGGGAAGGAGGCAACAATTCCCAGTCGGTGTGCTAATAATAAGGACTGATTTCCTTTATTCTTCCCTGTCAGCCCGGTACCCCCTTTCTCTTTTTCAGATTGACTGCTCTAATTTCTAGGCTTCTCATATTTCCTCCTGCCCTGTTTTTGTTTTTGTTTTCCCTTTCTTTGGGGTGTGAAGTATTTGATTAAATGCTGCTAGCTGAGGCCGTGAATCTAGAGCTTCTCAGGAGGAATGAGTGTACCGGCAGAATCTGTAGGAAGATAGGAGAGCCATGTGGTAGATAAAGCACTGTCTTAGAAAGGGAAAGAGGCCCAGAAGAAGTAGAGAGCAAAGGAGTACGGGGTGGGAACGGGGAGCAGAGCTGGGGAAAAGGAAGCGAAGGGAATGAGAGGGAGGCCTGCATATTCGAAATCTGGGCTAGGAGAAAGCCCTCTCATCAATTTCCTGCCTTTGTCTACACGTCCCATTGAATGCTCCCGTTCTGCTTTTCTCTGGGTGGCAGGCTGGAGATGCCCAAAGATGAGCTGCCAAATCACAACTGCATTAAGCACCTGCGCTCCGTGGTGCAGCAGCAGCAGACGCGCATCGCAGAGCTGGAGAAGACCTCAGCCGAGCACAAACACCAGCTGGCCGAGCAGGTGGGCTCCAGAGAACATAGGCATGAGCCTGTCCCTAATATGCAGATAAGTGCGTAAAACAGATATGTAACAGATAGGTATGTGTGTGTGCGCACACACGCATGCATGCCATGCACATGTGCTGGTAACTGGGGGTGAGGTGCGCCCCTGTGAGCATGCAGGTCTGCACAGGTGTGTGTGCATCCAGGGAAGGGGATACTCTGCCTGTGGCCTGGGAGGGAATCAGCCTGGAGCTCTTCTCCCTTTCCTTCATCCCATCAGTGTCATTCATTCACCTAACATTTATTACATGCCTCCTCTAAGAAGGCACCCTGCTAAGCACCAGGGATAGAGCAGTGAATGAGACTGTCACATCTCCATCTTCATGAAGTTTCCAGGTCTTGGTGTTCTTCAGATCCCTCAGTCACCCTCCTTCTAAGACACACTTCTGTCTTTGATTTGTTGTCTGCGCTAACCATCATCTCTGACTCTTCTTCGCTCCCACAGAAGCGAGATATCCAGCTGCTAAAGGCATACATGCGAGCTATCCGCAGCGTCAACCCCAACCTGCAGAACTTGGAGGAGACAATTGAATACAACGAGATCCTAGAGTGAGTGTCACTCAGGATGCGGAGTCACTTGCTCCATGTCCTTGCACCCAGCCCTGAATGGAGGAGGAGCAGGGGAGTGGCAGAAGTAGGGTAATAAGATGGCTGGGTGGGGCCACCTCTTTTCAGACACTGGGATGAAGGACAGGAACAGAGAAGAGGATAACTTTCAGCCCACTAGAGAATCTCTCATATTCTTTTTTTTTTGTTTTTTTTTTTTTTTTGTTTTATTTATTTATTTTTTTAAAGATTTTATTTATTTATTTGACAGACAGAGATCACAAGTAGGCAGAGAGGCAGGCAGAGAGAGAGAGAGAGAGGGAAGCAGGCTTCCTGCGGAGCAGAGAGCCCGATGCGGGGCTCGATCCCAGGACCCTGAGATCATGACCCGAGCCGAAGGCAGCGGCTCAACCCACTGAGCCACCCAGGCGCCCCTCTCTCATATTCTTTTGGATGGATGGAAGGGAGAGCTTACCCAAGGATGCAGTCCATCCAGATTTTAGCGAGTACCTGCAGGTACCAAGCCCTGCATTAAAGGCTGTGGAGGGCTAGGAGGGCCACGAAGAAAGAGATAGTGTCACTGTCATCAGGTAGCTTACAATCCAAAGAGAGCGAATGCAAATCCAGGAGAGTGATCCAAAGCGCAGCATACACAAAGTCTAAAATCCCTTGCAGTGCTGGAGTCCTGTAAATTCTAGGTGTGAATCAATAACTGTCATGCAAATAGCGCCACGTGGGGCACAGGAACTGGGGCTTCAATCAGTACCCATTTGTTGAACACTTAGTTTGTGCCAGGCGCCGTAAGTGCTAAGTATTGGGATTTTTAGAAAAATGACAAACTCTTCAGTTGTAGAGTTTAATCTGGTGAGTGAGTGACAAGTAGTGACTCACATGGGACCAACCAGGGGAAGATGTAGAGTTTCTGAACCAGTGATGGAAAAAGGAAAATGGAAGATCAGGGTTAGGCCGAGTGCAGAGCGGGTGGTCCTTCCTATTAGGAGAGAAAGCCTAGTGCAGAGAAGGGGAATGAGCTGGAGTGACCGTCTCCCACCCTGTCCATACAGGTGGGTGAACTCCCTGCAGCCCGCAAGAGTGACCCGCTGGGGAGGGATGATCTCGACCCCAGATGCTGTACTCCAGGCTGTAATCAAGCGCTCCCTGGTGGAGAGTGGCTGTCCCGCCTCTATCGTCAACGAGCTGATTGAAAATGCCCACGAGCGGAGCTGGCCGCAGGGTCTGGCCACCCTAGAGACAAGACAGATGAACCGGCGCTACTATGAGAACTATGTGGCCAAGCGCATCCCTGGCAAGCAGGCTGTCGTCGTGATGGCCTGTGAGAACCAGCACATGGGTGACGACATGGTGCAGGAGCCGGGCCTTGTCATGATCTTTGCGCATGGCGTGGAAGAGATATAGGAGATCTCCATGGGCTAGCAGGAAGAGATGGAGACCAGAAGACCCATCACTCCAGCAGCCGGCCTCTGAGTCCTCCCTCCTATCCACAGTATAGTGGCCTACATGTGGGCCGCACCGTTTCCCTGTTCTTCTGGCACTGAAGGGCCCAGGGCATTCTGCTCAGCCTTTCAGGTGGGAAACCCAGATTTCTTCCTTTTGCTTAATTTCTTCCCCTAAGATGTCTGTAAATTTTTAGTCAGTTTGGGAAAAGTCCCCACCTCTATATCTCTTTTCCTGCCCAGGGTCCCTGGTTCTAGATATTTTTAGAAAGCACAAAGAATTCCTTTTCTCTAGAGGATCAGGGCAGAGTGAGGACTACCTGATCGTTCCCCCTCCTCCAAAACCAGGGAATCGGAGCGGGCAGGCCTGTTGACACTAAACAGCATGAGAGGGCAGCTCTGGGGAGCAGACGTCCCGAAGAAATGGTAAGGGTGGAATCGAAACCCTAGAAATATGCAGTAAGGCCAGTAACCGGCCCTGAGACCAGGAACTGATGACCCTTACGGGAAGACTGGACCTCTGTGCCAAGCAATACCCTGTCCAGCCCACTTGCCGGGCGCAGGCTCCTGCTGGTTCTGCAGGTGTGCAGGCTGGGATGCCGGAATTTTCCAGATGAGCTCTGCTTTCCTACGTTTTCTCAATGTTAGGGAATGACAAGGTTGGGGGTAGGGGATTAGTCTGTTGGGGTGGATGTGCCCAGCAAGCAGCAGCTCTCTGGCTTTTGCTGAAATCAGGTAGGCACTTCCTACTTGATAATAGTTCCATTGGACCCCTCTCTAGCCCTGTGATTCTAACCAGTTATTTTGATAATTCCTTAGTTCGTATTTCCTTCCCTCCCTTTTATTTTTTTTAAAGAATGGCCTGGTTATGGCTACCCCACTTTTCCAGCCCAGCCACATTGTTGGCAATCTAATTTATTTACTTTTTTTTTTAAAGAAAGGAAAAAGAAAAAAAAATTAACAAAGCTTAAAACTTTCTTTTTGATGTTCCTATTTTGGGGATTCTGGATAGGGTGGGCCAGGGGTGGGGGATCTGTTTTATATTTTTCCTTTTCAGCACAACCTTTGGCTTTAATATAGGAAGGGCCAAGGGAGTCCTCGGCTGAACCTGTCTGCCCCAACCCTCCATAACCCCATCTGAGACAAGGCGCTTCCTCTATTCCAGTGATGGGTACGACAGTCCAGCATCGATGCCTGTGCCCTCTGGAGAACTTTGCTCCCAGCCCTTCCATGGGTCTCCTTGCTAAACTCTGTATTTATAGAGTATTAATTTTGAAGACATTCCTACCCCCCCACCCCCGGTTTCCTTGGAGATCCAGAACTGGGTTCTAAGCTGCGCCAGGCAAGATGGGAAAGACGTGATGTCTCTTTGCCTCTGAGTACAGGCTGTGCTCTGGCTTCGCCCATGCCCTCTAAGGACTTTAGCTCCATCTTTGGCTACCTGGACATTCCTTAATCCCTAGGGTGGCTGGTAGAGGAAGAGAAAGGAAGGGATAGAGGGTGTGATTATTTTAATAAGCAGGTGGGAGGGGGGTTGAAGAGATAGGGCCATATAACAGCTGCTTCTTTCTCTGGAGTCTTATTCCAGGCCAGCTTGCTATGGGCCTGGGGAGTTGGGACATGGCTTCACTGGGAATGGGGTGGGGTGAGGGTTACAGCTTGAAGGGAGTAGGGAAGCTCCAAGACCTTGTGCTCAGGAATTTGAAATCGCTGCTATACTTAGTCTGGTTACTACATTTCTTCCGCTCCCCTCTGCCCTCACCTGCCTTACCAAGGCCCATACCCTCCTGTTGTCACCCTGAGACGGAACCAGGAAGCTCAGTTAAGGCTTCCCTCCCCTTGCACTAGTGTCTCTGCGGGTTGCTGGTTGTGTTATATGTGCTGTTCCATGATGTTGACTGCACTAATAATAAACCTTTTACTCAACTCTCAATTCTTAATCCAACATCACTCCCTTTCTCGTGAAGCTTTCTCCTCTGCTTTGGCCTTTCTCTCACCTTATTTCTTGCTTTATAACGTACCCTTGTCTTAGAACTAAGCTCTGTTTTAGCAGGATGTCTGTCTGGGAGTGGGCATCTCATTTTTTTGCCCTTTGTGACCTCCTATCACCCTCCCTCCTGTCTCCTGTTCTGTAGTAGTCAACATGTGTTCTTCCCAGCATTTGCCTTTGCCCCAAATTCCATGTCTTCCCCTAAGGGCTCCTGGAATTTTAGGACAGTTTCTACAGAAGATATGCATACACCCTTCTCCCTTGTCCCATAAGCACCTTTGTTGTGGAATCTGGGATTCCATTACCCAGCGTCTCCAAAGCAAGAAAGGAAACAAGAGGCAGGAGGTGACTGTACTGTTCTGGTGTCAAGTCTCGATGAAGCCTGACCCAGGCGTTTGCTGCCACCTGCTCCTCGGTCTTGAGAAAAAGGAAATCGCTCCCCCCAGTAGTATATTTTAAATTTGTTGATCGTTTATGATGCACTTAATGTACATCCATTAGCTCTCTAGGTACTCTAGTGAGGCTAAAAAGCAAAAGGGTGCAAGGACATCCCTGAGCCCACGGCATCTGTTACACTCGCGTGCACACGAGGTCTGATGCTTTATAGTGAACACGTCACACGGTGGAGCGGCAGAGGCGACACTCGGGCTATCTAGTGGATATACAGTATCTAGAGAGATAAGGAGTGCTCTTGTTTTGCCTGATGCTCCTTCAGAATTACTTTCAGGACCTGCTGCTTGTTCTTTTGAGTGTCACAAAGGGTGCTGGATCTTTCTTTTGGGGTAGATTTGGTTTGGGGGAGCAATACTCACTGGATATATTGTGCAAGGAACTCAGGTGGGGATGGGTGTCATGTAGCACAGTGGCACCGGCTTTGAAAGCACTTCCTCCACAAGGGAGATAAATATATGATAGAATAAGATGTAATCAATGTGGTAAGTAGATCTGCAAGCATTATGTGAACAGAGGGAAGGGAAAGGCACTAACTCAGATGGGTACCAGGAAACACGTTTCCGAGACTTATCTGTTCTGGATCAGAGGTTGGCACACTGGAGCTTGCGTCCTGCTCCCTGCTTTTGTAAAAATGTTTTACTAGAACACAGCTATGCCCACTTGCTTATGTGTTATCTGGGGCTACTTTTAGATCACAGCAGCAGAGCAGAGTAGTTCCACAGAACTATGACCCACAAAGCCTAAAATACTTGCTGCTTGGCTGTGTAGAAACTTTGCCAATCTGTTCTAGACTTTGAAGGCCAGAAGAATGGGCAGGAGTATGAAGGTTGGTTTCAATTTTTTACCTCGGTACTTTAATTTGAAGAATCAACATTTTCTACATTACTACCATAACAAATTCTTAAAATTAATATGTACATTTCTCCAGTTGTCTCAAGAAAAGTACTTTTATTTATTTTATTTAATTTAATTAATTTAATTTAATTTATTTATTTGAGAGAGAGCACACAAGCAGAGGGAGAGAGGAAGAAGCAGGGTTCCCACAGAGTAGGGAGTCTGATGTGGGACTCGATCCCAGGACCCTGAGATCATGACCTGAGCAGGCACTTAACTGACTGAGCCACCTAGGTACACAAGAAAAGTACTTTTAGAGCTAATTTTTGTCCAGCCCTGGATCCAATCCAGGAAGCGTGCATTACACCAAGTTATGTGTCTTAACTATCTTTTATACCTTTATTTTTTAAAGCTTTTATTTATTAGCATGCATAAGCAGAGGGTGAAGTAGGCTTCCCACCGAGTGTGGAGCCTGAATCAGGGCTTGATCCCAGGACCCTGGGATCATGACCTGAGCCGAAGGCAGATGCTTAATGACCAAGGCACCCATATACTTTTTATTAAAGATTTTATTTGAGAGCACAAGTGGGGGAGGAGATGAAGCAGTTGAAGCAGTCTCCCCACTGAGCAGAGAGCTGGATGTGGGACTAGATCCCAGGACTCTGGGACCATGACCTGAACCAAAGGCAGACCCAAACAACTGAGCCACCCAGGCACCCCACTCTTTTTTTTTTTTTTTTAAGATTTTATTTATTTGACAGAGAGATCACAAGTAGGCAGAGAGAGAGAGAGGAGGAAGCAGGCTCCCTGCCGAGCAGAGAGCCCGATGCGGGACTCGATCCCAGGACCCCAAGATCATGACCCGAGCCGAAGGCAGTGGCTTATCCCACTGAGCCACCCAGGCGCCCCGCCCCACTCTTTTAAAAGAAGATTTTATTTATTGAGAGAGGGCATATGTAAGTTGGGGTGGGGGGAGAAGAGGAAGAGGGAGAATCCTAAGCAGATGCTGCACTGAGCGTGGAGCCAGACGTAGGGCTCCATCTCAGGACCTGGAGATCATGACCTGAGCCAAAATCAGTAGTCTGATGCTCAGTCGACTGAGCCACCCAGGTACCCCATTTATACTCTTAATCTAGATTCCTGGAACAACCTTTTTTGTAACAGTGATCTGTTGAAGAGATTGAGCCAGTTACCCTAGAGAGCGGTCTTTTGGATTTGATTGCTACTTCACAGTGTCCCTTAACTTCCTCCCCCTATTTTTTACTAAACAGATCTAGAGTCTGAGAGATTCGAGTTAAGCAGTTTTGGGGATAGAAGAGATCACAGGAGAGGTGGTCTTTATGTTATGTAACATCAGGAGATAGGTCTGGTTGTCCCACCATTAGCCTGATTTCTTCATTTACACTTGCATTGTTGAGAAGTTTTTTAAAAAGCTGGCTAGGAGGGGCGCCTGGGTGGCTCAGTGGGTTAAAGCCTCTGCCTTCAGCTCAGGTCATGATCTTAGGGTCCTGGGATTGAGCCCCACATCGGGCTCTCTGCTCAGTGGGGAGCCTGCTTCCCTCCTCGCTCTGCCTACTTGTGATTTCTCTCTGTCAAATAAATAAATTCTTAAAAAAAATAAATAAAAGCTGGCTAGGTGCCCTGAGAGAAGGGGATAGCTAGCAATGCACCTCAGGTAGTTTGTTGCCCCACAAGAATAGGGGCCCCACATTGCCAAATCTTATTTTTTAAAGAACCATTGGCCATCCTAGTGTTTATGCCCAAAATTGAGCCTAGTATTGGCTCAAATAAAAAATATACTTGTGGCCCCCCCAAAAATCTGGGGTTCATCAATTTGCAACCTCTGCTTTAGGTTTAGATCATAGCATGAAAATAAGTGGAGGTGAAGGACATGTTGAAGAAGGAAGAGACTAGTGTCATCTGGACCATAGTGTTCGTCAAAAGAAATAATAGAAAATAAGACTAGAAAATTATTCTGGGGCCAATTCTTCGAAGGCTTTTGGACTTTAGTTTTACAGGTAAGTTTTTGACAAGAGTAATTTCCACCTCATGATTCTGGTGGCAATATTAAATAAGCTTTGCCATAATTCATGCAAGGGGGTTAGAGCTTGAAAGAGGACAAGATATCAGGGAAGAAAATTGACAGGCCTTAGTAACTGACTAGATTGACTCAGCCAACATTTATACCATACCTGGCCTGTGTCACATGTGGTGTCAGGCATTTAGGATACACAAATAATTGAGAAACAGGTAAGGGGAACCTGTAGTTCAATAGGTGACATGAATTTGAACAAGGAATGGGAAATGAAGAAGAATACATTGCTAATAAGGATTCAGTACAGTGGGACAAGAAGGAGGAAAGGGGTCAACTACCTACTACCAATGGTGAGCTACTTCTCAGGAGAATCACTGAACTGTGTTCTAAACAGGTTGGGATACTGGCAGTGAGGAAAAGGGGTTGAGAATTTACTGTGAGTCGGGCACTATTTTAAGTATCAAACATCTTGACTTCTCAACCATTTTATTAAAAAGTGCTTTTGCCATCTCCAGTTTCTATATGGGGAAATAGGCAAAGTTCACATGGGTAATGAACAGAACTGGGATTTGAACCCACAGTCCTTTCAGAGCCTGGGCTCCTAACCACTGCACATAACGAGGCACATAACCAAAGATGAATCACAGATAAAGACAAACATTTCTTGTCTGTGAGAATGGAAGATAGGATCATTAACTAACCCGAATAGAGAGGAGAGGATGAGTAGGTTTCAGGCGTGAAATAATGAGCTCATTTAGAGAACTTGGGTTAAAATGCTTCCACATAAAGCTGTTTAGCCAGTAAATGGAAACATGGATATGGAACTTAAGAGCAAGAAGTTAGTCTAAGAATGGGACCTTGGGGAAACCCAGAAGTAATCCGTAACAAAATCTGAAAAATAGGGACGCCTGGGTTGCTTGGTTGGTTAAGCAACTGCCTTCGGCTCAGGTCATGATCCTGGACTCCCAGGATCAAGTCCCATATCAGGCTCCCTGCTCGGCAGGGAGTCTGCTTCTCCCTCTGACCCTCCCACTTCTCATGCTCATTCTCTCACACACTCTCTCTCAAATAAATAAATCTTTTTTTTTTTTTTATAAAGAATTGGGTGAAATAAGGATTTTTTATTTATTTATTTGACACAGAGAGAACACAAGTAGGTAGAGAGGCAGGCAGAGAGAGAGAGGAGGAAGCAGGCTCCCTGCTGAGCAGAGAGCCCGATGCGGGACTCGATCCCAGGACCCTGAGATCATGACCTGAGCCGAAGGCAGCGGCTTAACCACTGAGCCACCCAGGCGCCCGATCTTTTTTTTTTTTAATCTGAAAAATAGAAGAAAAAGTTGGCAAATGCCTCCACTTAAAAAAAAAAAAAGTAATTTTGAAGGAATGATTTTTTGGGGTATAATAATAGAATTATGGTGTATGTTTTGAGTACAGTTGACAACTAATGAATCATTTAAATGTGGCCCATAAACTAGCCATGAAGGAGTTCCAGAAATGTTTTTGTGCAATGACCACATTCCTGAGATAAGTGTAGGTTGAGATAATGTCAGCGGAAGTCCTCTAATAATTACTGGATAAACTACAGAGCTCCAGACCTCTTAACATTTGGAACAAGTCAGCAACTTGGAAAGGGACAGTAAGTTCTTGTGTGTCAGATGTCTGCACATGAGCTTTTTAGTCACATAAAAGCAATTTTGGTTAAGATCTAAGAATTTGTCACTGAAAAGATCAGTATAGGGTGACATTAGCTACTTGGCTATAAGGTGAAGGAGCTGCATGAGAGAAGGAATTAAGCTGTGGGGATGCTCAGCCTGAACAGATTGGGGGTATCTTGCTGGAAAGGATTAAGGATTTATTTATTTATGTATTTTTAGATTTTTTAAAAACGATTTTATTTATTTGACAGAGATCACAAGTAGGCAGAGCAGCAGGCAGAGGGGGCGGGGAACCAGGCTCCCTGCTGAGCAGAAAGCCCTTTGTGTTGCGGGGCTCCATCCCAGGACCGGAGGTCATGACCTGAGCTGAAGGCAGTCTTTTTTTTTTTTTTTTTAAAGATTTTATATATTTATTTGACAAGAGATCACAAGTAGGCAGAGAGGCAGGCTCCCCACCGAGCAGAAAGCCCAATGCGGGGCTCAAACCCAAGACCTGGGATCATGACCTGAGCCCGAAGGCGGAGGCTTTAACCCACTGAGCAATCCAGGCGCCCTATTTATTTTTAAAAGATTTTATTTTATTTGTCAGAGAGAGAGCACAAGCAGGCAGACTGGCAAGCAGAGAGAGACAGAGAAGTAGGTTCCCCATTGAGCCAGGAGCCAGATGCAGAACTCGATTCCAGTACCCTGGGATCATGACCTAAGCTGAAGGCAGTCACTTAACCGACTGAGCCACTCAGGCATCCCAAGGATTTTTTTTTTTTTTTTAATGGGTGATTCACTGGGCACCTGGGTGGCTCAGTGGGTTAAAGCCTCTGCCTTCGGCTCAGGTCATGATCCCAGGGTCCTAGAATCAAGCCCCACCCACATCAGACTCTGCTCTGCGGGGAGCCTTCTTCCTCCTCTCTCTCTGCCTGCTGCTTTGCCTACTTGTGATCTCCGTCTGTCAAATAAATAATCTAAAAAATAAATAAATATAACAGGTAATTCAGGGGGTGCCTAGGATTGGTGCCTAGGATTGGATTGGAACCCTACATCAGGCTTCCTGCTCAGCAGGGAGCCCGCTTCTCCCTCTCCCTCTGCTTGCCTCTCTGCCTGCTTGTGCTCTTGCTCTCTATCAAATCTTGGGTTTGTTTTTTTTTTTTAATGGGTGATTTAGGTTAAGTGTTGATCAGAGGAGCATTTGTGTAATCAAATGGGGCGTTGAAGTCCCTGGGCAGAGGAATATGATGAAACCAGTGTTGTAGAACTCTGAGTGTGGTGAAACTGGGGCACCAGGAAGCCCACTGTAACAAATTAGATGATGTGGTAGAAGAAACAATGATTGATGGATGTCAGGCATGGGAGAAAGAAAAATGCCAAATTAATTCTTAAGATTGGAAACCATGGAATTGCAAGAACAGTATTAACAGAAATGGGAAAAGAATGTCATTCTGGGAAGGGAGAAGTTTTGTTGCATTTTAGGGGATATATAGATAGCTGAAGGTATAGGACCACAATTTAAGCTTGGGATTTTTGTCTTGGGAGGAGGGAGAAAAATGAAGATTTTGGCAGAATTCCACAGGAGGAGGGAGAAAACAAATGAGATGGAGAAACAATGTTCTAAGAAAAATGAGAGTACAGTGTCTCTGAAGTCCAGTAAGATCTCAATGGTTTCAAACATAGCAAAGGTTTTTACAACAGGGTATTAAGATAGTGTGAAGCTGGAGGCAGAGAGTATACATTTCATTCAAAACATAGAAGGAAGTAGAGGCTCCTGACTGGCTCAGTCAGTGGAGCATGGGACTCTTGATTTGGGGGTTGTAAATTTGAGCCCCAAGTTGAGTGTAGAGATTACTTAAAAATAAAACCTGAAGAAAAAAATGGAAGTAGAAAACAATGTGATCATTTGGAATTATCAGGTGAGGGTGTAGGTTAGTTGTGATTTAATGGATTGATCTAGTGGGATAGAATTTGAACATGTAGGGAACGTTGTTAAGGGAAATTTCCTTAGGAGGTTGAAATGAGTGGAATCACAAGACTAGGTGGAGAAGGTAGCTTTAGGGCAGATGAGCAAAGTCAAATGTCGAATCAGAAACGAAGGAATGCCTGGAGGTACCTGAACCTATAGCCAAAGGAAATGTATCAGGATAGAGAATTGTTGAAATGGAAAAGGAAAGGTGAAGGAATTGGGGAGTTCAGGTGAGCTGTAGGGATGGTAGAAATCTGAAATTACCTATTGTACATTAAAGTTTGAAGCCTTGGCCTCTGATCTATGACAGTTACAAGGGAAGTATTTGAGAGGGAAAGGTAGGACCTCCCGAGTAGGAGATCCGTGCAGGTCCTCCATTTTGTAAGCAACGGT
Source organism: Mustela putorius furo (assembly GCF_011764305.1). NCBI lineage: Eukaryota > Metazoa > Chordata > Mammalia > Carnivora > Mustelidae > Mustela > Mustela putorius. Next base: position 1,720,208 of record NW_025422127.1, on the reverse strand, counting down.
GCCGCCTTCCCTTCGCAGTACAGTTGTTGGTTGCCCTCTGCTGGTCAATTTTGGTCTTGCCTCTCCAGACATAACTGAGAGCATGCGCAAAATGGCACTTGATAGGAAGCTGAGTACTGAGCCTGTTAAGAGTATGTTCATTCAGGACACACTTGATCACATCTGTGTATAAAGGCCTAGTAAAGGAAAAAGAGAAAAAAAATACACAGCCCTAACTCTCAAGAACTTTATAGTCCATTCTGAGTGAAGATTAAAACATGTATATATACCTACTATAAAAACAAAAAAAAAAATCCATTTACTCAACAAAGTTTTTTATTTTATTTTTTTAATTGAGTGGCTTATATGTGCCAAGAGTTGATGTTCTTCCGGGGAAGAAAGACTTCACAAAACATGATTAGGGTATGGTGGGTGACAAGAGGTTAGAGATGACTTCCCAGGAGAACCAACATTGATGTGTGAGGATGGGAAAGATTATTTCAGGCAGAGAATAGCATGAACATAGACAAATACTAGACCAGGAACTATGCCAGTGGTTGGAAAGTAGTGAATAGGAAAGAATGGTGAGTGAAAAGGGACCAGCTCATGAAACACAGAAAGCAGCTGCGGGAGGGTTTAGAATCTCCAGCTACAACAATTAAAAAAAAAAAAATTATTTACTTATTTGATGGAGAGATAGCACAAGCAGGCAGAGGGTGAGGGAGAAGCAGGCTTTCCACTAGCAGGAAGCCTGATGTGGGGCTCAATCTTAGGACACTGGGATCATGACCTGAGCCGAAGGCAGCTGCTTAACTGACTGAGCCACCTAGGAGCCCCTGCAATGGGATGCTTTAGTGCAGCTTCACATAGAGTAACTCATGTGGTCCTCACAATCTACTTTCCCAATGACTCTAGGAAGTGGTCGGCCTAGACTGCACTGACCCTGAGAAATGTGAAAAGAGTTAAGATCTGTTTAGGAAGCAGAATAAATGTAACTTTTAATCAGTTCTTGCAAAGAGGTGTCAAAGGAGATGTCTTGCATGCAACGGAGTCGATGGCAGTGGTAGAACAACAGGTTCCAGCTGGAGTAATCAAGAGTCTCAAAGAGAAAGGATAAAAGGATGTGCAGGATGGGAATTTATAAATGATGAGGGTGCCAGGGTGGGAAGGAGACAGTGGTGAGGATTATCTCAGAAAGAAGAGTATGAGAAAAACGAATGAAGGTGGAAAACTGCAAAGTAGAAAGGTGTATAAAGCTCTGTGAATTACTCTTGAACTCCCTGCCCTTTGGCAGATCTTTCTTGGAAAAAATGATGCTGTGCAAGAAATGAAATACAAAAAGAACGTCCTCAACAAGTATCCTACATATTCCCCATGATTAGAAATTAGGGGATGGGAAGAACCAGATAAGGTGAATACAGGAAGGTTAGAGGTTTAAAAAGGAATTCCCTAGCTTGGTTAATACACGGATAATTTAGAACAGCACTTGGCACCTAATGAGCAATCAGTAAAAAGTATCTCCTACACTCCAGCTGCAGCTAGATCTGTAGTGTTTACCCTTCAACAGGCTACTTCCTCCTAGCCCAGTGATATCTGAGATGAGCCTCCTCAGAGAAATCCGAAGAGAAAAGCCTTTTCCTGGGTCTCAGTTATAATCACACCTCCAGTCATGAAACCCAGAGGTGCCCTCTTTTCCCGGAAACTCGAATTTTGACTATTATATCACAACAGGCATTCAGATTTTCAAAAACCTAACCCTTCTTCAACCAAATCCTTTGCCATTCCCGTCCCCAAGAATGAAACGTGTGCCCAAGTTCTAACAAACCCGAAGTTAGAGGATTCAGAAAGTGTCTTGTGTCTTAGCAGCCAGTACAGTTGTGCACGAATAAGCTTCCCTTGATCACCTCCCTCCCTCCGTCCCTCCCTCCCAATTCAGGCGTGAGACTTCTCGGCTTCTATTTCTGGGACAGAAAGGGAAGTGCACGAAAGACACGTGTGCGGGGGGTCCCCCTTACGTATCCTGAAGAAGGGGGAAAAAAGCGGCCGTCACGAACAGGATTCGAACCTGTGCGGGGAATCCCCATTGGATTTCGAGTCCAACGCCTTAACCACTCGGCCACCGTGACTTCCAAAACCATATCTCGCCACGCGCTTACAGAAGGGGTCCGCATTGCGACCACGAAGGGAATGTAGCAATGGGAAGCCGGCCCGACCCCATATACAGACACCCTGGGACCCCCCCGCCCTCCGCCCCTTACCTCGCCTCTACGCCACTCAAAGGAACAAGCGGATGGAGCGGGAGACACAGAGAGGGAGTTGGGGGGGGGTCCTCCCGCCCAGACAAGATTGGGGTCTCAAAGAGCGCAAAATTATTTAGAAGGCGATGGCGGCCTGCAGAGGACTCAGTTGGAGGGAAGAGGCTCGGCCCCAGGGTGGCGGCTAGAGGACTCCTCCGGTTAAGGAGTGAGAGGGGATGCTGAGGCAAGGTGTTAAGGGTGAGGGAGACTCCGGAAGAGTTGAAACGGGGAAGTCCTGGGGATGGATTAAAGAAAGAAACTTCCTGGGGAAAGGGGTCTGGGGTTCCTTAAGATTAAGGGCTCCGTGGGGTTGGGAACGTGCAAGGTAAGGACCACGCGGAACTATGAGCTGGGGGTTCCTCCAGAGACGGACGTCGGCTTGGGGTAGGCTAGAGAGGTACCCCACTTCCTGGGCTGAGAGGCAAGGAGGGGGAAAGCCTTCGCCTCGGGTAGAGAACGATCTCAGGAGAGTGGGCGCCCCCTCCAGGAAGCAGCTGCCTCTCCAAAGCTCCCGCCGCCGCTGCCGCCGCCGCCGGGAAGGCCGCCAGGGTGGGTCCCGCGTCGGGAGCCTGGCCGCCGCCGTGCCCGGCCGGTCGGCAGGGGGCGCTGCGCGGGCCGGGGCCGGCCCAGGCGGCGGGAGGCGGCGGCCGCGGCGGCGGGAGGCGGCGGGAGGCGGGCGGAGGAGGAGGCGGAGGAGGCGGGAGCTGAGCTGAGCGGGGCGGGCGGCGGCGGGGCCCGAGCCCGAGAAGATGGCGGTGCGGAAGAAGGACGGCGGCCCCAACGTGAAGTACTACGAGGCCGCGGACACCGTGACCCAGTTCGACAACGTGAGGCTCTGGCTCGGCAAGAACTACAAGAAGGTACGCGGGCAGGGCCGCGCGGGGGCCGGGGGCGGGACAAAGGGACCGCGGCCCCGGAGCCCCCCCGAATCCTGCCCACCCTCGGGTAGCCCGCGGCCCCTCCCCCGCGGCCTCGGGAGCAGCCCCAGCGCGCCCGCCGGCGCCCCGCGCCCCTCCCCCAGCCTCTTTTACCGCTCCCCCCCGCCCCCCGCAGCCTGGGATTCCAGCCCCCGCCCTCCCTGCTGCGCCCTCTGCCCCTTGTTTTTCTCCACTGCCCGGCGGGTCCCGGTGCCAGCCGCCCACCCTCCCCTGGGCCAGAGCCTTCCGGGCTTTTCCGGGAGAGGCGGCCGAGGGTGGACTGGGTGCCCGATGCCCCCCCCCCCCGTCTCGCCCGCCCCAGCGTGCCCGCCACGGTGCCCGCCAGAGCTCTCCACGGAGCCAGGTACCGGCAGGGCTGAGGCCTCCCTAGTGCTTTGTGTATGTTCGGAGAGATGATGAAAGCAGGAGGGTAAACAGCCACAGAGCAGGCCCCTGGCTGCTCATCAGCCTGAAGAAGCCCCCACACCTGTCTCCACTGCTCGTCCCCCACCTCCACCCAAGGGACAACAAAACCCCTTGGGAGCCAGGTTATAACAGTTCCTGGGCAGCGACCTCTTAAACCATCCCTCAGCTTCACAATGAAGTCATCCGACCACCTGGCCTTGCATTGCCTTTGGTTTGGGGTTCAGAGGCTAAGACAGGCTTTAAATCTCCAGCCCCCTAGCCTTTAACTCGAGATAATAAGGTAGTGAACAAAGGGTTCAAAAAGCCCTACCTGACTTTTCTGTCAAACCTCTTCCTGGTGTTGTCTTTGTCTTTTGGCCTGGTTGAAAGGAATGTCTATACGTGGGTTTTTTCTGTGGAGATGGTTTGCCTCTTCCCTTTCACTACCCCCAGTTAGAGGTTCTCTTTCTGGCTTTCCTTAGCTCCCCAGTTCTTCCTGCCCAGCTTTCCAGCCTGTCAGAAATGTGATGGGTGGTTTAGGAGTACACCCCTCTGATCCTGGTTCTGGCCTATCTCGGAGGTCTCTCTGAGTGTCAGAATCCTGACAAACAGCTGTTGGGTCTGTGGTATGTCTGTACCCCAGCGTGAGGCTCTGGTTCCCAGGCCTCCACCTTTGACCTTTTGGAAGGGAGATCAGTCTAGGGGCTTAGTCTCTAGCCCTGGGGGGATTGACAGCCTGTGAGCTTTCAAATTCAGCTTTCAAGTTCTTAGCTCTTTGTCGTTTACCTTTTCCTTCAAGGCTCTCTTTACATCTCCCACTGAGAGGAGCACTTTACTCTGTGATTAGGGTTGAGGAAACAGGGGTCAAAAGGTAAAGAGAAAGTTAGCCTTCTGGCTCAGATTTAAATTAGAACAGGAGGCTAGGATACTAGGTAGCATAACATGGAAATGCATAAGAAGGCCCAGGGTTGCCTGTCTCAGATACAATTTCCTCAGAAAGGAGAGATGTTTCCTTGCTCTTTCTCACCAGGCTGGTGGTAGCTTGGTTCTTGCCTTCTAGGAGAGCCTACAAAGACATTTGTGCCCAGTTCCTAGGAGAAACAGAACACACAAGCTCATTCTCTTAGTTTGCCTTGCCTCACTTCCTTGCACCGTTCTTATTAAGCTATGTGAGTCTAATAAGACTATAGTCTATAGTCTGATAAGACTATAACCCCCTGTAACCCCTAGTAAGTTAGGGGGAGTCTTGGCCTTCCAAGAAGTTGCTCCCAAGAAATACACTGTTGTCTTGTTTAGAGTCTCAGAGACACTCCTTCCATTGCCTGAACTTAACGAACCTTTAGGATCTTATAGCCCTCAGTGCTGTTGACTAGAAATCAGGGTCCTTCAACTCCAATTTCAGAGTGTAGCTGAAAGTAGGAAGCCCCACTTGCCTCCAGCACTGAGTGCTGGCAGGCTGGGTTGGGGGCAGCAGAATTTCAACTTACTGTGAGGGGCTTAGAGGGCTTCCCTTCTGCCATTTTCTTTATAGAAACTAGACATATGGGAGAAGAAGACACTATTTTTTCCTACCCCAGATGCTTCCAGAACCTTGGGGGAAGAAATAAGAAGATAGTGGATAGTTTATCTGGGGTCTGCTTTTCTTCCCTTTGCCTCTGTTTCCCTAGTATATCCAAGCTGAACCACCTACCAACAAGTCCTTGTCTAGCCTGGTTGTACAGTTGCTACAGTTTCAGGAAGAAGTTTTTGGCAAACATGTCAGCAATGCACCGCTCACGAAACTGCCGGTGAGTGCAAATGCCAGGGAATGAATCCTCCAAACTGGAGAGGGAGTTGTGGGGTTTTTATCAATTTCATGCTTTTTTGAGATTTGATAATTGCCTATTATCTCTGCCCCTAGTGAGGCTGTCAGTGGCTTGCCCTAGTCCTCAGTTTACCACTCCCTTTGTCTTCATAATACTTCATGCAACAAGGGGCACGTAGCTGGCTGAGTTGGTGAAGCGTGCAACTCTTGATCTGGGGGTTGTGAATTTGAGCCCCACGTTAGGTGGAGAGATTGCTTAAAATCTTAAAAAAAAAAAAAAAAAGAAAACCACAAAACTTCATTCAGCAGGTTATCCGAGAGTGTCGAAGCTCATATATGAAACTCTCATGGCATGGTTAAAAGGGTACAAGATTTGGATTTATGTAGGCTTGTGTTCAAATTCTGACTCTGCCACTTGGTATCTCTGTGATCTTGGGGAATCCGTTTAAACCTTTGAGTATCTGTTCCTTCATCTCTGGATGGGATTAATATCTCTACCTTATAAGGTTTCTGTACTGGTCAGTGAGGTAACCCTGTAAGTACATGGCACAAGGTGGGGCTTTGTGAATACTGGTTTCTCCCCGTGCCGCCTTCCAGGCCACGTGATACCATGGCGTAGAGGTTAAAGAATTCCAGCTTTGAGGTCTCAGTTGATTGGGCCTCCAACTTTAGATTTCAGCTTGGTTTGTGATCTCAGGGTCATGGGATCAAGCCCTGCATCAGGCTCTATGCTCAATGAGGAGTCAGCTTAAGACTCTCTCTCCCTTTCCCTCTGCCCCTTCCCTCAGCACACTCTCTCCCTCTCTCAAATAAATCGATAAATCTTAAAAAAAAAAAAAAGAAAAAAGAAAAAAGAATTCCCGCTTTGAGAGCAAGGTTAGTTCAGCATGGGATTTTGTGAAAGGATTCTTAGTAAGGGAATTCAGGATATAACTCTCACATTCTTCTTTCTTGTCTCAATTTTGTAGATCAAATGTTTCCTAGATTTCAAAGCAGGAGGCTCCCTGTGCCACATACTTGCAGCTGCCTACAAATTCAAGAGTGACCAGGGATGGTGAGAAGTCTTCTTCTCTATGGTTCTTAATATTTAGGGGGACTCCCCCTTTATGATTTCCTGGGTCTTTCTTGGGATGGGAGAGCATGAGTAGATATTCTTGTGAGTCTCTTACTTTGCTAGATCAGTAGACCTGATGTGCTGGGTCAGAAAGGTGGCTGACAGAACCAAAATAGTCTCCAGGAGTGAACAAGCATGTGTGTGTGCATTGGTGTGTGTATCACAGAGGGAAAGGAATTCTTTGGTTGACATCTCAAGCTTCTCTTTGTCCTTTCGGATGAAGTACAAAATGATTTGGAGTTGAGATCAGTGAACCCCAGATCCCAGGCCATTTTGACAGCAGTTTTGAGCAAGATTGCATCCTGATTTCCCATGCTAAAAAGCCACATACCCTAACCTTGTCTTGAGCCTGATCTAAATCACTCAGATTATTGACTCTTTTCCAGGCGGCGTTACGATTTCCAGAATCCATCACGCATGGACCGCAACGTGGAAATGTTCATGACCATTGAGAAGTCCTTGGTGCAGGTAATAGTCAAGAACCTCCCCTGTTCATCTCGTTTCCCTCAGTGAAAATCCCAAACACGCCTTTCCCATGATCTCATTGCATCTGTTTCTTCTCCCTACAGAATAACTGTCTGTCTCGACCTAACATATTTCTGTGCCCAGAAATTGAACCCAAACTGCTGGGGAAATTAAAGGACATTATCAAGAGACACCAGGTGAGTGGGTGGGTCAGAGGAAGTTTTGGAAACTCCATGACTCTTTTTTCCTGATGTTTTCAGTACAATAAGCTGCCCTTTGGGTGACATATTTTCTACTGCAAAGGCGGTTCTGCCTACTTGAAAAAATACTAGTGTTAAAGCCTTGAGCGTCTCTTTCTCAGTTCACTCCCATTTCCCAGTTGACAGGCTTGGATCACTGTTTCTAGAGACTGCACTGGCCTGGGGATTAGGAAAGCCAGAGATTGCCTGATTTCAGAGAAATGAAACATCTACTCTGGAACTCTGTAATAACAAGCAGATGCCATTGCTGGGGACAGGCAGCTTCACATTTCCCATGTGCAGATTATGTATTCAGAGGATTATCTGTAGCAACTTTTAGTTCTTTAGTTTTTCTTCATTATTAGCACTATCCTAGCTATTTCCTTTTGCCTCTCAGCTGGTGTGTGTTTAAAAAATGCAAACTGACTTTAATACCATTCTGAGCAAAACATGATTAGGAAGGCAGATATGTGGTTAGGTCTTATTTTGGCTTATTTACACCCATGACTATTTCAGAGGGGACTATTTACCTGCTTTTCCTCCTGGCATCCAGGGAACAGTCACTGAAGATAAGAACAATGCCTCCCATGTTGTGTATCCTGTCCCAGGGAACCTGGAAGAAGGTGAGACCTGGGTTTTCTTGACCTCTGCAGTGGACGGCTTGGACAAGGAGTTGGGAACCATTCAGTCTCTGTACAAGGCCTGGGCTCCTCTCTCCTTTTGATGCTGTGCCCTGCTACTGCCTTATGTTCCTGTGTCCAGGTCTCTGGCTGCAACACGAGCTATGTACAATTATTTTCTGTGTATGCCTTTAGCTTATATCTCTCATTGTTCTATCTCTATCCCCAGAGGAATGGGTACGACCAGTCATGAAGCGGGATAAGCAGGTTCTTCTGCACTGGGGCTACTATCCTGACAGGTGAGGTCAGGGTCCTGGGGTAGGTTTAAGTATAGGAGCCAGACTGAGAAGCCTTAGAACATCTAGCAAAGAAAGCAGACACTCTTTGGGGGTTATTTTTAGTTCTGTTAATTTGTTCTCCTCCTCTCTATTATGAGAATTTTCTGTCTTGGGACACGTTTGGACTTATCCCATGTGGGTTAGACTAAAAAGATTGGGGCTTTATATGTGAAATAGTTATTCCAGTATAATCTCCGATAAATGTTAGAAGCAGTCTGAATGTCTAACAGTGGAAAAATGCTTCAGCAGTTTTCATATCTACTGAGTGGACTATTATGCAGCCATCAAAGTGATAGAAATAACATGGGGAAAAAAAGAAACCACATGGATAATTTGTAGATAAATATAAAATGCAAAAAGTGTGATTATAAAATAACACTGAAGTTATGTAAAAACAAAATTGTACAGGAAAAATTTGCTGAGAAAAAGTACATACCAAATAGTTATGTTGGGTGATTCTTTTCTCTCTTTCCTTTTTTTGGAGTTGTTTTTATTACTTTATAATGGAAAGAATACCATAAAAAAAAAAAGAAAGAAAAAAGAAAAAGAAAGAAAGGATATCAATATTAATTGGAAAAATAGCCATACCAAGAAAGAACCCATCAACCCTATACTTTTTATAAGTAGGAAAAGTAAAAGATCTGCACTTTGCTTTTCCGTGACTCCATCCTGTTGATCCCGCTTCACACTCCATCTCCTGTGGCAGTTACGACACGTGGATCCCAGCCAGTGAAATCGAAGCAGCTGTGGAAGATGCTCCAACTCCTGAGAAACCTAGGAAGGTGAGCCCTTCTTGTCTCCTGGCCCAAGAAACTATGCCAGGGGGTGCTTGGCAGGCTCAGTTGGTAGAGTGTGCGACTCTTGAACTTGGGGTTTAAGTTCGAGCCCCACGTTGTATGTGGATATTACTTAGAAATCTTTTTTTTATAGACGAGGGGTGCCTGGGTGGCTCAGTCAATAAGTGTCTGCCTTTGGCTCAGGTCATGATCCCAGGGTCCTGGGATCCAGCCCTGCATCAGGTTCCCTGCTCTGGAAGGAGCCTGCTACTCCCTCTCCCACTCCCCCTGCTTGTGTTCCCTTTCTCACCATGACTGTACCAGAACCAGGCCACTCTTCGGAAGTGAAGCTCGAGAGCCCATGTCCTTGGGGTTTTCGTCAAGGGTGCCTGGACAGCTGTGGCTTTCAGACTTCTCTCCAGCAAAGCATACCTTTATACTTAGGTTCATGCAAAGTGGATTCTGGACACAGACACTTTCAATGAATGGATGAACGAGGAAGACTACGAGGTAAATGACGACAAAAGCCCTGTCTCCCGCCGAAAGAAGATATCAGCTAAGACGCTGACAGATGAGGTGAAAATTTCTCTTCTTTCTTCCCTGGTCCCTTAGCTGAAGCCTCGGGATAGGTCTTCAGTGGGGCTTGTTGGCTTACGTTCACTCCAGTTCTCCAACCTGCAGGTGAACAGCCCAGATTCAGATCGGCGGGACAAGAAAGGAGGGAACTATAAGAAGAGGAAGCGCTCCCCCTCTCCTTCACCAACCCCGGAAGCTAAGAAGAAAAATGCTAAGAAAGGGTATGCCAGCTCCTACCCTGCCCCCACCTTTACCATTCTCTCCATGCCATGTTGAAGGAAGGAAGGACAAACTCCTTCCAATACCCAGCTGGCCCTTGCCGGGGTAGGCCAGATTCCTGGATGTTCTGAGAGGGAAGATGAGGTCTTCTCTAGCTCCCCAGTTGTTAGTTCTAGTTGCAGCCACTAGTGAACTCAGAGAGAGCTAAGTCTTCTGGTGGAAGCCTTTGCCCTTCTGAGTACTCTGTAGTGATTGGTTTCTGTGTATGCTCAGCTCCACATTTGGGGTTCTCTCTGGCTTCACTCCCCTTGAATGTCAACTTCCAGGGACTTCCTGTCCAAGGATGACTGGGTTATCTTTCACTCCCTTTCCTTCCCAGTCCCTCGACACCTTACACCAAGTCGAAGCGTGGCCACAGAGAGGAGGAGCAAGAAGACCTGACGAAGGACATGGATGAGCCTTCACCAGTCCCCAACGTAGAGGAGGTGACGTTGCCTAAAACAGGTATGGGCCACACCAGCTCCTGGGACCTACCTTCTGTCAGGGCTGAGTTCCCCAGCCCAGTTCCAGGTCAGGAGGACCTTCCCTTTCAGTTTAGCTGGTTATTAAAGTTATTTTCATCATCATGGACAGTCCTCTGACTTTATCCATATGGGAGCTGTGGACTGTGCTTTGCGCCTGACGATAGTTGTCTCCAAACTGCTTTTGATCACGTACCCTCAGCAGGAAAGTATTGAAGCACAAGTTAGATGTATATACCGTTGTACGTATATGTATGTACCGTTACTTTAGGAACATTATGAAACACATGCAAATGTCACGTAAAAGTGGGAAAAGGTAAAGGATAAGATTAAAATACAAATACAAAGAGAAATTCTGCAATTCTCTGCCTGTATTCTGCCTGTATTGCATCCTATGGGAAAAGCCCACTTTGGAGACCATTGCTCTGCAGTGTTAGAGGGTGGTACAGTTGCAAAGGGGGACTATGATCTGTATTCCACGGATGAGCTGCAAATATCCCGGCGCGTATTTCAGGGGTGGGGGCGGGGGCCACGGAGTGAGAGGAGTGCTGGCTCCCACCCCGTTGTCAATCACAGGGCTCTCTTCAGTCACGCGGCTCTCTTCTGTATTCGTGTTTTCTCTGGAGCTGCCATGTACGGACTCAGTTAAGGGAAGCCCTGTGCTTTAAAAAATGTTGAAGATCCAGCCACAACTCTGCACAGGGATTTGATCAGACTCGGTCTCGGTCCATTAAGAATTCACAGACAGGGACCAGAGGGGCCTGTCAAAGACAGGAATGCCTTATGAGTTCCCATTGAGTAGAAGATGCTTCTTTACAGGAAAAAGTTAAGTGAATTTTTGGTGGGGGAAGGAGGGAAAGTGGCAAGTGAGTGTCAAGGCCTAGAATGATTGTGCCCAGAGGGAGTTACCACCTTTTGCGATCCAATGGAGAAACTTAGGGGAGATGAGATCTCTAGAGTTGTTAACTTAGGTGGAGAGGTATAAGGGTTCGGTTTGGGCAGAACCTGTCTGATAAAATGACTCTCTCTCCTGGCAGTCAACACTAAGAAGGATTCAGAGTCCGCCCCAGTCAAAGGAGGCACCATGACTGACCTGGGTAAGGATGGGGGGTGCCCATCTGCCAGCCTCCCCCAGCCCGTCGGGGCTTTTCAGAGAGTGGGATTCTCCTGCCCATCAGGAGGCTCCAACCTTCTGTTTCCCTGTCTCTCTCTTTCAGATGAGCAGGAGGATGAAAGCATGGAAACCACGGGCAAGGTGGAGCCAGTTTAGAGAGGCCCTCTCTACCTCTCTACGGGATTCTGAGTTGTGCTTATAAAGTTCCTTCTACCCAGAGCTTTCTACTACCTGGACTTTTCCCACCTTAGACTAATTCTGGCTATTGTTCAAAACTCAAAACCCTGACCCTTTCCATGTTCTGGGGCCTGTAACTTTTCATTCCCTACCCACCCTTAGTGCCCACTTCCTGGGGTGTGGGAGAAGCAGAGGGTTGCCAGGGGCATAATGGGAATGCTGAGTGTCCAGCAGCCTCCGTACTTTTAGGATGAGGATGAAAACAGTACGGGGAACAAGGGGGAGCAGACGAAGAATCCGGACCTCCATGAGGACAACGTGACCGAGCAGACCCACCACATCATCATTCCCAGCTACGCCGCCTGGTTTGACTATAACAGGTATTGTCACTCCAATGCCTCCCTGCTTCTCTTTTGCCCTGCCTCTGGGGCCAACATGTTGTTCCTCTTCCTGTCTCCAAATAAGTTATTTCTTCATCAGCCGGGTAGACTGGGGAACACTTTGGTTTTAGGGAAGCTCGTATCTTTGAGTCTTCACCCCCTGGGGGACGGTCTCCCCAAAGAAGGGACGACTGCTGTGTTCTCCCTCCCTCCCATCTAGGCTTTTCCTTCTGAGGCTCCCATCTCTCCACCAGTGCCTTCTGAATCTGTTCTGTCTTCTTTTGCAGTGTTCATGCCATTGAGCGGAGGGCTCTCCCTGAGTTCTTTAACGGCAAGAACAAGTCCAAGACTCCAGAAATGTAAGGAAATTTTAGCTCACGACTCTCTTTCTCCCTCCTGTCCCTGATCATCCTTCCTGATCCAGCAATATCCCATTGAGCAGATATTTCTTGTGCTCCTTGCAAAAGCCAGCCACTGTGCTCCTCTTGCAAAGACATGATCTCTGTCCACAGGCAGCCCCAGCCCAGCACTGTGACCCCAGTAGGGTGCTCTCTAGGATTGCCTGGGGGCAACATTAAGCATGGTCTTCTGTACAAAATGGGTACCTGCTCTGATGCCTCCATTTGTTTCAACAGAGTCCACAGCCTTACATCATTACTAAGATATCCAAAACACAGGTATCCTCAGCATACATAATAGCTCTGACTAAAATGTAAATGACCTTGCTGGTCCCTGAAAGTAGGTTTTAATAGAAAAAGAAGAGGAGGAACTATGAAGATCCAAGACTCTGAATTAAGGGATGGAGAAGGCTCTCTGGAGAGAAGTGTTGTGTACAGTACAGGCTTGGGGCTTGGAAGTCTTCATCTTCAGCAAGGTGTTGCTTCAAGCGAAACCTATTTAGCTTTGACTGAGTCTTGGGAATCTCCTATGGCTAGGGGTGCTCCAGGATAAATGTAATGAGAAGGGTGAGAAAGTGTTGATCTCCCTGAGCTTGCTTCCCAGCCATTCCTCAGCTTCCCCTCTCTAGGGCCATCTTGCCTTCCCACCATATTTCTTTCCCTGGAGCGTGGTATGGTTCTCTGCTCTTCTTCCCGGGGAAGGCAGTATATATGAAGAAGCTTGCTCTCTGCAAGAGAAAAGAGTAATAACATGGTGACAAGCGTAGGCAGGGCCTGATCTAGAATTGTTCTACACTTTGTTCTCTTGGTTAAGATAGTAAATAGTGATAAGTGCCTGCATTTCCTGAAAGCTTACTATCTCCCAGGCACTATCCTAAGTGTCTTATAGGCATTGACTAATCTTCACATCAGCTTTAGAGGTAGGTCCTATTCTCCTCTCCAGTTTACTGATTAGGAAACTGAGATACAAAGAGGAAGTGAGCAGAGAAGCAGAGAGAGGTTAAATCACTTGATTAAGGTCACACAGTGAGTAGAAAAACCAGGATCTGAGTCCTTCAGACTGGCTCATGTTCTCAAACTGTATGCTGTACCACCCAATAGTTACTATTTGCTGAGCTGCTGAAATGTGCCTGGCACTGTACTAGATCTTTCCAGGTCTTTCTGTTGCTCAGCAGACACTCCACTTTACAGGTTAGGAGACCATGGTTCAAAAAATTTTAATAAGTACTTTGCTTGAGGATATCATGGTAGAACTGGGATTTGAACTTAGATCTTTCCACCCTCAAAATATGTATTCGGGGTATCTGGATGGCTCGTGGGCTAAAGCCTCTGCCTTCGGCTCAGGTCAAGATTCCAGAGTTCTGGGATCAAGCCCCACATTGGGCTCTCTGCTCAGCCGGGAGCCTGCTTCCTCCTCTCTCTCTTTCTGCCTGCCTCTCCCCGTACTTGAGATCTCCATCAAATAAATAAGTAAAATCTTTAAAATATATATATATATGTATATATATTCTAGGGGTGTTTGGGTGGCTCGGTAGCATCCGATTTTGGTTATGGCTCAGGTCATGATCTCAGGGTCATAAGATCAAGGCCAGCATCAGGCTTTGCACTGGGTGTGGAACCTGCTTAAGATTCTTTCTCTCCCTTGGGGTTCTGGGGGGCTCAGTCAGTTGAGCATCAACTAGTGATTTTGGCTCAGGTCATGACTTCATGGGTCATGGGATCAAGCCCTGCACTGGGCTCCACATTTAGTGGGGAGCCTGCTTGAGATTCTCTCACTTTGTCCCTCCCCCACTCACACACACTCTCTCAAATAAATAAATCTTAAAAAAAAAAATTAAAAGATTCTCTCTCCCTCTGCCCCTTCCCTGTGCATGCTCTCTCTCTAATTAAAAAATACAGATAGGGACGCCTGGGTGGCTCAGTTGGTTGAGCAGCTACCTTCAGCTCAGGTCATGATTCCAGTGTCCTGGGATCGAGTCCCATATCAGGCTCCTTGCTCAGCATGGAGCCTGCTTCTCCCTCTGCCTCTGCCTGCCATTCTGTCTGCCTGTGCTCACTCTCTCTCTCTCTGACAAAATCTTTTTAAAAGAAAATACAGATATATATATATATATATATATATATATATATATACATTTTTTTTTTTCCTCAGCAAGCTCCACACCTGTTCCCTGTTAAGTGTGGGGCTTAAAAAGTAAAAACATATATTCTTTTTTTTTTTTAAGATTTTATTTATTTATTTGACAGACAGAGATCACAGTTAGGCAGAGAGAGAGGAAGGGAAGCAGGCTCCCTGCTGAGCAGAGAGCCCGATGCGGGGCTCGATTCCAGGACCCTGGGATTATGATCTGAGCCGAAGGCAGAGGCTTTTAACCCACTGAGCCACCCAGGTGCCCCAAAACATAAATCCTTTATAGCGCGTCATGTTGACTACAGTCGGATGCATGGATAAAGTCTTCCCCTTAACACCTGCCTTTGGAAATAAGGGTACCTTTTCTTGCTTTTTGATTGCCTGATGAAAAGTTTGATGAAAACTTCCCCAAGTACAGCCCAGGAGATGATTCACTTAAGTGAATCCCACTTCCATCAAGGCAAACGTGGCAACGTTGGAAACCCTTGCATCTAGCACATTGCGGACCCCGTGTTCACCACAGCCTGTGACCCACTCTGTTTCCTTTAGTCACACAGGAGGAACCATCCACTCTTTTATCACCTTTCCTACCCCTCAGTCCTCAGCTTACTTACTTTCCTTCCTCTCATTCATCTCTCTCTCCCCGCCCCCCTCTCTCTCTCCCTCCCCGCCTCCCTTAAGCTACCTGGCTTATCGAAACTTCATGATTGACACCTACCGGCTGAACCCCCAGGAATATCTTACCTCCACTGCCTGCCGCAGGAACCTGGCCGGGGATGTCTGTGCCATCATGAGGTGGGTCTGCAGCTGAGGGGAGGGGGGATGTAAGGTGCCACAGACGCTTCTTGGCAGAAGGAGAGCTGACAGCGAAGAGCATAGGGGAACAAACAGGAAAAAAAAACCCACCTCTATAGAAAGGCACAGTCCACATTCAGGGCACATGTGGCTTGAGGGAATGGCAGTGGCATTCTTTGGCATGTGGAAGAAGGGAGGAGTGCGTTTGTCATTGAGGGATCCTGGTTCAGTTTTCCTGACTCTCCAGGAAGAGATGTTTGGAGATGGTGGATATGGAGAGAGGTCCCGGCTGGAGGCAGACGCCTGGATGTCATTGGCCTTTAGGGGTTCGCCAGGCAATAGAATGGGCAGAGAAGAGGGCTGGGGAGAGGGAACTTTATGCCCCACCCCGCCCCTTTCCGGCAGCCCCACGTGACCCTATCTCCACCTCTCTCCTGCCAGGGTCCATGCCTTCCTAGAGCAGTGGGGTCTTATTAACTACCAGGTGGATGCTGAGAGTCGACCAACCCCGATGGGGCCTCCGCCCACCTCTCACTTCCATGTCCTGGCAGACACGCCCTCCGGGCTGGTGCCTTTACAGCCGAAGACCCCGCAGGTAGGGTGAGGGGCTGTGGGGGCAGGGTGGGGGTCCTGGGAAAAACTGGGCTTCTTTGGACTTTTCTTTTTCTGGTTTTTTAGGGTAATGGTTCAGGAGTGTTTTGAGGCTTCTTCCTTTTCCATGGGATGCAAAGGGCCACAGGAGTCAGCCCCGTGTTTTTAGCACCCTCTCTCAGTCTCTGTACCTAAGACTGCAAGGACTTGCTGAGGGAGAAGAGATGCTCCTTGTCCTTGAGGAGCAGACAGGCCAGTGTAGGGCGTGGAGCAGATAGAGAAAAGTGGCTGAAAATTAAGTTGCATGAAATTTTTTAACTTTGTGGCATTTCCAGCATTTTTTTCATTTTTGCCTCATAATTATCATCACTTCCATTTTTTTTCCACCTCCATTCCATCATTACAGATATTAAGTGGAGACAGATTATGTGGCTTGCCCAGGGTCACAGAGTACCAAATCTAGGATTAGAACCTAACTGTCCAGCTCCTGAGGGAAACGATAAAGTTCCCTGTGAACATAAATGGGGATCATGCCAACTACAGATCTAATTAATCATGATGGGAACACGGAACAGTGGCATGAGTGCCCCCAGAGCTTGTGAGCCGCCCAGCATTTGGTCTTGAGGCCTCCAGGGCCTTGGCCTGGTCATTTTCCGCCCAGCCTCCATGACGCCAAGCTCTGTCCCCCAGGGCCGCCAGGTTGATGCTGATACCAAGGCTGGGCGAAAGGGCAAAGAGCTGGATGACCTGGTGCCAGAGACGGCTAAGGGCAAGCCAGAGCTGGTAGGTGGGGTGTAGACCCCGCTGGGCTTCTTATTTGCCCCTTTATTGGGGGGCCCCTGCCCGGGGAGAAGAGATGTGAGAGCAGAGGAGCTACAGCAGTGAGGGAGGAAGTCCCACCCAGGGGTGTCCCTGGCTTTGGGAAGGAAGCTCCTTCTGTCTGTTTTCTCTCTCTGTCCGCCCCTGGCTCCTGGGGTCACCCATCCTCACCATTTTCTTTCCCCTCCGCAAATAGCAGACCTCTGCTTCCCAGCAAATGCTCAACTTCCCTGACAAGGGCAAAGAGAAACCGACAGACATGCAGAACTTTGGCCTGCGCACAGACATGTACACGAAGAAGAACGTCCCCTCCAAGGTACAGAGGTGTGGGCTGACTCCAGGCAGGGGTGCCTTCACCCTCCAGTAGTCACGGGCTCCTCTCTCTGACACACCCATATCTCCTGCAGAGTAAAGCTGCGGCCAGTGCCACTCGAGAGTGGACAGAACAGGAGACACTGCTCCTCCTGGAGGTAATTGGGGCAAGGAAAGGAGAGTTTTCTCTGAAAACGGAAGTGGCCTGGGTGCCAGCTGCTCTCGTGAGTGGGCAGAGCGTGATCTCGTCCCCAGTCTCTCTCTTCCCCAATGCCTGCCGCACCTGCCCCAGGGAACAGCTCCAAGCCAGGCATTTGGGCCATTTCATTAACTCCATATCCTCTCGTAGTGCTACTTGGAGATTCCCCTGGGACCCAGCAGAATCCACAAATACCACAACACAGAGAGCTTTGAAGCCCGCTGCCCTTAGTAGGATGGGGGGAGTTGACCTTCAAGGAAAGTGGCTAAGTAAGGAAGTTGTGTCTCCACCACTACCACCAGGCACTGGAAATGTACAAAGATGACTGGAACAAAGTGTCAGAGCACGTGGGAAGCCGCACGCAGGATGAGTGCATCTTGCATTTTCTTCGTCTTCCCATTGAAGACCCGTACCTGGAGGACTCAGAGGCCTCCCTGGGCCCCCTGGCCTACCAGCCTATCCCCTTCAGTCAGTCAGGCAACCCTGTTATGAGCACTGTTGCCTTCCTGGCCTCTGTCGTCGATCCTCGAGTCGCCTCTGCTGCTGCGAAGTCGGCCCTAGGTAATGTGGAGGGGTCCTGGCCTCTTTGGTTTGAAAGGCTGGTTACTCAGACCTTGAAAGACCCTCAAGTTTGGCTGCCCTACTGGCACTGTCTGCCGCTGGCGTCCGCTCAGGCACCTGTCGAGCTCCATGCTGGCCTAGAGGAAGAGATGGGCTTCTGAGGCAGCTTTCACAGGGACAGCCAAAATGGCCTGCCTGCCCCTGCCCCCAGCCTTGTCCTCTCTGGATCTTGCAGAAGAGTTCTCCAAAATGAAGGAAGAAGTGCCCACAGCCTTGGTGGAGGCCCACGTTCGGAAAGTGGAGGAGGCAGCCAAAGTGACAGGCAAGGCTGACCCAGCCTTCGGTCTGGAGAGCAGCGGTATCGCAGGAACCACCTCTGACGAGCCTGAGCGGATCGGTGAGGACTGCTGGGTTCCCAGAGTTTTCCCCTTTGACCGAGAGCCCCCGCCACTTGGTGACCCCGTGCCATCCCTGCCTCGCCTTGTCCTCAGAACACAAGACCAACGGCGGGAACTGGTGGGGGTTTTCTCTTCCCCAGAACTCCCTCTTAGGAGCTGTGGCTCCCTGCCAACCCTCGCACTAAGATTTTGGCTAGGAGAGTGGGCTTTCGGGAAAGCGATCCTGGGACAGCCTCTGCATCAGACATTTCCCATTTTCTCTTTCCCCTGGACCCAGAGGAGAGCGGGACCGACGAGGCGCGGGCAGAGGGCCAGGCCACGGAGGAAAAGAAGGAGCCCAAGGTGCAGCAGGAATGAGCTGGGCTGGGAGGGTGGAGAGGCTGGGCGTGGCAGCATGGGGAGGGGAGTCATAATCACTTCCCAGACTGGCCCCTGTGTCAGGACCAGCCAACCTGATGCCATCTACTTTTCTTTCACTGGTACCTCAGGAACCCCGAGAAGGAGTTGGGGCTGCCGAAGAAGAAACAAAGGAGAAAACCAGCGAGGTCCCCAAGAAGGACGAAGAGAGAGGGAAACAAGGTGACAGCGAGAAGGAATCAGAGAAGAGCGACGGGGACCCCATAGGTGAGGCTTCCAGCATGGTAGTTGGGTGTCCAGAGGACGGAAGTGGGCAACAGCCCTAACCCTACCTTCTTCTTGGCCCAGTTGACACGGAGAAGGAGAAGGAGCCAAAGGAAGGGCAGGAGGAAGTGCTGAAGGATGTGGTAGAGTCAGAGGGGGAGAGGAAGACGAAGGTGGAGCGGGACATCGGCGAGGGCAATCTGTCCACCGCTGCCGCTGCTGCTCTGGCCGCCGCCGCAGTGAAGGCCAAGGTGAGGACCAGGGTCCCGGAAGACGCCACCACCTTCTCTGATCTCATGACCCCTGCGGGAAATGCTTCCCCACTTGCTTCCATAACGCTGACCTGTTTCCTTCTCAGTTTGACCTGAGAGGGAGAGTTGATCATCTCTTCTCAAAGCAATTTGAAGCTTTTTGCCATGAGGCCTGGTTTTATTTTTTTTTTTTTTTTTTTTTTTTTTTTTAAATATTTTATGTATTTTGACAGACAGAAATCACAGGCAGGCAGAGAGAGAGGAAAGGAAGCAGGCCCCCGGCTGAGCAGAGAGCCCGATGCGGGGCTCGATCCCAGGACCCTGAGATCACGACCTGAGCCGAAGGCAGAGGCTTAACCCACTGAGCCACCCAGGCGCCCCGAGGCCTGGTTTTATCCTCTTGTTATTTGACCTTGTCTTATCTTTTTTCACTCTTTTTTTTTTTTTCATGTACTTTTAAGAATGTGAAGCCTTTGCTACTCTGTGGGCTGTGACCACAGACATTTTTTCTTTTTTCTTTTTTTTAAAGATTTTATTTACTTATTTGACACACAGAGAGAGAAATCACAAGTAGGCAGAGAGGCAGGCAGAGAGAGAGGGAGAAGCAGGCTTTCTGATGAGCGGAGAGCCCGATGCGGTACTCGATCCCAGGACCCTGAGATCATGACCCAAGCCAAAGGCAGAGGCCTAACCCACTGAGCCACCCAGGCGCCCGACAGCCAGTTCTTTCTTAAAACTTGCCAGCCCCCGCCTTACCGCTCTGTCCCAGCCCACCTCCAGTGGGCCCCTCCCGCTCACACAACACCCTCTCTGCCTTCCCTAGCACCTGGCCGCTGTGGAGGAGAGGAAGATCAAATCGCTGGTGGCCCTGCTGGTGGAGACCCAGATGAAAAAGTTGGAGATCAAACTTCGGCACTTTGAAGAGTTAGAGACCATCATGGACCGGGAGCGGGAGGCAGTGAGTACCATCCCCTGGGGGCCTGTGGAGCCCAGGGCCACACCTTGACACCCAACGGGGGCTGTGTTTAGAGGGTGGGTGAGCAGCAGTGGCAGGAGACTGAGAGTGACAGGGCTTCACGGCTGAGGAGAAGGCGCTCGCCCCGGACAGTATAGGACAAATGGCCTACTGGTGAAACCTGGAACCTCAGGTCCCACGGAATGTTGACATTCTGGGGCAGAAATTCTAGTTAGTTTCTCCATTGCCTCATGTCCAGGTCCTTGACCGTGTTTGATGTACCGTGGACTTTCAGTAAATAAGTATTTGTTGAGCCATCGAGTAGGTTTAACGGATGATGAGAGGGAAGGGGCTTCAGATCCAGAAGGTGAACTTGGTAAGGGGATGGGAGGGACAAGGTATTGAACCATTTTGTTTCTGAGATGATATAAAAAGAAATGCAAGACAGGGATCCTAACAGAACCTGCGGTTTAATTGGAGACATCCAATATTCAGTAAGGAGGCATCTAAAACAGTGAATGCTTAAGGTATCTGACAAATTCAGATTAAAAGTCCTGAGAGATAACAAAATAAAGGCAAAGCTCAGAGGCTAAAGAGTTGATCTGTGATGGCTTCCTAAGAATGGTGAGTATTTAGGCAATTTTGAGGGAAGAAAAGAACATGAGTTGACAGGAACTGGAGGCATTTTCCAAATGAAAATAATGACAGAGGGGCGCCTGGGTGGCTCAGTTGGTTTAGTATCTGCCTTCAGCTTAGGTCATGATGTCTGGGTCCTGGTATTGAGCCCCTCATCGGGCTCCCTGCCCTGGGGGAAGCATGCTTCTCCCTCTCCCTCTGCCTGCCGCTCCTCTTGCTTGTGCTCTCTTCCTCTCTCTCTGACAAATAAATAAAATCTTAAAAAAAATAAAAAAAGAAGAAGATAATAACAGAGGGCACCTGGGTGGCCCAGCTGGTTAAGTGCCTACCTTTGGTTCAGGTCATGATCCCAGGGTCCTGGGATTGAGTCTCACGTTGGACTCCTTGTTCTGTGGGGAGCCTGCTTCTCCCTCTCCCTCTGCCTGCCGCTCCCTCTGCTTGTGAGCTCTCTTTCTCTCAAATAAATGAGTAAAATCTTTAAAAAAGAGAAGAAACAAATGACAGATTCAGAGCTCTGGAGCTGGAATGAGTAAGGGCTCCTACTAGGTGAACTCCACTGCAGTGAGAAGTCATGCAGGCAGCCAGAAGATCGGGTGCTGGGGGTTGTGGTGGGGAGGACAGGGCAGGGCCCAGGAAGCCCAAGCATGAGGTCTGCATCTGCATTTGGTGCCGGTACTGACCAGGAGAGACAGGGTGTGTTGGAGGGCGGAGCAGGGGGCAGGGTTTTATGCACATGGGTAATGGGTAACAGTACTCACTTGGACCCGGCAGCTGGAGTATCAGAGGCAGCAGCTCCTGGCCGACAGACAAGCTTTCCATATGGAGCAGCTGAAGTATGCAGAGATGAGGGCCCGGCAGCAGCACTTCCAGCAAATGCACCAACAGCAGCAGCAGCCCCCGCCAGCCCTGCCCCCGGGCTCCCAGCCGGTCCCACCTGCAGGCACTGGGCCGCCTGTGGTTCACAGCCTGGCTATGGCTCCAGCCTCTGTCGCCCCTGCTCCTGCTGGCGGTGGGGCTCCCCCCGGAAGCTTGGGCCCCTCTGAACAGATTGGGCAGGCAGGGTCAGCCGCGGGGCCACAGCAGCAGCAACCAGCTGGAGCCCCCCAGCCTGGGGCAGTCCCACCAGGGGTACCCCCCCCTGGACCCCATGGTAAGTGATGGTTTCTGGAACTCTTGCTGACCAGGGGTGGGGTTGAGGGCCTCTGGGTGAACATTCCTATCTCCCACCTCAAAAGGGATACAGGGCAGGACTAGAGACTTCTGCAGATGGACTCACCTCTGTGACATCCCTGAGCCAACAGGGGTCCCTCCCCAGGGCCAGGCCTTGGAGGTTTTGTTCTAAGGATTTACCACTGAGTCTGTCAGGCAAATGGGTGCTGGGGCGTGGCTAGAGCATCCTGGCTGTGTGAGTGAGTCAAGAAGGGAGATTTTCTGCCTCTCAGCTTCTTGGTCTCTTCTCTTTCTTCCCAGGCCCCTCACCGTTCCCCAACCAACAAACTCCTCCCGCAATGATGCCAGGGGCAGTGCCAGGCAGCGGGCACCCAGGCGTGGCGGGTAATGCTCCTTTGGGTTTGCCTTTCGGCATGCCGCCTCCTCCTCCTCCTCCCGCTCCATCCGTCATCCCATTTGGTAGTCTAGCCGACTCCATCAGTATTAACCTGCCCCCTCCTCCTAACCTGCATGGGCATCACCACCATCTCCCGTTCGCCCCGGGCACTCTCCCCCCACCTAACCTGCCTGTGTCCATGGCGAACCCTCTACACCCTAACCTGCCGGCGACCACCACCATGCCATCTTCCTTGCCTCTCGGGCCGGGGCTCGGATCCGCCGCAGCCCAGAGCCCTGCCATTGTGGCAGCTGTTCAGGGCAACCTCCTGCCCAGTGCCAGCCCACTGCCAGGTGAGAAGGGTCCTGGAGGGAGAAGGGTGAGGGAGAGGGGTCCACATGGAGGGACGGGGCCGGGGGGCAGGTAGGGGAAGGGCTTAGGTAATAGAACTTCCACCTTCCACCATCCTTTTTGAACGCTCGCTTTGGTAAATTAGAACACAGGGGGAAGGGCCTCTCTGGCTGTCCTCTGCCATTCCCCACCCCGGCAGCCGCCACCTCTAGGATGACGTTGGGGCCTTTCACTGGTGGGTCACGGAGGAGTCCTAAGGCACAGCGTCTCAGTTGTAAACTTGAAAAACAGCTACCTGTTTGCATGATGACTGGCACCCCCTTGCTTGTTCCCATCACGTTCAAATGCCCCATAGAGAGAGTTCCCTTGGGGGCAGGAAGATTTGGGGTGTTTCAGTTTTCTTGCTGTGAGGTGGGAGAGAGCGCTGGGGGAAGGCTGCCTCGGTCACCTACCCACCCATTGCATGCGTGCTCCGTCCTGTTTGTCTTTGGTGGCCTGGGTCCGGACCCCTCCGCTGCCCACCTGGCTGATTCCTCTTCCTTCTCTCCACAGACCCAGGTACCCCCCTGCCTCCAGATCCCACGGCCCCGAGCCCAGGCACAGTCACCCCTGTGCCACCTCCACAGTGAGGAGCCAGCCAGACCTCTCTCTCTCACCCCCTATGGAGATCAAGTTTCCAGGAACAGCCCTCTCCCCACCACTGGGACCCTTCCCCAGCCTGGAGAGTTCATCACTACGTAAGGAAAGCTCCTCCTGCCCCTCCAAAGCCCCCACCATGCCTGGCAGAGGCGTGCATTTTTATATCGGATTATTCAAGGACTTCTGTTTAAAAGATATTTCTAATGTCTGGGAGAGAGGATAGGATGGGGATGCTGCCCTCAAAGAAAGGGCTGGGGAAAGGTGTTTATACAAGGTTCTGATTAACCACTTTTAAGGGTGCACCCCTCAAAACTACTGCATTTTTTATGGATGAAAAAAAAAAAAAACCGAAGCCCTTTAAAGGAAGTAGAGAGATATAAAAAAGCCACATTGGAGCTCCCTCCACCTACTTTAAAAAAAAAAAAAAAATTCCATTTTTTGGAGGGAGGTGACAGGAAAGGGGATTTAAGGTTTCTGGGAGAGAGCTCTGGGGATAGAATAGGGTGCAGAGTCTGTCTCCTCCAGCCCCTTGTTAGTGCCCGAAGCAACTCCCAAACTCCCTCGGCCACCCCATCCCCAGTCTATTCCTACTGATCTCTACTGCTGCCTCCTCAGTGTCACTGTTTTAGGCCACCCCAGCTCAGCTGATGACCCCTTTGCCCCTGAATGTCAGTTTTGTGTTTTTAAAAGTCACCTGCGTAGTTGATGTCAGCGTATGTGTATTTGGTGGGGAAACGTATTTTGGGGATTCCTGTGATAGGTAATAGAGGAAGAAAGAGCACTGTTCCTCCTCCCTGGGCCCGGTCCCTGGGCTCCTAGAAGACATGGGAGAGGGGAGCTAGAGAAGATGGGGAATTGTAAAAACCTGAGTTTTTAAAAAAGCACTTAAGCACCTCCTTCTTATTACTTGGTGGGTCACCCCTCTAACCTCTTCCACCAAGATCCTCAGAACCTTGACTGGTAGCTAGGGGTTCCCTGGGACTTGGGGACAGTGGAGGAGGGGTGCCCGACCCAGGGTAGTGCCTACCCCCAGCTTGCAGCTTGGCTCTGCTCCCTGGATTCCACTGCCTCCCCTACCACCTTTCCCTTCTTCATCCTTGATGTGAAGGCAGCCAGGACCCCAGGCCTCCCACCAGCTCTCCCTGGTCCCTCCCACCAGGCCTTTGTTCCTCATGTCCCAGTGTTTCTCTTCCTCTGCGTCTTGGCACCTTTCTTCTGTTCAAGGTTATCTGTAAATTTTCTTTTTTTTTTTCTTTTCTTTTCCCTTTTTTCATTTTTTTTTTTTTTTTTTTTTATAAATTAATTTGCTTTCAGTTCCATCTTGTGAATGCTTCTGTGTTCTCTGACCTGTGGCTATCAGGCAGGGGGATTTGGACTGGGGCAGCCTTCCCGGAGTCCTTCCCAGGGGCATTCGCCTGGGCTGGAGAGGCACTGGGCCAGCCACTGGGACACAGCCATTAGGCCTCTCTCTGCAATGGGCTGCAGGCAGCACAACCGTGAGGACTGTGCCCTGGGGTGTGGGAGCCAGGCAGAGGTGCTCACCTGCCCTAAAAATAGCTGAGACTTGGAAGAACGTCCCCACAACCTAGAGATTTTACATATTTATCCTCGCCGAAGTAAGGGCTTCATTCCTTTCCTTATTAAGGCGGGAAGAAGGCAGGCATTTCACAATTTGTGTTATGAAGTGACAGGCGTGGGCAGTGCTAACAAAGGCCTGGCTTTTGCTCCATCATACACTCCCTGGGCTTTCCCCACAAGAGGCCACCAGTGCTTGGGAGGATGAGGGCTGGGTTGAACCAGCTGGAGGACTAGGAGGACCTCCTGGTGGAGACAGCACCGAGCATGGTCAGCCTTGGTCCTAAGGGTATGTCTGGCTTCCTTAATCCCCCAGGGGGTAGCCTTTGTGGCATCAATGAATGGAGCCAGCAGTCTTTAAATGACACCAAGACGGATTCTACAAAACCCTTCTTCCCCAAGCTTTCCCAGCCCCTGGCCTAGGACCCTGGATGGTCTCTCCTGCCCTTCACCCTGCTCAGGAAGGAAAGTAGAACCATACTTAGGGCACAGAGCAAGTTTATTTGGTGACTGCTGACAGCAAATATTATCCAAGAGACAAGCTGGCAGAGGTGCTGTGACAAGAGGACCTAGGACGCATTTGGGGCTACATGCAGTCTCACGCAGGGGAAGGCACGGGGCTTGGGCACACCAGGAACATCCTCAGCCATTCAGCACCATACGGACAAGCTCTGTGGATTGGAGAGAGGGATGAGCCAGGGAGGAGGGCCGCGGGGAGGGGTCCACCAGGGGCCAGGAGACCACAGGACCACGAAGGTAGCCTAGGAGTGCGCCCGCAGAAACCAACCCTGGCTTTGCGGAGGAGCCACCTTGATCTGCCCAGTTCTCTCGGCCCCCAGCTCCCCCCGCACCCGCTATTAGTTCCTCCACCCCACCCTGAGCAGCGAGAACACAGCAGGAGGCAGGAAAGTTCTTAACTACACCTACAGCTACTGTCAGCCATTGGCAGGAGAAGACAGAGGTTTGGGTTAGGGTACCTCCAAGCTGCCCAGCAGAAGAAAGAAGAAAAGACTAGTCAGCTCCAGCAGCACAACAGGGCAGGCAACCAACCCCCCTATGCCAACCACCTGTGCCCCAGGGCCAGAGGATCACCCCTAGGCAAGACCAGAACAGGCTGGTGTGAGCTCCCAGACACCAGCACCTTGGGCCCTATAAGCAAAACCTCAGAGCCCATTCGGAGAAAAGGAGGTACCACACCCCCAGGCTGTCTTCCTCTTTGAGGAACCCCTCCCCTTCCCAGTCAGCTCCATGCACAAACATGCTAGGAGGAAGTCAGATGGTAGTAGGGCAAGGGCAGGGGCTAGAGAGCAGAGGTTGGGCAGAAAAACACTGGGGAGGGGGCAACTAGAGAAGGGGAGGCTGGGAGGAGCCGTACCCGCCCCATGGGCCCGTCACCCCGACAGGATATGCCTCACAAACGCTGCAGGAAGGAAGAGACATTCGTGGTGAAGACAAGACACAGACGTGGGGTGAAGGGGTCAGGTGATGGAGGAACAGACATTCCCTTTGACTTCCCATTCCTTCCCGCCTCCCAACCCCCTTTCCACATTACCCCTTCCTTTCCTGTCATGTTCCCATGGCCTCCCACTCCTGGGCTGGGCTGGGCCCTGCCCCTTGCCTCCGGGTTCTTTTTGGAGCCCAGGGACAGGGAGAGCCCCAAACGCTGGGGGTGACCTGCCTAGACAACTTCGTCCACGAGAGCCCCAATTCATCCCTCACCTTCATAGTTGATACAACCGTTGCTGTCCTCGTGCCCTGCCACCAGCATCTCTACTTCTTCCTCAGTCATCTTCTCACCTGTAGAGAGAGGAAAAAAATGCATTTTGGGGACTGGGTGGCAGGCATGTATCAGGTGGCACCACCACTCCAGGAGCCAGGGTAGAGCCTTACCCAGGGTGACAAGAACATGCCGGATTTCAGCACCCATGACGGTGCCATTCCCCTCCTTGTCAAACACCCGAAGGCCTTCGACATAGTCCTCATAAGTGCCCTGGTCCTTGTTCTTGGCCACAGTCTGCAGCATGGGCAGGAAGTGTTCAAAGTCCAGCACCTTCACATTCATCTCTGCCATAAAGGAGGCGGAAGGAAAATCACGCAGATTCTTGGGACTGAGGACATGATAGGGACCACGAGTGAGGAGGTGGCTGCCACTCAAAGCAGGAGAAATCTGTTGGGTTTGCTAGCTGAGATAAACCTGCCTGAGTTCTGGGCCTATGCAGATAAAGGGAAGCTCTCAGCTGAAGAGCTGTAGGCCCATCACCACACTGAGAAATTGTCCGCAAGGACCCTCACCATCACTCTTGGGGTTCCCCAGGACCTTGAGCACCTCGGCGTTCGTGGGGTTCTGGCCCAGGGCCCTCATCACGTCCCCACACTGGCTGTACAGGATCTTGCCATCCCCTGTTCGGTCAAACAGCTGAAAGGCCTCCTTGAACTCTGAAGATTCAGATATACATCAGCACTAAGCATATGGCAGGTTAACCCCCCCCCAACCCCTTCTGCCCATTCAACTTTGATCATGCTGAGGAAACCAGGTATTTGTACCACTGTACACCCAAGTCCACTAAGAGGGCCTAGTGTCCCTGCCTCCCAACACCGGTGTCCCACATAATGACACAGCTTTCCTCCCTCCCTGGGCAGAACTGTCATTCACATGCCCCCCTGCCTACAGCAAGCCCGCCCAACTGCCTCACTACTCTTACTAAGGGCAGGAATTTGCCACCGCCCTGTCTGGGGCCTGTCCTTATAAGGAAGTGGGAGCAGCAGCCTGGGACTGGGGTCATCCCAGCCTGATACTTCCCACCCCTCCTGTACAGAAAGAGACCTTCAGAGGGTACAGCTATGAAATATCCTCAGCAAATCCCCCTGTCCCCATTTTCACAAGATTCCAGGTCACTGCTTTTTACAATCTTCACAGTTCCAAGCTGGGGGCGGGGGGGGGCGGGGGGGGGCGCGGGGTGTTGTCACAGGAGGAAAAAAGAGGCAGAAGCTGATTAAGGGACAGAGGAGCACAGGCAACTTAATACACCCTCCCCACATCCCACACACAACAGGCATTAGGTGACCAAGTTGTTTCACATACCCACACCACCTAAAACTCACCCGGGGCTTGGGGCTCGGATCTAGAGTGGAAGGGGAGGGAGGAAGAAAGAGTGAGAAAAGAAAATGGAGGATCCAGAAAGCGGGAGAAGGGAATTCGGTAAGTACTTCCCTGGGGGCGCTGAAGAGATGACAGGTTGGGGTTAGGAGGTAGGTGCTAGAAGGCGGGGGTCCCTCTCCCTCAACATGACCTCAGTAGGGGTCAGAGATTACTTACCTGCAGTCTGGTCCTCGGTGAAATCACACTGCTCAGGGAAGAGGGGAGCAGTCAGCATCTGAACCCCAAGCTTCTATCCCAGTCCCACAAACTGAACCACAAACTCCTGTTCCAAGCTGGGGACTCGCTTTCCGACAGGACAAGACCCCCAAACTTTCCAACCCCACCCCCGACCTTCCAGGCCCTCAGCTTCCCTTTGCAACCCCCCACCCCCGACTTCCCGCCTCTCGCCCCAAATCCCGCTCATCGTTCCAGGACCCAGGCCCCACCATCTTGACCGCTCCGCTCCGCGGGACCTTTCCCTGCAGTAATGGCTCCGGTTCCCAGCCCAACCCTAGTCTTAGTACGTCCCAATGACGTCAGTCTCAGATGATCCAGCCAATAGGAGTCCTGGCCTGGCTTTATGCAGATAACTTCGCTATATTAGTAATGAGGTGGGCGGGGCCCGCCGCTGCTTCCTTCGGCTTATCCCTACCTGGCTAGGAGGAAACCGTAGAAGCGGATCGAGTGGGGCGCGGAGAGCCTGCTACTCGGTCCAGCAGGAAGATCAGAGGATATCGGATTGGATATCGGTCACTGCCCCCTTCCTTCCTCCCTCCCCCACCTCGGAAGAAAGCAACAGTCGGACGCCTAGTGAGGAATCGTCTCTTTATTTGGAAACAATAGGTGGCCTCCTAGCGGCAGGAACGTGCTTCCGCCTGCCGGAGAGGAGGGGGGGTGGGGGTGGGGCAGTGTCCGACCCCCACCGCATCTGTGGAAAAACATGAAAGTTGCCAAGGCCGGTCGCTCGCGCGCAGCAGGACGTGAAAACGCACTTCCCTGCTTTCCTGCCTTGGCTGAGGAAAGGAAAGGAAACTTGCCTCTCGGGGAGTGGGGAGGGAGGAGCCCTACCTGTAGGAGCTCAGACGCTTAGGATGTGCTTCAGGAAGGCTGCAGAGAGGAGGCAAGAGGGGTTCAGAAGCGGGCCCTTGGATAATCCATCTGATTTTAGACAATCTAGGCCTCGGGTGTCCACAGACCGCGAGCCTTCCTCCCCTTCTTTCCTGTCCCTTTTGCTTCGCTGGCCCCTCACCTTCATAGTTGATGCAGCCATTGCTGTCCTCATGTCCTGCCAGAACAGTCTCCACCTCCTCTTCAGTCATCTTCTCTCCTGAGCCCCAAGACATAGCATTTTAGTCCCTGCCCTCCATCCCTCACCAACCAGGCCTCTCTCTCCTAGGTGGTACTTTCTCTTCTCCCACCCTTGGAAACTTGCTCATGGCAACAGAACCCCAAAGGAATCCCCTCCTTGTAATGGTAACAGCTAGAAGCTGTCCATGGATCTTGTTTTCCATTTCACCTGCACTAGCACCTGGTGAAAGCTTTCACAGAGGGAAAGTGAATTCCAGAGGGTTAAGGGGCTACCAGATCACAGAGCACAAGCATCTCTTCCACAACAGAAAATCAGGTTTTCCACCTCATCTTCTTTCCTCTGTCCTTTGGGAGGCATCTGCATCTACCCCCACTTTACCTCCTGCAGGAAGAAGCCCTTCAGATTCTGCCGCCATGGCTCTGACCTTCTCAGTCTCCTGCCCATGACCTATAGGCCGATAATCCTTCCCTGGCTCTGCCTACTTGGCTAACCTTGGTCCACCCCCTCCTCTCCAACCCACAGGAGTTCTGGTCCCTGCCTTACCCAGGGTGGTAAGGACATGTCTGAGCTCTGCTCCCATGACTTTGCCATTCCCCTCTTTGTCAAACACCCGAAGCCCTTCCAGGTAGTCCTCATATGTGCCTTGGTCCCGGTTTTTGGCTACGGCCTGGAGCATGGGCAGGAAAGTCTCGAAGTCCACACGCCGGGACTTCAGCTCTAATGATTGAAAAGAGGAGGGAAAGGTCAGTGCAGTGTCACCTTGGACCCAGCTCCCAACCCTACCACGTAGGCCTTCATCCTGTTCAACATTCAGTTTGTTTTTCTAGCCGCGTTTGATAGTTTTTGAAGTCCTGAAACCCACCCCAGCATCCTCTGTCACCTTGCCAACATTCCTCCTTTCCACCACCACACTGAAAACCCGCAATGTTCCAGGCGTCCCCCTCACCATCACTTTTGGGGTTCCCCAGGACCTTGAGCACCTCGGCGTTCGTGGGGTTCTGGCCCAGGGCCCTCATCACATCCCCACACTGACTGTACAGGATCTTGCCATCCCCTACTCGGTCAAACAGCTCAAAAGCCTCCTTGAACTCTGAAGTATAAGCAAAGGTCAGTATTGGGACCAGGGGTTCCCATCGCCACCCCTCCCCCACCCCTGACAGAAAGGAGATTCAGAAACTATGTGATAGAGCTGGGCAGATTAGGGAACCCAAAGACCACTAGTGTGGAAGTTTTCAAGGTTGGGACCGGAGTCAGGGGAAGAGAAAGAGGATCTGATCAGGGGCTTGGGACTAGACAGTGGAGCTTAAGGGACCAGCTTCTCCTCACCCTCCAGCTGGTCCTTGTTAAACTCGATCTGTGGAAGAAAAGAGCAGGTGAGGAGGGATGACAGGGCTCATTCAATCTGTCTCCAGCACTCCTCTCAACCAACTGGCAGCCACTCTTGGGGAGGGGCCCAACGAGACCAGGCTGGGAGCCCAGCCACCTCAGTCCCATTCCCAGCTCTGGACCTTGGGAGAATCCCAAGAGGAGGAATTATGGGGGGGAGGGTTTCCTGGGAACAGGGTTAATCCCATGCCACCTGTTTCCCTCCCTCCAGTGCCCTGAGCTCTGCATCCCTCACATAACTGGGGGTTGAACAAAGGCTAAATTTACCCCTGGCCCCCAGCTGTGATTGTCTAACAAGTCTGTCCTCTTCAGCCTTCCCTCCTGGGGTTCAGAGCTGTGGCTTTTAGAATTGAACAGTCAGCCAGGCACAGGCACAAGCTCCCTCTCTTCACCTTGAAACCGTCCTCAGAACCCAGATGTTCCCCATCTCACAGGTCCCTGCTTCTGGCAGGGGGGTCAGTGAGAATGTGTGTACATACGCACACACATGTTATAGGTTAGAGGGAGAGAACAAAAAAGAACAGCAGAGTCATAAGCCTGGATGCTTCCAAATGGCGGGGGGCAGGGCGGGGGACTAAGAGGAATCTCTAGTATCTGCTGGTGCTCACTGATTCCCTGTTTTCTAGATACCCCCTCATCTCCTAGGCTGTTTCCCACCCTGTATCATCCCTTCCAAATTCTTTCTTCACCTTCCCAGAACTCACCACCACTTTGGAGAGATCGATGGGGGGCTCCTGGGTTTTCTGAAGGGCTGGAGGGGCAGCTGGAGCTGGCTCAGCCTTGGTCTTGGCTGAAGGGGCTCCAACTGCGGGTTTGGCAGCAGGTTTGGCAATAGAGGGTCCTGCCGGTTTCTTCATAGGAACATCCTTCTTGGGAGGCATGATGTCCAGTGGCCAAAGGACAGTGTGCCGATGGGGGCACCCATCTCTGTTTAAATAGCCAGGGAGTCTGGGATGTCAAGGGGCGGGGGCAGGGGCAGGGAGCCAGTTGGCAGTGGGGAGGGTGAGATAGAGGAGAGATATGCTGGCCTGCCCTGGACTCCTATGGTTCAGGACTCCTGTCCCAAGGTCTTCTCGCTTCTGTTCACTTGGCCCCAAATGCTGGCCAGAACAATGGCCCCTTTGGGGGCAGGGGAAGGAAGCCAGAGATGGCCCAGAATGAGGGAGTTAACCTCCAGGATAAGGATAGGATGTTTGCCAGTGACAGACACTGACATAGGGGTGAAGCAAAGAAGAGGATGCAGGCATTCCAGGCCTCAACCCCCTGACACAGAGTAGCCCTTTTTTCTAGCAGCTTTAGATTCTTGAAGGCTGAGGCAGGGAGGGGGAACTTGTGAACTGGGATTGTTAAAGGAGTCTGGGAGGGGCACCTGCTTAGCTCAGTCAGTAGAACATGCGACTCCTATCTCAGAGTTGTAGGTTCAGGCCCCACATTGCGTGTGCAGACTACTAAAAAATAAAATCTTAAAAAAAAAAAAAAGTGGGGTCTGGGAGCAGTGAAAGGTGAAAAGAATAAGCAGTTCCTCCACTCCCCTCCGACCACGATTGAGGAACAGGGGTAGTTGACCCCATAGACTAATAATCCCCCAAATTTACAGTCCCTGCTGCCTTCCCTCACAGCCCAGAACTGGAATTGTGCACAATATAGATAAAGAATAGTAACAGAAAGAGGAGTGTGACACCCCCATTGTCTCCTGTTCCCAGTATTGTATTAAGGGTAAGGGGTGGGGGCAAGGATCAGGTTTACTGCCCACCACCCATACTCCCAAGGAAGGAACCCTTTTCCACAAGCCCATGGTCATTCAGGTCAGACAAAGGTAGGGTGCCTGCTGAATATGCAGCTGAATTTGCAGGGACTCACTCTGTGGTGGCACCTGAGGGGAAGGGCAGGAGGCCCGGAGAGGCAAAGGGCCTAAATCCTAAAATCTCTAATCCAAAAGGATGTGGGAGGTCCAATGGGCTCCAAGGGTACTTACCCCTCAACCAGAGAATAATAAAAACTCTGACACTGGCCCCAGGTCCCAAACCTTACAGGGGGACACCAGGGTTGGGTCTAAGTCTGAGGTGGTTGGGAGAGGGGGGAGGTTGCTGGCTACTTTTGTTCTAGGGAAAAGGAAGGAAAGGATTTAGGCAGCATTCTGAGTAAGATAGTAGTGATTCCCCTTAGACCCTGGGGTTCAGAGTGGATGATCTGTCTTCCACTTGCAAAAATGCGTCTGAATCTCATTACTGAACATTGTCCCATTTTAGAAAAATCAGAATCATTCCACCCTCCCAGAATACATCACACACACACGCACACACACCCACACACACGCACGCGCACGCACGCACGCACGCACACCTTAAATCAAGCTTAAATAATGGAAAGAGTCCCTCCCCAGCTCGCAAAAACTCACCCTGCGGGGTCCAGGTAAGGGTGGAGGCGGGGCGCTGGGAGGAGGCTGCGGGCCCCTAAGGGTTAACTCCAGAGGCCTCGGAGCATGCCGGGAGTCGTAGTCCTCGAGCTCCCGCGGGCTCACGGGAGACGCAGCTGTTTAGCAGGAGGAGGACACCCAGGCGGTGGCTTCCGGCAGGTGGGAGCGGTTGGTGACTCAGGAAGTTTTGGCGCACTTCTTGTCCCGGAACTAAAAGGCAATGCTCAAGTTATAGTCCCCTCCCCTGACCCTAAAAGCGTGTGGGGGGCCCCCAGGATATCTCCCTTGCCCAGCCGTGAGTTCCCCAGTGCGGACTGGGATATTTTCTCCGAATCGGCTTGTGGGAGAACGCCGGACCAGGGGGCGGGCCGAAGACACCGCGGGCCGGGTGGAAGGCGTAGTGGGGTGCACTCAGCGCCCCGGCTTAGCTTACTCTCGCGGTTTGGTAGAAGAGAGCAGAGGTCACAGAGTTGTTATGGGACTTGGAACAATAACTCCAAAGTGTTTCTTTTTCTTCTCTCCTTTTATTTAAATGAGCTAGTAGTTGAAATCATTGTTAAGATTTGGGATTAAGCTTGGTCCCCTACCCCAGTTTCTCCCAAGTTGAGGTTTCTCCTTACCGCGGTCGGGACTTCACGGGTCCTCCTGGAAAGGAGGCTTGGCACTCCAGCCCTTTCAGTCTGTGACATCTCTGCTAGCCTTGGACATCTCATTCCCCAAACCATTATCAGAGGTTCCCTGCCCTGTGCTGGGAGGGAACCAACTGGTCAGGCCCTGGGTCAGTAAATGCCGCGCATTTGCTACCTGGGCAGGTGTGCAGGCAGAGGTTCGGAGTAGAAAGCCCGTGCGAGCTTGGGAGGGTGAAGCATAAATAAACTTGATGGGCACTAAGTGATGTTTGCTGGTTGGGGGAAGCTGCTCGGAAGAGTAGAAATCTAAGCAACTATCCCCAGAAGCCTCCACCGAGCCCTTACCGCTCCAGGGGCTAAATTATCTCAGGCAGCAAAGGGGGAGCCAAAGAGAAGGGCTCACACCACTCTGTTTATATTGGAACCCAGTTTCTACTAGGTATTTGCTGGTAACCAACAAGTGTAGTTACCTCTGTGTGTCTCAGTTCCTCCATCTGTAAAATAAGGATAGTAGTAGCTAGCTCATAAGGCTGTTGGGAGGAGGAGATCTGTTAATATTTGTAAAATAGAATGGGGCATGGCACAGAGTAAGTAGTGAATAAGTGTGAAATAAATTTCCTTTACTCTTCCCAACATATGAAGTTGCTGGTTTTTCCCCATTTTCTACCCTTAAACGATCACTGGACCTGAAGAAATGGAGCAAGAAGAAATATGAGAACATAAGTGTTTGGTTAGGAGGCTGGGGAAGAGCTGTATCACAAATGCCTTTTTGTGTCTTTCATCATGTTAGCAGTAGTTGATTTGGAAAATGTGGTTTATCTGATTTTTCTTCTTCCCTCTTCCCCTTGATCTAGCTGTAG
Source organism: Mustela putorius furo (assembly GCF_011764305.1). Taxonomy (NCBI): domain Eukaryota; kingdom Metazoa; phylum Chordata; class Mammalia; order Carnivora; family Mustelidae; genus Mustela; species Mustela putorius. The sequence continues at coordinate 1,685,750 of NW_025422127.1, read as the reverse complement.
CCCTCTTTTGGCACTTTGTCAAGTAGAAGCGGTTATAGCATCATCTGACTGCCTAGCATTTTTTTTTTTTAAGATTTTATTTATTTATTTGACAGATCACAAGTAGGCAGAGAGGCAGGCAGAGAGAGAGAGAGGAAGGGAAGCAGGCTCCCTGCTGAGCAGAAAGCCCGATGCGGGGCTCGATCCCAGGACCCTGGGACCCTGGGACCCTGGGACCCTGGGACCCTGGGACCATGACTTGAGCCAAAGGCAGAGGCTTTAACCCACTGAGCCACCCAGGCGCCCCACTTCCTAGCATTTTTTTCTGCTTTATAAAGAAGTAGTGCAAAGAGAAAACATGAAGACTCTTGGCAAACAGATTGGAGAATTTCCTTTGTTCTTCGTACTATTTTTTTTTAATCATAAATAATGCAAACTATACTGAACATGATCTTAACCAGGCATAGGTGATTTCTTCAACATGTGTGGATTTTGGATTTTCTGTGACAAATGCCTCTCTCCTCTCTCCACACATAGCATTTGACTTGTAAGTTTTTAGGGATTACATATTTATTCTAATATTAGTTTCAACATAGAATAATTAGAAAGGGCACATCTTTAAAAGTAAAAGAAAAATACACATTAAAAACCTAAGAGAGGGGCGCCTGGGTGGCTCAGATAGGTATCTGCCTTCAGCTTAGGTCATGATCCCAGGGTCCTGGGATTGAGCCCTGCATCTGGTTCTTTGCTCAGCGGGGAGTTTGCTTCTCCCTCTCTCTCTCCACTGTTACCCCTGCTTGTGCTCTCCCACTCTTTCGAATAAATAAATAAAATCTTAAAAAAAAAAAAAAAACTAAGAGCACAGGGTCGCCTAGGTGACTCAATCAGTTGAGCATCCGTTGAGCATCTGACTTGATTTTGACTCTCTTTAAGATCTCAGGGTTGTGGGGCACCTGGGTGGCTCAGTGGTTAAGCCTCTGCCTTTGGCTCAGGTCATGATCCCAGGGTCCTGGGATCGAGCCCCGAATCTGGCTCTCTGCTCAGCGGGGAGCCTGCTTCCTCCTCTCTCTGCCTGCCTCTCTGCCTACTTGTGGTCTCTGTCTGTCAAATAAATAAATAAAATCTTTAAAAAAAAAAAAAGATCTCAGGGTTGTGAGATGGAGCCTCATGTGGGCTATATTCTGGGCACAGGGTCTGCTTAACGTTCTTTCTCCCTCTGCCTCTCTCCCCTGCATTGCATGCATGCATTATCTCCCTCTTAAACAAACAAACAAAAAAACTAATAGAACAACTCTTGGAATTACACAGCACTATAGATCTTCAGTTACTTAATTAATTGTGGGTTCACCCTGTAGAGCTTAACTGTAATTGCATGTTCACCCTATAGAGCTTAACTAGCTCTTTAAACACTAGCTAATGTGTTAAGATGTATAATAGTTTAGGAAGAGAGAACACTATTTCCTAAGTAAATAGGAGAGAATTTGTTAGGAATAATATCCTCAGTCCTTTGGCATCTTGACCAGGAAGTGGTATTCATGGTTAACCATAACAGAAAGAAGGAGGAGGATAATAAGGATGTTTCATGATACATGGGTAGTTTATAAAGTCTTTCCCCAGTCCCGTTTTTTAAAAGATTTTATTTATTTATTTGAATGAGAGAGAGCACAAGGAGAGGGGAGGAACAGAGAGAGAAGCAGACTTCCCGTTGAGCAGGTAGCCGGATGTGGGACTCAATCCCAGACCCTGGGATCATGACCTGAGCTGACCTGAGCAGAAGACAGATGCTTAAACAACTAACTGAGCAACCCAGACGCTCCCCAAGTCCCATTTTTAATAAGACCACAATAGATGCAAGATATAAGCAGAAAAAGAAATATATAGAAATATATGTAAGTATGCTAGTTTCTTTTCTTTTTTTTTTTTACTGCTCTAAAATAGTGGTTCTCAGACCTAGCTGTTCTTTTTGAAGATTTTTTTTTTAATTAATTATTTATTTATTTGACAGACAGAGATCACAAGTAGACAGAGGCAGGCAGAGACAGAGAAGGAAGCAGGCTCCCCACTGAGCAGAGAGCCCTATGCGGGGCTTGATCCCAGGACCCTGAGACCATGATCTGAGCTGAAGGCAGAGGCTTTAACCCACTGAGCCACCCAGGTGCCCCTGAAGATTTATTTTAAAGATTTTATTTATTTATTTGACAGAGATCACAAGCAGGCAGAGAGGCAGGCAGAGAGAAGGAGAAAGCAGGCTCCCTGCTGAGCAAAGAGCCCAATGTAGGGCTTGATCCCAGGACCCTGGGACCATGACCCGAGCTGAAGGCAGAGGCTTTAATCCACTGAGCCACCCAGGCACCCCAAGACTTAGCTGTTCTTTAGAATCTCCTGGGAATTTTATAAACAGACAGACTTCCAGGCTCTGCCTGCAGAGCTTCTGACTCTAGTTCTGTGTTAGGTCTGGAAATCTATTTAAGGTAGTTTTAGCTACGGAAAGGACAGAGAACAAACTAACATAGGTAACTACAGCTTTAATAAGAGGAGTGATCTTTTTGAAATGTGCATTTGATTATGTCATCTCCCTACCTAAAATCCTTCCATGTGTTTTGATAAAGACTGAATCTTTAGTTGGGCCACAAAACCCAGCAGTTTCAAACGCTGCTTGCTTGTACCAGCCACACCTCTATACCAGCCACATCTACTAGCTTTCAGATCTTCAAAGGGATCATGTTCCTTTTTTTCAGGTTGTTGCCACTGTCTTTTCTGTCTCTGTCCCCTGTCCCTACTAACACACACACTTTCTGGGGCCAAGCAGAGTAGGGTGCCTGGCATGTACTGGGCAGTCAAATATCTGGAGAATGAATGGCTCTCTGAATAAAAGGGAAGGGTCAAGGATGGATACTGACAGTAGTAAGTTTAATTAGGAAATAGATTAGGGATTCAGGAGATAGAGTTCCTGGGTATTTTTACTCTATAGTAGAACATGAGGTGATTGATTTGATAAAAGAGGAAGGAGGAGAAGGTGACTTGAGAAAGTGGTGAAGGTTTGAAACAGGTGCTATGAAAAGTGGGGGAGGTGGCTTACTGGGGACCCATTCACAAATACTCATTTGACATTTACTGAGTTGCCTTCTCTGTGCTCCCTACATGAACTTGCTGAGTAGCATGGAGGGTGGTTGTCATGGAAGATCATGAGTTTGTAATGATGCCAATCCACGAGGTAGTGATTTCCTTTTCCAGCTGTACTCAGCTGGTTGGATGATTGAGCTAGAACAGAGCAGCAGCTGGAAATGGTAATGGGTTGGAGTTTTGTGGAGTAGGGATGATGGACGATCATGGAAGCGATTGAGAATCTGAATCAAAGAGGGTTTGTGGGGGCACCTGGGTGGCTCAGTGGGTTAAAGCCTCTGCCTTCGACTCAGGTCGTGATCTCAGAGTCCTGGGATCAAGCCCTGAATCGGGCTCTCTGCTCAACAGGGAGCCTGTTTCCCTTCTTCTCTCTCTGCCTGCCTCTCTGCCTACCTGTGATCTCTGTCTGTCAAATAAATAAATAAAATCTTAAAAAATAAAATAAATAAAACTGGCTAACCAATAGGGAGGGCTTATTGACTTATGTAATTGAAAAGTCAAGAGGTAGGGTGGGGTTCAAGTTCATTTTGATCCAGAACTTTCATGACATCACAAAAGGACTTTCTAATTTTTTTACCACTGTCCTTCATGTGTTGACTTCAACTTCAACTTCCCTCCTGGAGCCATACCTTCTTAGCTGCATGGGTATCACATCCTTATATCACAGGAGGAAGAGAGGGAGCTTTTCTTTTTTATTTTGGAAATATTTATTTATTTATTTATTTAAATAAGCTTTACACCAACATGGGGCTTGAACTCATGACCCTGAGATCAGGAGTCTCATGCTCTACTGACTGAGCCAACCAGGCACAGCAGCATGAGCTTTTCTTCACCATTGGAATCAGTTCCTGAACTTCACTTTGATTGGCCTGATTAAGAAAAATGCCCATCCATCTTTGAATTAATCAGCATGACTAGGGAAATAACATGCCCTGTTTGGCTTAGGCGTGGCGTTTTGCCCGCCCCCATGACAAGGAGATGTTACTCCGATAGGCCAGTCAGGGTCTGTCTGCCATTGGACGTGGACTGGAGTCCATCCAAATGGGGAAGAGTAGAAGGGACACTGGGGAGGAAACCTACATTGTCCACTGCAATGAGGAACTATGATGTTAATTACTGAATAGCCCCCATTATACCTTGCAGATGCCACGGTGACAGCAGTATTCAGAGTGCCATACCCTTCAGTAAATATTGAGTGTCTGTGTATTTAGTGAATGACAGAGATGAGAAAAGGTAGAGACAGTGTATCAGATTGGCATCAACTCCAGAGGAGCTGAGATTTTTACTGCTCTGAGAATAACAGTGGGGAAACAGCATTGGGGTCTAAGGAGAATGTGGACCTCACTTCCCGGTATAAGAATATGGGGTTCACAGAAAAGGAGCAGTCTCCCCTTGAGGGTGCTCCAGGTGAATGAGGTCTCTTGGGAGGTGAGCCAGATTTCAGAGGAGGCCAGAGTGAGCTTTGTGTAAAAATAATTTTAAGGAGTAGAGTGGACGGGAGGTGTTAGGTTGACATAGGTTTGCAGAGATGATACAAGGTCCCTCATCTCCTCTCTTAGCTGTCCTTTTTAAAAATTTTTTTAAAGATTTTATACATTTACTTGTCAGAGAGAGAGAACACAAGCAGGGAGAGTGGCAGGCAGAAAGAGTAGCAGGCTCCCAGCTGAGCAAGGCCCCAGCCGGGCAGATCAGGACCCTGGGATCATAAGCTGAGCCAAAGCCATACGCTTAACCAACTGAGCCACCGAGGCGTCCCTTAGCTCCCTTTTATTCTTTGTACCTTTCTTATGTTTGGTTTTATGTATATAATCACTCTGTTTGCCTAATCTTAGATTTTTAGTTCTTTTTTTTTTCTTTTGTATTGAGGTATAATTGACATGTAACATTAGTTTCAGGTGTGTAACAATGATTCTATATTTGTGTACATTGTGAGGTAAACACCACAGTGAGTGTAATTAATGTCCATCACCACACATAGTTTAGAAAAAGTTTTTTCTTTTTTTTTTTTTAAAGATTTTATTTATCTGACAGTGAGAGAGGGAACAGAAGCAGGGGGAGTGGGAGAGGGAGAAGCAGGCTCCCCACTGAGCAGGGAGTGTGATTCGGGGCTCAATCCCAGGACCCTTGGACCATGACCTGAGCTGAAGGCAGACGCTTAATGACTGAGCCACCCACACGCCCCCCAAAATCTTTTTCTTATGATGAAAACTTACCTCTCAGCAACTTTCAAATATACAATCTGTGAGTTCAGTGTTTTGTTTGTTTTTGCATTCAAGTGAAGTCATAACAGTATTTGCCTTTCTCTGATTTATTTCATTTCACATAATACCCTGGAGGCCCGTCCATATTGCTGCAAATGGCAAGTTTTCCTTTTTTTTTTTTAAATGGCTGAATAATATTTTATTGTATGGTATGCCACATGACCCTAATTTATAAAATATGTATTCCTTAATCATGTTAGCTTTTCCTCCTTATGGTAGTCACCTCATGGCTTTAAAGAAGAAGCTGCCGGGGCGCCTGCGTGGCTCAGTGGGTTAAGCCTCTGCCTTTGGCTCAGGTCCTGATCTCAGGTCCTGATGTAAGGGTCCTGGGATCGAGGCCGCATCTGGCCCTCTGCTCAGCAGGGAGCCTGCTCCCCCCACCCCGCCCCACCTGCCTCTCTGCCTACTTGTGTTCCCTCTCTCTCTCTGTCAAATAAATAAATAAAATCTTAAAAAAAAAAAAAAAGGTAGCTGCAGCTCCAGGCATCACATCCTTCCAACAGTGACCCAATGGTAAAGGAAGGAGGCAATGAGGGCTTTCTTCTGTTGACACTCTAGTCCCCAGCTGACTTCCTCTTACATCTTATTGAATAGAGCTGGGGCTACACAGAGCCACCCCACATTACAGGGCAGGCTGGGAAAGAATATCCAGCAAAGAGGATTTTGATGAATCCCCTGGGGCTGACACTGTCAGGAATGCTCTAGGATCCTGTATGTAGGGAAGAGGGGGAAATGGCTGTTGGGCAGACAACTGTACTGCCACATCCAGTTAACTACAGCACTTTGGGCCAGTAAAGTCACATTTCAAGAGAGCAGTATTTGTGGGGCGCCTGGTGAACTCAGTCAGAAGAACATATGACTCTTGATCTCAGGTTGTGAGTTCGAGCCCCACATGGGGTATAGAGATTACCTAAATAAATAAAACTTAAAAAAAAAAAAAGAGGGTAGTATTTGCAGATATCAGTGATAGTCTACCAAATATGCAATGGTATCTGCCTTTCTCTGAAAGAAGCAGGCATCTTGTATGTGTTAGTATCTAGGCCAGCTGTTTGAGAAGTAACAGATATACATTTGTTTAATTCTTGTGATTAATGACCCTGAATTTGTTCCATCTTTGTATATATAAGTACCACAATGTACTGAATTGTGTCTTGTCTTGCATTTAATATGTAGATCAGTACCTCTTCCCTTATATATCCGGAACTGGCAACGGTTGGGAAAGATTAGGGACCTCCTGGATGGGAGAATTTGTGCCATGTCCTCTAGTTTTCTGGAAATGTAACTACTTGAAATGATGAACTAGGTCAAGAGTCCTTTTTAAAGTCACACATTACAAGATCCCTGTTTGTATTATCTGAAGCCAGCTAGAGCAGCAGGCCTTGGGCCGCATGCCCAGTATCGAATAACTCAATAAGAGGCCTTAGAAATGTAAGTTCCTCTGCCCTGTGTTTCTTGGGTTTTCCTTCCTTAAATTTCTGGGTTGGGGGGAAGGCAGCTCTGCCCCCATGGCCACAGCTTGAGAATCCTCATAAGTTGGTGGGAGGGAAACAGAGGTGTGGGGAGCCATGTAACTTGGGGCTGTAATTGATGTTCGGGGTCCCGGGGCTGAAGACTGAATAAAGAAGTTTGCCACTCAACCTCGTCTGCGGGTCGTTCTTGCGGGTCGAGAGCGACACAGAGGCAGCAGAGTATGAAAGTTATTGAAAAAATAGGAGCTGCATTCATGGATGGCATGAAATTTGAATTCAGCTTTTGCTAATAAGGTGAATTTTGACAATGCCTTGTGGAACTGAGTTTTGTTTTTTTCTCTGAGCCCTTTTTCTCTCCTCCCAGTGGGTAGCATCCTAAGGTTTATATTTTTCCAGAGAAGATGACAAAGCATCCCTCCCTCCCAAGGCAGTTCTGAAATCACTTGGTCCACTCTCCTTCCATGTGGTAGTTAGGACTGATGGAGTACAGCCTCTCTAGTTGCTGTTCAAGGAGGGGTCTCCAAAGGAGCAGAGCTCAAAGTGAGCATAACTGAATGGCTAGAAAATATTTCTCATTTTGCTGCCTATCAGGTGGTCCTGAAGCCTCTGTGAGTCTGGCGACACCTGCCACTAAGACACTGAGCCCGTGCTGGGCCGCAGAGCGTCCATGTTTGTGGCTTAGAGTCCTTTCACTGCAGAGCGCAGGGGATCATAATGGGCAGTGGACTGTAGACGGGGAGCTGTCTTCGCTCATCACCAAGACTGGGAATGAGTCTCACTGAGAACCTCAAAGGGAGCCGCTTCACACAGGTGCCTTGAACATGCTCAACGGAACCAGCATTCTTGGTGGCTGGATGCACAGTAGGTTGTGACCATTAATTAAACTGACATGATTCATTAATTGAAAGGCTTTTTTAAAAATTTTAACTTGTATTTTTTCCTTTTTTTATTAAAAAATTAACATTGACATAGAACATTAAATTAGTTTCAGATATATAACATTTCAATATTTATACAATTTCAAAATGAAAAACAGTAAGTCTAGTTATAGTTAACATCCATCACCTTACTTTGTTACAAATTTTTTTTCCTTGTGATGAGACTTTTCAGATCTCTTGTCTTAGCAGCTTTCACATATACAATATGGTATTTTAACTATAGTCACCATGCTGTGCATTGTGTCTCAGGTCTTATTTTATAGCTGGAAGTTTGTATCTTTTGACCCCCTTTACCCATTCTCCCACTCTCCTACCCCACCTCTGGAATCACCAATATGTTCTCTGTATCTATGAGCCTTTTTTCTTTTTCTAAGATTTTATTTATTTATTTGACAGAGATAAGAGATCACAGGCAGAGAGGCAGGCAGAGAGAGAGGGGGAAGTAGGCTCCCCGCTGAGCAGAGAGCCTGATGTGGGGCTCGTTCCTAGGACCCTGGGATCATGACCTGAGCCAAAGGCAGAGGCTTTATCCCACTGAGCTACCCAGGCGCCCCTCTATGAGCTTTTTTTTTTTTTTTAGTATTATTAGATTCCATATGTGAGTGAGATCATACAGTATTTGTCTTTGACTTGTTTCACTTAGCATAATGCTCTCAAGGCCTGTCCATGTTGTTGCAATGGTAGGATTTCCTTCTTTTTATGACTGAATAATATTCCTCTGTGTGTGTGTGTGTGTGTGTGTGTGTACACATGCACACCCCACATTTCTTTCTTCATTCATTCTTCAGTGGTGACTTAGGTTGTGTCCCTGTCTTGGCTATTGTAAATAATGGTGCGGTGAATATGGTCGTGCAGGGATGTCTTTGAGATAGAGATTTCCTTTAGATATATACCCAGAAGTGGAATTATTGGATCATGCAGCAGTTCTGTTTTCCATTTTTATTTTTTATTTTTTTTTATTTTTTTATTTTTTTAAAGATTTTATTTATTTATTTGTCAGGCATAGAGGGAGAGTGAGCGAGTGAGCACAGGCAGACAGAGGCAGAGGGAGAAGCAGGCTCCCTGCCGAGCAAGGAGCCCGATGCGGGACTCGATCCCAGGACGCTGGGATCATGACCTGAGCCGAAGGCAGCCGCTTAACCAACTGAGCCACCCAGGCGTCCCATGTTTTCCATTTTTAAAAAAATATTTATTTATTTATTTGACAGAGGGAGAGACAGGGAGAGAGGGAATACAAGCAGGAGGAGTGGGAGAGGGAGAAGTAGACCTTCCACTGAGCAAGGAAGGCCTCCGACTGAGCCACCAAGTGCCCCTCTATTTTTAGTTTTTTGAGGCCCCTCCATGCTGTTTTACCTAGTGCTTGCACCAGTTTATATCCCATAGGGTACAAGGGCTCCCTTTTTCATCAACACTTGTTATTTCTTGTCTTTGTGATGAGAGCCATTCTGAAAGTTGTAAGGTGATGTCTGATTGCGGTTTAAATTTGCATTTCCCTTGGGGTGTCTAGGTGGCTCAGTCAGTTAAGCGTCTGCCTTTGGCTCAGGTCATGATCCCAGGGTCCTGGGATCAAGTCCCGAATCAGGAATCTCTGCTCAGCAGGGAGCCTGTTTCCCTTGCTCTCTCTCTGCCCTGCCTCTCTGTCTACTTGTGATCTCTGTCAAATAAATAAATAAAATCTTTAAATTTGCATTTCCCTGATGATTTGTGATGGTGAATATCTTTTCAGGTACTTGTTGGCCATCTGTATGTCTTCTTTGGAAAAATCTCTATTCAGATCTGCCCATTTTTTAACCGTTTTTTTTTAAGCTATTGAGTTGTGCAAGTTCCTTATGTATTTCAAATATTAACTCCCTATAAGATACATAATTTACAAATATTTTCTCCCTTTTGGTAGTTTGGCTTTTCATTTTGTTGGTTATGTATGCAGTATGGAAACTTTTTAGTTTGATATAGATTTTTTTGTTGTTGTTGTTGCCTTTGCTTTTGGGTATCACATTAAAAAATCTCATCACCAAGACCTGTGTCAAAGAGCTTATTGCATATTTTTTCTAGTTTTATGTTCTAGGTCTTACATTCAAGTGTTTAGCCCATTTTTAGTTAATTTTTTTGTTGAGTATAAGATAATGCTCCAGTCTCATTGTTTTGCATGTGGCTGTCTAGTTTTCCCAGTGCCATTTATTAAAGAGACCGTCCTTTTCCCATTATATAGAATACTTGGCTTCTTTATCATAAATTAGTTAGCCATATGCAGATAGCCCCTGCTTTGTGAAAGTTCATGTTAGGCCACTTTGCTTTTAATTATTTACTTTATTTTTTAAAAAAAGATTTTATTTATTTGACAGAGATCACAAGTAGGCAGAGAGAGAGGAAGGGAAACAGGCTCCTTACTGAGTGGAGAGCCTGACATGGGGCTTGATCCCAGAACCCTGGGATCGACCCTGGGATCATGACCTGAGTCGAAGGCAGAGGCTTTAACCCACTGAACCACCCAGGCGCCCCAAGGCCACTTTGCTTTTTTTTTTTTTTTTTAAAGATTTTATTTATTTATTTGTCAGAGAGAGAGTGAGCGAGAGCGACCACATGCAGACAGAGTGGAAGGCAGAGTCAGAGGGAGAAGCAGGCTCCCTGTGGAGCAAGGAGCCCGATGTGGGACTCGATCCCAGGACGCTGGGATCATGACCTGAGCCAAAGGCAGCTGCTTAACCAACTGAGCCACCCAGGCGTCCCTGCTTTTAAGAAGACCTACATTAAGGGGCGCCTGGGTGGCTCAGTCATTGAGTGTCTGCCTTCAGCTCGGTTGTGATCTCAGCCCGTCGGGCTCTCTGCTTGACAGGAAGTGTGCTTCTTCCTCTGCCCCTGCCCCTGCTTGTGTTCCCTCTCTCGCTGTCAAATAAATAAAGGGAATCTTAAAAAAAAAAAAAAATGGCTACATCAAGACCTGTTTTCACTAACCAAAAGAAATCCAAAGGGGATTTTTGCTTTTACTGAGGAGACTGAAAAGCAAAAAGGACATTAAGCTTTTGTTGCAGTGAGCCAACATAGAGGCTGTGAGCACCCCACGCCGGGAAAGTGGCCCCCCAAGCTTCTTCCCTTGGCATACGCACAGCATCTGAATGCCATAGCTTTGAACTGTGTGCATCTTATTTGAATTTATTTTGTGCGTCCTTTAGCAAGATGTGTCCTCAAGTGTCAGAGACGCCTAAAGAGATTATTTTGAGGGTCTCGGAATTCTCGAAAATTTCTCCATCTAAACTAACAGTAATTGATTTTTTTGCTTTATATTCAATCTATCAAAGGTTTCATAGGAACACTGTACTTTCAGGTAGCAGGGGAAGCCTGAAAGGGTTTGTTTCTGGGCTTTCTGTTGTTGAGTGTTTCTATGCCAACACCATACCATTTTGATTACTATAGCTTTATAATATAGTTGGAGGTCAAGGAGTATGATGCCTCTAGCTTTGTTCTTTCTCAAGATTGCTTTGACTGTTCGGGGACTTTTGTGGTTCCATACAGATTTTGGGATTGTTTGTTTCTGTGAAAGATGCCATTGGATTTTTGATAGGGATCGCATTGACTCTGTAGTTTGTTCTGGGAAGTGTGGACATTTTAACAATACTTGCAGTCCCTAAGCATGGAATGGCTTCTGTATCTTCAGTTCCTTTCCTAAATACCATATAGTTTTCACTGTATGGATCTTTCACCTCCTTGGTTAAATTTATTTGTAGGTATTTTATTCTCTTTGAAGCACCTGTAAATGGGTTTTATCTAATAGCTATTGGTGTATAGAAATGCAACATACAGATTTTTGTATGTTGACTTTGTATCCTACAATTTTACTTAACTTTTAGTTCTCAGTTTTTTTGGTGGGGTCTTAAGGATTTTCTCTACGTACCACGACATTGGCAAATAATAATGGTAGGCTAAATTCCCTTTCCTTAAAGAAAAGAGCCACAGCTGGTTTGAGTATAATGTTTAATATAAGGTACAGTGGGTTGGCAGAGTTGGTGCAAAACCAAGAGATTTGGTTCTAGTCGGTGAGTTAACAGCCTAGGTACCTGAACCGATACTGGCCCTGCTGCCTCCCGTCCTCCAAGGCTGCACGGCGCCAGCCAGAAGCCCTAAGACAGAGGTTCTCTCCACATCTTCCAAGTAGTGGCCAAGCGTTCTGGTTCCCAGAGTGCATCAAGAGACTGGCCCTGGTCATCGCAGCAGGTGTGATTTTCGGGACAGACTTGAGAAGTGGGGGCAGAACTGGACTTGGGGGTCTGGGTCACCGTATGCTGATGACATGCACTAGTCCCAGAGGCTCTTGGCTTGAATGGTTAGCCCGTCTTCCTTCCCACCCACATGTTTGCCCTCCCTGACTGTTCACGGTAGGGAAGAAGGTGGCTGTCCGCTTGAGGAGAAAAGGTCTTTCCAGAAGCTGTATTTGGCATAAGCGAAGGCCACTGCTAGTGCTGCTAGTGGCCAGGCACAGGTACAGAAGGCCCTGAGGCAGAGGGACAAAGGAGGATAAGGTGCAGGCAGAGCGGGAAACAGCCAGCTCAGGTCTCTGCCCCAGGAGCCCAGAAGGATCAAGGCCATGCAGTAAAGGGTGACATGGTCCTCCTCTTTGGTCAAGCAAAGGCTCCAGCATGGGCCTGGGAGGTGAGAGGGCTGAGGGGCACAGGCTCTGCCCTCGGGCCCTAGCTTTAGGCTCATCACATCAAGGTGGTGATGCAGTGAGGGGCAAGGCATGGAAACTGTGGTCAGGCTGGGAATCTTTGGCTCTTAGGAGCCGCCCTTTTCCTTGTCATCCATGAGGTCATACCTGGGGAAGAAGCAGAGAAGGCTCAGGTAGAAAGGGGACTTGTGTCCTCCAAGAAATGAAGCATGAGCCAAGGGCTCTTGGACTGCAGAGAATCAATGGTTCTTACCTCAGAAGGCATGCTCTTCTCCCTGCCCAGGACTGGGATTTCTCTGGCTTACACAGCCAGACCCACCCCCAGCCCATTGGGTACTTACCACTGGGCCGCTCCCTGGGAAAGGTCTATCTCAGCAAGGTCCAGCTGCACCTGCATTGGAGGAGATGTGTGTGGGGGTGCGGATGTTACTTTGAGATCTCCAAAGACCACGTCCCATAGTTCCACACTCCTGCTCCAAACCAGTGCCGTGGGGATCAGGTCACATGTATAGTAGTGTCACCTGCGGTGCTTCCTCCCCAGGGCCCTGAGGGAGGATGGCCTTGCTCCCAGCAGCTTCCAAGCCTTACCTTCGCCTGGCTCACCCTCACCCTCTTACCTTCCCCAGCAGCTCACGCTCCCTTGACATGAAGGAGGAATTAGACTTCACAGAGACATCCAGCTTTCGCCTCAGGACCTCATCTAGGGGCAGTTCCCACTCAAGTCTGGGGGGAGGGGAACACTGGGCATTAGGGGAAGGGGTTCCTTCCTGAGCCGCCCTTCTCTCCACCTGAATGCCTACTGACTGACCGTTCATTGAATTCAGGGTTTAGGGTCCTCTTCTTCTGCGAGGTTTTCCGCTTGGTACCCCGGTTCTTGTCTGGCAGTAGCAACAGTGACACGTAGGGGTCGGGGGCTTCCCGTCCATTCTGTCGAAGGGCCCTGCACAAGAAGCTGAAGGTAAGAAGGCAGCCCAAGGGGAGGAGGACCAGGGGGGCAGGAGGGGAGGGCGGACAGGGTCTCACCGGCAGCTGTGAACAATGCTGACCAGCTTTCGCTCTTCGCTGTAGTACCAGACGGTCAGTCGCACCTGGCCTAGGGGCCCAGCTGGAGCCTCCAGCGCACTGTGGGGAGAAACGGAGATAGTGCCCCGGGAGCCTTCGTACTCCTGAGCTCACATGGTCTTTCTGGCCTAGCCCCTCACCTGTCCCCATGTGTCAGGCGCTGCCGCAGCTCCGGGGCAGAGGTGGTGCTGTGAGGGAGTCCCCCCCAGAGCTCCGGTTCTTCACTCAGAGAGGAGGAGCTGTGGCTATGGCTGTGTGCTTCCACGCCCGAATGCTGGGACACCAGGATCTGGGGAGGCAAGAGAGCTGCGAGCTGGGCCGAATCTAGCTCAGCTCCCTGACTATGAGAACACAGCCCCCGGTCTCTGTCCCCGCCTTGGCCCGTCACCTCCTGCTACTCACCCCCAGCTGTGCTCTCAATAGCACCTGCCCTTGACCATTGTTAAGTGTAAACCAACGGTCCAGGCAGAGCTGGTCAGCTCCGAGTAGCTCCGAGAGGGGAAGGGAGAACGAGCCCAGTGTGCCTGTCCCTTCACCCCGGACCTATGGAATCAAGAGGCAGATGATTTAACCCTGGTGTTCTAGGTTCAAACACTTGGGTGGTTTTGGAGAGAGATTCCACTTTGTGATGGCCACATGGCAGCCATGTTGCTGGCCCCACTTCCCTTCCTTTCCTAGCCAGACTAGACTGTGGCCTCTCTATTTCCTGAACTTTCACAAATTACACCCCAGGGCCATAGCTGCTGCACAGCGTGGAGAAAAAGAACAGCAAAAATGGAATTACAGGGTTCCTGCCCACCTAACCTCCATTTCCACACTCCAGATGTAATGACCCACAAACCCTTCCTGTCTTCTGAGTTCCAGAATAATTCTAGCTAATATGCCTAGATCTCTCTTATCACTGTTTGCCAGCTTTTGTATCTCCTGATTCCCTGCAGTGCAAGGTAAGGAATGGAGCTCATTGACTTATCTTCTCTACCTCTGCTAGTGTTGTTAACAGTTAGACTATTTTAAGGTCTCTTGATTTCTGTTCATGTAATTCTCAACTTATTACCTTATCAACTTTAGAGGCTCTTTGACTCACACTCCAGAAGAGGAAAAGCACCCCTGTATTACCTCTACCACCCTCTCCCTGCTCCCATACCTCTTTACCTTTGTTCGCCCTTGAACCCCCTGAAATCTAGTTTCTACTCCGTGCTTGCCACTAAAGTTGCTCTACTCTGTTACCTCAACGTCAGTCATTCTCAGTCATCTCATTTCATTTTCTCGGTAACATCTGGCCACTTCCTATCTTTTCAGACACTCTTCTTTGGCTTCCATACCCCCTTCTCTCCTGGCAAACACCCCATTGCCCCTGTTACACCTCAGGCCCTTTGCAGGGCTCCTCTTCCTCTGTCTGCTCTGTCATTGCTGCCATGCTCAGCATGTCCCTCCTTTGTCTTCTCACTCTCCGTAGGCCCTCAGGGTGCTCCTGCACACCCGGGACTACAGGTGCTAGGTGTGCTTGGTGCTCAAACGAAGGAGCGGTGAGAACCCCATAGCGGGCCACAGATCTGCCTTCTGGATAGCTGTTTCCCCTTGGATGATCTCAGAGGTCTCAGATTCAAGCACTCCTGCTTTGGCCATTCCCTGTGTTGACAATGGCTCCCTTCTCTGTCCCGCTGCCCCAGGCTAAAAATCCAGGAGTTCGTGTCTAGGCTGTTCTTTGTTCCTTCTCCCATGTCAAAATAACCACCACTAAATACCACTGCCCTTCGTCAGGTCTTGCTTCATAGCCTGTTAGCTGACCTCCCTGCCTCCAGCACCGTCTTCCTTCAGTCCACCCTTCACCCTGCCATCAGCACGACCTTTGTAAAGTGCAAATCTGGGTATGTCACCCCTCACTCCTTCAAAGATTCCCCTATGCCTTTAGGGTAAATCCACATTCTTAGCATAAGAGTCAAGAGCCCTTTTGATCCTGCTCCTGTCTGCCTCTGTGATCTACAGTTTGCCTTCTTGGTCCTCATTCCCTTCTCAGCCTGAGACTATTCCTTCTCTTCTTGGTCACATCCTGTTTCCCCTTAAGCTCAGGGGTCATCTAGGGCTACCGCTACTACTACCTCCACCTTTTCCTCTCATCTGAGGTAGAAGCCCTCTTCCCCACAGTGCCTTCTACCTCAGCAGTTTGTCAGTCTGGAAGTTTTCCTTGGTTACTCTCCCCAAAGGGAGTGTGAGCTACGTAAAGATAGGAACTAAATCTTTTCTCCCTATGCCTGGTTCAGTGACTTGCCCGCAGTAGCAAAATGTTCACAGAATGAATTTATGGTACCTGCAGCTCCAGGCTCTCGGTGTGTGGTCTCTTGATGAGAAAGGAGGCAGTCTCATCCCAGACAGGGGCTGAGGTTTGGGCAATTGTCTGGTGGAGATGAGGGGTTAAGGTCAGTGCTTGGAACGTTCTCCTCTGCGTTTCTCAGCCCTCCCAAACAGCCCTGCAGCATTTCCTAATACCTTCGTCTTATGAGAAGTGTCTCCGACAGTGAGAGTAGCGTAAGCGCTGGGAGGCTTGGTCCCTTTCCGGAGCTGGAGAGAGAACAGTGCATTGACTATTAAATACGGTCTTGAGCTGAGAGACCTAGTGAGGCAGATCTCCTGCTCCCCTCCCAGATCACATCCCCATGGTCACTTGACAGCCACTACCCTCCTGGCCTTCAACAGACCATTCTTCCCACCCCAGCACCACCCTGGGAAAGAGGAATTTGGAATTTATTATTCCAAATATCTCCTGGAGCATCCAAACCTGAGGGAGGCGGAGGAAGGGCCAGGGAGCTATGGGGTGCGGGGAGTGGCTCTCACCGGCAGCTCGTCCGCCCGCTCCAGATACACAGACAGCAGGGCCGCCGCCAGCTCTGCGCTCTTCTGCGTCTGGATCAGACTGTTCACCTGCAGCACCTGAGGGAGGACACGCGGGCTGAGGGACCCGTTTTGGATGCGCCGTGTCCCGGCCACGCCTGGGAGACGGATGGGAACGTTGGCCACGACCCACCTGGAGTCCCGTCCCTACCTCCTCTAACTCGGCAGCCGTGGGCTGGGGTGTCAGACGTTCCAGACGCAAGTGCAGGCGGCCAGAGGGCACGTCCTCCAGGGCCAGCCACTGTGGGCATAGGCAGGCTTAAGCCTTGGGGATGGGGGACAGAGGGACTAGGAGATTGAGACATGGGTCAAGATAGGAGGGATTATGGCTTGTAATTCCTTGCTCACCTCATCGAGGAAGCCTGTGTTCAGGACTGCGGTGAGACTCACTTTGCACCTAGAGAAGAGAAAAATTAAAACAAGAGGCCAGTGGCCACAGCCAAGTGTCCATCTCCTCAAAACCTTTGTCTTCCCCTCCGGACTCCTATCCTCTCACCTGCCCAGAAAGTCATCCTTGTCCAGGTCCTTGTCAAAAACTTCAATGTCTAGCTCTTGGCCTGGAATTGACGTAACAATCACCTAGAGGGAGAAAACAGTGTGAAGTCGGATTCTTTTTCTTCTTCAAATGACTGGGAACCTCACCCTCAACCACCTGAACCCCAGTGGGCTTTCAGACCACTCTCAGAGCTAGAGGGAAGAAGGAGAAGGGACTTGGAGGAGTCCTGGCTGTGCAGTTCTGACCTCAAAAACCTCATTCCAGCGGGGATTGAGATCTTCCCGAACAACACGGCTCCGGAAGCTTCGTCCTGCCAGCTTTAGTTTGACATAGGGGTCTGACTTGCCCTTCACCAGTCCCCCCAGGAAACGGTCTTTGGCGATCAGATCCTGGGCCTCTAATACATGGATCCGAAGCACATTCTGCAAAAGGGACAGAGGCACCAGACGGTAGGTAGAGAGAGACCTATTAAAACCAGCCCGAAACAGGCTTTTGCACATGCTTAGGCAACAGATCCTACTTCGTCCTTTCTAGATCTAGACTCACCTCCATCCCAAAGTGACTCTCAGGAGTGGTGTGAGAAGGTCGAGGTGGGACATCCACGCTGCTGCCTGTCTGGGGGCTCTCATCCAGGTCCCAAGCCCCAGGAGTTCCAGGCACAGTGGGAAAGTGCACTTCTGATGAATCCAAGTACAAGATCTAGGGAGAGTGGTGTATTGTCCAATCAAAGAAGTGCAGCTAGCACCAGCAGGCAAGGGATGTGGGGTTGGGGGCAGAGCAGAGGCTGGGACAGGAGAAACCAGTCCATGCCTTGGCTGGGCTCATCTCTAGAGGGTTCCTGCCACACTCATCCTACTCAAACACCATTTCTTCCCCAGTCTGGTCAACAGATGTTTTTGTGTGCCTGCTAGATGCTTCCACATACACTAGCTCATTAGATCTTAGAAGATTCCTCTTCTTTATTCTTCATACCAAGGAATCTATAAGGCCCCTCACCACCTCCAGCATTTTCTCTGTCTCCATACCCTCATAACCAATTTCATGTAGAGCCTGGAGTTTGAGCCAGAGCTGCTGAGCTGGAACCACTGGTCCAAGGTGAGTTCGGGGGCAGTCAGCAAGCGAGCCAGAGGCAGGGTCAGTGCCCCTAATGTCAGAGCCCTGGAGTCGTCCTTCACCTAGAGGCACAGGAAGAGGGGATGTAGTGAAGTGGAAAACAGGGTCATACTCAATAATTTCAATGAGGCATTCATTATTTGCCATAAAAATCACTCATTTTAAGTATACAACTCTCAGTTATAAAGAATGAATCTAGGGCACATGGGTGACTCAGTTGGTTAAGTGTCTGCCTTCTGCTCAGGTCCTGGGATCAAGTCTCACGTGCGGCTCCTTGCTCAGTGAGGAGTCTGCTTCTCCCTATTTGCCACTCCCCCCTCCACTCTTGCTCTTATTCTCTCTAAATAAAATCTTTTTTAAAAATTTTATTTAAGAGATTTTATTTATTTGACAGAGATCACAAGTAAGCAGAGAGGCAAGTGGGGGTAGGGGAGCAGGCTCCCTAAAATCTTATTTATTTATTTATTTATTTAATATTTATTTATTTATTTTTGGAGACATATCTTTTTTTTTTTTTTTAAGATTTAAAGATTTATTTATTTATTTGACAGACAGAGCTCACAAGCAGGCAGAGAGGCAGACAGAGAGAGAGGAGGAAGCAGGCTCTCCAAGGAGCAGAGAGCCCGATGTGGGGCTCGATCCCAGGACCCTGGGATCATGACCTGAGCTGAAAGCAGAGGCTTTAACCCACTGAGCCACCCAGGCGCCCCTATTTTTTTAATATTTATTTATTTGAGAGAGAGAAAGTGAGACAGAGCATGAGCAAGGAGAAGGTCAGAGAGAGAAGAAGGCTCCCCGTGGAGCTGAGAGCCCGATATGGGACTCGATCCCGGGACTCCCAAGATCATGACCTGAGCCGAAGGCAGTCGTCCAACCAACTGAGCCACCCAGGCGTCCCCCTAAAATCTTTTTTAAAAAAGCTTATTAAGTAATCTCCATACCTGACATAGGGCTTGAACTCCTATCCTCAAGATCAAGAGTTGCACGCTCTTCAACTGAGCCAGCCAGGCACTCCTATAAAGAATGATTCTAGGGGTGCCTGGGTGGCTCAGTGGGCTAAGCCTCTGCCTTCGGCTCAGGTCATGATCCCAGGGTCCTGGGATCAAGCCCTGCATCGGGCTCTCTGCTTGATGGGGAACCTGCTTTCTCCTCTCTCTCTGCCTGCCTCTCTGCCTACTTGTGATCTATGTCAAATAAATACATAAAATCGTAAGGAAAACAAAATGATTGTAGAGTGGTGCCTGAGTAGCTGTCGGTTGACCTACTCTTTGTTTTGGCTCTGGTCACAACCTCAGGGTCCTGGGATCAAGCCCTGCACCAGGCTCTACACTCAGCGGGGAGTTTCATTGAGGTTCTCTCTCTCTCTCTGCCTCTCCCCCCATTTGCATACGCACACACTCCAAAATAAAATCTTAAAAAATAATGATTCTGGGGCGCCTGCGTGGCTCAAACATTAAGCATCTGCCTTCAGCTCAGGTCAAGATCACAGGATCCTGGGATCCAGCCCCACATCGGGCCCCCTACTCTGCCAGAAGCCTGCTTCTCCTTCTCCCACTCCCCCTGCTTATGTTCCCTCTCTTGCTGTGTCTCTATCAAATAAATAAAATCCTTAAAAAAAAAATGATTCTAGGGAGATCACTGGGGAAGAGCAGGGAGCATGGAGATGGAGAGTCTAGGTAGACAGACTGGAATATAATCAAAGGGGAGAGAGAGAGACTTGATGCAGACCTGGGAAGGCAGAATGGTATTTAGAAGAGGCTCAGTAGGTGATTATCTCACCTGTACATCGAGCTCCTGGCTTCGAGGGTCTTGTAGGAAAAACCGGAAAGCCTCCTCCCACACCGGGCTATTGGTACAGTAGACAGCCTGGAGGGGCACAGGATGGGAGTAAGGATATGTGCCGCAGTACCAGTCCTGTTTCTCCAGAAAGCCTTACCCTCTGCAGGCAGCCCAAAGGGGAGACACCTTCCTAAAATAGAACAGCCCTCCCAACCAGATGTGCATGCGTACATGCACACAAAATCTCCCACAATGCCGTCCTGGCCCTCACCTTGCTCTCCTGGGTCATATCCTGAATTGACAGTTGTACCATGGGGTTGGGTTCCTTGTTCGCCTTCTTTAGCTGTGGGAGTAGAATTCAGAAGTCACCATCTTGGGTATTTTTGGTTTTGTCTCAGTGAAGGAAGGTAGGCTCTCAATCTTTTCCGAGGTGGCTGTGATCCCCTCCTTGGAACCCTTGTGTTACATGCTGCTGCTTCTGCAGCTGAGTGGGGCGGGGGCAAGAGCTGGGCTGGGAAAGCTACATCCAGAGCTTCCTGTTCAGTTGCCCTTAGAATCCACACTCACGGGGAGATCCTGGGCCCGATCCAGATAGACAACTAAGATGGCAGCCGATGGGGGCTCTGGGCGGGAGGAGACTCCTCGATTCCACTGCAGAACCTGGAGGGAAGGGGGGGGTGGGAGTAGTCAGACCTTTGCCCTCATGTCACCTGTATTTCCAGCTTCCTGTTTCCCATGTTGGTTACCTGCTCTAGTTTTTCTGCATTTGGCAAAAGTGACAGCCATTCTAGCTTTAAGTGAACTTGGCCTTGCCCACCTTGCAGAGGAAACCACTGGAGGGAGAAGCAGAAGAAAGTGAGGTCTAGCAGATCAGATATTCACACAACCCTTTCCCCACCAATGTAGCAACTCCTGTCACCCCAGTAGGTGAGGCCACCCTCTTCCTCTGCTCTCAACTTACATCGTCCAGTACTCCAGCCTGCAGCACCTTCCCCACGTCCAGCTTCATCCTGGAGGGGGCAGGGAGGGGTGACAGTGAGTAGAGAAAAAGGAGAGAGTAGAAATTAGGAGCATGTCATTGGCCTTCCACTCACCCACCTAGAAATAAATGGCGACTCTCACACTCCCTTCTTATAATCTATAGATACTTATGTGTGTGTTCAGGTGCGTGTGTGGTAGAGGCAAAGGGGTGGGGAAGTTGGGAAGGAAAATGATACACAGTTCTCGGGCCTGGAAAAGCATTATAATGACCTCTGCAACCCTGGTAGCACTGAAGCTTTAGAATCCTAACACACACAATCTCACCTGCCCAGAAAGTCATCTTTGTCTGGATCCTTGTCAAACACCTCCACCTCAATCTCCTGCCCTGGAACCTCGTGTACCATCACCTGAAGCACACACAGGGAGAAAGGTCTCACCAGCTACACTGTGAGGATCATCTGATGAGCATCTTCTCTCACGGCCCCCAGGATACCCCCACCCCCATCTGACAGCCCCACTCCTCAGCTCTCCCACCTCGTAAGTTTCTCCCCACTGGGGGTTGAGGTCCTCATCAATGACTTGACTGCAGAACGCCTGGGTGCCCACTCGCACCAATGCATAGGGGTCTGACTTGCCCTCAATCAGGCCCTTCACATATTTGTCCTTGGAGCCCAGACCTCGGGCAGCCAGCAGGTGAATCCGGATAATGCCCTGTGCAGAGGAATCAGATCATGAGAAACCAAGGACCCAGCACGAGGTTCCTCAGAGGATGATCTGTCAGATGGGGGAGAGGCCATACCCTGGGCAGAGGGGAACGCAACTGGGCCACATCATGAAGGTCAGGCACAAGGGGCACCAATAATCGGTTGGGCAACACAAGGAAGGCAGCGATAGAATCCATGATCATGGTGTCAGAGAGGGAGCTGGATGAGGGAGCAGAAAAGGAGGTGAGTGTGGCTCCAACTTCCAATATAACCCCAGCCCCAGCTGTTTCCCACAACTAAGAGATGCCTAAAGCTAGAGGGACATCCTTTCTTGAAAATCATTTTTTGGGTGTCTGGGTGGCTCAGTGGTTAAGCGTCTGCCTTTGGCTCAGGTCATGATCCCAGGGTCCTGGGATCGAGCCCCGCATCAGGCTCCCTGCTCAGAGGGAAGCCTGCTTCTCCCTCTCCCACTTCTCCTGCTTGTGTTCCCTCTCTTGGTGTGTCTCTGTCAAATAAATAAATGAAATCTTAAGAAAAAAATAGCTTTTTGCTACTCTTTTATCCCAATTCCTCACCTACTGCTCTGAACCTTCACTGCCATCTCAGCTCTTCTTTTTCTGTTTACCCCTACGGAGAAGCCTGCAGCCCTCTTCACTCTACCCTGCATGCTCCCCCACAGGAGAAAATCACAGTATGGAGCTTCTCAGGGGTATTTGTCATCTCTCCAGCTAGGATGATCAAGGCTCCTGGAGGGTACTGGCTGCATCTTTTACTGTTTTTTGTTGTTTTTAATATTTTACTTATTTATTTGACAGAGAGAGAGAGAGACAGCGAGAGAGGGAACACAAGCAGGGGGAGTGGGAGAGGGAGAAGCAGGCTTCCTGAGGAGCAGGCAACTCGATGAGGAGCTGGATCCCAGGACCCTGGGATCATGACCTGAGCTGAAGGCAGATGCTTAATGACTGAGCTACCCGGGCACCCCTCTTTTACTGTTTTGTATCCCGAAAACCTGAAGCCCAGGGCTGGAACATTTAGGTGCTCAATAAATCCGGGTGCCTGGGTGGCTCAGTGGGTTAAGCCTCTGCCTTCGGCTCAGATCATGATCTCAGGGTCCTGGGATCGGGTTCTCTGTTCAGCAGGGAGCCCCCTTCCCTCTCTCTCTCTCTGCCTGTCTCTCTGTGTACTTGTGATCTCTCTCTGTCAAATAAAATCTTAAAAATAAATAAATACATAAAAATAAATCCTTGACACCTGAGTCCTGGGATATCCAGCAGATTGGTCATCCCCGTCCAGTTGATATCTAAGGTCTGGAAGGAAAGAGCAGCAGGGTCAGGAAAGAGCACCTGGTGGCATGGTCACACCCATCCAACAGTTGCCAGACCCCTCAGGCTTTCCTCCCCCAAGCCCCAGAGCTGGCCACCTTCTCCCTCCCAATCTTCTCTGGTTTCCCTGCTCCCCCATGACCCTCAATGTTTTCCCTTACCGGGCGTCGGATGAAGAACATCGACACAGCTCCCACGATAGGAAGGTCCCCCATGAGAGGCTCAAGAATCACCCGTAAAACACCATGTAGCTGGGGCAAGAGGAGAAGAACAGACCATTTCTCCAAAAAACGCCTTTTTTTTTTTTAAAGACTTTATTTATTTGACAGAGAGAGATCACAAGTAGGCAGAGAGGCAGGCAGAGAGAGAGGAGGAAGCAGGCTCCCCACCAAGCAGAGAGCCCAATGCGGGGCTCGATCCCAAGACCCTGGGATCCGACCTGAGCCGAAGGCAGAGGCTTTAACCCACTGAACCACCCAGGCGCCCCCAAAACGCCTTCTTTTGGTCCCAAACTTTCCCAGCCTTGGTTTTTCCAAACCTCCCACTTCCCCATATCTGATGAAATTCAGGGCAAAGGCTCCCTATTATGGGGACCCCTGACATCTGCCCCACCTGCATGCCTTTGACTCCCGCTTTGCAGAAATATTTCTTCACTTCTACGTCAATCTGCACATCACCTACATAGCTGGCAGTTGATAAGGAAGAGAACAAAGAGGGTTGGTACCGGGCTGAAATGGGGGAAGGGGGAACAAAGCTGTCAGAGTGACCAGGATCCTGCTGAAGAGGGGGCTGGAAGAATGAGCGGTATTACCTGATGTTCAAATCCAACAGGATCTGTTCTTTGCTCCGACCAGGGTGAACTTTGACGCCTACGATGCGCAATGGCTGAGGAGAGATGAATTCTTAACAGAAAAGAGGGAAAGGGAGGAGTATCTCAGCCTCTTCTGGGCCCCCCACCTTCCCTGCCCTGTCTCCTTCCTCCCATTACTTTCTTTTCTACACACATACCTTTTCACCCAGTTCCACTCGTGTAAATGTAAATGTTTGCAAATGGGTGTTAGAGCCTCGAACAGCTGGGGCCACAGTTTCAGCCAAAAGCTTCTCCATGTACTGGCCCAGGAAGGGCCAGACCTGGGCCACAATCTGGAAGAAGAGGGAACCTGTCACAGGAGAGCCTAATCTTCCCCCCCTAAAGACAAGTTCCTTCAGAATCCTTCCCACAGAGAGCACTGGGGCTAGACCTGAAGTGTGACAGGGTCTGCCTAGAGAAACAAACCCCATTCCCCACTCAAGAAAAAGCCAGTGCTCACCTTATTTAGCCACTCAGCCTTTTCCACATCCGGAAAGCTGACCTAGAGGTGAGGAAGGGAGAGGAAGAGATGAGCACACCTTCCACCTGTGGTTTCCTACCAAGATGCTGGGCCGCATGCCCACAGAGAAAACAAAAGCTGTGGCAGGACCTCCCCACACCCAGGGTTCAGTGTGAAGAGGCTGGGATGTCCAGAACATTCACTGCTCCACAGACAGGGTTTAGGGGTACGGAGTTCTGATGAGGGGCCCTGACAGGGTGTGGGCCACACAACGTTGTTTTGTGGACAGCTGGGGGATGTGAAGTGATGACAGCTGCTGGAGCAGAGGGGGAGGGAAGGAGAAGGGCACATTCTTTCTGGAGGGGGAGGTCCTGACAAGTAAGTTTAAGGAGGAAATCCTGGGATTTGGAGAAGTCTTGGCTTCTTTTTGCAGTCTTCCCACCTCACTTCGAACTAGAGCTTCTACACCCAGAAGGTGAAGAGGGGAAGCAGCTCCTAGAGTTAGGGAGGGGCCAGCAGAGTCATTTAGGCCCTAGCTGGTTTTTGTTTTTGTTTTTTTCCTCCTTCTTTTTATCAGTATGACTCCTTTTATGGGAAAGAAGGACACCTGTGCTTTGTATTGGGGAGGAAGAGGGATAGTTGTTTCAGAAAGAAGATGGCTTTCTATGACGAAGAGTAGGAGGAACAAAGACAGTTGCTGCCTGGGCTGCACGTCCCCTGGGACTTCCCCCCCCCCTTTCCCCTCTCCAGCCGCGGGCCTGCGCCCATGGCCCTATCTGCCAAGTGTCAACTTTGATTCTTCTCTTCTGCCATTCTCCCCCTAAACTGGCACCTCTGCTGGGAAGGGCAGCAAAGCGGAGGCAGGGAGGGGCCGGGTAACGGGCTCTGCCCCCGCAGGGCCGAGAGAAGGAAGGAGGTGAGGGGGTGCAGACCTAGGGTCCGGGTCCCAACCGAGCAAGCGCAGCGCACAGTCCGGAAAAGGGTGGGGCCGACCAGGGCCGGTGGAGTGTGGGCTGCGGGCACTGCAGCAGTCTCACTACCCTCCCCCCGCACCCCCGCCCTTCGTCCCGCAGCCGCCTCTGCTGTGCTGCGGCCCAACCGCCTGGGGCTGGAAGGCGAGGGCCGGGGGTCGGTCGGGGGCGGTGGCTCTCCTGAGCAGTGCTCCTGAGGTTGGGTGCCTGCGGGTCTCCAGGAATAAGAGCGGGAAAAGGGAGAACCTTATGGCCATAAATAGGAAAAAAAAAAAAATAATAATAAAAGAAAAAGTCTCAAGGAAGACTGGAGAGACTAGAGAACCCTCTGAGCCGCAACAGGGATGTCCGGGAACAGAAGGCGCGAGCGGCACCAGAAGAGAGGAGCGCTCAAGGAGCATGGCTAGGAGGGAGAGCCACGGCTGAGGCCGATTCCCCAGATGTTCTTACTGCTTGCCTAGGAGCAGAGGAAGAAGTCCTGATTCTGTAGAAGGATCGGGATCTGGACGCGGGGAAAGGAGGGAGGGGGAAGAGTGGCTACTCGGTCCCAAGAGTGGCGCGTCCCAGCAGGGAGGCGGCTAGCGGAGCGAGAGGGGAGTCTCCCTCCCACGGTCCCAGGGTGGGGAGCTGCCTTTAGGGACAGGAAGAAGATCCCTAGAAACGGGGGACTAGTAGGGCGGCTATGTAGCACTGAGGGTGCTCGCTCACCCAGGCAGGTAGTTCTCGATGACTCATATAAAGTGTTTTCGCCGTGAGCCGCTCCTCATCGTCCAGCAGCTGCCGCGCTGCTCGAAGGCTCCGTTCTTTCTCATCGCGGACCCGGCGCCAGCCCAGGTAGAGGGCGAGGCCGAAGAGCACGAAACCCACGCTGAGTCCCACTGCGCCGGCCAGGTACACCGGCACCAGCACCAGCAGCCGCCGCCCGAACGAAGACAGCAACGCCATGGCCTCACCCGCAGCGCCTGGGCTGGCAGGTTGGTTCCCAGAACCCAGGTCCGGCTTTGCGTGAGCAGCGGGGGGCTGGTCAGAAGGGTCGGAGGGAGTAGAGGGCTGGTCCACGAGGCTGGGACTGGAGCCGTCGGCAGGAGAGCGCTCCATGGTGCCACCGCTGGGAGGACCCGCCCGACCCACACCCTGCAGAGAGGTTGCTAGGTCTAGCGCCCAGCTGCCCCCTGCAAACAGTAAACCCCACGCTGGGGGAGGGGACCCTAAGCCACGCCCCCTTCATCTGACCGCTCGGGTTGGCCTTCGCTGCACAGACCAAGGTGGAGTCGAAAGATAGAAACCCTGCCCCTCTTCCGCCGGGAGCCGGTAGGGTTCGGGAGAGGCAGGACCTCCTTGATTAGACCGGCGGGCCAAGATGGGCGGTCTGGGACGGCGGGAAAGGTCGGAAAGAGGCTAAAGGGCGGCATTTGATTGGTCAGAAAGAGAAGGAGGCGTGACGTACCGCTTAAGGAGAGGCGGACCAGGCACTCCCCCACGTGGATTGGAGTGCCTGCGGTATGACGTCATGCGGAGCCGCGCCGCCAATGACTGTTTTACCCGGACTTGGGGTTGCGAAGTGATGGGGTTGTGGAGGATCAAGATTTACTTTCACTCCATTCGCACGGTTTGGCAGGATTTGTCTGGAATTCCTACATGTTCATTTGTCAGTTTTCCCTAGTCTTTATACTCTTGAGTACATTACTTAGCCTTCAGTGTTTCCCTGGCTGTCCTTAAAAAAGAAAAGGAAAACACCCTGTGTGGAATGAAAATGTTCGATGACCGACCCTGGCTATCTTGTCCCGTCCTCTACTTTGTGCAGTGCAAAGACAGCAGCTAGAAAAAAAACTGGAAAATACGAGAATTACAGAGTTGAGATTATCCAGCCTTCAGGGAAGAGGAGAGAGAGATAGCATGACTAGGAAGTGAGGCTTTATTATTATTATTATTTTTTAGAACTCTCCAAGACGTAGTTATTTCTATCATAGAAGACAAATTGGCTTGGAAAAGGTGGGGGGAGGGGGGCGCCTCAGCTGCAACGGGTTTGATTACATTTTCCAAGAATTTTCTGACCCTGAGGAACTGCTAGAACATTAAAATGAGAAAACAAGAGTAATGAGACAATTCTGTTTCTTATTTGCCTGAGTTAGAAGGAAAAGTTCGGAATACAGTCAGATGGAGAACTACTGCAATTCCATGTTGTGCTGTGTAAGTTTAAGAAGGGAGAAGTGCAGGTTATACTGATAACTACTGTTACTAGTTAACTGCACTTACCAGTGTTGTCCAGGGACTTAGAAACTAAACTGGAAGCCCAGGAGGGAAGAGTTGGTCATAAAACAATTATCTTTTAATGCACTCTGTGTGGGGCTTGTGTTTCTGTTTGGTGCAGCAGGGGAAGTAGGGTTGATTGGTGGAGAGTCCAGATCTGCAGCTGATAAATATTATCTGCTTCTGCAGGGCACAGATTTCATCAGACTGTTTCACTGTTCAAAACCTAGCCCTGATCAGCCGTACCCCCTTACCCCCTTAATCTTAAATTTTCCCCACTTCCCCTTTTCTACTTCCCTGAGGCTAACAGTATCTAGAGCGCTTCCTTCAGTGTGCAGAACTACATAGGGAACAGCTTTCTATCCTCTGTGTACATCTTCCCTGTTCTCAGAGGTAAGCAGGTGGGAAGGAGCTCATCGAGTTTGGAAGAGGTAAGGGTGACCTGCTCATCAACTGATGAAGCAGAACTACAGCAGGAAAATGAAGGAGCCTCCTTAGAGGGAAACCTCTCTGTAAACTTAAATGTGTCAAGTACTAGAGTAGAAGGAGCAGGTCACTTCACTAGGGGTGGAGAGCACCACCAATGGGGTTTCCTTTCCAAGCTTCTCCACTTTCTCACCCTATCTCGATCATCAGACCCTTCTACTAAAGATGGTCTCTGGAAGACAAAAGCCCATCCTCAGGAAGAGCTCTTCCCAGCTGGGGCCCAGCAGCCACAGGATCAGCAGCTGCAATGCAGGGACCAGAAGTAAACAGGGTGGGTCCCTGCCCAGAGACAATTCTGCTGTCCAGGTGCCACCTGGTGGCGATAAGCAGTAAATAAGTAATGGGGGGGGGGGGCATGGCCGTTATATTAGAGAAGTAAGTGAGGAAAACGCTGAAACTTCCTGGATTTGCAATCTGCATCTGTATGGAAACTTCGTGTATGTTCTAGGGGAAGCAGAGGGTTACACGTGGTAACCTAGTCTTTGCTCTCTCCTCAAGATGGAAGGGACAACGAGATTTGAAGAAATTTCCTCTATTATTCCTCAAAAGTTACTGCAAAGTAGTTCTATCGTTAGAATTTTCTGTCAAGTCTGGAGTCAAGACTCCTTGAATAAACTCCTGGCTCCAAACCTTACTAGTTGCAGAATCCTGGGTAGCTGACTCTCAGTATGCCTGCTCTCTCCTCTACAAAACAGGTTCGAGAATACTACCCACTGTCGGTGAGACGATGCACGTGAAGTGTTAGCACAGTGCCTTGGCTTATATTATTAAGTACATAACTAGTCTTCTGGAACTCCGTTTATCTCTTGTGCAGCAAGACAGGAAATTTTGGGGAGGTCTTCAAATATTTGAAGATGTCTATTAGGTCTTCCCTCAGTCTTTTCCCTTTTTTCCCCCTGCTACCTCACTGGTTTATCAATGGGCCTCTTTAAAAATTACATTTAGAACACAGAATATTTAGGAGTGGTGCTACTCAGGCATGGTAGAACTGCTCTATTTACAATGCATTACTCC
This sequence comes from Mustela putorius furo, assembly GCF_011764305.1. NCBI lineage: Eukaryota > Metazoa > Chordata > Mammalia > Carnivora > Mustelidae > Mustela > Mustela putorius. The sequence continues at coordinate 1,656,943 of NW_025422127.1, read as the reverse complement.
AGTTCTGTTACCCTTATGGAGCTCCTCAAGAGGTGCCTAGAATATAGCAGACTCTTAATATATATGAATCGCCTACTAGAAGGACTGAGAAGGACTTGTTTTTGTAATCAGCTGGAAGTACTGTGCTGTTTTCATGTGAATTACTGCTAATACAGTTCTCTGCATTTCTTCCTTGGGTGGGCTCAAGCAATTTTTTAGGGGGAGGGTGAATCCAAATGATCCAGACTGATCTCTTGGATTAATTCAGTGAATCCACGTTACAGCACTTTCAGGAGTACTTGGTACTTCCTTGTGTTACTGTTGATAATAGGGCTTCTTGTATTTTTACACAAGTTTTTCTTTCCTTTCTTTTTTTAAAAACAGAACATAGCTCTTGGGTATATCACTAGAGACTAGAGGACTAGAGGTTTCTCTAACAAAATGCACTAATCAACATTTACTAGGCATAGATGTTGAGTTTTGACTCCACCAAACTCGACTATTAACTGAGTCATGATTATTCTCTTATCCACAATGACTTAGGTGAGAAGCAGGACAGCAGCCCTGCCATCTGGGAACTGGCTTGGCACGACAGGGCTTCGGATCTGTTAGTGGCTGAGCTGGGGTCACTGCTGGGAAATGGTGTTCTCCTACTGGACACAATCTCACAAAACACCAATGTCACACAAAGGAACTCAGTGACTGTGATGAAGTGAAGCAAAAAGCAAGATCGTATTTCACAATTGTTTAAATACGAAATATGGTCAGTGTGCAAATCATGAAATAGCAACCATCCCCCTTTCCCAGCTAATGAGTGACTGCTGCTTTGTCACCAACTTCAGCTTCACTCTAGTCTGCCCTTCTCCTGGATAAGATAAAGATACCCAATCACAGGGGTGCCTGGGTGGCTCAGAAAGCCTCTGCCTTTGGCTCAGGTGGTGATTCCAGGGTCATGCCCCGCATCGGGCTCTCTGCTCAGCAGGGAACCTGCTTCCTCCTCTCTCTCTGCCTGCCCCTCTGCCTACTTGTGATCTGTCAAATAAATAAATAAAATCCTTAAAAAAAAAAAAAGATACCCAATCACAGAAGTGTCCCTGCTTCCCTGATAGCACCCAATCCAGAGTGAAGCCCCACTCCCTTGAACCTTTCCCCAAATCACTCAACCAAAGTCCAAGTCCTCAAAGTCCTCTCTAATGGCCCCTTGCTAGGACACACCATGGATCCCATGTGCCATGTTTTCTCCACTACTCCAGTGAGCATTAACCCCAGCTTATTTGGCTATAGGTGTATTCCTGGTGGCCTTTAGCTGGTCTTATGTTAATAAAGAACATACAATGTCTACAGTTTCCCAACTACCTCTTTAGAGATACTCAGCAAAAAGAAAACAGTCAGGATTTGGCTGGGATGAACTCATGTTGGTATCTATGATCACATTTGTCTCTAAATGTTTATAAACCATCTCTTTTAATAATCCAGAATTGTGCCAAAAAAAAAAAAATCAACATTAAGCTTATCAACGTGTGGTTTCTAAAGTCCACAAACAGTATTTCAGTATTTGACCACTTTTAGTCTTTAGGCCATTTTTCTTTTTTTATGACCAACCTTGACTTAGCCCACTATCTCCAACCCCAGGTGTAACCTGAGTGATCAACCAGACAAGAAAGCAAGAGGTAGCAGGAGATACAATGGGGGAAGCACAACTCAGGATCACTTTCTCTACCCCAAATCCACTGTCCCATCAGACACCTGAGTTGTTTCCCCTACATCAACCATGAGCTCAGGAGGAACTGAGGATTGGCTATGGGGGTCCCTGGCCTTACTGACTCTTAAAAATGGATTTAAAACCTCTGTGGTTCTTTTTGGAGGCAGCGGGAAGAGATGAACACCGAGGCTCGTGTCCCCAGAAGAACTTTCCTTTTCCTAGCACCTCCCAAGCCTTAAAGGCTTAAGGCATTGTAACTGAGGAAGGGATGGGGGATATTAACTGCCATCAACAACTCAGAGAGCAACTGCCACCTGCCATACTGTTTGAATAAGGAAAGGATCTGTCAATACATAGCCCATTGCCATTTCCCAGCACAGCCACCCTCCTTAGTACCTGCCCCCCTAAATGACCCCAGGAGCCCTGGTTACTAAGGTATCCTGGGAGTAGTACATGCAGATAGAAACCAGAAACAGATGGGACTATTTTTAAACTAGACTGGGTGGCTCCAGTGTTTTTACCCCACAAAGCCCCATTTGGTCTTATTCTGGGTCTCTACCCTTCACCTGACCTCAGTCAAACCTTACCCAAACTATGTGAGGGTGGGGGGTCTTTATCCCATTTTGGCATGAGATCTATTTACCGCTCCTATCTTCCATACAGAATATCTAAGCAAGTTTTCACTGCCTCCATTTGTTAAAAATAATTCTTTTTTTATTTCTTTGGAAAGTGGTGGGCCCTGCCCTATGGATTTCCAGGCCAAGCCAAGGTAAGAAAAGCTCCCCTTGTCTCTGGGCTGGAGTACTATGGTCCCCACCTTCCCATGGGCCCAGGAACAGTTCCTGTATTGTCCAACTCCGCTAGGCCTCCAATTGTCTAAAGGCTCCGATCAGGCCTTCTCTCCTGGCCACCCGCTTCCCAATCTTTCCTGGCTTTCCCTCTAGGCAGGGTTTTTTGTTTTTTGTTTTCTTACAAAGCCAGTGCTGAAACCTGTGCTATGCAGAAGAGAGGACAAGACCAGGATGTCCCCATCTTCCCATCAGGGGACATACAGCCCCTCGGTCAGTCCTTCCTCTCTGCTGGCTTCAGTTTGCATTCCTACGCAAGGCCCCCTCTGTGAGGCTTGAAGGAAGATGGACAAGAGGACCCTCATAAAAGGGAGGTGAGAGAAAACAGACCAGCCCAATCCCTTCTCAAAAAGCAAACTCCTTGTAGTCTCTCATCCTAGTTCTTAAGTGAGCCCTTCAGACAGGGCCTGGGAGGGCTAGGCGAGCGGGTAAGGGCCCCTCGACCGCAGCCCTGGGAGGCTATACCCCGGGAGTGTCCATTAGCCCCCTCAGTGTGGCATGGCTGTGATACGCATGCTCTGGGAAGCGATGGGGTAAGTCACCATGGGAGTGGTGGTGTGGCTCATCGTGATTCCCGCCAAGGGCTGGGCCATCGATACAGCCACAGGGGCCACAGGAGCCACAGATACAGCCACGGGAGCCATGGAGACAGGTGGGGGTGCCATCCCCTGGGCAATTGTTTGAGCCAGAGCAGCCGACAATGGCGTGATCTCTGGGTTCAAGTGTGGGGGTGGGGGTGGTGGAGCAGCAGGAGGTGCAGCATTAGTTGGGGGAGCAGCTGGAGCTCCAGTGGGGGCCACCAGTTCTTGCTGGGATACAGGGCGAGGCTGTAGAGCCTGGCTGCTGAGAGTAGTGTGAGTCTGGGCAATGCCATGGTTAAAAGTGGCAACAGTGCCCACGGTGGGGGCCAGAGTCTGCTCCGTCGCTGGTGCAGTAGAGCTCAGGGTCATGACCTTGGCCTGATTGCGGAACTGGGCATTTTGTTCCAGCAGTACCTCATTGGTGGCCAGCAGGTTGCTGACCTGCTTCTTTAGCTCCTCCACCCGCTTCCTGAGCATGGCATTCTCCTCCTCCAGCAGCCTGCACTCCACGCCTCTCGGTGCAGCCAGACTATATTCATAGGATTCAAAATGGGGGCCATCTGGGGGGCAGCATCCACCTCGCCGGCGCTTGGGGCCTGGCTCGTGGTCCTCAAAGCCCCTGTCAGGGAGGTCGTAGATATCATAGAGGTCATGACGTCGTCCTGGGGGTACCGGGCCTGCTGAGCCACCGCCACCGCTGCCTCCTCCACCCCGAGCGTCAAACTCAAAATCCCGTTGCAGGTGGCGGAACTTGCACTTGGCTCCTCTCTGGCAGTCACCCTTGAGAAAGTCACGGCAGATAGGGACCTCCTCCTTGCCATTGGGCAGGTCAGCCGGTGAAAGGCCCAAGCCCGCTGCCACTTTCTGCCTCAGCCGAGGGGGAAGCTCTCCTGTCTTCTTATAACCATCCTCATCCTCCTTGGAGCCATGGATGAATCGGCAGTTTGGACGGCTACACTCCTTGTTCTGGAAGTCATGGCAGAAGATGAACTCATTTTTGCTCACCCCCAAGTTGGATACCTCACTCATGTCTGGATGACGATAGCGGCAACGCTTGCCTCGCTTGCACACATTCCTTAGGAAGTCTCTACAGATGGCATCTGAGCTGGCCCCGCCACTGCCTGCCCCTGCCCCACTGGCCTCCTCACTGCCACCGCCTCCAGGGCCTCCACTGCTGCTCCCAGTGCCGTTGGCATAGCTGTCCCGGTCAGGCATCCTGGTCCCCCCCAACTCAGGGCTTTCTTCTTTTTCTTGCCACCCTTGGTGACCACTAGGAAAGAGGAGAACCGTGTCAAACAGGAATCTTCCAGAGAGGCCACATTCTTCCCAGCTATAGAGCAGGCAGTCCAGCAAAAAGCAGGCCAGAGGGGCAATGGCTTTGGAGGTGGAAAATCTAAGGGATGAGAATTCTGGCTGGACTGGCTGGCTTGTCAGAAGTCCCGCCCAGGCCCTTGTGCACCTGGTCTGGTTCAGAATGATTCACACTAGCCTGGCTAATGGGGTGGGGAGGGAGGGAGCTGGGGTGAAGCCACCTCATCCCACCAATGATGTTAGGCCAAAGAGGGGGCAAGGAGAAAAGAGTGTTGGGTTTTATTTCCCCTTCCGAGCTGACCTTATTAAAGTTGAGGAAGTGAAATTAAAACTGCTGTCTCAGTGTCTCAATAGGTTAGGAGGAGACTGGGAAGTGGCCAAGATGGGTTGGTGAGCTTACTAGGGCTCTGGATAATGGGGCACTGCAGACAAAACTTCTTTTAACCCCTCTTTTACATGAGGGCACTGTGAAGTATCAGATCTCTACACCCCAGGAAGTCCTAAGAGACTGGTGTCACCAGCTTGAGGGCAGTCCCTAAATCTATCATTTTTTAGTATTCCCTCCCAGCTCACCACTGTTCTCAATCCATGTGGTCACCCCCCTCTACTCCATTTCAGGGTAAGAGTTCTACAGCTGGAATCTCCGCTTCTAGACCCCCAAAGGACAAAACCATCTGCGGTAAGACCAAGGTGGGAGGAAGGAGTTAATTTCACAAGAACCAGTGACCTTTCTTTTCCATTCTACACACCCCTTTCATTCCCCATTAGATCCCACTGACATCAAACCACACCATTCCTCACCCCATAAAGATCCTCTTTATTTATAGACTCTATAAAAGCTTTTTAAGTCTCCTCTTTCCCAAGAGAGCTCTGGAATGTCAGTCCACTGCCCTGGTTCGAGCCCTCCCCTCTCCCCACCCCCAAAAAGACTAGGAGTCCCTGCCACCACGTGTCTGACCTCATAAGCCTTTCTAAGGCAGTGATCAGGCTCCCCCTGCTGTTCAAATAGGAAAACTTCATACTGTTTCCACTTGAGTATAAGGAAATCTTTACTGGTTTCTTTGGTCTTCATCTCCCCCCAACCACCTTTTCCATTGCCTTGACTTTGCCTTTAAACCTTCCTCCCATCCAAGTACTAACCAGGCCCGACCCTGCTTAGCTTCCGAGATCAGACGAGATCGGGCGCGTTCAGGGTGGTATGGCCTTAGACTAAACCTTCCTAAAATAAACCAACCAGATCAGAGACCAGAATTACAGGTAAATCTGTAAAAGAAGAGGGATCCTCTTCCTCCAAAAGGATGTAGTCCCCAAATCGAAACAACCAAGGAAAAAAGAAGGATATTAAGGAAGAATCAAACTTTTACTAAAAGTGAAAGGACCTGGTAAAAAAATAAATACCATCTCTCTGAGTCTGAACCATGCTGCAGCTCCCACCAGAGGCTGATAATCAGATATAATACTCCTCCCCACCCAACTCTCCCAGGATAGTTCAATACCTGAGGTAGCTCAGGTGAAGTCCGGGGCTCCTGTGGTTCTCCACCTCCACATCACTGCTGGGTTCTGAACAGGAATAAAAAACGAGAGACTTGGGTGGGAGAAGGGGTAAGAACAGAGAACTATAAGACGTTAAAATAAAGAAGTTTGACAAAATGGCAAGAGCTCTGAACACTTCCAAGGTTTCCTGCGAGTTCAAGCTGAACTTCACCTGTCAAAGGGAGAAGTTGTCAGTAAGAAGAATAAGACAGAACTAATCTGGAGAGCCTAGGAGAATGGGTTGGAAAACCAGCCCTGGGTGACCAAAGGGTGAGAGGTGCCCTGCCTCAAGATGAAGGAAGATGTGGGGATCAGAGCCCGGCCTAGGCTTGAAGTTAATTCACTACGAATGGGGAGCCGTGCGAGGGCAGCAACTGACAGTGCAATGGGATGGCTGATTAGACTTGGAGACGGTGATTATGACGCTTCCCCCCCAGAGTTTGGGGGGAAAGTCCTAGGAGTTTCCCACAGCAAGTCTTCTAGTTTGCCAGGTTCTGTGCAGTGCGACCGGCGCTCAGCCGTGAACCAGACGAAGAAGACATTAAGGAAGCATAAGTGAAGCGGGAAGGGGGGACTCCAGGTGACATCAAGCTGCGGGGATGGGCAGGGCTGTGACGTCACGAAGCTGGCGTTTGCTCGCGAAGCAGGGTCAGTCAGAAAAAGGGTTCGGCCCTGGGGCGTGAGAAAGAAACAGCTCGGTCCTGGGGGGCCTTGTGTAGCCCGATCGAGCCCAGCTGCTGGGCCGGCCCCGACTCCTCCCCTCCGGGCGCGGCCTCCACCTAAGTCTCCCGCCTCCCTCACCTGCCGCCGCCGCCGTAGTTGCTGCTGCCGCCTGCCGGTCCTGTAGCTTCGACAAAGAGCCGCCTACCCTATCGCCCTTCCGCTTCCTGCGGAAGAAATGACGCTCTAGCTACAGACCCGGAACTACTCTATGGTACGCAAAGTACTTGTGCGGCTAGCGACTAGCCGCAGGAAGTTCCCAGCAAGCTTTGCGTGTCACCATAGCAACCCAACCCAGCAGCACAGTAAGACCCCCAAAGCGGTAACTTAGTAACCGAGGTTCTGACAAGAGTTGGGGAGGGATCGTCGTTTGCCCCTGACTTGGTCGCGAAGCAGGTTGAAACCCGTCCCCTTGCGTGTACTACCCTAATACGGGAAGGGCCACCCAGTTATGTAGCTCCGAGAGCCGTGGGGCCGGTTGGCCAGGGCCGGATTCACAACCCGGCTGTAGCCCATGTGGCGTGACACTCTACAGCACAGGGTATTCAAGATCTGCTCCAGTGATCCAGAACCCCAGCCAATGGAACCATAAAAACCACGTATCAGACAAAACCATTTTTTTCCTTCAGCTAAGACAGCAGAAGAGATGATTTATTGTACACGTGTTACATTCAGCCACAAATGAAAACAGTCCCGAAAAGTCACAGGTCCAGGGCAAAGGGCCAAAAGAGTCGGTTTTGGTATGAACAAGGCGGGTCTCTCAAAGGTGGTAGCTGCGATCAGACGGCGATGGATGGTCTAGATTCATTGAATCAAGCTCGAGAGTAGGCATGCAGCCCAACAATTGGTAACAGCGTCCCTGGCCTCTGGCTTTCCATATTTCTGCTTCTGTGGCTCCACCGGTGCACAAGCTAGCGGTTTACTTGGACCTCTGCCTCATCTTTCTTCTTTTACGCTTCAGCCTGAAAAGTAGACACGGAAATACATCTCCTGCCCACAAACCCAAATTCAGTCTTTCCCTCCCATCCTAAAAATGTGCATCAGATACCTGGGGTAGCAAAACAAACGAGCACTTCGGTCCTACCATCTTTATTGTGTTCAATCCCGTACTAGTAAAGTCAATACTTAGAATTGTTTTTCACCTAAGTTCTTTTATATTTCTAAACCAAATACTCCTCCCACGTCTTGTCCAAGGCACGCTACACTTCCCTTTTCCTGTTTCGGACGGTCAAGTCTTAACATACCTGCGCATTCGCTTCTTCCTCCACTGGCAATCGATCATAACCAGACGCAGTGAATAAAACAAGAGATTAGCTTTAGTACAGGTCTAGGCAGGGGTGTGAAGGACATTATTTAAAACCTGGCGGGTTCCTAAGTAGGAGAGCTTAGTCGCAGTAACCCTATCAATTTGGACTTCCACTCTCACCTGCGGATATAAACCTGCATCTTGCGTGCGCTTTTCTACTCCCGCCCCCTCTACCCACAGTACTTACTGTCCTCCTCTGCTTCTCCCCAATTATTTTTCCTCCCCTACTAGCTCTTGGGCACCCTTGAGAACCCAGCGGCTCTGAACCATGGCGGACTTCTCTTGCCTGGCTATCCCTCCACCCATCACCCATCGCTACTGCCTCAGCTTACTGCCAGGAACTGCTTACCTTGGCTCTCATGGTGCAGAGGTTTCTACAGGTAAAGAGAAAAAGGGTACAGTTAGTTTGCTGTAATGATGGCAAATGTAGAGATCAGATGTTAATGGATTGTGCACGGAATGCCAACACAGGAACAAACAACACTTACCCAAGAAGATGGCGCTAAGGCCGAGAGAGCGGCGGCGGCCCGCCTCCAGCTATTTAACGGAGAGCTGTGTCGTCACTTCCGCTGTTTAGATCTTCCTTCGAGGGGCGGGGCTGCCGAAGTAGAGTAACAGTGGCCTTTCAGGTGCCGGATTAAGTGATTGCGTTAGCAGTTCTCTTGGAAACATTTTATTTGCGTTACAAAATTCCCCTCGCCCAGTTTTATTGTGAGGACATTGTATCATTTCATCATGAGCACATATTTCCAATATGGGACCGAGACGTGCGGACGAGCATACGATAGCGACTTCCGCCTTCCCCTTCACTGCTTCATGGGAGTTGGAGTTTCGCGGGATACCCTCCATTTTATTATGGATAGGTGCGGAGTCTACAAAAATTCCCAATTTGTTTTACTGGTGTGTTTTCTAAATTGCTTTAGGGAGATTCTATCACGGAACTTACGAAGGTCCTAAGATTACTTGGGAGGATGTAAAGTGGGGAGTCGAGAAAGCCTTCATACTACAAAAAGAGACCTTTGTCATTTAGATCAACGCTTTTTCCTTGTCAACTCCGTAAGGTCTTTCCCCACAATACCTGAGGCTGAATGTCACAAGGTTCCTGGGCACAATGCATCTTGTTCAGAAAATACTTCCGTGACTTTCCCTCTACCTCGGGGTGAAGATCAAATCAATGGACAGAGGAAGCTAGATCAGCTGTCTTCTCTAGAGTGAGAATGTTTGCTGTTAGAGAACTTCCAGTCACAAGGTATGGTCAGGTCAAAAGCACTCGGAAAACGTACCCATAGTTTTTGCTGTAGGGAAACTTGACTTAGGAAGGATGAAAAAGAACCCCATACCATTCAGACTTCATCTTTTTTCTTTGTAAGATTTTATTTATCGGGCTGCCTGGGTGGCTCAGTCGTTGAGTGCCTTCAGCTCAGACCATGATCCTGGGGTCCTGGAATCGAACCCTGCATCAGGCTCCTCTCTCAGCGGTGAGCCTGTTTCTCCCTCTCCCACTCCCCCTGCTTGTGTTCCCTCTCTCGCTCTAATAAATTAAAAAAAAAAAAAAACAACCCAAAGATTAGGGGTACCTGGGTGGCTCAGTTGGTTAAGCCTCTGCCTTCAGCTCGGGTCTTGATCTCAGGGTCGTGGGGTTGAGCCCCCCCAATCAGGCTCTCTGCTCAGCGGGGAGCCTGCTCCCCCCCCATCCCACCCCACCCCCGCCACCCGCCTGCCTGCCTGCCTCTCTGCCTACTTGTGGTCTCTGTCTGTCAAATAAATAAATAAAATCTTTAAATATATTAAGAAAACCCCCAAAGATTTTGTCAAAGAGAGAAACAGACGGAACACAAGCAGGGGGAGTGGGGCAGAGAGAGCAGAGAACCTGGTGCGGGACTCCATTCCAGGACACCAGGATCCTGGCCTGAGCTGAAGGCAGACGCTCAACGACTGAGCCACCCAGGAGCCCCCCACCCCCACCTTACTTCTATAGTAAGAGACTGTAAGGCTGTTTGTGATCATCTTTTTTCCATAATTTCCCTTTATAATTTATACAGTAACACCTCACCTTTTTAACTCTGGAAAAAAACGTTTCTTGTTTTTAACACTTAGGGCTCATGTTCCAAGATTTTAAGTAGTTCTAGTATTGTCACCATCAGAATATGAAAAATTGTGCTTGCTTCGGCAGCACATATACAGATGATGAAAAATTTTTGAGAATAAAAAAACCCAGCAACATTATATCAAGTTCACCAGGATTTCACCTGTTGATTGGCTACTACAGTTGACACTTGAACACAGGTTTGACTGCCATTGGTACAGGTACCTGTGTAGTTTCTACACAAAATACTGTAAACCTTTTAAAAAAAGATTTTATTTAGTTACTTGATAGAGATCACAAGTAGGCAGAGAGGCAGGCAGAGAGAGAGAAGCAGACTCCCTGCTGAGCAGAGTGGGTGTGTGTTTCTTTGTGTGTGAGTGATATGATGCAGGGCTCCATCTCAGGACTCTGGGATCATGACCTGAGCTGCAGGCAGAGGCTTAACCCAGAGCCACCCAGGCGCCCATACACACAATAATGTAAATGCATTTTCTCTAGATTTTCTCGCTTTCCTAGCTCTGTAATGGAGTATATAATGCATATAACGTGTGAAATGTGCTAGTGAACTGTTATCATATAGCTTCTGGTCAAGAGCAGGCTTTATTAAGCTTTGGGAAGTCAAAAATGCTATTGTTCAGGGGTTGACTGCAGCCTATAAGCTCTTATGAAGGGAGCTATGTCCAGTTTTGTTTACTATAGGATATCCTGGTCAGCAATGTTTCACATCTAAGATAGCCTAATAAATTATCCATCTCAGACTGGCCCTGAAAAATTGAATACTAGTAAAGGCATTCTTCCTGGCTTCCTAAATCAAAATAAACATTTGTAGACAGTGCTTTATTTTTTGCAGTACACCTTATCCCAAACTGTCACCAACAAGGTTACTCTAGGGGCACCTGGGTAGCTCAGTGGTTAAAGCCTCTGCCTTCCACTCAGGTCATGATCTCAGGGTCCTGGGATGAAGCTCTGCGTGGAGCTCTCTGCTCAGCAGGGAGCCTGCTTACTCACTACTCTCTCTGCCTGCTTCACTGCCTACTTGTGATCTCTCTGTCAAATAAATAAATAAAATCTTAAAAAAAAAGACTTTAGAAAAATTCATAAACTTTCATAAAAAATGTACTGTCTTCATTCAGAAAACCCAGGATTTAGGTTTTTCCCAACCCACACTATCTCTCATTTTAGAAAGGCAGAATATGGGAATGTAGAACTAGTTCCAAATGGCCATCACATCAACTAACATTTCCCCCACCTCCCATTAAATAAGAGCAGCATACAAAGGCACATGATTATGAGCAAATCCAAATTTATTTTAACGCCATGTCATTTTCAACATGTTTAAAAACCTCATAAGTTAGTGGGAGCCCTAGTTCCCTGGGACAACATGCCAGAGGTACTGAAATCCATCACCTTTCTCTCCAAACCCCTAGCAATTCATCCAATCCAAGTCCACAGCTTCAAAAAGCTAGGAGTTGTCTCTTCAGTCAGTCTGCTCCTCCGGTTCCTGGTCTTTCTTTCAGGGAGGGAGGTCAAAATATTTCAAACAGGGAACAAAACCACAGTTGAGCTTCCAGCCCAGGTTTCTAAAATGGAGCAGGGGAATGCACCACCCCCACTGACTCCAAAGAAATGGACAAGGTTGAGATGGATTACTCCTTTACAGCTTTGTGAAGAAAAAAAAAAAAAAGGTCCTGTGGAACAAAAATGACTAAGGAGATTTACAAATGAGGATCCATTTGACAGATGAGAATCCCTTGGTAAATGCAGGCTCCGGCTCCTAAAAATGAGAGGGGCCTAACCAGACAGTCTGGATCACAAAAGGAATCTGCCGCATGTGAATAAAAACAATCTGAGGAATATAGCTCCTCTCTATTTTGAGGCCTGATAAAATACCTGGGGAGAGTGGGAAAAGAGAGGAACAAGCTCCACAGATGGGAAAATGCTGATACCAAAGTGGTATAAAAAAATTTCAGCTGAGTTTTTAGTGGTGGTGGCTACTTTAGCCTTCTCCCTGTTCTGGTGTAGGGCCATAAACCTTGACCAAGCAGAGAGTAGTAGAAAAAGGCTAGAAAGAGGGGCTTGAAGACGATGAATTTTGACTCCTGATTTTATTATTCAATTTCTCTTTTCTATTTAAAGTAGTCTTCAGTGGTTGGGAAGCCTGGCCTCCCAAGACCAGAGTCAGTTGGAGCTGGTTGTTGTTGGAAGGGGTTGGGGTGGGGACAGGGATGGGGGCAGGGAGACCCTGCTCTGTTGGCGGTCCTGGGTGGAGAAGACGAACTGCACTTCACAGAGCCTGGGGTGTGGTGGGAGGGGGATGAGGCAGGAGCAGCAAGCTGGGGAGATGGGACCCACCTCAGTCCCCAGCTTCATTCTCTTCTAATGTTTCCCCACTGGTGGCATTCTCTGCAGTCTTGGAGGCCTATATTCATGGAAAGGAGAGGAAGACTTCTCAGTTCTCAGCTACTTGCAATAGTATCTGGGAGACCAAAGACAAAAATATACTAATGCTCTAGGTCAGGGCTGAGGTGGGAGGAGGGGGAAGGGAGGCAATAAGGCTATACAGAAATATGTGTGCCCACCACAAGCCAGGAAGGTAGACTAAAGAGGAACCAGGTTCATCATGCCAGACAGCAAAGATCAAAACATACCTTCTTTTTTTTCTTTTTCTGGGTTTTCCGACTTGCAGAACTCTGGAGGAGGGCCTGGACAAGAGGAGGAAGAAGGATAACAAATTCTGAGCAATGCAGAGGAAACACGAAGTGTCACTCTCAGTATCACACCTCTTTTCAGGACTTTGTTGACACCTCACCCTCACTCCCAGGACAGGTGCCATGTGCTCACACTTTCCATCACACACTGACCTTTAGCTCTGCATCTTGGACCTCCATCTCAGACTTGTAGAGGTCAGGTTCAAAGGGACCACTGGTTATCCGCATGGGGCCATTGGGCATGAGCAGGACTGTAAATTTAAACTGGGCAACAAATTCACCTAAAGGAGAAAGGAAGTGTTTTGGTAAAATGCCCCCTCGTCATACTCTTTTCTGTAAGCTAGAGGGAGGGGACCCTAACCAGGGGCTCCTAAGCAAAGCTCTCAGAACTCACCCTCCTTCTCATAGAGAACATTAAATGGCTGCAGCAGTTCATGTTTGGCGCACTCCACCACACCCATCCGGGCCTTCTTCTCGTCTTCAAATGCTCTGGTGGGGGAAGACAAATTCAGGTCTCCTTACCCCCACCAAGTCTTAGCATTTTCCTCATGGCTTTAAATAGCTCCTACCCTCAGGCAGCAATCATGCTCAGGATCACTCTTTCCCATTACCTTCAATGAGAGGGCAATGGGGAGAGGGAGAGAAGGCGTGCATGCAGGCTGGAGCTACAAGTCTAGGCAGGGGCAGGGTGGGAGGGGGTGTGCTGGGAGAAGGAACAGTGTTCCTGGGTGTGTGGTCTATGAGTCAGACCGGTTCCAAGTCCTGTTCTTGCTAAGTGAGGCTGTAGTACCTTAAAGTAAATGGCATGGCATCAAAACGCCTTTCAACCTCACTGAAGAAGGCACGTGAAGTTTTCATTTTCAGGCCATACTGTTTAGAAGGGTCTCGTTTGTAAATGGTGGTTCTCTGTCCCGCGTCCTTTGCCTAAAAGAGTAATAAGTTAGGTCATGTTTGGGCTGGTGCTCTCAGGATACACACTCAGTCACCCCTCTTTGCTAGCTCTGGCAACCTCTCCTCACCTTGCCCTCTCCTGAGCTGACAAGAACATCCACAGCATATACTTCATGTACCTCAAATTCAGCTTTTTCATGGTCCTTCCTAAAAGAAATAAAAAGGGAATCATAAAAACAATGAGTAGTTCCTGGAGTTTGAAGTAGAAGGCAGACACAATGAGGCTGGGAGTATGGAAGAAAACACTATGAGTAGTGTCAGACGGAGGGAAGGTGAAGGGTGGAACTGGCACCTACTTCTGCTGGTCTGTGGGATTCTGGATAATTGTTTTCTCTCCATCGATGACATGCTGCTTCAACTGATGAGACAACATACCTGTAGACAGGCAAAGCCATCTAGAATCCCAAAAGGTTTCCAAATCCACCCACCTACATCATTTGATGGAGTAGGCAATGAAGGGAAAATGCCTGGTTATGAAAACTCGGGGTAGTAAGGGTTTTGGCTTAGACTGTGCTAGAGCCAGGATGGGTCCTCAAAGGAACAAAATCCTTAATTCTACTAAAGCACTTAGACCCACAACCCTGTTATGTGAGGTCTCACCTTCTATTGGTGTGCAATTAAACGAGTGGGCAACCTTGTTCCAGGCTTCTGTCACTTGTGTGTTCTAGAAGTACAAGATCAAATAACAGGTGAGATACGTATGAGGGGCCAAAAAGTTCTCTACCATGCAAATGAAAAGGATAAAAGAACTAAGAATCCCCATATCCTCCATCAAGAGCAATGATTCTTACTGGTTTTTCATTTCATAGCCCTATTACCCCTACTACCTAACAATACCACATGTCTGCTTATCATTTTACAAAGTGCTTTCAAAAAGATGGTCTAACTAAACAATTCTTAAAAGTGGATAGGGTAGATCCATATCCCATATCCCAATTTAGAAGATATAGAAACTGAGGCTCAGAAAAGTTAAGAGATCTGCCCAGGGGTAAGCCAATTAACTGAAAGAAACTGGAAAAAACTCAGGTTTTCTAATGATAAATCTGACAAATCCAGTGTTTATTCCAAGATCTCTGTTTAGAGGGGGACAACAAGCTCTGATTATCCCTTTTTTACCTCTTTCGAATATGATCTGATCCCCATCTAAGCTATTTCATTTGTTTCATTAAACAAAATGAAAAACAAAACTACTATTATTAAACTATGTGTTAGGTACTTTATAAGGCTCATCTCAATTGTCACAACAACGCTGTGATAATAAGGGACAATTTTATTTTTCCTTTTTTGTAGATGAGGAAATCGGAATTCAAAGCTATTTTTATTTATTTATCTATTTATTTATGTATTAGACTTTATTTATTTATTTGACAGAGAGAAACACAGCAAGAGAGGGAATACAAGCAGGGGGAGTAGGAGAGGGAGCAGCAGGCCTCCTGACGATCAGGGAGCCCGATGCGGGGCTTGATCCCAGGACTCTGGGATCATGACCCGAGCCAAAGGAAGACGCTTAATGACTGAGCCACCCAGGCACCCCTATTTATTTATTTTTTAAAGAAGGAGATGTATGTATGACAAAGGGATGAAACTTTATTTATTTTTATTTATTTGAGAGACATTGAGAGAGAGCAAGCATGAGAAGTGGAAGGGTCAGAAGGAAAAGCAGACTCCCCACCACGCAGACAGCTCAATGAGGGACTCGATCCCGGGACTCCAGGATCATGACCTGAGCCGAAGGCATTCGCCCAACCAACTGAGCCACCGAGGTGCCCTTAAAGTTATTATTATTTTTTTAAATTTTATTTATTTATTTGACAGACAGAGATCACAAGTAGGCAGAGAGGCAGGCAGAGAGAGGAGGAAGCAGGCTCTCAGCCGAGCAGAGAGCCCAATGCGGGGCCCGATCCTAGGACCCTGGGACCATGACCCAAGCCGAAGGCAGAGTCTTAACACATTGAGCCACCCAGGCGCTCCCCTCAAAGTAATTTTTAAACAGTAAGGGGTGGCAACAGGGCAAGAACCCAGAATTCTGATCTATGTCCTAACTATACAATAGCCACTATACGACACTACCTTCTAGGGGAGAAACACAGTAGTTAGTATATAAAGAAAAAAAAATCAATGTGCAAAGTAATTATAGCCAACACAAGTGCTTACTATGTGCCAGGCACTCTTCAAGTGCTTCATAACAGCTGTATGAAGTAGGTACCATTATAAGGAAACCAAGACAGAGGTTTAAGTAAAAATGATACAACTGAGTAACGACGGGGATAAGGTACAAACTGATTAAAAGGATGAAGAACAAGAGAGCATGGGGAAAAAAGGGAGGAAGCTTTAGGTACTGAACAGGACCCTGAAGAATGAAATGCTAGAAAAAATATCTCCACTCATAATCTAAATGTAAAATTGTATTAACTCATGACAGTTCCTAATTGTTGGGCTTCCTAATATTGTCTTGCAAGGCACAGAACTAACTTTTGGCTCCTCTCTGCCACCAGTCTACTGGTATGATGATTTCTGTCTTATAAGTTTTTAAAGTTGAGTTTTTTTTTGGGGGGGGTACCTAACTGGCTTAGTTGGAAGGATCACTCTTGATCCTAGGGATGTGAGTTTGAGCCCCACGGTGGGTACAGAGATCAGTTAAATAATTAAGTTACTTGGAAAAGGGGTAAAAAAGACTTTTTCTTTTTTCCATGTGTTTTACTGTGATATACTTCAAACTATTTTAGAAAAAGATGCACATCCAAAACATGAATAAGGAAGGATCTCTAGGCTCCATAAAGAAAGGACCATATATTCCTATACACCAAGCATGGAACTTATCTATGATAGGCACTCAGAGTTAACTGCTGTTTAGTCAACTGTCTCTTCTCTTTCAGAAATCCCATTCTAAGATACAACTAACAAAAAAAAATAAAGATTTATTTATTTGACACAGAGAGAGAGAGATATCACAAGTAGGCAGAGAGGCAGGCGTGGCAGGGGGGAGCGGGGAGCAGGTTCCCTGCTGAGAAGAGCCCCCCCCCAAATGCGGGACTTGATCCCAGGACCCTGAGATCATGACCTGAGCCAAAGGCAGAGGCCTAACTCACTGAGCCACCCAAGTGCCCCAAGATACAACGAACTTTAAAGAGCTGTTTGTATCAGGGGTGCCTGGCTGGGTCACTCAGCAGAGCAGGCGACTCTTGATCTCAGGCTGTGAATTCAAGACCCACCTTGGGTATACAGCTTACTTTAAAAAAAAAAAAAAAAAAAAAAAGCTGCTTTATAAGGGAGCTGCAGGAGAAGCTAGCAACTCAGATTCAAGAGAACAGCTATAGATGACTAATGCATCTTTAGCTCTATCATCTTTGGAGCTGGGACTAAACAGCTTACCTGGTTTCCAGGTTTGACCAGGCGCAGGGCAGCTTCAGCACAAAGGTGAGCTGCCTTAATGACATCTGCTTTCCGCCCTGTTACTTGGGTCCCCTGTGGATAAGGAAATGCAATCAGGAAAGCACTTTATCTCAACTGGTCACTATGCAAGGCTAGCCAATGAGTGGGAGAGAAAACACATTTCTCCTTTTATTTCTCTAAGGACTCTCTCAAGACGTATTTGGTGGTAGGGGGTGGGAATAAGAAGCAAGCAGCAGCTATTCTCCCCCATTCTCCACAGGTGGAAGGGTTCAAAGCAGGCCACCTACCTGAGCTACGTCAACCACAAAAGTGTGAGCCACATTAGCGATGAAGCCATCCACATGGACCCCAAGATCACTAAAAGGCAAGAGCAGAGCACAGTATTAGCAACTGGCACTATGCAAATGCTTAGGAAAAAGATAAGTGCTCTAAAATGGCTTAAGCTTACATTTTTACCAAGTCACCTTCCTTGAGAATATAGTCCTGGTCGCTCTTCAAAGGGGAGAAGTGACATACACAGTTATTTACTGAAATGCTGGTGGGAAAGGCAATACCTGTAAAGAGACAATCATCAGCCTTACTGCCTTGCTGTCTCTCTCGCCCAATCTCTCTTGGAGTCCTGCTGCCCCTCAGAAAAATGGAAGGATTTTCTTCAGGGTCTTGCCTGGTTAATCAGTTTGGATTGGGTAGGAAACTGCTTGTATCCCACCTGCCATTCCAAACTTCCAAATATCTCAACCAAAGCTCGGGCAGGGGTTATAGCATTACAATAAAACAAACAGGACTGAATAAGGGTCAAATGGGGAATTAGTGAGGGATTTTTTTTTTTTTTACCTTTTTTCATTTCTTTTTCTTTCTTGAAAATTTTCCCTGTCTCTTCCATAATCATGGCATCACCTTTCTCACACAGGCTCAGTACCGACACACCTGAGCAGGATGCTTCCACCAAAGACCGAAGTACCCCTGGGGACAGAATCCCACCATGTCAGCCCTGCATGTGTTGTCTAAGTTACCATCCAAACAATACCTAAAGTTAGAGCTTCTAATATTCCCTAGTGCCATTGCCCAAAGGTTGAAAGAGTGAACAAGTTTTGCCTCTTGGAATATACCTACCGATGATCACTAAATTTCTACCTTCCTTTTCCTAAAATAATAAATTAACACACCCTTCCCTCCCTATAGAATGTGACAACTGGATAAACACCATCTGTCTCCCCAGTCAAGGGAGACCTTCCAAAGATCCCTGCAGCGTGGTAAGACAGTTACGAAGTTCAAGGGGGTGCTCACCAAGGTAACCAACATATGTTGCAAAGCAGACTAGAAGAAATTTATAGGCGTCAGGAACAACAGGAAGGTAGACACAGAAATGCTGACTCGAAGCTGATGCATTGTTAAATGCTACCTTCTTCCATTCTCAGACACCCCAATTAGATGTTAGTAATCTCAATCTGTGTAAATTTATTTCCTCATCAACCAGTATATAAACCAAGGGGACTTAATCTAAGTTTCCTGGGCTTCAACAGGCTCATGGCTTACAGATCTTAGCACATCTCAAAGAGGTGTTAAGACCCAAAAAAAGTTTCAAACTGGTATCTGGGATCACAAGTGCCCTGGAGTTGTAAGTTGCAAGGGAAAACATTGTTTTCTAATTCAAGCCACTAATACTAAAAAGCATCCCAAAGCGGGGGTACTACACTAAATGCCCATTATGTTATAAAACATTGTTCTGTTCAGTGGATGTCCTCCTCTCCATGGCCTATCCTGAACTACAGGTTTGATTTTTGTCATCTAGGTTTTGGTGAATCTTTGGAAGTGTGAAAGGCTCAGGTTTTAAGCCATAGGACTAAAGGGATCCTAAATACCTATCTTTACTGTCAAAACCATTTAAAAGCCCAAACCCCACCATTTTCTGTCTTCCTAACTGGGTATTAAAGTGAAAAGGTGAACTGGAGAGAGAGAAAATAGAAAGACATCTGCCTAGATCGGCAGGCAGCTGCTAAGGTCAGAGCACAGTCCTAATGAGGATGACTTCTGAGACCCTAAAATCAGTAGCCTCCCCCTTCAGTACTATTCACAAGACTGCCTAGTTGAGGTGAGAACCTCAAAACACTCCTAGAATTGACAAGCCCCGGAGAACAATCAAATTTGATGGCTAACTAAGGCTATCTGCACAGATAGTTGGTAGTAATGAGTAACTTCAAGGAAAGCCAGATAGATCTTCAAGAGCTGTGTTAGATCTCCAGGAGTTCCCTCCAACGGTCCCTGAGCTGGCCCAAGGGTAGAAGGGAGCCCCACCAGCTAAGGAGTTCAAGTAAAAAACGCAAGACTCCAGTAAAGCACGTGGTAAGGAAGCTGGTGTCAGGGACGGTAGCGGAAGAAGAGAGCCGGCGATCCGCATGGGAACCCGGCGACACGTGCGGGCTGGGCCCCTGACGCCGCGGAGCCAAAACAAAATAGAGGGGCACTTCCGTCGCCAACAGCTGGGCGCTTCCTTTTCGAGGTGGCCTTGCCGCTGCCAGAACCAGAGAAGGCAGGGATCCGGAGCTAGGGGTGAGGGGCTTAAGATGCACCCTGACTCCTGATTAACGGCCTAAGGTCCGAGACGGCTGGGGGCCCTCGCTCTGCGCTCTTCCCGGTAGCGGGCCCGCACCTCCCCAGACTCCAGCCCAGGCCTGGCGGCTCAGGTCCCAGGCGCAACACGGAGTCTTCCCACCACGCCACCCCCAGCGGACCGGAGAGGGGCCCTCAGTACCTCACTCTGCATGACCCCACCGCTCCAGCCCCTCCCGAGCCAGCCCAGCCCCGTCCCCCTTGCCTCCCCCTCTCAGCCTCGATCCCCGGACCCCCAAGGCCCGCACTCACGGTTGGCGATGTCGCCCCCCATCTTATACTTGGTCACGACCAGGTCCTCGGCAATAGTTTGCTCCTGCTGCTCGTCCTCGCCCGACATCTTCCCACCACCACCACCACCACTGCAACCTCGTTTCCCCTGAGCCGCCGCCTCTGCCTCCCTTCCAGCCGCAGGCTGTGGCTAGAGCCCCTTCGATCCGCGAGGAGAGCGCGAGCAAAAGCGCGATCTAGCAGGGGAGCAGGCGGGCGGGCGAGAGCGAGAAGCTGAGAGCGCGCGGGCTGAAGCACAAGGCACGCTGGGACGACGAGTCCTTTCTACACCCCGCCTCTAGCCGACCTTGCCGACTTTTGAACTACAATTCCCAGCCCGCCTTTTGCGCCCCTCAGCCAGGCCCTAGGGCCTTGCCCTCCAAGGGCCTCGCACGCCGGAGTCGCCGAGCACGCTGGGAAGGGTCAGGCTCCGGCAGGAAGGCGGAGCCGTTGGCGAGCCTGAGGGGAAGCGTGGTCTCTCCCGGAAAAACCACATCCACCAGGAGCACTGAGCTAGAACCCGTAATAGGGAGGGGCGGGCTAAAGGGAGAAGGGGCGGAGCTACGGCGGGGCCAGGAGAGTAGAGGCAGCCCCGCAGGGTGGAGCAGGGTGGAGCCTCGGCGATTGGGGAGTGACTACAGTCAGGGCGGGGAGGCTGGGTGCGCCCTTCCCCAGATCCCCAGAGCGGCCGGCGGGACCGGCTCAGCCGGTCCAATCATCCTCTGATGTTGGGGGTCGGGGAGGGGCAAGAGCGCTGTGGTAGGAGACCAAGGGTGCAACAAGCGGGGGCTAACTGGGCAGCGGAGTCCGGAGAGATCATCCGTTCACAGCCTCCCAGTCTAGAAGCCAGACTCCACTGAAGATGGCACTGTTGTTCCAACAATAGGCTTTGATGGCAACCAAGGGAAGTGTTCATACAGACTTTTTCAAGAGTAAGAGTTCTGAAACATACGGGAGTTTCAGTGTTCCACCTCATGAGGCACATCAGTAAGGCTTTTTCGCAAACGTGGGTTTTCTGGTTTTTTTTTTTTTTTTTTTTTCTTATTCCCGGTGGGTTGTCCTGTAAAGAGATCCCTAGTAAAAGCTTTCAATGAAAAGGACTGTGTGCTTTGCTTGTCTTCAGCAAAGAAAAGTAGGGCTGAGTAAACTGCAAGGTGCAGGATAGAAGGGTCACAAGACAGAACAGCATGCGGTAGCGGCTACCCACTGCTGAGGAGCAAAGGGGTGACTTTACACACTAAAGGTTTTCTTACATTTGACAGGAAGCTGAAAAACCGGCATTTTTTTATTCAGGTGTGTATAAAAACAAAACAAAAATCTTCAGTGATAACAAGACACCCCGTTTCCCATCCGAGCAGACAAAGGCCTGAAGCTGGGTCCTCTTTCTATCCTAACTGGTAGTTTCCCTGGATGAGTACAGACCCTAAAAGTGGCTCTTGGGACTCTTGTGAATCTGTCCCTTGGGTAAGAAGTGATCATTTACAGCACATATGGATTATGGTTTACACAAAAATGTCCAGTTATTTTTTCCTTCTGACTATCCCCTCCCCCCTACTTCCTGAGATGAGAAGTCTGGGTGTAGGAGGAGGCTGGGGTTGTTGGGGTTAGACTTGATTCAGTGCAAAAACAAGACGACAATGCCCTGACAAGGACTCTGACTTATCAGTTTGCCTTGATACCTTACAGGGAGAAAACCTGCAAATGGGAGATTCTGAATCCAGGACCCACCACTTTATGTACTTAATCTCTTTTTAAGGCTCAGTTTCCTTATTTGTGAAATGGGAGAATAACTAGCTCACAGAATCGTTGTAAGCATCAGATGACATAACATAGGTAAACTTTAGCATGATGCCTGGCATAGTAGATGCAGAATTAATAGTACTCTAAATATCTGTGCCCAACCTCTTTCTTCACTCAAGATTTGAAGCTTTCCATTCTTTCCAGGGGGCTGAGTCATCAGCCAAAATTTTACTTTCCCCTGCCTCGTTCCCCCCAACCCACTTTCCCCTTCCTTACTAGTCTGGTAGGAAACAAAAAGCACACGTTAAAGCCTAATCTCAACAAGTCAGAGTCTGAGAGAAAGGGACATGGGAGTAATCCTTCATATCTCCAGGGAGTCTCCCTGAGGAAGCTGAGGAATGGGATTAGAAACACACATAAAATAGGGGAAATCTCCTTTTCCTGGATTGGGAAAGGGAAGAAAGTGCACAGCTGGCTACATTTCACAAGAATTTTGTTGCAGTGTTTAAAAGCCTCCAAAGGTTGAATGGAATTGTCTAGGGCTGGGGAAATAAGGCTAAGACCCGTGAGAGAGGGACTAGGGAGAAGAGGGGTACCCTTTAGAGGCAATAGCTGCCATCAAATGCTCCCTGAGTACTTCAGTGAGCAGAGGTTATGTTCTCTGAGCATTAGCCTTGGGGAAAAGCCTGCTATGCCAGTAATCAGGGTTATCAAAAGCGGAGTCAGTGGCTTCTAAACTACGAAGAGTTTTGAGGCGAGCACAGTGGACATGGGGGGCATGGTGTCCAGGCCCCTGGAAAGCTCTCATCTCTTCATAACCTTGCTCAGCCGCTGGGCAGGCCCCCATGGCTGCGTAATCTCCCCCGGGAGCTCCTCCACCATGTCGCTGATTCATATATTCATAGTCCTCATCTGGGGTTGTGCCAGCAGCAGGCATGAGGGGCACAGGGTTGAGTGGGCAACTCTGTGTGCTGCCCAGGGAAGCACTGAGGTCTGATCCCACATCCATGTACTCATAACCCAGCTCCTCGAGAGAACTGGGCCTAGGGGGACGAGTTGGACTGCGCCTTCTCCTCCGGTTCATGTACTCATACTCGTCATCTTCATCTTCTTCTTCGGTACCCAGGACAGAACTGAGGCCCACTGAAGAAAGGGTACCTTCCCGGGAGGAGGGAGTACCTAGGGATTGAGAAAGAGGATAGGTATGTGGAGAATGTGGTGGTAGACAGTGGGGAGTTGGGAAAGTTAGGAAAAAATGAAAAGGGAGGGAACAAGATCGGAGAAGACGAAAGGATTAAGAGGAGCCTAGGGAAAGGACCAGAGAAGGATTTGAGGAAAGCTCTAGGAAGAGTCTAGCACCTTTGAGGTGTGCATCTGGCATGACATATCCATTGACATCCTCTTCCTCTAACCCTGGTGGGGAGAGTGGGGTGACAGGAGTGAGCAGGCTATGGCGCTGGGAATGGTAGGCACTGTCTCCACGTGGCCGTGGGCTCCGGCTCTGGCTCCTACACATTGACACCTTCTCCTGGAGCTCAGCCTCAGAGCCTGTCACATGGCCCTCTGAGGACTCTGATGCCAGGCGTCCCCGTGGCATTGGGTGCAAAGAGGCTGGACGGGGGCACCGCTCACCACTCCCACAAAATGCAGACTCCTAAGGAGGAAAGGAATACACAGAGATTTACAGAGAGACGAGGGAAGAGGTATTTCTTCAGAAGACTGGGTTGTTCAATGCTTCTTTTTTGTGGGGCACTGATTAAACCTCTGATTTCTACAGTCTCCCACACTGCCCCTATGGATCCCAAGACACTGCCACCCAGCGTCTCAGCAGCCCCTTGAAGAGACAGACCTTACCTGGCAAGTCTCCCCAAGATTACCCTGGTTCATAGGCATGTATCCAGATGATGGGCTTAAAAGACTCTGGCTCTAGGATGAAAAAGGTGAGGAAAAGGTTTAGGTTAAGGGAGAAATCTACTCATCATGGGGACCTCCAAGTAGTTAATCTGGGCATCAGTAGGGTTCATGAGGGTGCAGGTAGGTAGAAGGCTCAGGGTGCAGAAAGTCTTAAAATGCTGGGAAGCACCTTACCCCACGGGGCCGATTAAGTGTTCCCACAGGTAGGCTGAGGGCAGAGCCTAGTGTGGCCGCCAGACCATCCTCCTCTGCCTCCAAATCCAGGTCTAGCTCCAATTCTGGCTCTAGCTCCACCTCCTCCAGTTCCTTGTTTGTCAGAGCAGGGGGCTCTGCCCCAGGGGGAATTCCAGGCCCACTCTCTCTCTGTAGGGACAGGTGATGGTTAAGGTGGGTCCTAGTCCCAGCCAAGTCCCGTTGCCTCTAGATCTCTTTGACAACTCCTATCACTGCTCACCTTTATGACCAGATACCGTGGTGGGTCTCGGGCCATCCTGGTGAACTCATTGGCTAGTTCTTTAAAGGTTGGACGAATGTTCTCATCAATCATCCAACCTGGGGGTAAGATGAAAGAAGTAGAGCCATAAGAGGGGAGTTGGAGTAGGGAGGGAAGTCGGCTAGAAAATGGCTGGAGGCACCTGGGTGGTGCAGTCCGTTAAACCCTGACTCTTGGTTTCAGCTCAGGTCATGAGATCAAGTCCAGAATCAGGCTCCTTGCTCAGTACAGAGTCTGCCTGGGAATCTCACTGTCTCTTCCTCTGCCTCTCTCACCACTACCCCATCTCCGCCCATGTGCACTCTCTCTCTCTCAAGTAAGTAAATCTTAAAAAAAAAAAAAAAAAAGTAAGAAAGAAAAAAGGAGGGGAGGGAGAGAGGGAGGGAGGCAAGAAGCGCAGGCAGGCAGGCAGGAAATGGCTGGGATCAGCAGGTAACTCACACTTGACCATGACCATGTAGACATCGATGGTACAGATCTGGGGCTGCGCCAGTCGCTCCCCCTTCTCTAGCAGGTCTGGTACTTCAGCCAGTCGTAGCCCAGCATAGGGTTCTGCCCCAAAGGTCATCAGCTCCCAAACTGTCACTCCTGGTATAGGAAGACATGACTGGTTGATGGTGAAACAGTAGACATGGGCGTGAAAATGGAGGGAAAGCAGAACTTGAGCCAACACAAGGATCTAGATGGATTAGAAACTCTAAGAAGGGCCTCTCAACTATAGAATTTGGGCCAATGATGGTATGGAGGATATCCAAATGGACTGACCATAACTCCAGACGTCACTCTGGTGTGTGTATTTCCCAAAGTGGATACTCTCCAGGGCCATCCACTTAATTGGAGTCTGGGGAATTAAGGGCAAAAGTGTCATCAGTTGACTTCCACAAATTTTCTCAGCACTTCTAAACCCCAGGTTTTCAATCTTTCTTTTCTTTGTTGTTTTCTGAACTTGAATTTCTAGTATTTCCAGGTTCCTCTCCTTGAACTTACTGTGCAGCTTCTGTTGCCTCTGAAGGAGACCACTGACTGCCCCCTTCTCCCATGCTTCATTCTACCCCCCACCTCCTTACCCAGCCCTCATGCAACCTCACCTTGGCCTCACTGTGTAGTAGTTGCTTATCATCAGGGGGCAGCAAGTCAGCCACCCCAAAATCTGCCACCTGAACCTGACTGGGTGACTTCAGTAGCACATTTCGGGCTGCCAGGTTCCTGTGCACCATACCATGCTCCTCAAGGTAGTACATCCCCTACAGAGGAAGGAAGTGTTCTTAAGGTTGGGGGAATTGATCCTTGAGATCCAGAATCATCCCAAACCCTGAAGGCACCTCTCAGAATTTCAACCTCCCTGCCAGCAACCAGCCAGGCAGTTCATAGAGCTCTTCCAGGTTCCTCTCACCTTGGCAATCTGTACTCCCCAATTGAGCAGCAGCTGGGGCCCCAACGCTCCACGGTGTTGTCTCACGTGATCCAGCAGGGAACCCAGAGGCAAGTACTGAGTGACGAGCTGCAGAGATGACCCTGGGCATAGTCCCAGCAGCCGTACAATGTGGGCATGGTCTAGGCTGCCAATGGCCAGCATATGCTACGAGATATAGGAGGGGTCATCCAGGAATCAAAAAGGTTCACGTATACTGACCAGGCCTATCCCAACATTCAAGGACATTATTATGGCTAACAGTATCTGCCAACACACAGGCCCATGCTTCTACAAAATCCTGTCTAATAGTGACCTCTCTCCCAGTGGGGATACACAATACCCTTCCC
The DNA here is from genome assembly GCF_011764305.1 of Mustela putorius furo. NCBI lineage: Eukaryota > Metazoa > Chordata > Mammalia > Carnivora > Mustelidae > Mustela > Mustela putorius. The sequence continues at coordinate 1,631,037 of NW_025422127.1, read as the reverse complement.
TCACTTACATCCGTCACATCTTGAAAACTTTGTCGTCCACTCTTGTCCTCAATGACTTTAATGCAGACTGGAATCTTGATTGATTCCCCCTCAGGTATCCATACTCCCTGCAAAGTTTTGGGCAGGAGTCAGCATAAGGTCATTCTCCCTGGGGCTAGCCCTTTTCCTCAACTCTTTCTCTCCTTCACCCTAGATCCTTTCCCTTCCTCTTCCACAGACTTCCTGTGGGCCACTCACTTTGTGCACAGTTCCAAAGACGCCTGAGCCAAGCACTTTAAGCTTCCTTAGCTCTGTTTCTTTGAAGATTCTGGCCAAGACTTTGTTAGCCTTCTCACTGGGATCCAGAGGCTCTATGCTCTGAGGAGCAGAAGGGAAGAAAATACTCAGGGAAGTCCATTCCCATGTCCCACTCCAACCCCCTGCCTATGGGTAGATGCCCAGAGCAACAAGGCCCAAAGGGGTGGGGAGCAAGAGGAACTGTCTTTAGTCTTAAAAAGCATTGCAGGCATATTGGGGAGTAACAGACCCTAAGGACTGAGGACGCTGTTGTGTTCATGAGATCAAGAATCAAGAGGGCTGGGTTTCCTCTTTGATGGGAGAAAGAGGGGAGAGCTGGTAATGCTATCACTTTTTATATCATTCTCTATGCTTTCCAAAGCACTTTCACATACATGATCCCCTTTCACCCTTACAAGCATCTTATAAGGATCAATGTTATTATTTCTTCTGTATATGTGCATAAAATGAGGCACAGAGAAGGAAAGCTAACTTCTTCAAAGTCATGTTGGCAATTAATGAATTTTCTCCCATTTCTCTGGCCAGAGTTCTTTCTGATGGACCATATTACCTCCTTGAAGAAAGGAATCAAATCTCTGGGAAAAGTGGAGGCTCTTAAAGACTAATGGTATACAAGTTACCTTTCAAGTGTAAACTAGACACTCACCTCACCCCGTTCCAAGTAGCGCCTCATAGCCCTCTTATTCTGAATCCGACGCCCACGCCAGTAGAGGAAAGTGCCTCCAAGGATCAGGAAAATCACTGCCAATCCTACTACCACTGTTAAACCCACTGCCAGATGGGTTTTGCTGTGGGATAGGGGAAGTCCAGCATTATCCTGGGTTTCCACCTCCCTTATAAATGTCACCTATGCTTACAGTAAATGTATAGTACAGATCTAAGGCAAGAAATTAACATTCACATATACACATATCCTTGAGCACTGAAAGGGTTAACCTAAATCTGGACCTTCTGTGGATACTATAAGTTAATTTTAGGAAAGAAAGGCCAGGGGTGCCTGGGTGGATCAGTGGGTTAAGCCTCTGCCTTTGGCTCAGGTCATGGTCTCAGAGTCCTGGGATCAAGCCTCCATCGGGCTCTCTGCTCAGCGAGGAGCCTGCTTCCCCCTCTTTGCCTGCCTCTCTGCCTACTTGTGATCTCTCTCTGTCAAATAAATAAAAGAAATCTTAAAAAAAAAAAAAAAAAAGAAAAGAAAAGAATAAAAGGAAGGGAATGCCAGAAGCCTGGATTCTTGTGTATCCAAGTCCAGTGACAGTGGTGTGTATAGAAAGCCACAATGAATAGAGACTCCTCTCTTCCCAGCAAGTAACTGCCCCCTCCCTAGCTTCTCTCCCAAATACCCCCAGCTAACTAAGTCTCTAAGCCCATCATACCTGATCAGTGCCAGTGTTTGACCTAAACAGTCTTGTAGCTCTGGTCCCTTGCACCTGGAGAAGAAAGTCATCTCCTTAAATGGGAGCTTGGGAGACTCTCATGGGAAGCACAATTCTGACAGCCTCAACATAGGACACTGTTTCAGACCCTACCATGGTAACCCATCCTGAAGCCCCATCATGTGAGACATGACCCCCATATCTCTAGCTTTCCCATTCTCCCTGGGTCCCTCTCTTGAAGGAAAGTCCCCTGAGCTGAGGTTATTCCAGGTTCTCGAAACCCAGTATCATTTTATGCTGTTACTGAGAGATCCCCTTTCTCCAATCCTTCCTGATACAGCTTGGAGTGATTTTTAAATCATAGTCCTTTTCTTCTTTCAGCCCCACTTTACCCTCTTCTTTCCTGCCTAGTTTTGTTTCTTCCCCTCTCCCTTTATCATCCCATCACTGACCCCTGGGTGCAATTCTCATGGCAGGGCCGACATTCATTCTGAGCATCTGGATACTTGTAGATGGGGCCCTTGGCCCCGAGGATGCCACTGGGGCAGCTGCTCACACAGTGGGGCCCATCTCGAAAATGGGCACACTGAGCACAAGCATCAGAACCCTGGGTGGAAAGAGAAGGTTGGGAAGAATGGGATCCCAAGGTCAATTTCATACTTCCCAGCCAGGGCCCACCCAGACATTTAGGATGCTCCAACCACAGACCCTAGTGTTGTCTGGCCTCCCCGTGTTGGCCTTGTGATTTGGCCATGTCATCCCAAGACATTCTTGTGTTGCCCTTGCCCTCTTTCCCTTAGAGATCCTGGTGCTGCTACCGTACCGAGCCATTGCATGTGGCAGTACCCTCCATGGGTTGGCACTCCAGGTGGCAGGAGAAGCATTCAGCCTCATGGGCAAACTCACGAGGCTCCCTGTAGTTGGGGGTAGGGGGGCAAAGGGAGAGGGGTCACTTCTAGGTCCTGACCTTTATGTCCTGCTCCCTAACCACAGCGGCCCCTTACTCATTCCCACCAAGACACATGTAGAAAGTTGCCAAGAGGCAACTGGGTGGTGCAGTCGGTTAAGTGTCCAACTCTTGGTTTCAGGTCAGGTTGTGATCTCAAGATCATGAGATCAGGCCCCATGTCAGGCTCAGGTCTGCCTGGGTTTCTCTCTCCCTCTGCCCTTCCCCCACCCATCTCTAAAATAAATAAATAAATCTTAAAAAGAAAAGAAAAAAAAAAGGACGTTGACTAAAGGCTTTCAGGTGCCACCTGAATAGCTCCATCCCAGGGCTCCATCCCCCCACCCCTGCTTGACTCTTTCCCGTTACCCTCAGCGTTACCCATTCAGAAAGTTGCAGTGGGTCACACAGACACCTCCTCGGCTGTAGTTTCGACAGGAGAGGCACTGACCAGGACCTGGGCCCCAGCATCCTCCAGAGGAGCACAGGGGATCACACACTTTGCCCTCGGCCACTGGAAAGAAGGGGTGAGTTAGGAGGGGTCTCTTCACATGCCCTCTTCTGAACTATTCCTCATAAATGCCTCCAGCCTAACACTCCCCTTTCCTTGGCTCTACCCCTCCCCCCTAATCCCTATTCCTGCTTCCAGACCTGAGAAGTCTCTACACTTACGCTCTCCTCCCTGACTTCCTTCTCCCCACCACCCCAGGGGCCCTTCCCCTCACCACAGTCTCTGCGGGGCCGATTATGCTTGATGTCTAGTCTCTCTTCAGGAGGCCCCCGAAGAAGCCTGGTCCAGTTCAGAGAATGGTGGTAGCAGAGCTGCCTGTTGGCACTTATGTAGACACGCCCGGCACTAATTTCTTTCAAAGATCGGAGGCCCAAAGATGTTATATTCAAGTTCTTCATGATTAACAAAGAGAAACCCCGGCTGAGAACAAGACGACAGGGTAAGGGAGATTATACTGGGAAAAATGACCACGCAATGGATTCATTTTCATTCAACACATTTCTCTGGATCAGGCAGACCAGGAAGAGCAATTCCCCTTCCTTCCGCCTTTTCCCCTTCAAACTCTCAGACCCTTTGGGCGTGTTGTGTGAGACAATGCCTGGATTTTTCTCAAGGCTGTGTAAGAAACAAGGTTCGTTGCCTGGGTTCATGCTACCACCGCCACACTCCTTACTACTCACTTGTATAGGCTTCTGCCCCCGATGGTTGTCAGGTTGGAAAAGACACTGAAGTTGTGCATGTGGGGAGGCCAGGACTGGATGTTCAGGTAACCTGAAGGGTTAGAAAGAGGCACATGAGCCTGGAGTCTTCTCCCCTTGCTTTTTCAAGTTCTATCAGTCCCTCCCCTCTTACTGGGTACATGATTTTGTAAGTAGCTAAATAAGAATATGTGCCAGTGGTTCACCTCTTCCAGGAAGGGAAACCTCTCCCCCTACTCACCTGTGATCTCCCGTACTGTCCGGAAGACATTGAGCTTCTCAGGGTCCAGAGCAGGGATCTTGTGCCAGGGGTCTCTGGAGAGAACAGTAAAAACCGGTCAACAAGGTAGAGATAGAACCCAGTAGCAACAAGCATGCATAGCCTCAGAACCCAGTTTCTATTTTTTTTTCTTTCCTTTTTTTAAAGATTTATTTATTTATTTGACAGACAGAGATCACAAGTGGGCAGAGAGGCAGGCAGAGAAAGAGGAGGAAGCAGCTCTCTCCCTGATGAGCAGAGAGCCCAACTCAGGGCTCGATCCCAGGACCCTGGGATCATGACCTGAGCCAAAGGCAGAAGCTTTAACCCACTGAGCCAACCAGGCACCCCTAGAACCTAGTTTCTAAATACCATTCTCCACTAAAAGGAAACAGGGCTCCTTGGAGAAACGGCTAGGGCAGGAGAAATATAACATGAGTTTACAGCAGCTGATGCAAAAAAGTAAAGAAGTGGTCAGAGAATGAAGGGTACAAGCCCTAAGAACACAGGATCCAGCTTGAAGTAGCCCCCAGTGACCAGATCAGAGACAGCTGAACACCAAAATAACGACTATAAAAGATTATAAAGGACTGAATGAAATAGTTCTCAATCAATCAATGGGAAGGAAAGACTTCCTAACACTAAAATGCCAACAAATAAATGCAGAAGGAATAAGGAATAATGGAATTAGAAAATCATCAAGTGGCGGGGCACCTGGGTGGCTCAGTCAGTTGGGCATCCAACTCTTGGTTTCAGCTGGGATCATGATCCCAGTGTCAAGGGATCAAGCCCCAGGTCAGGTCTGTGCTCACCTCTTCCTCCTTCCCCATCTGCTTCTCCCCTGACCCCCATGTGCACTTTTTCTCACTCTCTCTCTAATTAATAAATAAATAAAATCTTAAAAAAATTTTAATTTTATTTTATTTATTTATTTGACAGAGAGATCACAAGCAGGTAGAGAGGCACGCAGAGAGAGGAGGAAGCAGGCTCCCTACTGAGCAGAGAGCCTGATGCGGGGCTCGATCCCAGGACCCTGAGATCATGACCTGAGCCGAAGGCAGCGGCTTAACCACTGAGCCACCCAGGCGCCCCCCAAAATTTTTTTTTGATTCAGGTAGGGGCACCTGGCTGGTTCAGTTGGTGGAGCACATGATTCTTGGTCTCAGGGTTGTGAGTTCAAGCTCCACGTTGGGTGAAGAGATTACATAAAGATAAAATCTTTTTTTTTTTTTTAATATTTTATTTATTGATTTGACAGAGATCACAAGTAGGCAGACAGGCAGGCAGAGAAAGAGGAGGAGGCAGGCTCTCCGCTGAGCAGAGAGCCTGATGCAGGGCTCGATCCCAGGACCCTGGGATCATGACCTGAGCCGAAGGCAGAGGCTTTAACCCACTGAGCCACTCAGGCACCCCCATAAAGATAAAATCTTAAGGGGTGCCTGGGTGGCTCAGTCCATTAGGCATCAGACTTTTGATTTCGGCTCAGATCATGACTACAAGGTCATGAATCAGGCTCTGAACGAACCTGGCATGGAACCTGCTTGGGATTCTCTCTCTCCCTCTCGCCCTCACTCCCCCACTTCCTGTTCTCTCTCTCTAAAATAAACAAATAAATAGCGTAAGTAAAATCTTAAAAAAAAAAAAAAAAAAAAAAAAAAGAAGAAAAAACAAAAAAGAGGAGGAGGAGGACACAATGCCCTTGTCCCCTGTCACTTAGCCAGATGGTATCAGATTGCTTAGGGATGTATCTGAGGGATTCAAGCCCTGGGTGGGAAACAGACTTAGGTATGGTCAGGAACTGTGTGTCCTCTAAAACTATGATTTATATTCCATTTATTTATTTATTTATTTAAAGACTTTATTTGTCAGAGAGAGAGAGCGAGCACACAAGCAGGGGGAGTGGCGGGCACAGGGAGAAGCAGGTTCTCCACCAAGCAGGGAGTCCCATGCAGGACTCATCTCAGGACCCTGGGACCATGACCAAAGCCAAAGGCAGCCGCTTAATTAACTGAGCCATCCAGGCATCCCTCTTTTATTCATTTACTTTTTTTTTAAAGTGATTTTATTTATTATTTGACAGAGATCACAAGTAGGCAAAGAGGCAGGCAGAGAGAGCAGAGGAAGCAGGCTCCCTGCTGAGCAGAGAGCCCGATGCTAGGGCTTGATCCCAGAACCCTGGGATCATGACCTGAGCTGAAGGCAGAGACTTTAACCCACTGAGCCACCCAGGCACTCTGATCTTTTATTTTTTTAAAAGAAGATTTTTATTTATTAACGTTGAGAGAGAGAAAGAAAGCAGGGGGAGGAGCAGAGGGGGAGGGAGAGAATCTCAAGCACAGAGCAGAATGGGGCTCGATTTCTATTTATGATAAGATTTATATTCCTCATCAGCTGCCCATATGAAGGGTTGAGCCAAATGCAATGAACTGTGAGGCGATGGCTGGAGTAGGGGATTAGAGAGGGGAAGCAGAATCTCTAACCCATTGAGGCCAGTGATAAGAAAGTCCAGGTTGCCCAGGATCTTGGTGCAGTTCACAAATCCATCAATGTTGCTAGAGTCCACAGTCTGGAAGCGGCTCCCAGATCCTGTCCCTTCACAGGCTGTAAACACAAAAGAGGCTCAGTGGGTGGGGCCTGCTTGGTCTCTGGGGAAAGGAGGTCTCTTCACCACCTCCTCACCATCTCCTACTCACCTTTGGGGCAGAGCCCCCCACAAGGTTCACATATTTTGAGTCCATTTTTATCTACTTCCATTTTGTCAGGAGGACAGGCCCGGACACAAGAAGTTTGATCCACTACAAAGTTATCTAGGAAAGAAGAGGGCACCGTTAGAGATGAGGGAGGAGAAACACTGCCAATGACCGGCTAACCCTTGCTCCCTCCTGCCCTGTGCTGGGTTTGTCCCAATTCACTACCCGGGGTTCCTTAAGTACTGTCCTACTGATGAGAAAGGCCCTTTGCGCTTTGTTGCAGAACTAGGAGCCATGGCTAAAAATCTTGGGGAAGTAGACAGGGAGTAGGACACAGGAATCATTCATTGGAAGTGGTTAGAGGATCACAACCAACAGCCTGATTTCCCACCCAACTTGATCCTTTTTACCTCCTAAAATCCTGGTTCCACAACCCCTGTTCCTCTTCTTAGGCACTTACGGGGACAGCTGGCCACACAAACTCCTCCGTACTGATACTTAGTGTGGGGGTTGGGTTCCAGCTGGAAAGTTAGCTTGTTGTAGACTAGAGGCTGTGGACACTGGCGCACACAGGCCCCACTGTCATTGAAGAGTCGACAGGCCTAAGGACATAGGAGATGCATAAAATTCACGTTATGTGTGTATCCCTACTTCCTCCCCAAAGCCCACATCCCCATTTCTGAATCCAGGCGAATGGTGGTACATACAAAGCAGTCTGTGTCCTGAGGGCCTGAGCAGCCGCCTGCGCACTCATCATGGCAGCACTGGTTGGGGTTGGGCCCAAAGCAGTGACCATTACATTGAGGGGCACAGATGGTCTTGGTCACTACAGAAAGACAGAAAGCATGGCAGCGAGGGCTCTTAAGATTGTATTCTGAGGCCACTGCTCAACTTCTTGCCTTCTAGGCTTGTCCCTTCCCACAATGTTGACACAGGTCGGGGTGGGTAGGGATAGGAAAGTGGATGAGCTTGAAGTTTTTGGAGGGGAGGAAACTCACATGTCTGGCAATCCTCTGGTCTAGGACCCCAGCATCGCCCCTTGCAGGCCTCATGACATGGGGGACCTGGTTGGGAAAGAAACCAACAAAGGGCTGTCAGGGCTAAGAAAGGCCTGCTTGAATCAACAGGGTATGATGTCAGCACACAGGCACCCCAGTCCTACGAAGCAAAGAGCTAGGGCAGTGTCCCTCCTTCCCCTTGCAGAGCAGGGCTGGGCTCCAGCGAATGGGTCAACAAGGGGCGGAACCACACCTCCACACCACCCACAGGGCAGCTGAATGGGAGGGTCCCGGGCAACTGCCAAGCTCAGCTCCAGGCCCAGCCCAGGAACTTGGTGACTCCTTCCAAACCGAACCCAGTAGGAATACCTGTGTGTGAGTGGACCGGGACCAGCAGACTGTGATCAGGGAGAGGTAGGTTTCAAGGAGAAGAGAGAATGTTGTAATGGAAAGAGATGTGGATATGGAGTCCAAAGATCTGGCTTCCCCACCTAGTATACAGAGATCTTTTGCTCCTCTTTTTCACATAATGCTTCGGGAATTTGGATTCTAGGAGACTGGCCTGCTGTCTCCTGGCAGGCTCCTTGGGTCTAAGGCCTGAGGTGTTTTTTTTTTCCCCCAGTGGAGAGGTGGGTTCACATTAGGGATATAATGATGACTGGAAAGAGGTCACTCTATTTGGTGGGGGTAGGGGAGCAGTTTTGATCATGGTCACTCACAGTTCCTGCCATTGTCCTTCACCACTATCTCTGCACCTCGGTCCCTCACGATGTCCCTCCAGTCGATTGTGTCCATGTGACAAAGTTTATCGTTCTTCTCAATATAAACGCCCCCTGACAGAATCTCTGAGGTGGGGAAGAGAAGGGACAGGGATAAGGGCTACAGCAGACCTCCTCTTCCCTCCCCCACCAACCCAAAAGGCCACCCAAGCCTCAGGAGAAGGGGAGATGGGGCAGACAAGTATGTCTAATTAAATCTACACTGCAGAGAAGGCTTTCCTTGTGAGGTAGAGGAGCCAGGCCAAAAGAAACTCCTGCCTCCTCAGACACCTGTCCAGATCCGGTTTAGCCAGTGGGGGAGGGGAAGGGAAAGAAAGAGAGAAGATCCCTGACTCAATCGCCTCCTTCCTCCGCCCTACCTGTGTGTTTTCCAACTGACTGGCACAGGGAGAAGTAAAAGGTAGCCCTGTGGTATTAAACCCGATATTCCCCCCAGCCTGTGGGGAATTGTGAGGGGGAGGAGATAGGACTCTCCTTCCCAAAGAAGAAGGGACATCAAAGTATGCCGTGTTTTAAAGGTAGAGGAGGGGCGCCTGGGTGGCTCAGTGGGTTAAGCTGCTGCCTTCGGCTCAGGTCATGATCTCAGGGTCCTGGGATCGAGTCCCGCATCGGGCTCTCTGCTCAGCAGGGAGCCTGCTTCCTCCTCTCTCTCTCTCCTACCTCTCTGCCTACTTGTGATCTCTCTCTGTCAAATAAATAAATAAAATCTTTAAAAAAAATAAAAATAAAGATAGAGGAGTGGGTAATAGATCTAGCTAACTCCAGCCCCGCGGGACATGGGGACCCTCCTCGTGGGGAGTAGTGGACCTTTAGAGCACAGCGGGCCCCACGAAGGGGGCACTTAATGGGCAGTCTTGGGTTATCATCACGGAGAGACCTGTCTGCAGGTTGCTTGAGGGGCAAGACTGGAAGGAATCGTCAGGAACTGACCAGTGAGCTGAGTAAAGCGGAGCTGGCGCAGGGCATGGCTGGAGTTGGTGTTATAGTTCAACATGACAAAGATGGCAAACTTCCCATCATACACCTGAGTCCCCCGCACCACCCGGAGGTTGGGCAGTGGCAGCGTAGAGAACTCGTTCATGGCCACGAGGACATAGCCGGTCACTTCTCGGATCCACTGTGATGGAACAGATCAGGTCAGTAGGAGGGAAAACAGGGCAAAAGGCTCGATCCCCTCATTAGGGAATCCCCAACCCCTCTAATTCTTTCTAATTCCTACTCCAAGTAGGGAGGAGTTGGTGTCACACTGCCATGTCTCTTCTGCCAAGGAAGACAGGCGGCAGAAGTGACAGGAATTCTAATCTCCTACCCTTTACTTTTCAGAGCTCCTCATGCCAGGAGGGTCCTCGCTTGGTCCCTTCCTCGCCTTCCTAGGTGCCTCTTTCCATTGGCTCCCAGTGCGTAACACTATTCTACCCGTGCCTGCTTCTCATCGCTAGCCCCTGTGCATCCCTGGGACCCTGACCAGACCAGAGGTCCCAGAGTCCAGTCACGGTCCCCATAAACACACAAGTTTGGCTCTTTGGAAATGCAGAATTTTAGGAATGCTGAACTCCAGCAGAGGATAACCCTGAGGAAGGGAAGGAGCCTTCTATGGGGAGGATTAAGGGGGAAGAGGTTGAGGGAGGGAGTGAGGGACTCTAACCTGCAGGAAGGAGAGGTCAGCATTGTGTCCTGTGAGCACAATCTCAAGGTTCCCCATCACCACCTCACACCTCTCGTACAGCTTGTACAACGTCTGGTACTGGTTCTCGGCATCGCCCGTCACACTCAGCCCATTCAGAGTCCCAGGACACACTGCTCAAAGTGGAGGTAGAATGGCAGAGAGCTGGACACAAGTTTTCAGCCCGGTCCCCCAAAACCATCCCCTTGGTTGCCTCCTACAGTAAGATTCAACACGATCAGGAAGCAGCCACCTCCAACCGTCACCCCTAGAGAGAGACACAAAAGCCTACGTTGGACTGAGAGCCTGAACTCCCCCCTCTCTCAGAATCCCCTCACCATCTCTCTGAACAGGCAGGTGAAAAGGTTTCCCTTTTCCACCACGGCCTCCTCTGTGCCCCTTTCAGGTATGACTTTGGGTATTAAGGAGTTAATCAAAGAGGATGTAGGGTTTTCTTTCCCTCCCTAGAGAGGTTAGAAAAGGATTCCAACTTGGTTACCCTCATCTTCCCTTCCCCCTCTCTGACCAGGGTACTTACTTCTCTACCCCCATCCTGCCTCTCTCTGGGTCCTGGAATAAATATCTCTTTGGGGCTAGCACACAGCCCCTATTGTGTCTACTGAGGGTGGGATGGGGGCAGAGGGTGGGGGCAGTGCCCAGGGCCACAGTTCAGCCCACAATGAGGCAATTCTATCTAGGAGAGGGGCGCTGCTCCACCCTGTCCCGAGACACCCTGTCCTCAGTAGCACCCGTCCCCCCACCTCAAGCCCTGGGCTCAGACAAGTGACCTCACCAGAGTGGGGAGCTCTGGTGGGGAGAGGGGGTCAATGTGAGCTTTGTCTTTAAAGCTGAAAGATAAGGAGCTGGTTGCCTACCCCACACATCCCCTCCTCCTAAACTCTGACTTCCCTTTTGCCTTCCCCTATCCCAACACACCCCAGCTCCTCAGCATCACACTTTCCAGCAAATACACAGTAGCCTGGAGGGCAACAGCAGAGGATTACCCCCCCCCACCCGCCATTCTAAGCCTTCCACCCAATTTCACTGTCAAAAGATTCATTAAAAAACTTTCCAACATGGCAATCCTCATGAGGCATGCCAGTCTTGGGGGTTCACTTGACCTTATAAGTATAGAGGATAGAGAGGGTATGGGAAATCTTGGACCCTGAAGCCCTAGGCAGGTCTCTTTCCTCTGGCTCTGGGAAAGACTGTGGGGAGGGTGGGGGTAGAAACCACCTGTTCCAACCACCCTTCCCTGAGGCGCTGGTGGTTTAGTAGGGGGCGGGAGTGGGAATGGAGGGAGGGACATTAGTGAGGCCCCAGCCCCTCCTCCTAGGCATACCCCTAGTCAGACCACTAGACCTTTGAGGCCTCCCATTCCCTATCGCTCCCCACAATGGAAAGGAAGGGGAGTGGGCTAGACCTAGCAGACGGGTGCAGGGACTGGGAGCTCCCAGAGGAGCCTGGAAACTCTAGGGTCCTTGGGGTGAAAGGAGAGAAACTAGGAAGGTTAGTCATTTAGGGAACAGCCCCACCCTAAACCCCTTCTTGGCAGGACACCCTTTCTTCCAAAACAAGGCGCCAATCCTCCCCAGATAAGGTAGGAGCCAAGATTTCTACAGAGAAGTGGGGTGTGTGTGTGTGTACGTGCATCTGCAACACACACACACACACAGACAAGCGTGTACCCAGCTCCCCCACTGGCCCAGAAATCTATACTGGTTCTGTCCTTGGGTTTCCTTATAAGGAGGTTATTTCAGGTGGCCCCATCCATCCCACCTGCCTTTATGTGTTTGTGCAGACTCTTGTCTGTGTCTGGGAGGCTACAGTGTTAGAGGTCCCCGTTCTCTGCCACCCCGGGGGTAAAGTCCATATTACACAAACAGGGAGCAAAGGGCCTGCTCAGGAAAAAAACATGAAAACCACCTCGAAGGAGGAACACGCAGCCTGGGGAGGAGGGTTGGGGGAAGGGAATAATAAAGATCCCCGTACCCAGGCACCAGGGGCCTAGGGAGGGGCCTGGGCGCTCCTTTGGTAGAGAGCACTGGGGTGGGTCAGACCAGGAATCCTCAGCCCCTCCTCAACCAGAGGCCTCCTCTCCAATATCCCCCACCCCCATCACAGCCAGGACAAAGGGACTATAGAAGGACTGAGACAGGGCCGGATGCCCAGAGGCTGCACGATCCAGATAAAGGGTAAAGAAACCCAACCAAGCCTGCCTCCTGTCTCCCTCAGGGAAGGTGGCCAAGATCTGGGACTCCTGGGTTCCTCGTTGAAGATTCCAAGGGTCTGGATGGGACCAGGATGCAGTCATTCTATTTGGTCCCTCCCACTCCAGTCCCCAGACCCCTCCGCCCTCCACCAGCTGGGAGTTTTACTTTCAAGATCCCAGGTCTAAATTTAGGCCCAGCAACTGTGGGGGAAGCACAGGTGTTTCTCCCACTCCCACTCTGGGGAAGAGGCCCTGGCTGTGCCAAACCCCAAGCTGAGGTCTGGGGGAGGGGAAGAGAGCAACAGGATATCTCCAGTGTGAGCAGCACCAGCACCCTCAGGTGTCCAGACTCCCAGAGACACCCAAGGGGGTGGGCTCTGACGGTATGAGCAATATCCGACAATAAACAATGTAGGTGGAGGAGAAGCTGGGTTTAGGAAGGACTCCCAGGATACAGGAAGCTCAGAAGGTGGGAGTGATGCCCTAGTGGCCTCAAGTTGGGGAGGGAAAAGACAAACTGAGAAGCAGAGGCTGGAAGTCCTTGACCCTACAGCTCCTGACCCAGGGCCTTGTACATAGTAGATGCTCAATAAATATCAACTGAATCAGTCTGGGTCTTGACAAAGAGAGTTTGATCAAGTTGGGGACCAGCAGCTTTATTATCCTCAGGAAAAGAGGGAGGTCAGCCTCTGAGTGGCCTCTCACCCTGATGTCACCTGGACTTGGCCCTTTGGTTAGACTCAGCCCTTCCCAGGGCAGGCCCACTCACGGAAGAGGAGGTGCCATTCTTGTTTTTCCAAACGTTGAGAACAACAACCCCCCCAACCCTTCCATAGCTCCGCCCTGTCGGCAAAACAACGAAACTAGAGGTGCTGAAAGCCGAGGGATGGGGCTGGGGAACAGAGACACCCCCCCCCTTTCTCCAAGACCTCCACCTCCGATCATCTCCTCACGTTTACAGAAGGAGGTCACAGCTCCCCTCCCTACAGAGTCCCTCGGAAGTGTGACCTGTCTCGGCGTCAGCCACCCCCCATCCCCGCCCGAGAGAGACAAATTAGAAGGCCGGCGACGCGCTCGGGAGAGTGGGGTGTGTGTATGTGTGTGTGTGTGTTGGGGGGTGGGGGGGATGTCAGGAATTCCGACCCCGCCCGGACCGCGCCGAGAACCCGAAGCTGACGGTCCCTGCCTAGGTGGTCCCAGCGGACCCAGGGTCGGCATCCCAACCTCGCACCGCCCCAGCTCCTGCCCCCTGCCCTCCAGGATTCCGCGCACTGGGTTAGGGATCCCAGTTTCCGAGACGGTCGCTGCTCCCGCGCGGCTTACCTGCCTGAGAGTTGCCCACGTCGGAGCCCTGGGCCAGGTTGAGAAGAAAGCCCAGCACCTGCAGAGCCGCATTCACCCTCATGACTCCAGCGGAGGGTGAAGGCGGCCCCGCCGAATCCAGCCCGGGCGGCGTGGGGTGGGGGGGCTGGACTAGGACATCGAAGCGGAGCCACCTGAACCGCCAGTGACTTGGTAGCGGCGGCAGAGAAGATTGCAAACTGCAATCGGAGCCGGAGCCAGAGTCCGGGGCGGGATAGCAGGGGAGGGGTGTATGTCTGAGAGGGCGAAGGAGGGAGCGCAGGGGGAGGGGGTGACTCACGGCCGCGCCCCCTCCGGCGCGAGGCCGGCGTGGAAAAGGCTGGAGCCGCGGACCGCCCGCCCCGAGCGCACCCCAGGCGCTAGTGCGGGTCCACGAGAGCCACGCACATCGGGCATGGGTCTCGCCCTAATTTCTCTTCGGGAGCTGGACTAAGGGGAGGCCAAGATTCCAAACGCCCCCAAATGCCTCCAAAGGGAAAAGGTACTGTGGGTGGAGAGAGCGCTTCAAAGCCCGGCCCCCTGAAAGTTGGCCTCGCCCATTAACCAAATCACTCAACTTCCCTAGCCGGTTGGGTCACTTGGGGGATTTTTCTCTCTGAATGTGAGTGAGTGTGTGTGTGTGTGTGTTTGAGGAGAAAGGTGTTTGCCTCATTCTTAGGCCACCTCAGTTTCCCCGGAAACCCTTCGAAACCCCATAATTCATCTACCCTGCCGAGGAACCCGAGCCCCAGAGACCGCGTGAAATCGCACTGTCTCCGGCAACTTCCTCCTCCAGACCCGGCGCCGGCCCGGCCTCTCCGGGGGATTTGGCTCAGGGCGGGGGGCGGGGGCGGTTTCCAGCCTGGGAACAGTCCCGAAGCCCGCCTTTTCACTTCCACCGCGGGAGGGGCTCCCGCACCTGTCGCGGTCCCCTCTGCTGCCCCCGACGGCCGCCTGGGAGAACAGCTGCCTTCCCTTCCACACGAGTCACCGAGCCGTCGGGGCGGCCGGAATTCCCGCCGCTTTAACGCGGACCCACACCGGCTACACCGTCCCCACTACAGGCGCTCACGCCTTTTCGGGCGCCTTCCAAGCCCCGGCTCGCGCTGGAAAGGGGAGGCTCAAAGAGGGCAGCAGAGACTGCGTCCACGAACGGCACGGACACTTGGCACCTCCAGCACCAGTTCCCAGATCCTGATGTCCCACGCTCAACGCGAATGGCTTGGCTGCCCCAAACCCGGCCAGCCTCCGGACGGTTCCGATGGGCGCCCCCTGGTGCCCAACGGGCGGCAGTGAGGCCCCACACGGCGTCGCATTTCAGATCCCTATGATTGGCATTCCGGATGAGCCTGAAATCCAGAGACCCTAATTATATATTTCCTCCAGTTTCCAGCCCGAGACCCAGACTTTGAAGGAGAAAGATTTCGCCCCTATTGAGACAGGGCTTCCGCCTAGAATTCTTTATAAACTTGTTCTATATTGATATGCACCCAGAGCGCCCATTCTCTACGGGAGGCTTACCTTACCTTTGCCCTCAGGCCTTGGCCTTGCCCTGGACGCTTGCATAACAGTCATAATAGTAATATCAACAGGGAAACATTAACATATACATACATATATCACTTCATTTGCAAACGTTTCCCCAAACTTAGATAGATATTTCACTTAACATAAACCCAGTTCAGGTGGGGTAGGCAACATCACTTGATTTTGCAGAACTGGAAATGGGTGGATCTTTCAAGGTCACCCACTCCCTGACAGTGAATCAGATGTATCAGGAGAGGGAGCTCAGGGTTCGTTGCAGGTTTCTTCCATCACAGAGACTGGAGCTTCATCTGCTCAGAATCAAGTTCTCATCAGCTAACTGAGCATTTTCAGGGGCCTTTCCTTTTATTAAGCACCCACCTGATGTTCAAGGTTCTGGTTATGAAAGAGAAAACCCTCTTTAGTTTCTTTGTAAAACAGTTCTATCAATCTATAAGGTTGTTGTTAGAATGCAGTGAGAAAAGGCTAGTAGAGCTCTTAACTACAGTGTCATGCTGGTCCTTTAAGAAGCCTTCAATAAAAAAAAAAAAGCATTCAATGAGGGGCACCTGGTTGTTTCAGTCTGCTAATCCACCAACTTTCAGTTTCCTCTCCAATCATGATCTCCAGGTGGTGGGATCCAGCTACCCTTCTGGCTCAATGTGGAGTTGGCTTCAGGTTCTTTCTCCCTCCCCCTCTCCACCTCCCTCTCTCAAATAAATAAAATAAATGAATTTTTTAAAGATTTTATTTATTTATTTGAGAGAGAGAGAGCAGGCACAAGGCAGGTGACAGAGGGAGAGGGAGAAGCAGATTCCCTGCTGAGCAGGGAGCTGGACCTTGGGCTCAACCCCAGAGCCCTGAGATCATGACTTGATCTGAAGGCAGATGATTGAGGCTCCTGGGTGGCTCAGTTGTTAAGTGTCTGCCTTCAGCTCAGGTTATGATCTTAGGGTCTTAGGGTTCTAGGATCGAGCCCCTCATCGGGCTCCTTGCTCAGAAGGAAGCCTGATTCTCCCTCACTCCCCCTGCTAGTGTTCCCTCTCTCACTGGCTCTGTCAAATAATAAATAAAATCTTAAAAAAAAAAAAAAAAGCATTCAATGAATGCTACTTCTATTTATTCCCTCTATGAGCAACCCCACTTTCTCCCTCTCCAACTAGATCCCAGGGTGTGTTTACTGGTATATATTCTTATACTTAGAGAGACATCATGCTAAGAATCAGGGATATGAACACTGGATAAAGTGGATAAAGCTGACACACTTACGTGGCCAGTTGTGTTAGGTGCTGCCCTCACTGCATAAATGAAGAAAGGGAGACTATTTACAACAGGTCTCTGCCTTATCTTTCTAGCATCCCTTATCTTTCCTTACTCTTAGCTAATGACTGATTCTTATTTTACTGTGAAAATAGAAATAATCAAAAGAAAACATAGTTATCTTTCTACCACCAATCTGGCCAATTTACCTCCATGTTCTTTTACATACTGGGACTTCATCTTGTTACAATGAATCATTCTTGTTTCTGTTTAAGCCAACTGTCCCCTCCCATTTCCATCCCTCACCACCATGCCCACCTTCCTATACCTCAGTCTATAGGTATCAGTTCTGTATCTCAGTCTATTTCTTCTTCCCTTTCTCCTATATTATCAAATTTTCTACTAGATCTTTCACATTAGCATACAAATGTGCAGTAATATCTGCCACCTTAAAAATAAAATAAACTTCCGGGACAATTGGGTGGCTTAGTCAGTTAAAGTATCCGCCTTTGGCTCAGATCATGATCTGGGGTACTGGGATCGAGTCCCACATCCGGCTCCTTGTTCGGTATGGAGCCTACTTTTCCTTCTGCCTGCCATTCCCCCGGTTCGTGCGTACACGCTCTCTCTCTTTGAAAATATATAAACAAATCTTTAAAAAAAAATAAAATTAGGGGCACCTGGGTGGCTCTTTGGGTTAAAGTCTCTGCCTTTGGCTTGGGTCACGGTGTCAGGGTTCTCGGATGGAGCCCCTCATCCAGCTCTCCGCTCAGCAGGGAGCCTGCTTCCTCCTCTCTCTCTGCCTGCCCCTCTGCCTGCTTGTGATCTCTGTTTGTCCAAAAACAAAACAAAACAAAAAAAAAACCTTTAAAAATAAAAATAAATAAGTAAATAAGTAAAAACAAACTTTCTTTGATGTCATGGCTTTCTAGTCCTTTGCTCCTAACTGCTGCAAGATATACTATTGTGTGGATCCCTATGCTTTTATTTGTTCACTACTCCAGTAAGTGCCTTCAGCTTCCTACTACTTCAAGTGATGCTGCATGTGGACATTTCTCCTTTAGTTCTGTGGTAATTTCATGTGCATTTTGAGCTCCACGCTCTCTGGAATGTCACACCATCAATGGTGGGATTTCTATATCTCAACTTTCTTGCTTGACAACACTTAATGTTATTCAGGTTTCCAATTTTCTCATTTGCCATGAATTTAAAATATCTCCTTGAATTTCTTTAATTAATAATATGTTTGACATCTTAAATTTATTCTTACTTTTGGTTTTTCTCTTTTATGAATTGTCTCTTTGTTTTCCTTTGCCAATTTTTCTATAGGAATTCCTATTTTTAAAAATATTTTATTTACTTATTTGGGAGAGAGAGAGAGAGCTCACAGGTGAGCGTATGAGCGGGGAGAGGGGCAGAGAGAGAGGGAGAAGTAGACTCCTCATGGAGCAGGGAGTCTAAGCCTGATGCGGGGCTCAATCCCAGGACCCCAGGCTCATGACCTGAGCTGAAGGTAGATGCTTAGCCAACTGAGACACCTAGGCACCTCATTTTTTTTTTTTTTAAGATTTTATTTATTTGACGGACAAACAGCTAGAGAAGAAAACACAAGCAGGGGGAGTAGGAGAGGGAGAAGTAGGCCTCCTACTGAGCAGGGAGCCCTATGCGGGGCTCAGTACCAGGACCCCAGGATCTTGACTCAAGCTGAAGGCAGACGCCTAACAACTGAGCCAACCAAGCGCCCAAAGGATTCCCAAATTTTTTATTGATTTGCATCAGTTAATTGTAAGTTTAGATATTAGTCCTTTGTTGATTTTAGACATTGCAAATATCTTTTCCCAACTTTTATTATTAACTCTGTCAATATTGTTTATTGGACAGATATCCTGTTTTTTGGTATAATCTAATCGATTTTACTTCTTATGGCTTGTGATCTTGATTTGTTTTTTTTTTTTTTTACCTTTTTTCCTTTTATTTATTTATTTGACAGAGAGAGCGAGAGAGCACAAGCAGGCAGAGCAGCAGAGGAAGAGGGAGAAGTAGGTTCCCCACTGAGCAGGGAGCCCCATGTGGGGCTCGATCCCAGGACCCCAGGATCACCAACTGAGCCACCCAGGTGCCCCTGATCTTGATTTTTTTTTTTTTAAGATTTTATTTATTTATTTGACAGACAGAGATCTCAGGTTGGGGGAGAGGCAGGCACAGAGAGAGAGAGAGGAGAGAGCAGAGAGCCCGACGCCAGGCTCGATCCAGGATGCTGGGATCATGACCCGAGCAGAAGGCAGAGGCTTAACCCACTGAGCCATCCAGCACCCCTATCTACTTGGTTTTAAACTCTTCCGCTTCTTCTTCTTCTTCTCCTCCTTCCCCTCCTCCTCCTCTTCTTCTTCTTCTTCCTCCTCTTCCCCCTTCTTCTTCCTTTTTACTTCTTCTTCAAAAGGGAGAGGGTGAGGACAACAGAGGGAGAGGGAGAGAGAGAGAATCCTAAACAGACTCCATGCCCAGCTTAGAGCCTGACTCGCAGCTGATCCTACAATCCTGAGATCAGGACCTGAGCCAAAATTAAGAGTTGGTTAGGGCGACCAAATCACCCTTAAAGATTTTATTTTTAAGTAATCTCTGTGCACAATGTGGGGCTCAAAGTTACAACCCCAAGATCTAGAGTCTCATGCTCTATTCACTGAGTCAGCCACATGCCCCAAACTTTTACTATTTATGTATTTTGAGCCTATATTGCCAAGCACATTTATGTTAGTTATATTTTCTTTGTTTTATCATTATATAATACTCTCTCTTTGGTCCCACATATTTTTTAAAGTCTTATTTATTTGGGGGGGAGGAGCAGAAGGAGAGAGAATCTTTTTTTTTTTTTTTAAGGTTTTTATTTATTTGACAGAGAGAGAGAGCACAAGTAGGCAGAGGAACAGGAAGAGGGAGAGGGAGAAGCAGGCTCTCCACTGAGCAGAGAGCCTGATTTGGGACTTGATTCTAGGACCTTGAGGTCATGACTGGAGTCAAAATGAAGAGTTTGATCCTCAACTCACTGTGCCACCCCAGGTGCCGTGGCCCCATAATTTTTTGCCTTGAATTTTATCACGCGTTACATTTAAAAATTTTTTATTTTAAGTAGGCTCCAGGCCCAGCATGGGTCTTGAACTCATCATGACCCTGAGATCAATAGTTGCATGTCCCACCGGCTAATCCAGCCAGTCAACCCCCCATTTTTTTAATTAAGAGAATAGGGGTGCCTGGGTGGCTCAGTGGGTTAAGCCTCTGCCTTCAGCTCGCTCAGGTCATGATCCCAGGGTTCTGGGATTGAACCCCGTATCGGGCTCTCTGCTTAGCAGGAAGCCTGCTTCTCCCTCTCTCTCTGCCTGCCTCTTTGCCTACTTGTGATCTCTGTCAAATAAATAAATAAAATCTTCAAAAACATTTTTTCATTTTAGAATTTTATCACATATTAAAACCCCAATTTACTTTCGGTTTATTTATTTATTTATTTTTGCCTGGCAAAAAAGGTTAATGTCTCACCCTCTGTAGAGCAAGTGTTGTACCAAGGCACGTGACATACTTGCCACTTCCTGCTCAACCAGTCCATGTTGCATGATGTTATCAACGTAGCAGATCCATCTGGGATCTGTGAGAGATGTCTAGCCGGTTAGCTCTCTTCAAATCATTTAATGACAGAGAGCAGAAGAATAAACAGAGCCCTGGGGTAAGACTGTAAGTGTACAGTGTTGCCTTTTACAAGTGAACGTGAAGGGTTTCTTTTCTTTCTGATAGGGATGGAAAAGAATGCATTTGCGGATCAAGGGTTGCATACCAGGTACTTGGGCCCCTGCTAATCTGCTCTAGCAATGATACCATGTGTGGCAAAGCACCTGCAATTAGGGCTACTACTTGGCTGAATTATATAGTGGTTCACAAATATCCTCCAGTACCTGGTTTTTGTAGGGGCCGGATTGGTGGATTAAATGAAGATATGATGGGGACTACTACTTTTGCCTTTTTTTCCCCCCACAGTTCAGTGGTCTTTTCTTCTTCATACACCTGTGATGAATTCATAAGGAATGGGTTCCAGCAGCCCAGTCCCCTTTCCACACTTGTTCTCACGAAGTATGCTTCTCTGGGTAGCACAAGCGGGTGCTTCCCAAGTACTTTTTTCATTTGCTTCTTTCTTGATCATTTACCTTCACACATTTCCAGAAACTGTCTCAGCTCTTAGAGTGCTTATTATGCTCAATATGTATATTAATTCTCTTGACAAGAATCTAGCCCTTAATTTGTTTGCTTACAACAATGCAGAGCATGCTGGGTAACATCATAGACTTCTCTGGTTTTGCCATGGTAACATTTGTGGGGTGTTTCCTTTTTTCTTTTTCTTTCTTTCCTTTTTTTTTTTTTTTTTTTAAAGATTCAATTTATTTATTTGACAGAGAGAGAGCACAAGCGGGAGGAGCCGGGACAAGCAGACTCCCCACAGACCAGGAAGCCCCATATGGGGCTCGATTCCTCTTGACCTGAGCAGAAAGTAGACGTTCATCTGACTGAGCCACCTGGGCGCCCCTTGCAATGTTCCTTTATGAATAGTGCCCATTTTCTTAATGTCTACAATATCATATTTCTTTTAGATTCACATGTTTGTGGCCAAAGGAACAACTCCATGTTTTCTGAAAGGTTTATTTTCTAAAGATAAAATCTTAAAATTATTTTTAAGTAATCTCTACACCGAAGGTGGAGCTCAAACTCACAACACTGAGATCAAGATTCATACGCTCTACGGATTGAACCAGCCTGGTGCCCCTACTTAAAAATAAAATCTTTTAAAAATAAATAAAATTTAGGAGTGGGTGGTTCAGTTGTTGGGCATCTGCCTTCAGCTCAGGTCATAATCCCAGCATCCTGAGATCAAGCCCTGCATCAGGCTCCCTGCTCAGTGAGAAGCCTGCTTCTCCCTCTCCTACTCCCCCTGGTTGTGTTCCTCCTCTCGGTGTCTCTGTCAAGTAAACAAAATCTTAAAAAAAAAAAAAGAAAATAAATAAGTAAAATTTAAAATTTACTTGAAACAGATATCTTCTTAGGAAAACAAAACTTGCCTAAATTGATCAAAGAAGTAATAGAAAGTTCTGAATGGTCCTATATCTGGTAAGTAAACTGAATACATAATTTAAAGATTTCCCATAAAGAAAACTATAAACCCAGATGGATGTATTAGTGAATTATTCCAAACATTTGAGGAAGAAATAACACCAATCTTACAAAAACTTTTCTAGATAATAGAGAAAAAGAAAATTTCCAGTTCATCTTGAGACAATATAACCTGAAGAAAAATTTGAATTATATATAATTTATTTTTTTTATATATTTTTTTAAAGATTATTTATTTATTTATTTGACAGAGAGACATCACAAGTAGGCAGAGAGAGAGAGAGGAGGAAGCACCCCCCCAGGAAGCACCCCCCCCCGCTGAGCAGAGAGCCGGATTCGGGACTCGATCCCAGGACCCTGAGATCATGACCCGAGCCGAAGGCAGCGGCTTAACCCACTGAGCCACCCAGGCGCCCGAATTATATATAATTTAAATATAAATTTAAATTATAAAGTAGGGCAAGTACAGAGTCCTTTCTCATAAACTTTGATGTGAAAATCCCACACATAATAGCAAATAGGATCTATCAATATGTTAAAAGACATTAAGAAACATTATAATCAGCTTGACTTTATTTCAGTAATTCCAGTGTGGTTTAACATTGGAAAACCAAACAATACAATTTACCACATTAACAGAATAAAAGAGAAAAATCATGTAATCCTCTCTATAGTTGCAGAAAAAGTATTTGATAAAATTCAACAACCACTGATGATTAAAAAACTTATTAGCAAACTAGAAATGGATAAGACTTTAAACATTTTTGATAGATGGGACGCCTGGGTGGCTCAGTGGGTTAAGCCGCTGCTTTTGGCTCAGGTCATGATCCCGGGGTCCTGGAATCGAGTCCCGCATCAGGCTTCTTGCTCGGCGCGAGCCTGCCTCTCTCTCTGCCTCTCTCTCCACTTCTGCCTGCCTCTCTGCCTGCTTGTGTGCTTTTTCTCTCTCTTTCTGACCAAAAAAAAAAAAAAAATTTTTTTTTTTTGATAGAGGGTATCTACCAAAAACCTACAGCAAATATCGTATACATCTAAGGGCAAAATATTGAAAGTTTTCTACTGTCTTAGAAAATAAACAATTGGGGGCGCCTAGGTGGCTCAGTGGGTTGGGCCTCTGCCTTCAGCTCAGGTCATAATCTCAGGGTCCTGGAATCAAGCCCGGCATCAGACTCTCTGCTCAGTGGAGAGCCTGCTTCCTTTCCCCCTCCCTCTCTGTCTGCCTCTCTGCCTACTTGTAAACTCTCTGTCTCTCTGTAAAATAAATAAATTAAAAATCTTTTAAAAAAAGAAAATAAACAATTGTTACATCCTACAATGTGACTAAACCTCAAAAACATTGTATTGAGTGAAAGAAAGCCAGACATACGTGATAACATATTGTATGATTCCATTTATATAAATGATTCAGAATAGGTAAATCCACAAAAAATGAAAAAATGATAGCTGCCAGGGACTGGAGGTAGGGGAATAAAGGGAGTGATTACTTCATGAATATGGGGTTTTATTATGGGGTGATGAAAATTATTTGGAACTAGATAGAGGTGATGATTGTACAGTATTGTAAAGAAACTGAATGACACTGAATTATAATTTTTTTTCTTGGGATGTCTTTTTCTGATTTTTGTGTCAAGGTAATGTTGGCTTCATGGAATGAGTTAGCACATTCCCCCTCCTCCTCTTTTATTTTCTTTTTTTTAAAGTTTGAAAGGATTGGTATTAATTCTTAAAATTTTTGGTAGAACTCAGGGGTTCCTGGGTGGTTCAGTTACTTAAGCATCTCCCTTTGGCTCTGATCATGATCCCAGGGTCCTGGGATGGATCCCCACATTTGGCTCCCTGCTCAGCGTGTAGCCTGCTTCTCCCTCTCCCTCCTCCACTCCCCCTGCTTGTGCTCTCGCTCTCTCTCAAATAAATAAATAAAATCTTTTAAAAAAATGTTTGGTATAGTTCACCAGTGAAGCCATCTGGTCTTGGACTTTATTTTTGTTGGGAAGTTTTTGGTTACTGATTCATTATCTTTACTTGTTATAGGTCTGTTCAGATTTTTAATTTCTGCTTGAGTTGGTTTTAGTAATTCCTGTGTTTCTAGGGATTTGCCCATTTCATGTAGATAATCCAATTTGTTGGTGTAAAATTGTTCATAGTATTCTCTCACAGTCTTTTTTATTTCTGTAAGTTTGGCAGTATCTCCACTTTTACTTCTGATTTTTAGTTATTTGTGTCTCTTTTTTTTCTTAGGCTAGCTAAGGTTTGTTAGTTTTGTTCTTTTCGGAGAACCAACTTCAGGTTTCATTTCTCATTATTTTTCTATTCTCTAGCTCTGCTCTAGTACTTATTATTTCCTTACTTCTGCTAGACTTTGGCTTAGTTTGCTCTTCCTTTGCTATATCTTCTTCTTCTTTTTAACCTCTAAACAATGGAGGGTTCTAGAGTTTGGTCCTTGGTCTTAGAGTTTGATCTTAGGAAGAGGGGAAGATCCAGCAAAGAGGACAGAAAGCCCGTGTTCAGTGAAGTAGGAGGAAAACCAGAAAAGAAGATGGTTTCAGAAGATAAGCAAAGAAGACCTAATAAGCAGGCACAAAAACTACTAGGAGGGCAAAAAAACTTGAAGATTGAGAGTTGAGCAGGGATTTGACCACATAAGGAGGTGTTTGATGACCTTAACAAGACATATTGTCTCACATGATGGGGATTACACTTAATTTATAGTGGGTTGAAGAGAGAATGGGAGAAACTATCAAAGACCACTAAGGTTGTTTTGTTTTTTAAGATTTTATTTATTTGACAGAGAGAAATCACAAGCAGGCAGAGAGGCAGGCAGAGAGAGAGGAGGAAGCAGGCTCCCCGAGGAGGAGAGAGCCCGAGGCGGGACTGATCCCACGACCCTGAGATCATGACCTGAGCCGAATGCAGAGGCTTAACCCACAGAGCCACCCAGGTGCCTGACTACTAAGGTGTTATCAAAAGAACTCAAGAGCCAAACTGAAGAAGCTCCCAGTGTAACCATCCCAATTTGACAGGAATAATAACCACAATGGAACACCTTAAATAGATTTAAATCCATGAATTCATAATGTTACTTTTAAAAAAATACTAGTCATGTAAGATGATAGGGAAACAACCCACTATTCTGAAAACTCTGGATAAAGTAACAAAAAAAATTTTTTTTATAAAGATTTTATTTGTTTATTTGACAGAGAGAGACAGAGAGGTCACAAGTAGGCAGAGAGGCAGGCAGAGAGAGAGAGGGAGAAGCAGGCTCCCTGTCAAGGAGAGAGCCCGATGTGGGGCTCGATCCCAGGACCCTGGGATCATGACCTGGGCCGAAGGCAGAGGCTTAACCCACTGAGCCACCCAGGGGCCCAAGTAACAAAAATTTATCTTGCCTTGCCAACTACTACTCTGAGGGGAAGTTCTTCATTATAAAATTATGACAGCTGGGGTGCCTGGGTGGCTCAGTCAATTCAGTGTCCAACTCTTAGTTTTGGCTCAGGTCATGATCTCATGGATTGCAAGACCGAGTCCTGAGTCAGGCTCTGTGGTCTGCAGGAAGTCGGCCTGACAATTCTCTCCTTCTGGCCCTCCCCTCCTCACTCATTTAAGATTAAATGAATCTTAAAAAAAAAAATAGTATGGCAGCTAATACATGAAGAAGAAATGATACAATGAGAATACCAGAATTTTGGACAATAATAGTTGCTAACATCACAAAAAGAGATAACCACATATTATATAGCTCCTGATGTAAGAAACTCATCACCTTCTATGAGGTAGGCTTACTAAAAAAATCAAGTCTGAATCTTTTCCTCTCAATCCAATACCAATTTGCAAGAAATTCATAAAACAAAGGAAAGACAACACACAGCAAAATCCAGAATGCAGAAAATTCTACCAGCAAAATCTATAAATGGGAAATTCTATAGGATAACAATTAAGTGTCTTCAACAAATAAACTGCAAGAGAAAAATACCCCATAAGATTCATAGATGAGGGGAGCCTGGGTGGCTCAGTGGGTTAAGCCGCTGCCTTTAGCTCAGGTCATGATCTCAGGGTCCTGGGATCGAGTCCCACATTGGGTTCTCTGCTCAGCAGGGAGCCTGCTTCCCTCTCTCTCTCT
Organism: Mustela putorius furo; assembly: GCF_011764305.1. Taxonomy (NCBI): domain Eukaryota; kingdom Metazoa; phylum Chordata; class Mammalia; order Carnivora; family Mustelidae; genus Mustela; species Mustela putorius. Next base: position 1,605,221 of record NW_025422127.1, on the reverse strand, counting down.
CTGCCTGCCTCTCTACCTACTTGTGATCTCTCTCTGTCAAATAAATAAACAAAATCTTAAAAAAAAAAAGATTCATAGATGACCATTTGTGTATTTCTCCTTAATATCTCCAGGATAGCAAATGCCTGAGATAGCCATCATAGGATTGGGGCATAGTAAAATAAAAAAAAATGTTTTTAAAGATTGTATTTATTTATTTATTTGACAGAGAGAGATCACAAGTAGGCAGAGAGGTGGGGGGAAGCAGGCTCCCCACTGAGCAGAGAGCCTGACGCGGGGTTCAATCCCAGGACCCCGAGATCATGACCCGAGCCGAAGGCAGAGGCCCAACCCACTGAGCCACCCAGGTGCCCCTCAAAAAAAATTTTTTTTAAGTTAGAAATGTTTTTACTCTCTTTTAGAGCAAACTAAATTTCTTCTTGTAAAATTAGAAAATCTGGGGTGCTTGGCTGGATCATATGGAACAGCCTTAGCCTTGGGGATGAGAGTTCTAGCCCCACATTGAGTACAGAGATTACATAAAAATAAAATCCTTAAAAAATTTAAAAGTCTGTTTATATATCTCAAAGGATATATAAGAAACTGCCTATATGAAGGGAAACTGAATGCAAGATGCCATTGTACATTTTTTGTACTTTTTATGTTTTATTCATGTTTTATGTAATCAAAACATAAAATAATTGGAAAGGAAAGAAGGAGGGAAGGAAAAAGGAAAGAAGGAAGGAAAGAAAGAAGGAAGGGAGGGAGGGAGGGAGGAAAATCTTCAGACCAGTTATATCTCTCTGCAACTTCTACCTAGTACACTTAGTTCTACCTCTGGTTGATCACCCTTTTATATAACAACCCTTTAGATCTTCGAATATGTCCCTTCTTTCCCCTTTAGTTTTCCTTTCTCCAGCTAGATGTCTGCGCATCTTCCCCTTATTCTTCAGGTGACTTGATTAACAATCCCTTCTCTATTGCACTGGCCTCTCTTCGCTGTACATGGCCCAGTTGGCAATGTGTGTTGTCCAGGATTCAATAACAGATTACAGGTGGGACTACCATTTAGCACATCCTGAAGACTATGTCCATTAATCGAAACAGAGTAAATAAAATGACTCAGCAATTCCATTCATGATTATATACCCAAGAGAAATGAAAACACGGCTCTCCACAAAAACTTGTGCATGAATGTTTATAGCAGCATTATTCATAATAGCTAAAAGATAGTGAAGGAAACCAAAATGTCACCCCAAAATATACCTCTTTGACATGAAGTTATTTTGAACTAAAGGCAATTAAGAAGCAGCAAACACATAAAAAGCTCTCTCTCTCCCCTTCTTTTCTGCCTAAAGGCAGAATATAAATTCTTTACTGGAGATGCTCTAGACTCTTATCAGCCCAGAAATGGCACCAGAGAAATCAGCAAACAATCCTCACTCCATTAGTGTCCTCCCATATGTTTACCTTCCCACCATTTGCTGCCCCTAGAAGTGAAAAACTCTTTTCCTTTGTCCTCTCTTGTCATTTTCCCATAGATTTCTTGCTCTTTGTTGAAGATGCTATATTACAGGTTCTAAGCCACCACTTTGAATTACTCTTCATTGAGGTTCCTCCCCTCTAATGAGTGCTGCATGTGTTAAAAACTTGTCTGTTTTGGGACGCCTGGGTGGCTCAGTTGGTTAAGCAGCTGCCTTCAGCTCAGGTCATGATCCCGGCGTCCTGGGATCGAGTCCCGCATCGGGCTCCTTGCTCGGCGGGGAGCCTGCTTCTCCCTCTGCCTCTGCCTGCCATTCTGTCTGCCTGTGTTCGCTCTCCCCCCCCCCTCTGATAAATAAATAAAATCTTAAAACAAAACAAAAACAACTTGTCTGTTTTATCTTGTTAATCTATCTTTCTTGTTAAAGAGCTCCAGCTGAGAACCTAAGATGGGTAGAGGTAAAGTTTGCCTCCCCTACAATGGAAACAACCCAAATGTCCATCAACTGAAAAATGGATAAACAAAACTTTATATAACCAGAAAACTGAATATTATTTGCCCATAAAAAGAGCATAGGCACATAAAAAGCAATGGGGCACCTGGGTGGCTCAGTTGTTAAGTATCTGTCTCTGGCTCAGATCATGGTCCCAGGTTCCTGGGAACAAGCCTGCCTCTCCATCTCCTCTCTGCTCAAGCTCTTTCTCAGTATCTCTGTCACTGTCTCTGCTCTCTCCCTCTCTCAAATAAATAAATAAATAAATAAATAAAAGCTTTAAACAAAAAATGCCAAGATTTGAGACCCCTGGCTGGCTCACTCGGAAGAGTGTGTGATCCCGGAACCTGGGGTGGGATCCAGTGGGAGCCCCACACTAGATATAAAATTTCTGAAAATTAAATTAAAAAGAGGCACTTGCCCATTTTTTGATATGCTTGTCTGTTTTGTGTTTGTTGAGTTTGAGGAGTTCATTATAGATCTTGGATATCAACCTTTTGTCTGTACTGTCATTTGCAAATATCTTCTCCCATTCCGTGGGTTGCCTCTTTGTTTTTTTGACTGTTTCCTTTGCTGTGCAGAAGCTTTTGATTTTGATGAATGGGCAGAAGATATGAACAGAGACTTCTCCAATGAAGACATACAAATGGCTATCAGACACATGAAAAAGTGTTCATCATCACTAGCCATCAGGGAGATTCAAATTAAAACCACATTGAGATATCACCTTACACCAGTTAGAATGGCCAAAATTAACAAGACAGGAAACAACATGTGTTGGAGGGGATGTGGAGAAAGGGGAACCCTCTTACACTGTTGGTGGGAATGCAAGTTGGTGCAGCCTCTTTGGAGAATAGTGTGGAGATTCCTCAAGAAATTAAAAATAGAACTTCCCTATGACCCTGCAATTGCACTCCTGGGTATTTACCCCAAAGATAAAGATGTAGTGAAAAGAAGGGCCATCTGTACCCCAATGTTTATAGCAGCAATGGCCACGGTCGCCAAACTGTGGAAAGAACCAAGATGCCCTTCAACGGAAGAATGGATAAAGAAGATGTGGTCCATACACACTATGGAGTATTATGCCTCCATCAGAAAGGATGAATACCCAACTTTTTTAGCAACATGGGCAGGACTGGAAGAGATGATGCTGAGTGAAATAAGTCAAGCAGAGAGAGTCAATTATCATATGGTTTCACTTATTTGTGGAGCATAACAAATAGCATGGAGGACATGGGGAGTTAGAGAGGAGAAGGGAGTTGGGGGAAATTGGAAGGGGAAGTGAACCATGAGAGACTATGGACTCCGAAAAACAATCTGAAGTGTTTGAATTGGGGGGTGGGTGGGAGGTTGCGGTACCAGGTGGTGGGTATTGGTGAGGGCATGGATTGCATGGAGCACTGGGTGTGGTGAAAAAATAATGAATACTGTTATGCCAAAAATAAATTAAAAATAAATTAAAAAAAAAAAAGAGGCACCTGGGTGAATCCGTTGGTTGAACTTCTGACTTCAACTCAGGTCATAGTCTTGGGGTCCTGGGAGCAAGCCCCAGGATAGGCACCCCGCTCAGTGGGGAGTCTGCTTGTCCCTCTCCTTCTTCCCCTTCCCCCTATGGTGCTCTTTCCATCTCTCTTTCTCTCTCTCAAACAAATAAAATCTTTTTAAAAAATTAAATTAGGGGTACCTTGGTACCTCAGTTGGTTGAGGGTCTAATGCTTGGTTTCAACTCAGGTCATGATCTCAGGGTCATGAGATCAAGCCCCAGGTTGCTCAGTGTGGAGTCTGCTTGGGATTCTTTCCCCATTCTTCTCCCTGCCTCTTTTCTCCCCCTGCTCTCTCTCTCTCTCTCAAAATAAATAAGTAAATGAAATCTTTTAAAAATAATTAATTAAAATTTTTAAAAATCTTTAAAAAGTAAAATAATAATTAAAGGGAAAAATTTTTAAGTAAAAACAAATGAAATAAGAGGTTTCAATAAAAAGTGACAAATAGTAAAGACAGACAAGGAAGATATAAAATCCTTGGCTCGAATAACATGGAGGACATTAGGAGAAGGAAAAGTAAAGTGAATCAGATGGAGAGACAAGACATGAGAGACTGTGGACTCTGAGAAACAAACTGAGGGTTTTGGAGGGGAGAGGGGAGGGATAGGTGAGCCTGGTGGTGGGTACTAAGGAGGGCACAGATTGCATGGAGCACTGGGTGTGGTGCATAAACAATGAACCTTGGAACACTGAAAAAATAAAATATAAATAAATAAATAAAATCAATTCTTGGCTCACATTTTTTTTCCTTAGGCAACTTCCTTTGAGCATTTTCAAGGCCTCCACTAACAGGTTAATAGAAATCTCTGATAAAAAAAAAAACTAAAGGGGCACCTGGGTGGCTCAGTCGTTAAGTGTCTGCCTTCGGCTCAGGTCATGATTCCAGGGTCCTGGGATCAAGCCCCGCATCGGGCTCCCTGCTCAGCAGAGGGCCTGCTTCTCCCTCTGCCTGCTGCTCCCCCTACTTGTGTGTGTGCTCTCTCTCTCTCTTTCTCACTATCAAACAAATAAATAAAATGTTTAAAAAAAAAAAAAAAGATTAAAAAAAAAAAAAAAACTAAAGCAAAGGGACAGAAACAAAACAAAAATGAAACAAAACCCGAACAACAAAGAAACAAACAAAAAAATTACTCAAGATTTTCCTGAGGGGCGCCTGGGTGGCTCAATGGGTTAAAGCCTCTGCCTTCGGCTCAGGTCATGATCTCAGGGTCCTGGGATCGAGTCCCGCATCGGGCTCTCTGCTTGGCAGGGAGCCTGCTTCCTCCTCTTTCTCTGCCTGCCTCTCTGCCTACTTGTGATCTCTCTTTCTCTGTCAAATAAATAAATAAAATCTTTATTTAAAAAAAAAAGAATATTCTTCTGCCTTAAAAAAAAAAAAAAAAGATCTTCCTGAAATTAAAAATATTAAAGGATACAAGGAGGGTAGGATTGGTGGCTCAAATTTCAGTTGTGGCCACTACTTCCAGCCCAGAATAGCCCAGAACAGCAAGAAGAGGTCGGCCAGTCATTCCCACAAGGGCAGGAGTGCTGGGGGTTATAGTGCCAGGAAAAAAAAAAAGTGTCTACCACCAGCTTTAGGCAGGGTATCAGCATGGAAGCCATGAGTGAGAATAAAATGGTGCCCTCTGATTTCAGCACAAGACCTATGGAAAACGCTGCCAAGCCATTGCCATTTAAGGTCCCAAACTGTGCACTCTGGCCATGGTGGCGCAGTAGCTGGCAAGAAGAACAGAACCTGGAAGAACTTGAAACAAATTCTCCCTTCTCAAAGGGCATGGCCATGGCAACTCCAGTACTGATGCTTCTCCATCCTTTAAACCATTGAAGAAGTCTTCTGATGTTTTAGGCCTTCTTGCCAACTACACAGACCCCCAGAGCAAGCTGGAGTTCAGCACCACTGAAGAGTTTTCCTGTACTCAGAGGCTGCCATTCAATGTCACCACTGACTATGTGTCCCTGAGGAAGGCCACAAGTGTCATTCCCTGAGCCTTGAGAAATGGAGACCAAGTGGAAAGCTGTTTCAAAGGCAAACTTTGGACTCATGATTTTCTTTTATGGAAACAAACCTATTTTGTCAATTTGAAAATGTCAGTGCTGTGGCTTGGAAAAAAATGTTTGACTTTAATTTAAGGGTTCCCTACCTCTCTTTTCCCTTTAAGTGTGATATTTCTTGCTGAATTAAATTACACTCCAGTTGGGGGCACCTGGGTGGCTTAGTGGGTTAAGTGTTGGACTTTTGATTTTCAACTCAGTTCATGATCTCAGAGTCATGAGACTGAGCTCTCTGTGGGGCTCCATGCTGCATGTGGAGCCTGCTTAAGACTCTCTCCCCCTAAAAAAAAAAAAAAAATTCTGGAGCAAAAAAAAAAAAAAAAGATCCTGTCTCCCTGGGTGCCTGGGTGGCTCAGTCGGTTATGTGTCTGCCTTTGGCTCAGGTCATGATCTTGGGTCCTGGGAATGAGCCCCACATTGGGCTCCTCGCTCAGTGGGGAGCCTGCTTCTCTCTCTCCCTCTGCCTGCTGCTCCCCTTGCTTGTGCTCTCTCTCTCTCTTCCTCTCTGTGAAATAAATAAAATCTTTAAAAAGAAAAAAAATGTGTCTCTCTCCCTTTCCCTCTGCTCCCTCCACACCCACTCCCACTATGATGCTTGCGTGCTCTCTCTCTTAACAAAAAGAAAAAAATTATACTTCAGTTGTTGCCTCAAGTAAATTGTTTGACAAGAAAAAAAAGAACACAGAAGGTACCTAAAATATTTACCTATGATGACCAAGACCAAGGCATATTCTAATTTATTAGAGAGAGCAGGTGCAGGTGGAGGGTGGCGCAGAGGGAGAGAGAGAATCTTAAGTAGGCTCCACACCTAGCACAGAGCCCAACATGTGGCTGGATCTCACGACCCTGAGATCATGACCTGAGCCAAAATCAGTCAGTTGCTTAACTGACAGCCACTCAGGCACCCCTAGGCTTTAAGGGAAAAAATCCTTTAACCAGACAAAAAGAGCATAGGCTCTGGACACCTGGGTGACAACTGACTGATTTTGGCTCAGGTCATGATCTCAGGGTTCTGGGATCAAGTCCCACATTAGGCTCCTTTTCTTTTTTTCTTTCTTTTTTTTTTTTTTAAGATTTTATTTATTTGTCAGAGAGAACAAGAGAGAAGGAGTCCAAGCAGGGGGAGCAGCAGGCAGAGGGAGAAGCAGGCTCCCTGCAGAGCAAGAAGCCCGATGCAGGACTCCATCCCAGGACCCTTGGATCATGACCCAAGCCAAAGGCAGACACCCAACAGACTGAGCCACCCAGGCATCCCATCCACATCAGGCTCCTTGCTTAGTGGGGAGTCTGCTTCTCCCTCTGGCCTACTCTGTCTGCTCTCCCTTCTTGTGCTCTCTCTCAATGACCAATAAATAAATAAATAAAATATTTTTTTAAAGATTTTATTTATTTGACAGACAGAGATGACAAGTAGACAGAGAGGCAGGCAGAGAGAGAGAAGAAGGGAAGCAGGCTCCCTGCTAAGCAGAGAGCCTGATGCGGGACTCCATTCCAGGACCCTGGGATCATGACCTGAGCCAAAGGCAGAAGCTTTTAACCCACTGGACCACCCAGGAAGTCCTAAATAAATAGAATCTTAAAAAAAAAAAAGCATAGACTCATAAGGGACAAATTAAATACTTTTCAGACTTGTCTGAAAACAATGTTTTTGCAGGAAGAAAATAAAGTTAATGTATTTTAAATATTTAAGAAAAGGAAAATATTTCTTAAATATTTAAGAAAAGCCAAAGCAAACTAACCCTTAACTATAATGGACAGAGACAAACTGATATCAATATGCAGGAACTCAGAGAATATTGTCCCCATGAGCCCTTCCTAAGAAATCCACTGGAGGGGCACTTGGGTGGCTCAGTGGGTTAAAGCCCCTGCCTTCAACTCAGGTCATGATCCCAGGGTCCTGGGATTGAGCCCCACATTGGGCTCTCTGCTCAGAGGAGAGCCTGCTTCTCCCTCTCTCTCTGCTTGCCTCTCTGCCTACCTGTGATCTCTGTCAGATAAATAAATAAAATCTTAAAAAAAAAAAAAGGGAAATCCACTGGAGAATACAATTCAGACAACCAACTGTCTGGAGAGATATCAACATAAGGCCTCTGAGTAAACACTGTAATATTACTTACTTGTAGAACTGAGACTAAATGAAGGTTAAAAGAGAAAGTATATTATGTAATGGCCGTATGATCTGAAAAGGTAGATATTATAACCATAAGAAAATGGCAAGAGAATGAGTATAGCACTTGCAAAAAAAAAAGTATCTGTTTCTGTAATTGGTGGAGGTAATATTACTAGTTATTTTGAGACTAATGTGTAATGTGGGATAAGGCAAATGAGTAACTGAGATATTCTAATTTTTTCATTTCTGTGGCTTTGGGAACCATGATTTTTTTATTTTTAAAATTTGTTTTAATTTCTTTTAAAGATTTAATTAATTTATTTATTTAAGAGAGAAAAAGAGTGCCTACTGAGGGAGAGGCAGAGGGGGAAGGAGAGAGAATTTTAAGCAGACTCCCTGCTGAGTGCAGAGTCTGCCTCAGGGCTTGATCCCATGACCCTGAGATCATGACCCTAGCTGAAACCTAGAGCCACATGCTTAACCGACTGAGCCACCAGGTGCCCTGATTTTTTTTTTCTTTTTTAGAAGTCCAGGTACCTTGGAGTTTATTTAAACTAAGAGAAAAAGGTCATGTTTTCATGCAACACATATTATGTATATGTGACAGGGGCGCCTGGGTGGCTCAGTTGGTTAAGCATCTGCCTTTGGCTCAGGTCATGATCTCAGGGTCCTGGGATGGAGCCCCACATCGGGCTCTCTGCTCTCTGCTCAGTGGGGAGTCTGCCTCTCCCTCTCCTTCTGTCCCTCCCCACTGCTCATGCTTGCTCTCGCTCAAATAAGTAAATAAAGTTTAAAAAAACTTGAATTAGTTTACTTTTTGAAGAATCTACACAGAAGACAAAATATCATGTTACATGGAGGCTAAAGAGCATCCTGCTAAAGAATGAATGAGTCAGCCGGGAAATTAAAGAATTTTAAAAATCCATGAAAATGAAAATACAACTGTTCAAAATCCTTGGGATGCAGCAAAGGCATCTTTTTATATAGCACTATAAGCCTTCTTCAAGAAATAAGAAAGGTTTCAAATACACAACCTAACCTTATATATGAAGGAGTTGGAGAAAGAACAGCCCATCAAACATAAACCCAGCAGGAGAAGAGAAATAATAAATATTGGAGCAGAAATCAATGAAGTAGAAACCAATAGAACAGTAGAACAGATCACAAAACTAGGAGCTGGTTCTTTGAGAGAATTAATAAGATTGATAAACCCCTGGTCAGACTTACCAAAAAGAAAAGAGAAAGGACCCAAATAAATAAAATCATGAATGAAAGAGATCACAACCAACACTGAAGAAATACAAACAATTTTAAGAACATATTATGAGCCGCTATTTGCAAACAAATTAGGCAATCTGAAAGAAATGGATGCATTCCTAGAGACAGATAAACTAACAAAACTGAATCAGGAAGAAATAAAAAACCTGAACAGACCCATAAACAAGGAAATTGAAGCCATAACCAAAAATCTATCAACAGGGATGCCTGGGTGACTCAGTTGGTTAAGCAGCTGCCTTCAGCTCAGGACATGATACCATCATGGGATCTTGATCCTGGCAAAGTCCTTCATCGGGCTCCTTGCTCAGTGGCGAGCCTGCTTCTCCCTCTGCCTGCCATTCCTGCTGCTTGTGCTCTCTCTCTCTGGCCAATAAATAAACAAAATCTTAAAGAAGGAAAAAAAAAATCTCCCAACGAACAAGAGCCCAAGGTCGGATGGCTTCCAAGGGGAAGTCTACCAAACATTTAAAGAAGAATTAGTATCTATTCTTCTGACACTGTTTCAAAAAGTAGAAATGGAAGGAAAACTTCCAAATTCTTTCTTTAAGGTCAGCATTACTTTGATCCCAAAACCAGACAAAGACCCCACCAAAAAGGTGAATTACTGATCAATATCCCTGATGAACATGGATGCAAAAATTCTCACCAAAATACTAGCCAGTAGGATCCAACAGTATATTAAAAGGATTATTCAGCACCATGAAGTGGGATTTATTCCTGGGCTGTAAGGGTGGTTCAACATCTGCAAATCAATTGAAGTGATACACTGCGTAAGTAAAAGAAAGGACAAGAACCATATGATCCTCTCAGTAGATGCAGAAAAAGCATTTGATACAGTACAGCATCTTTCTTTCTTTCTTTCTTTCTTTCTTTCTTTCTTTCTTTCTTTCTTTTCTTTAAGACTTTACTTACTTACTTGTCATAGAGACAGACAGAGAGTGAGAGAGCACAAGCCAGGGTATTGGCAGGCAGAGGGAGAAGCAGGTAGAGGGAGAAGCAGGCTCCCTGCTGAGCAAGGACTTCCCCCTACCCCCTGAGGGACTTGATCCCAGGACTCTGGGATCATGACCTAAGCTGAAGGCAGCTGCTAAACTGACTGAGCCACCCAGGTGTCCCTACAGCATCCTTTCTTGATTAAAACTCTTCACAGTATAGGGATAGAGGGAACATACCTCAATATAATCAAAGCCATATAGGAAAAGCTCACAGGAAATGCCATTCTCAATGGGGAAAAAATGGAGAGCTTTTCCTCTAAGGTCAGGAACATTGCAGGGATGTCCACTATCACCACTGCCATTCAACATAGTACTAGAAGTCCTAACCTCAGCAATCAGACAACAAAAAGAGATAAAAGACATCTGAGTCAGCAAAAAAGAAGTTAAACTCACTTTTTGCAGATGACATGATACTCTATGTAGAAAACCCAAAACACTCCACCCCAAAATCGCTAGGAATTCAGCACAGGCAGGATATAAAATAAATGCACAGAAATCAGATGCATTTTTATACACGAACAATGAGACAGAAGAAAGAAAAATTAAGGAGTCAATTTCATTTACAATCACACCCAAAACCATAAGATACCTAGGAATAAACCTAACCAAAGAGGCAATGGATCTGTACTCAGAAAACCATAGAATACTCATGAAAGAAATTGAGGAAGACACAAAGAAATGGAAAAATATTTCATGTTCATGGATTGGAAGAACAAATATTGTGAAAATGTCTATGCTAACTAGAGCAATCCACACATTTAATGAAATCCCTATCAAAATACCATCAACTTTTTTTTACAGAGTTGGAACAAATAATCCTAAAATTTATATGGAACCAGAAAAGACCCTGCACAGCCAAGGAAATGTTAAAGAAAGAAAACCAAAGCTGGTGGTATCACAATCCCAGATTCTAAGTTTTTGTTTTTTTTTTTTTAAGATTTTATTTATTTATTTGATAGAGATCACAAGTAGGCAGAGAGGCAGGCAGAGAGAGAGGAGGAAGCAGTGTCCCTGCTGAGCAGAGAGCCCGATGCGGGACTCCATCCCAGGACCCTGGGATCATGACCTGAGCTGAAGGCAGGGGCTTTAACCCACTGAGCCACCCAGGCTCAGCCCCCCAGATTCTAAGTTCTATTGCAAAGCTATACTCATCAAGACACCATGGTACTGCTACAAAGCAGACATACAGATCAATAGAACAGAATAGAGAGCCCAGAAATGGACCCTCAACTCTATGGTTAACTAATCTTTGACAAAGCAGGAAAGAATATCCATTGGAAAAAAGACAGTCTTCAACAAATGGTGTTGGGAAAATGGGGCAGCCACATGCAGAGGAACAAAATTGGATCATTTCCTTAGACCATACACAAAAATAGACTCAAAATGGATGAAAGACATAAATGTGAGATAGGAATCCATCAAAATCCTTGAAGAGAACATAGGCAGTAAATTCTTTGACCTCGGCCACAGCACCTTCTTCCTAGACACATCTCCAAAGGCAAGAGAAACAAAGCCAAAAATGAACTAACTACTGGGACTTCATAAAGATAAAAAAAACTTTTGCACAGCAAAGGAAACAGCCAAAAAACCAAAAGACAATAGATAGAATGGGAGAAGATATTTGCAAATGGCATATCAAATAAAGGGCTAGTATCCAAGATCTGTAAAGAACTTAGCAAACTCAACACCCAAAGAACAAATAATACAATCAAGAAATGGGCAAAAGACATGAATAGACAGTTCTCCAAAGAAGACAGCCACATGGCCATAAGACACATTAAAAATTGTTCCATATCATTTGGCATCAAGGAAATACAAACCAAAACCACAATGAGATACCTTACATTAAGATATCTTACAATAAGATAACTTACACCAGTCAGAATGGCTAAAATTAACAAGTCAGGAAACAACATATGTTGGTGAGGATGCAGAGAAAGGGGAACCCTCTTACACTGTCGATAGGAATGAAAGCTGGTGCAGCCACTCTGGAAAACAGTATAGAGGTTCCTCAAAAAGTTTAAAATAGAGCTACCCTATGACCCAGCGATTGCACTACTGGGTACTTACCCAAAGATCCAAAAAGGCACTGGCACCCCAATGTTTATAGCAGCAATGTCCACAATAGCCAAACTATGGAAAGAGCCCAGATGTCCATCAATGGATGAGTGGATGAAGAAGATGTGGTAGTTATATACAATGGAATATTACTCAGCCATCAAAAAATGAAATCTGGCCATTGCAATGATATGGATGGAACTAGAGGGTATTTTGTTAAGTGAAATAAGTCAGTCAGAGAAAGACAATTCTCATATGAACTCAATGATATGTGGAGTTTAAGAAACAAAACAGAGGATGATAGGGGAAGAGAGAAAAAACTAAAACAAGAAAACCCAGAGAGGGAGAAAAACCATGAGAGACTCTTAAAAAAAAAAAAAAAAAAGATTGTATTTACTTATTTGACAGAGAGAGATAAATCACAAGTAGGCAGAGAAGCAGGCTCCCTGCCGAGCGGAGAGCCCAATGCAGGGCTCGATACCAAGACCCTGAGACCATGACCTGAGCAGAAGGCAGAGGCTTAACTCACCGAGCCACCCAGGTGCCCCCTATGAGAGACTCTTTTTTTTTTTAAGATTTTATTTATTTATTTGACAGAGAAAGAGATCACAAGTAGGCAGAGAGGCAGGCAGAGAAAGAGGGGGAAGCAGGCTCCCCGCTGAGCAGAGAGCCCAACAGGGTCCCTGGAGGGGAGGAGGGAAGGGATGGGGTCACTGGGTGATGGACATTAAGGAGGACACGTGATGTAATGAGCACTGGGTGGTATATAAGACTCATGAATCACTGATCTCTACCTTTGAAAATAATAATATACTATATATTAATTAATTGAAATTAAATTTTAAAAATTAAATTATATATATATATTGCATAATGTGTATAAATCAATTTATCAGATCCTCCAGTTAACAATCCTCCTTCTAGGAAATTTTTCACCTTTCCTAGATACCAAATGAAACATCTCCTTAATGATTTGCTGTTCTGTGTCTTCACTATAGTCTGTCTGGTAGAACTTGGAGAGCCATGGCTTCCCGTGGTTGTTGAAGATGAGGATTGCCTTGACCCAAACACTTAACAGACTGAGCCGACCAGGTGCCCCAGGGTTTGAGGTTTCTAAGATGAAAGTTTTTTGGTGATGTCAGGGTTTAAGTTACGATTGGTGGAGTGAGGAAAGATCATGCGGGACAAGATGGTTAAGAAATTGAAAGGTCATGGGCACCTGAGTTGTTCAGTTGGTTAAGCATTCAACTCTTGGATTTTGGCTCAGGTCATACATGACCTAGGTGTCTTGAGATCAAGCCTGGCATTGGGCTTGGCAGTGGGCGAGGAGCCTGCTTCAGATTCTCTCTTCCTCTCCCTCTGTACCCCCCACTCCCTGCCTGCTCTATGGCTGGGTGCACACACGCTCTTTCTCTCTTCCTCTCTAAAAAAAAAAAAGAGAGAGAGAGAGAGAATTATAATAAATAACATTGAACTTTACCAAAACATTTTTTGGGGGGTTGGAGGAGGTCTCTCCTTGATAATCCTATGATTTTATCATTGAGTCTATTAATGTGAAATTTCATTTTTAGATTTTCTGTTACTGAGCCATTCTTGCATTTCTGGGATAAACTCTACTTGATAATGATTTTTTTTCCAAATTTTATTTATTTATTTATTTATAGATTTTATTTATTTATTTGACAGGGAGAGAAAAGAGAGAGAAGAACACAGTCAGGGGGAATAGCAGCAGAGGTAGAGGGGGAAGCAGGGTCCGGGCTGAGGAAGAAGCCTAATGCCGGACTCGATCCCAGGATGCTGGGATCATCACCTGAGCCAAAGGCAGATGCTTAAGCATCTGAGCCACCCCGGCGCTCCTATTTTTTAAATTTTTATTTATTTATTTATTTAAGATTTTAATTTATTTGAGAGAGAGAGAGATCACAAGTAGTCAGAGAGACAGAACAGAGAGAGAAGGGGAAGCAGGCTTCTTGCTGAGCAGAGAGCCCCATGTAGGGCTTGATCCCAGGACCCTGAGACCATGACCCAAGCTGAAGGCAGAGGCTTAACCCTTTGAGCCACCCAGGCACCCCTTAATTAATTTATTTTTTAATAATGATTTACTTTTACTTTTTAAAAGATTTTATTTATTTATTTGTCAGAGAGCACAAGCAGGGGGAGCAGCAGGCAGAGGAAGAAACAGGCTCCCCACTGAGCAGGGAGCCCAATGCAAGACTTGATCCCAGGACCCCAGGATCATGACCTGAGCAGAAAGCGATGCTTAACCAACTGAGCCACCCAGGTGCCCCAGTTCGTTACTATTTTTAATAGCCCTATTGAGGTATAGCTGACATACAGTAAAATCCAAGTGTGTAAGTTAAGCTCTGACATATGTATTTGAAACCATCATCACAGTCAAGATAATGAAGATACCTATGACCCTCAAAGTTTTCCCAGGAGCACTCATTTCTCCCTTTCCTTCCTTCCCTCCTCCCTTCCTCCCTTCCTTCCTTTCTTCCTTTCTTCCCTCCATCTCTTCATTGCATGCTCCACTAACCTGGCCAGCTGGGCACCCCTGAAGCACTCATTTCTAATGCATCCCTTGCATGTGGCTGCCTTGTGGGCACCTGCTCACTGGGCTGGACCCTATGGTGTGGGGGGGGCTCATGGAGGTAGTGGTGCTGCCTTAGTTGTGGTCATGGGGGCTGCCACCTTCTCCCCCAGATTCCACTTATGACTAATTCCTTCTCATCTGTGACATCTACCAGGACTTTCTTGGAAGCCCTCTCTGACACCTCCAGATAAGAGCAGATAGATTCTCCTTCTATGCTCTCCATTGCACTTACCCTCTCATTGGCCTCCTTTTATGGTTATGGATAGTTTGCCTCTCTTTCTAGATAGACCGCCGCAAGCTCTTTGAGGGCAGAGGCCATGCCTATGTTTGTTTAGCACTATATTCTCAGTAACTTGAGCATACTGTGCCTTCAATACATATTTTTTAAAAAGATTTTATTTATTTATTTGACAGAGAGAAATCACAAGTAGGCAGAGAGGCAGGCAGAGAGAGAGAGAGAGAGGAGGAAGCAGGCTCCCTGCTGAGCAGAGAGCCCGATGCAGGACTCGATCCCAGGACCCTGAGATCACGACCTGAGCCGAAGGCAGCGGCTTAACCACTGAGCCACCCAGGCGCCCCTCAATACATATTTTTTGAATGAATCAGTTAATTAACGAAGCCATCAGTGTTTTTGGTGTTGAAGACACAAAGATGAATAACATTAGCATCTGCCCCAAAGGGCTCACAGCCCTAATGGAGGGGCAGGCAGGTAAATAGATTCATTGACCTCTCTGAAGCAGGCACAAATGGAGGACTGGTTATCAGTTTATGCAGGGGACAGGGTCTGACAAGGTTTCAGGGTAGATGGAGTGCTTGAGTTAAGATAACCAGGATAGGTTCCAGGGCAGAGGTTTATGGCTGTCGTAGTAGATTAATGGCTCCTAAAGATGTCCATACCCTAATCCATGAACCTGTGGTGATGTTACCTACATGGCAAAAAAAAAATAAATAAAACTTAATAGATGCGATTAAGTTAAGAATCTTGAGCTGGAGAAATTTTCCTGCATTATCTGGGTTGGCCCAGTGAAATGACAAGGGTCCTTATAAAAGGGGGGCATGACTGTCAGGGAAATTTGATGTTATGCTGCTGACTTTGAAGATGAAGGAAGAGGCCCCAAGCCAAGGAATGCAGATAGCCTCTAGAATCTGGAAAAGAGAAGGAAATGCATTCTAGAGCCTCCGGAAAGAACTCAGCTGGGCTGGTATCTTGATTTTGGCCCAGTAGAATCCATTTCAGACTTCTGATGTCTAGAACTGTAAGATAATAAACCTGTGTTGTGTTAAGCCCCTGAGTCTGTGGTAATTTGTTACAGCAACCATTGTCAGTAATACAATCGTCCACCACCTGACACCTTCCTACATGACCTTATGCACAGATCCATTCATTCAGTACCATGCACTGCTCTAAATGCTGAGAAAACAATGGTAAAATGAGAGACTAGTCCTTTACCCTCAAGAAGCCTACATTCTAGGAGGGAAGACATTCAACAGATAATTCAAGAAATAGCTTCAGTAGTAAGTGGTATGATGAAAACAAAACAAAGTATTGGGAAGAGATCACTGGTGTGTGGGGGGAGGGGCTCCTTTAGGTACAATATCAGAGGGAGATTCTCTGAGGTGATGTTTGCACCAAGTCTTGAATGAGAAGGAGCCAGTTGTGTGTTGATCTGAGGTCCTGAGAAAGGAATGAGCTCGGAGTGCCTGAGGAACAGAAAGGAGACCCATGTGGCTGGAGCAGAAAGAATCATGGGAAGGAGGTCAGAGAGGAAGGGAAGAGCCAGATCAGGCAGAGGCTTGTATCCACAGATTTAAGTGGGAAAGTGACATATTGGATTTATTTTTTCATTAATATGAATGTTGCTATGTGGCGATGAAGAGTGATGGGTAATAGTCGAGGCAAGAAGACCAGTGATGAGGTCACTGCTGTAATCTAGGTGAGAGGCAACAGCTGTGGCTGGGACTAGTGTCCCAGCAACTGAAAAAGAAACCTTCCTCCCACGGTCCTCCAGTCACCCAATTCTACCCCCAGAGGCAACCACTGTTATCTCCTTATCCACTTTAATCTTGGAGATCCTTCTAGAAATGTTCCATGTACAAACATAGTAAATGCATTTAAAAAAACTTTTTTAATGAGGTTTGGGAAAGGTTAGTAGGAATATGGCCTACTTACAGAGTCATAAGAGGGTATGTTGTATTTATACAGAAAAGATCTTTCCTGGACAAAACTTCCCTAGAGTAGAAGAGGGCAGTTTACCACTTCAGTCCTAATCCTGTGCTGAAAACAACCCTTAGTTTATAGTTAAACCCTTAGTTTATAGGTCTCCTGAGTTAACTCACCTGGCAGGGAAAACTGTCCCAAGGGAGTGACTAGAATTCATTGTTTTGCTAGAGATAGGTGCCATCAGGAATTCACAGATTAGGGGTATGTGGGTGTCTCAGTGGTTGAGGGTGGAACTCTTGGTTTCAGCTCAGGTCATGATCTCAAGGTTGGGAGACAGAGCCCCACATCAGATTCCACGCTTACTCAACAGGGGGTGTGTCTGAGATTGTCTTTCCCTCTCCCTCTGCCCCTCTGCCTTGTGCCCCCCACCCTGTGCTTGTGCTCTCTTGTAATCTCTCTCAAATAATAAGTAAATAAATCTTTAAAAAAATCAGAGATTGGCATCTTGGCTTTAGAAGGCAACTAGGCAAAGAATAAAGACAACAAAATTTGGAATTAGCCCAAATCTGGGGTTTGCAACTTAGTTGTGTTTAAAGATACGGAAATGGGGGAGCATGAGTGACCAGAAAACCATGACCTTCATACAGAAGGTGGGGTACATTTGGACTAGGCAAGAGTTGGGACAGGTACTGAGGGTGGTGTGCCCATGGAACAGAGAGGCCAGGAAGGAAAGTCCTCAGAGGAAACTGGGCAGCAGAATTCTAAGCCTCTGTCCCCAAGGGCTTTCTGATGGATAACACAGGGGTTAGCTTTTCTAGGCTCATCTCTCCACACCAGTGCTTTTGCACATTATATATTTGTACCTCAACCTCCTTTCATCAGCAAATTATTCCCATCATACAGTTATATGAAGATGCTTCCTGAAACAGCCAACAGTTTGCTTTCTGCCAGTTACTTTGTTTTTGGAGCTGTTATGCAATTATAGCATTGAAGTATTTGTCTTGTCTCGTCTTGTCTTTTTTTTTTTTTTCTTTTCTTCCCTTCTTCTCTCTCTCTCTCTCTCTTTCTCTCTTTCCTTTCTTCTTTCCTTTTCTTTGTTTCCCACCCCCCACCCCCGGAATTTTTCTAACCATGTTCCTGGAACCCTGGAGGTGTTTTTGGCAGAAGGAAGAAAAGTGAAGAGTGTGAGCCCCTCATAGACACATATACGTCCTGCTCCAGCAAGTGCAAACTTTCACCAGTTACAATATTAAGCTTCTGAGAGATGCTCACTTGAAGAAAAGATTCTGCCCACTTTAAAAATGGAATACCATAGTTACCTTGTATTTTGCAATTTTATTAAACTTTTTTTTAAAGATTTTTATTTATTTATTTGACAGACAAAGGTCACAAGTAGGCAGAGAGGCAGGCAGAGAGAGAGGAGAGGAAGCAGTCTCCCCGCCGAGCAGAGAGCTGGACGCGGGGACATGGGGCTCGATCCCAGGACCCTGGGATCATGACCTGAGCCGAAGGCAGAGGCTTTAACCCACTGAGCCACCCAGGCACCCCATAAACTTTTAAGGGTAGTAGAAAACAGGGGGACCTGGGTGGTTCAGTTGGTTGAGCAGTTGACTTCAGCTTGGGTCATGATCTTGGGGTCTTGGGACTGGTCCAGTGGCCAAATCCCCTTCTCTCCCTAGGGGAAGGGAAAGGGAATCCCCTTTCCTTTCCCTAGTGTCCCTCCCCCTGCTCGTGCTCTCTCTGTCCTTGTCTCTCTCTCTCTAAAAAAAAGAAAGAGAGAGAGAGAGAAAAAATAGTGAAAAACAGAAAAATAAAATCTCCAATCTTGTGATGGAAAATCAATAGAAATAAATGAAAGAGCAGTGAGCCTTTAGCTTCAGTGGGAGTTAAGCTGGTAGATTGTGTTTAGTGTAAATGGGAGGCTAACATTAAAAGGAATATTTGAAAAAAAAAATAAAGGGAATGTTTGAAATGCTAGGAATGTATCATCAAAGATTGGATCTAAAAGGAGAGGTGTCTCAGGAATTGAAATGTAAATGAGATGCCTTATAAATAGTAATAATAAGTAACATTGATTGTGTACTTACTGTGTGCCAGCTGCTATCCTAAATGTCTTGAACATATTACCTCATTTAATTTTGTTTTTTAAGTAAGCTCTAGGCCCAGTGTGGGACTTGAAATCAGAACCTGGAGTTAAGAATCACACTCTCTACTGACTGAGCCAGGTGCCCTCCTATTACCTCATTTAATCTTCAAAACACCATAAGGAATTTACTAGTATTATTCACATTACAGATTAGGACATTAGGTCACCAGAAGTTTAAATAACTTGCTTAATATAATATAGATAGTAAAATTTGGGATTTCAACCCAGGCCTTTATAACTTGAGTCTACTCCTTCAATGATTTGGCTAATTTTCTGACCCATAGTGTATGCCTAGTTTGACTCTAAGTGAGCTTTCAAAATTGAGTTTTCTTATAAAATATTGAGAAATTAAAGAAAACCTAAATAAATGGAGGGATATTCTGCACTCTTTGGTGGAAAGACCCAATATTGTTAAGATGTCAAATTCTCTCCAAGTTGATCCATACATTCAGTGCAATCCTCCAAATCTCAAACTTTCTTTCTTTTTTTTTTTTTTTTTGTATAAAGTGCCAGAGGAACAAAATTGGCAGCTTACCCTACTTGACTTCAACACTCACTACAGTGATCAAGATAATGATATTCGGGGACACCTAGGTGGCTCAGCCATTAAGCATGTGTCTTTGGCTCTGGTCACAATCCCAGAATCCTGGGATTGAGTACCATATTGAGCTCCTTGTTCAGTGAGAAGCCTATTTCTCCCTCTGCCTACTGCTCCCCCTGCTTTTGCTCTCTCTCTCTCTAACAAATGAATAAAATCTTCAAAAAAAGATAATGATATTGGTATAAAGATAGACAAATATATCAATGGAACAGAATAAAGTCTAGAAATATATAGTCAATTGATGTTTGTCAAAAGTGCAAAGATAATTCAATAGAGAAAGGATAGTCTTTTCAACAAATGGGTGCTGGAACAATTGGAAATTGGAAATAAGCAAAAAAAAAAAATTTTTGATCCATCTCGTAGCACATACAAAAATTTAAGTGGATCATGGATCTAAAACTATAAACTTTCAGGAGAAGAACTCCGTGACTTTGAATAAAGAAACTATTCTAGATTCAATACCAAAAGCATGATCTATAAAAGAAAGCAAATTTGTTTCAACAAAATTAATAACTTCTACTTTCAGTAGACACTGTTAAGAGAATAAAAGGAAAAGTCACAAAGTAGAAGAAAAAATATGCAAATTATATACCTAAGAAATAACTTGCATTCAGAATAAAGAACTCTCAAAAACAAAAACAAAACCCTCCTGGGATGCCTGGGTGGCTCAGTCCGTTGTCTGCCTTCGGCTTAGGTCATGATCCCACGGTCCTGGGATCAAGTTCCTCATCCAGCTCCTTGCTCAGTGGGGAGCCTGCTTCCCCCTTGTCTTCTGTCTGCTGCTCCCCCTGCTTGTGTCCTCTCTGTCAAAGAAATAATAAATAAAATCTTTAAAAAGAAACAAAAAAAACTCCACAAACAAAAACACTCCTCTCAATAAAAACTTATTTAAAAAAAAAATAGGGGCACCTGGGTGGCTCAGTGGGTTAAAGCCTCTGCCTTTAGCTCAGGTCATGATCTCAGGGTCCTGGGATCGAGCCCCGCATCAGGCTCTCTGCTTGGCAGGGAGCCTGCTTCTTCCCTCTCTCTCTGCCTGCCTCTCTGCCTACTTGTGATCTCTGTCTGTCAAATAAATAAATAAAATATTTATAAAAAAATATATATATATACAAAGCACTCACAAAACTCAGTAAAGTGGTACTTGGCTGACTTAGTGGAGCACGCAACTCTTGATCTCAGGATTGTAAGTTTAACCTCCATGTTGGGTGTAGAGATTACTTAAAAAAAAAGAACCAAAAACCAACTCAATAAAAATAAGCAAACCGATTTTAAAAACATGGGCAAAAGATTGGAACAGACATGTCACCAAAAAGATATATCTGGCAATTAAGCACCTGAAAAAATGTTCAATATCATTAGTTATTATGGAAAAATGAATTAAAAACCATAAGAAGACAGCACTATTGTCACCAGCAACACCCCATGACCAGTCCTTTACGTCCACCACCTCACTAACCTTTTTTTCCCTAAGCTCTTCTTTCCAGCTTTCCTTAACTCAGACAAATGAAACCCAAAACCACCCTCCAGGTGATGGTGACTGGCCTGACAAGACCTCCCACTGCTCAGACCACCCAGATCTTATTTTTTAATTTAATTTTATTTAGTTATTTGACAGACAGAGACACAGTGAAAGAGGGAACACAAGCAGTGGGAGTGGGAAAGCAGACTTCCTGCCACCAAGCAGGGAGCCTGGTATAGGGCTCAATCCCAGGACCCTGGAATCATGGAGCCGAGGCAGCCGTTTAACGACTGAGCCACCCAGACCTTTTGAGCTAAACCTGACTGGTGGCAGAGCAGATGTATCATGGTGTGACCTCTGGAATGACTTAAATTATAATTCTAAAATCTATGTCCAAGGAGAAGCCTCAGTCTCCTTTACATAACATACAATGTATAGGCATGTTTCCTCAGGGCATATGTATGACCTTATGCCGGGTACTATGTAGACAAGGTTTCCCCATCTAACTATTCATACTGACTGGAATTCTGGGTGGCTCAGTTGGTTAAGCATCTGCCTTTGGTTCAGGTCATGATCCCAGGGTTCTGGGATCAAGTCCTGCATCAGGCTCCCTGATCTGCCTGGGAAGAAGCCTGCTTCTCCCTCTTCCTGCTACTTCCCCTGCTTGTGCTCTCTCTCTGTCAGATAAATAAATAATTTTTTTTTTAATTAAAAAAAATATGGGGCACCTGGGTGGCTCAGTGGGTTAAAGCCTCTGCCTTCGGCTCAGGTCATGATCCCAGGGTTCTGGGATCGAGCACCACATCAGGCTCTCTGCTCAACAGGGAGCCTGCTTCCTCCTCTCTCTCTTTCTCTCTCTGCCTGCCTATCCACCTCCTTGTGATCTCTGTCAAATAAATAAATAAAATCTTTAAAAAAATTAAAGAAAATTTTTTTACAGTTTTTTAAAAAGTTAAGTATATACTTACAGTGTGACTCATCCAGCCAGTGATTCCATTCCTAGGTATTTACCAAAGAGAAACAAAAGCATATGTCCACAGAGACTCTGTATATAAATAGTTTTTTTAAAACTAGCTATGCAAAGCTTTACATTCTTTTTTTAAAATTTTTTATTTATTTAATTGACAGATAGAGATCACAAGTAGGCAGAGAGGCAGGCAGAGAGAGAGGGGGAAGCAGGCTCCCTGCTAAGCAGAGAGCCCGATGTGGGGCTCGATCCCAGGACCCTGAGATCATGACCTGGGCTGAAGGCAGAGGCTTAAGCAACTGAGCCACCCAGGCACCCCTGTATATAAAGGTTTATAGCAGTTTTATAATAGCCCAAAACTGGAAAGGCATGCAAGTGCCCATCAACAGATGAATGGATAAATAAACTGTGGTAAATCCACATAATGAAATCCTACTCTGCAATAAAAAGCAATCATGCAACAATGAATCTCAAAAAATAATTATGCAGAATGCAAAAAGGCAAGATTTTAAAAGTTTATATTATATGATTTAATTTATGTAAAATTCTAGAAAAATGCAAACTAATTTATGGCGACAAAAAGCAGATAAGTGGTTGCCTTGGGAGGGGGCTTGGAGTGACAGGATGGTGAGATTACAAAGAAGTAAGAGGAAATTTTTTTAAAAAGTTTATTTATTTAATTGACAGAGAGAGAGCACAAGTAAGCAGAGTGGCAGGCAGAGGGAGAGAGAGAAGCAGGCTCTCTGTGGAGCAGGGAGCCCAATGCGGGGCTCAATCCAAGGACCCTGAGATCATGACCTGAGCCGAAGGCAGAGGCATTAACCCACTGAGTCATCCAGGCACCCCAAAAAACAGTTCTAGTTTTAACAAATTTGGCCCAATTATCTACATAAGCTCAGTAAGAACAATGAGTGATCATATAGATCTTTTAGAATCTGTTTTGCTGGAAATTTTATAAGGAGTCTATCTAGGCCAGAAGAGAAGCCATATATTTGCCTGCAATACTTGTTGATTTGGGCGAATTTCTCTTCCTGAGGTCCCCAAAGTATCTTGAGGTTCCTGCACCTTCCAGGAAGTGACATTTTTTTATTCACCTGGTGAGGCTGCTGGGAACTCTGTAAGCAAGGTATCAGGCCAACAGTTTCAAGGGGCTTTATGGCTCCAGGTTTTATAAAGTCAACCTTAGTTCCTTTAAGTTGTCTGAGTCTTTTTAAAATATGACATTCCAATCAAAGTCTTGGTAAAATAACTAGAGTTTTTAATAGTGTCCTGTTAAAAGGAGAACAGATTCTTATTGAACTTATGCAAATGACTGGTTACCATGGAAGAAAGAATACTTGCTGAGACCTTTGGTTTCAGAGGGTTCAGATAGAGAGAAAAGTTGAATGTCTTGATTTCTTTACAAATGAGTATTTTTACATTTCTGTAAGTTATAGATAACTTAAGAAAAAAATGTCCTTAGTCTGGAAGAGCAAACATTAGAGAACCAGCAATGTTTAAAATGAGATAAAACATTAAGAGACATAATATTATAATCTTTTAGCTTGTTTATTCCCATGTTACTAATTCTGGTTTAGTTTGAATGCAGTTTTTACTTCTGGACATTTTACCTGTTTCAGTTTTAGGATTTTTAACATATCAAAGACCTGTCTTTGTCCTGAAAGTTCTTTATGTGAATCTCCTTTAAGACAAAACTCATTTTATAAGAGAATCAAGATTTTGCTCAATATTTTAATCTTGAGGAAGTTTGTTGAAATCTTTTAAAATACATGCCTAGGGGCGCCTGGGTGGCTCAGTGGGTTAAAGCCTCTGCTTTCAGCTCAGGTCATGATCCCAGGGTCCCGGGATTGAGCCCCGAATCGGGTTCTCTGCTCGGCAGGAAGCCTGCCTCCCCCTCTCTCTGTGCCTGCCTCTCTGCCTACTTGTGATTTCTGTCTGTCAAATAAACAAATCTTTAAAAAAAAAAAAAAGTTTTAAAAAAATAAAATAAATAAAATACATGCCTAAATAGGATTATGTATGTTAAATACCTGATAAAACAAAACATAGAAACTGTTTTTTTCTGGGCAGGTAAAGAGAAAACCATGTACATTTTCTTCTTAACAGTAGATCAATTAATCTAGGAAAACTTTGTACTTGAGTGGATCACCAATATAGATTTGTCATGACACAGGGCTTTAGTCTTTCTCATTTTGGGGTGCCTGGGTGGCTCGGTGGGTTAAAGCCTCTGCCTTCGGCTCAGGTCATGATCCCGGGGTCCTGGGATGGAGCCCCTGCTGAGCAGAGAGCCTGCTTCCCCCTCTCTCTCTGCCTGCCTCCCTGCCTACTTGTGATCTGTCAAATAAATAAATAAAATCTTTTTAAAAATTAAAAAAAAAATAAATGCTATGTCTCATTTGAATGGAAACATTTTACAGGAAAAGATTCATTAGCCTTTTTTTCTCTCTTGTGAATAAATCCACCAAAACTGATCTAATATGGTTAAATTTTCAACATA
Source organism: Mustela putorius furo (assembly GCF_011764305.1). Classification (NCBI taxonomy): domain Eukaryota; kingdom Metazoa; phylum Chordata; class Mammalia; order Carnivora; family Mustelidae; genus Mustela; species Mustela putorius. The sequence continues at coordinate 1,580,805 of NW_025422127.1, read as the reverse complement.
TTTTATTGTTTTCTTTTAAACCCATAAACCAAGGCAAATAAAAGTTACTTTCCCTAAGCCTTCTATGACTTTATTTCATACCCTCAAGTTTATCTCCTTTCATGTTCTGGTGCGACCAGATATTTTTACCTTAAGATAAAACTATTCACTCTCTTAGGCCCTCTTTTTCATGGTATACAGTTAATCTTAGTCTGTCCTGACTATACCTAAAATTCCTTTTCTGAAGATTTCCCTTCAAAAACCTTCTACAACTTGCTTTTGCATGTAGGTTTTGTCCCAAGCCATTTTCTTCCAAACAACCTTCTCATTTAGGACAAAATTACCTTCCTTTATCTTTAACAAAATGCATTTTTATTTCTTAAATCTTTCTTACATATCTCCTACTTTCCTACATACAGGGATGGGTTTTTTTTTTTTTTAATTTTCATCAGTCTTACAGTTAGTAGAATTTTGTACTCTTAGAAACATCTTAATCTCTAGTGAAGACTAAATATAAACCAATTGTGAACTGTTATAACAGAATTCTTTAGGAGGCAAATTATGAATCAGTTAAGCACAAAACATGTTTACCAACAGATTTAAATATTTTTAGTTTTTTTTTCATTAGGAAGTCAAAGGCACAAACCTATATCGAGTACTCAATGCTTTAGCATTTTATTCCATTTGGTTAAGACCTAGATGTCCATTATTTAATTTAATTTGTCATCTAAAACTTTAAAGTTTCAGGTTACCAAAGACTTTGAAAGCTACTTTAACAATTACCCATTAAAACTTTGAGACAGACAATTAACCATCAGTCCAGTCATTTTTTGCTAACAGATTTTAACAAATAACATGAGCTTATTTGACCTTAGTAAACGTTGATAGAATAAAGGTTTCACATTTACTGCTGTAACTTCAGACATGTCTATCTTAATTAAACCAACAAACTTAACTTAGCTCAAATACAGATTTACATTCCACCTGGGCCCACTCATTTCGAATGTTTACCTGAGACACAGGTGGGAAGATCTGGAGTAGGGGGGTGTTAGGTTCAGGGGGTGCTCTTCTCATTCCTTGACAGAGAAGGAGCCATGGTGCAGGAAGCACCAAGGATGGTCTAGAGGCCAGCTATGCAGGTAATACGCAAGTAGGTGTAGAAACAGAAGGGGGAGACAGAAGAACAAAGTGCTGCCAGAAGGCAGAGAAAGGATTCCAGTTTTAGAGCTCATTAGTTTCAACAGAGGAGCAGATGCCATGCTTTCCCACCAGCAAGGAGGGAGGGGTTAGGCTATCCATATCAAGCCAGAGAAGACAGAGAACTTCCCCCAAACAAAGGGAGTTTTGGTAGCTGCTTGGGAATATTCCTTGAAGTCTCTGTCTCGAGTTAGACTAACCACAGTTGGCTCCAGTTATAGCCATTAACACAAGAAATGAGTAAGGGAGAAGCCCCATATCTATTAGGAGAAACAGAGAGTTAGGAGTCAGAGTTCCCTTACTCTCTGCTTGCCCCATTCCTTCAAACATAACAAACAACACAACAGACAACAAAAAGACAAAAAGACAACCACAGACCCAGTGGCCCTTCCTCAACCAGATATCAAGTCTAAGGGTGTGCAAGATGTAATCCCAACTCAAAAACACAACCTGCCGCTGGTGGGGACTTTTTCGGTCCCCTGCCCACCCAGGAGGACCCAAACCCCTGGCGATTCACCAATGGAGGGATGGGGCATCCCCACATCCACTCCAGCCCTGGGAGCAATACTGCAACCAGTTTCTCCCCAGTGGGCCATACCCCTGGAGCTCCGCAACCAGACAGACAAACAGACAGGATCTTACCTCCGGAGGCTTTTCCCAGAAATTCTGATGCTGGCTCAGTTCTCGTCATTTAATCCCAGATGAGCCCCCAATGTTAGGTCCGTTATTAAATGAAACGAGACTGAGACAAAGTGAAAGTTATTTAAAGTTTTATTAAAGTATTAGAAGTTAGACTGATCGGCCAGGGGAATGAGACTGAGACAAGGTGAAAGTTCTGCAAAGCTCTATTCTATGCTAAGCATTTGAAGTCAGACTGACCGGCCAGGGCTGTCTCCAAAGAGAGCGACCACCCCCAGTTTACAGGCTTAAGAATTGACTGACTGACCGGTCAGGGCCACCTCCGAAGAGAGCAACCACTCCCCATCTTACAGATTACCTTTTATAGAGCAAAAGCCTGGCCACACATAGGTAGCCAATGAGATTGTAACACATAGAGAAAGTTGCATAGCCATGTTAGGTCACATGCAGGTGGCCAATTGAATTACAATTTACCCTTTAGTAGCTGTTTGAACTAACCTATTACTCTGGTTAGAACTGGCGCTTAAGTTTGGCGCCCAAAAGGCGGAGTTTACATTCTTTGGTGGTTAGGGAGACAGCATGTGTACTTTTACTGATTGGTTGTCTCCACCTGGCCTGACTCGTCCTTGTATTCTGGGCTCTGTTATCAGGAACTGGCCGACCTGGCCTTGTATTCTGGGCTCTCTTATTAGGAACTAGCCTACCATATTTTACTGGCTTCCCAGACTGGCTTCTAAGTAAGTTTCTTGAGGGTGGGGGGAGGGCAGGGTCAGTTTAAGTTTTACTGCACAAACAACAAAATGGCTTTTAGCCAAGATGGAGTCACTCGGGCTAAATAGGTCCTTACACAACCCATCTGCTTTTACATTATGTATTCTAAATTGTTATTTATGTAAACTGTCTGTGCTCCTACTCAAGGCCAACCTCTTCATCCGTGCCCTGGACTCCACCCCTTGTCTGTTCAAGTACATGGCTTTCTCTGTCTCCAATATCACCTACTTTTCTCTCTTTCTCTGTTTTCCCATTCTTAAGCAATCATGATGATGTTTCTATCATTTTATTTTTTTTTAAGATTTATTTATTTGACAGAGAGAGAGACATGGCAAGAGAGGGAACACAAGCAGGGAGAGTGGGAGAGGGAGAAGCAGGCTTCCTACTGAGTGGGGAGCACAATGCAGAGCTCGATCCCAAGACCCTGAGATCATGACCTGAACCGCAGGCAGAGACTTCAGGACTGAGTTACCCAGGCGCCCCTCTACCATCTTATAAAATCCCTGTCTTGACCCCACAGCAGTGTTCCAGCCACTGTCCTCCTTCCTTTTTTAACAAATCTGTTTGAAAAAGATGTCTTCAATGTTCTCCCATCCCATTCTCTCTTTACAGTTAGGATCATATTTAACAATAATATGTTAGAGACATTCTGCCCATTCTCTTTTGAACCTATTATGATCATGCTTTTGTTCCCAACTCTTCACTGAAAAAAATTTTTTTAAGCCAGTCAAATTTAACAGTGGGGTGTTGTATACCAGCTTTAGTGACACTAATGTTAACAAGTTTTGATAACCCACTACCATTGGACCAGCTTCATTAAAATTTCTCATCAAGGTCACCAATAATTCCATATTCTCAATTCTTAATTTAGTTAACCTATGAACAGCAGTTGGCACAGTTGATCACTTGCTCCTTCTTATATTTTCTTCACTTGACTTCTAGGACCCTCATCATATCCTAGTTTCCTTCCTACCTCATTGGCCTTTCCTATTGTCTCCTGCTGGTTTCTCCTCCTCTCCCTGATTACTAAACCTTGAAGTATATAGAATTCAGTCTCTAGTCTTCTCTCTCTCTCTCTCTCTCCCCCTCTCCCCATCTATATATTCCCTTCCTAGCCAACTTCATCCAATTTCATGACTTAAAAACCAATTATAAAGTGATGATACCCCAATTTTTTTCAGCCTAGGCCTCTTTCCCTTAAACTCCAAACATTTGTATCTGTCCACTTAACATTTTCAGTTGGATTTAAAATGTGAAGATATATATATAAAATATCAGCACAAAGAAATTCACATGAATGATGAAGTTAGCTTCAGTGTAGTGGTTACCACTGGGAGGGAGAGAGTGGGTGCAATCAGTGAGGAATTCACAGACAGATCCAACTCTACAGGTAGCCCTTTCTTTCTTAAGCTGGGAGGTGGATATAAAAGTATCTGTTATAGGTCTTAAATATTTCTTTATATGTTTTACCACATCCCCTATGCCTTTTGACCTTGCCCTCTTGCTCAACACCCTCAGTCCCTCAGCCACCCTTATTTTTCCCAATCAGTTCTTTTTTGGTTTCCCCTCTCTCTCAACTGATCTTGGACTCCTTCACCACCAATCATGACTGAAGTAACTCCGTAAGTTCCATATTTCTATTCCCAAACTAGAGAAAATCTAATCATGCATATTCTTTTTCTTTCCTAGTACAATTCTTTGATATTTTTCAAAGTATGGTCTGTAGACCCATTGTATCAGAATCATTTGGGAAATTATTAAAATGCAGATTCCCAAACTCTACCCTCAAGACCTTTGTTATTGTTGTTATAGGTAAACTCTATGCCCAACATGGGGATGGAACTCAGGATCCCTAAGATCAAGGGCCACATTCTCTACCAACTGAGCCAGCCAGGTGCCCCATACACTCAAGATCTTTGAATCCTGCTTTGTGGAGGTAGGATTAGGAATGAAATTTATTCAACTGGCACAGGTGATTCTTAGTCACACAAAGGAGACTTCATTCATCCCTGACTTTTCAATAAGCCCAGCATATTTAGTTATCCACAAATGTTGAGCACCTACTGTATGTCAGGCAATATAATTGACCATCTAGACATTGTCCCTGACCTCATAAGCTTACAGCTCAAGAGACATTTCCAATGGATATATATAGGATGACTCCAGGTAGTATCACTTTTGGTAATAAAAATCATTTTGGTGATAAAAAATAGCAGTCAACTTTTTTTAAAGATTTATTATTATTATTATTATTATTATTATTTTAGAGAGAGAGCGAGCATGTGGGGGAGGGGCAGAAGGCAAGGGAGAGAAAATCTTAAGGAGACTGAGTGTGGAGACTGACACAGGCTTGATCTCATGACCCTGAGATCAAGACCTGAGCCAAAACCAACAGTCAGACACTCAACTGACTGGGCCGTCCAGGTTCCCCAACTTTTTTTTTTTTAATTTATTTTTAAATTTAATTTAATCTATTTATTATTTTTTAAAGATTTTATTTATTTATTTGACAGAGAGAAATCACAAGTAAGCAGAGAGACAGGCAGAGAGAGGAGGAAGCAGGCTTCCCATGGAGCAGAGAGCCTGATGCGGGGCTTGATCCCAGGACCCTGGGATCATGACCTGAGCTGAAAGCAGAGGCTTTAACCCACTGAGCCACCCAGACAGACACTCCAATTTAATTTATTTTTTAAAAGATTTTATTTATTTATTTGACAGAGGGAGAGATCACAAGTAAGCAGAGAGGCAGGCAGTGGGTGGGGGAAGCAGGCTCCCCACTGAGCAGAACGCCCGAAGTGGGGCTCGATCCCAGGACCCTGAAATCATGACCTGAGCCAAAGGCAGAGGCTTAACCCACTGAGCCACCCAGGTGCCCCCCCTCAACTTTTTTTTTTTTTAATTTAAAAGCTTTTTTTTTTTTTTTTTTTTTAGTTTAAAAGCTTAAGTAGTTTTTTAAAAAATTACCTTCTATTTGTGGCAAAAGTTAATTTGTTTTCCACTTAGAATATTGATGATTTCCTTTTTCATGATAAATATATGTAAGAAGTGAGTCAATTCAGTGTAGGTACGGGAGAAATACCAAAAGAGGCACACAGGTTTTTGAAGTCGGGAAATACTCATCTAGCATTTCAGAGCTAGTTGTGGTATAATAAAATGAATAGCCAAGATTTATCCTGAACTCACAGATCTAAGTCAGATCATGTCACTGCTGTGCTCAAAAGTCTCCAATGGAAAAAACAAAGAAACAAAAACAACTCTCATGGATTACCATCACTTTATTTTTTCATGCTTTATTTTTATAACAGCTGCACTGAGCTATAATTTACATACTATATAATTCAATGATTTAAAGTATACAATTCAACTGCTTTTAGTATGGTCCACAAAGCTGTGTCACTATCACTAATCACTTTTAGAATATTTTCATTACCCCTAAAAGAAACCCCATGCATTTAACAATCACTCCCCTCTCCTCCCACCTTCCTGTCCCTAGGTGAACACTACTCTACTTTCTATCTCTATAGATCTGCATATTCTGGACATTTCATGTAAATAGAATCATACAACATATGGTCTTTTATGACTAGCTTCTTTCTCTTAGCATGTTTTCAGGGTTCAGCAATGTAGCATATAGCAGCATCCCATTTCTTTTCATGGCCAAATATTTCTTTGTATGGATATGCCATATTTTGTTTATCCAGTTAATGAACACTTGTTCACCAGTTAATGAACACTTTCATTGTTTACTTCTTGACTAGTGTGCATAATGCTGCTATGAACATTCATATACAACAACTTTTTGTGTGAATATATATTTCCAGTTCTCTTGGGTATACATCTAGGAGTAGAATGGCTGGGTCATATGTTAACTGGAACTTTTGAGAACTCTGTTCCAAAATGCATCATTTCACATTCCCACCAGCAGTGTACAAGGGTTCCAACTTTGTCACACATTGTCTAGAACTTATTGTCTTTTTCTTATTAAAGCCATCCTAGAGAGTGTAAAGTAGCATCTCATTGTTTACCATCACAATTTGAGTGAAGTCCAGAGCTGGCCAGGGCCTACAGGGCCCCACATGATCTAACTCTGTGTACGATTGGTAGGTACACAATCTTTTATCGCAGTAGACAAATCAAAGCAACTCTAAAACCCAGTACTTTTGGAACTCCTATGGCAACAAAACCTGATCTGAAACTCATATTGGGTAATTTACATGACTATTCTTGTATTTTGCTACAGAAATAATAATGTGTTTTAATCTTGGGTACTACTCCAGATCCCTTTGAAGATGTTATATGTTTAGCAGTATATGCTCTTTATCACTGCTCTAAAGTCAAAACAAATTCCTAAGCAAGTGAGGTGTCAAGGATTTCATATAAAGGATTGTAGACATGAACCACTTTCCCCTAGCTCACTTGAATTTATCCAGACTGCCTTGCTTTTTTTCTGTGACGTGCCAGGCATACTCTTTCCTGAAGACATTTGCTCTTCCCCCATTTATCCAAATGGCTTGCTTTCTTTAGTTTTCTGATCAAATGTTATCAACCTTATAGACATAAGGCCATTTTAAATAAAACTTATATAAAACTATAGTCCTTCCTTACACCCTCTCACACTGCTCCCTCATGAAAATGTAAGCTCTATGTATTTTTATCTTGGCCATTGCTAGGATCTTCAGTATTTAGAAATGGTTGGCACATTGTAGGTTGACACATTTTATTTCTTGAGTAAGTGATTGTTTCATACCACTCAAACCTCACAAAAATACTGTGAAATAGGAATGATCACCTAAAGATTAGAAAATTGGAGAGAGGGGTGCCTGGCTAGCATAGGACTCTTATCTCAGGGTTTTGAGTTTAAACCTAACATTGGGCATGGAGCCTCCTTAAAAAAATAATAAAAACACAAAGAAAAAGAAAATGAAAAAGAAAGCGGTTGGAGAGGTTAAGGAACTCACCCAAGCTCACATAGCCAGAATTATCAGATGTGAGAATTACATCTAAGAGTCCACTCTCTTACGTTCTTAACCTGACAGCCCTGTTTAATGGGAGACTTGGACTGAGAAACTAAGTGCCAAACACAGTGGCAAATAAAACGTATTGAAAAAATGAACAAATTTAGATTCTAGCCTGTTTTTTATTTACTGGCTCAGTTTCTTTCAACAAGCCTATTAGCTTATTAATGCATATGAAGTCAACACCCTTCTATACCTAATAGTTACTAAAAGAATAAATGTATGAACTAAATGTATAAAGCAGGATATTAACCTAGTATGACAGACAATGAATAATTTTGTTCTCTTACATGGTAAGTTATGGAAATGTAGGCAAAAACAAAACAAAGGGGACACCTGGGTGGCTCAGTTGGTTAAGCAGCTGCCTTCGGCTCAGGTCATGATCCCAGCGTCCCGGGATCGAGTCCCACATCGGGCTCCTTGCTCGGCAGGGAGCCTGCTTCTCCCTCTGCCTCTCTGCCTGCCATTCTGTCTGCCTGTGCTCGCTCTCTCCCCTCTCTCTGATAAATAAATAAAATCTTTAAAAACAAAACAAAACAAAGTACAAGACTTGGGCTTGAGGCAAAGGGTGGTCCAGGACATCAGTAAAAACCCTGATTACCATGGGGAACTGACCTCAAATCCAATTACCTCAAGGCAGGCATTGGAACAGAGACTGACTAGCCCAGAGACTTCTACCTGGCTTGATGAATACTTTTATACATTTAAACTGGAACACACTTCAGAAAGTTAGGGAGGTGTTGAAATTGCAATGGACTTCTTCCCACCTAATCAAGTCCAGTCAAAGTAGGTGGGAGTGGGAGATGGAGACTCAGATGTCTATACCGCCTTTTTTGTGACCAACTACCAGAACTTTAGTCCACAAGAGCTTAGCAGAGGAAGCCATTCATTTTACCAAACATCAGAGAACACAAGCTGACTTGTAGGCTACTTCTAATGGCATGATAGGAGGGCTCTCCCTAGCTGGAAATCCTGTCCTGACTGCCCATCAGACAAGACAAGGTCTGAGTTATTTGCAATGGGTATCTGGTTGGGAGATGGGTCTACTTTAGAGCCTGAAGCACATGAAAATCTCTTTGGTCATCTCTGGCACTCCAAAATCTCAATGAATTTGGGATTATCTGCAAGTAGAGAAATTGCTCAACCAATTCTTAGCTGTTAGGCTCTGGCATATATGCTCCCTGGAGATAGGATCACATTTTTTAAGATTTTAAGTAATCTCTATACCCAATGTGGGACTTGAACTTACAACCCCGAGAGCAAGACTTGCATACTCCAACTGAGTCAGCCAGGCCCCCTGGATCACACTGTAAGACTGGGGCACCTTGGTGGCTCAGTGCGTTCAGTGCCTAAATTGGCTCAGGTCATGATCTCAAGGTCCTGGAATAGAGCTGCTCAGGGGGAGTCTGCTTGTCCTTCCACCATTCTCCCATAAGGGCTCTCTCAAAAAAAAAAAAAAAAAAAAAAAAAAGTACACATCAGGAGAGCAAGGGATTCTTGATCTTGGGGGGTTGTGGGTTCAAGTCCCATTACTTAAATTACATTACAAAAATAAACCTTTAAAAAAAAAACTCCACAAATCAACTTTTAAACTCCCAGTCTTGGGAGAGCCATTTAAAAATTATCTCAAGGGGTGTCTGGGTGGTTCATTGGGTTAAAGCCTCTGCCTTCGGCTCAGGTCACGATCCCAGGGTCCTGGGATTGAGCCCCGCATCCGGCTTTCTGCTCAGCAGGGAGCCTGCTTCCCTTCCTCTCTCTGCCTGCCTCTGCGTACTTGTGATCTCTGTCAAAAAAAACCTTTAAAAAACAAAACAAAACAAAAACCTTATCTCAAAAAAAAAAAAAAAAAAAAAGGCAGGGTATCTGGGTGGTTCAGTCCTTAAGAAGCTGCCTTCTGCTAGGGTTATGATTCTGGAGTCCATGGATTGAGCCCTGCATCAGCCTCCCTGCTCTGTGGAAGCCTGCTTCTCCCTCTTCCACTCCCTCTGCTTATGTTCTCTGTCTCTGCCAAATAAATCAAATCTGTTAAAAAAAAAAAAAAAAGGTTAAACCTATAAATGAAATTTCAAGAAATATCTTAGTGGTTACATGGCCTGATTTACTACCTGAATCTGATATTACTTAATAAACTGGCACTTGAGAGAACCAGGTTTAGCATTTTTACCTCAGACCTTTTTCTTCTACCCAGTGTTTACTCGTGGTGTAAAGAGGTCATTACAGCATAAAGGATGAAGGAGCATTTGCCTCATGGGCTCGGCCTCCTGAAATGATGGGACTCCTACCTACAATGTGTTCTCACAAATTCAGGATTTGCCCCAGCTTTTCCAGCACATGCATTAGTAGGTTGACCATGAGCAAGTTGGGAGTCTTCATTTTGTTATTTTTCAGTTAGAGTTCAATTAATAAGAGCCAGCTTTAGGTTCCAAAATACTCTACTCCTTGTTATCATATTCCTTTGGATAGACACTCAGAAAAATGTGTATTTTGATTTTGAGATAGCCAGTGAGCGAGCACATGCATGGGAGTGGGGTGGAGCACAGGGAGGGACAAGCAAGACTCCACACTGAGGTCGGAGGTCCATCTCTCAACCCAGAGATCCTGACCTGAACCCAAACCAATACCCCAACTGAGTCACCAGGGACCCTCCCTTTAAAATGTTTGTTTTTTTTAAGAATCTTAGAGGGGGCACCTGGGTGGCTCAGTCAATTAATCTGCCTTTGGCTCAGGTCATTATCTCAGGGTCCTGGGACCAAGCCCTGTGTGGGGTTCCCTACGTAGCAGAAAGTCTGCTTTCCCCTCTGCTCCTGCTCATACTCTTTAATAAAAAATCTTAAGAGATTTTAGAAAGTGCATACAGGAGCGGAGGGGCAGAGGGAGAGAGGGAAACGGATTCCCTGCTGAGCCCTAGGCTGATGCAGTGCAATTCTAAGACCCTGAGCTGAAACCAAGCTGAAATGTGTATTTCAATCAAAATTTCCAAACTATGGGCTTAGCTTAGTTTGGGGGAGGAGGAATCCTGTAACTTCATTAGCAAAGCCAATCATTATCAATCAATTCCCAAATGGGTTTTTCAAACATGTTTATCTGTACCTAGTAACTAATTTCTGAACTCCACAAAAAACAAACCATTGTCACAGAATTAGATATAGCTCTCCTCCATACTTTGTGTGGAAACTTTCCTCTTGTGGGACTACCACAAGTTTCTAGGAGTGCTTCTGGTATCCTGAACATCTTTATTAGAGAAACTGACCACAGAAAGATACAAATTGGCCAGAAACAGGTTTAGCAACAGAACAAGTCCAATAAATGAATTTTATGAAGTGGAAGATCTGAATACAGGTCTTTTTTTTTTTTTTAAGATTTTATTTATTTGACAGAGAGAGAGAAATCAAAATTAGGCAGAGAGGCAGGCAGAGAGAGGGGGAAGCAGGCTCCCTGCTGAGCAGGAGCCTGATGTGGGGGCTTGATTCTAGGACCCTGAGATCAAGGCAGAGGCTTAACCCACTGAGCCACCCAGGCACCCCTGAATACAGATCTCCTTAAAAGCCGTGTCATTGGGGCACCTGAGCGGCTCAGTCGTTAAGCGTCTGACTTCGGCTCAGGTCATGATCCTGGGGCCTGGGATCAAGCCCTGCATCTGACTCCCTCTCAGTTCGGAGGTTGCTTCTCCCTCTCCCACTCCCCCTGCTTGTTTTCCCTCTCTTGTTGTGTCTCTGTCAAATAAATAAATAAAATCTAAAAAAAAAAAAAAAAGGGCTAAGTCATGCACTTCCTATTGAAGTCTTTGTGTCCCCCACCAGGGTTAGGCACAACCCTGTCTATAAATTGTCTCCTGATGTGCTCCTCACTCACATTTTTCCTGACCCTCCTAGTTCCATACCTCTATTTTTAAGACACCAGCTTCATCTACTAGAAAGGTCGCATTAACCTAACACCTAACACCCCCCTCACAGCTATGCAAGTTGGGAAGGCCAAGAACACAAAAAAGAAACCCAAGTTGAGGTTTTACTTACATGGATAAACTTTTTCCCCCAATGAAAGACTATGTGGTACTCCACACTTGAATGTAAAAGTTAATTATACTCCTTGTGACACATACAACTCCTACACTGACAAAACACACTCAACATGCTATATGAAGTGTAATTGCCTTTTATTATTTCTTTTTCTGGAGAACAACTTTTCTTCAGTCCTTAAGGACTTAGCTCCTTACATGGGCTTTGGTGGAGGTCGTGGGGCAGCACCCTGAAAAGAAAAGAACAGCAAATTTTAGAACGTTAATGAACGAATCCCCCCACAAAGAACTTGACTACTATCCTCCTATCACTAACAATGCACCTGGGCCATACATGCATGGAAAACTGGTCCGTGCGGGTCACACACTAACTCCATCTGAAATAGACTCTAACAGCTCCTCCTTAGAAGAGTTTCCAAACAAATGTTTTAGATGTAAACTACCTTACCTACTCAGACCTTAATCTGAGATTCCTGGGGTCTTCATCCATCACCCCTCTGGGCTTCCACATCTCTTTTTTTAAAAGATAATTACCATGGGGGTGTGGCTGGGTGGCTGAATGGGTTAAGTACCTGCCTTCAGCTCAGGTCATGTTCCCAGGGTCCTGGGATCCAGACCCGTGTCACGGGCTTCCTGCTCAGCAAGGAGCCTGCTTCTCCCTCTCCCCCTGCTTGTTCTCACTCTCTCTCTCAAATAAATAAAATTAAAGAAAAAAAAAAAAGAGAAATAAAGATACTTACCGCGGGTCTAAATCGGGGTGGGGGTGTTCGGTCCTTCCGTGCTTCACGAGAGCGATTCCTGACTACCTTGCTGTGAATGGCACAACTCACGCAATAATGTAGCTTCACATAGAGCTTGGGAAGCACATAGGCTAAGAAACAGAAAGAGGCAGAACAGTAGGTATTACATACCCACACTGCACTTGTCCTTCTCCCATTCTATCAGTCAAAAATAAACCTACTTAAGTGTCTCTCAGGCACGCCTACAAAGTTCGATTTCCAAAGCAACCATTCAGTTTCTGGTAACACGTACATTTTTACAAATGCATTTTTACAAACGAATAATCCCCTTTAATCCTTTTCACCACGGGTACTAAATCCAGTCTACTGGCAATAAACCAACAATCCAGCTTCTTCAGAAGCTGCACCAGTCCTAATGCCTGTTCCTGGGCCCCTTCTCCTTGCCTAAGAAAACTAATTTGTCTTAAGAAAAATAAATGATCAAAATAACAGAAAGCACACTGCTCCAAGTATCACCTTTGACCAAGTAAGACCACCTTCGTTATCGAAACATTCCTTATTAAGACAGTCTGGGGGCACCTGGGTGGCTCAGTGGGTTAAAGCCTCTGCCTTTGGCTCAGGTCATGATCCCAGGGTCCTGGGACCCAGCCCCGCATCAGGCTCTCTGCTCAGCAGGGAGCCTGCTTCCTCCTCCCTCTCTGCCTACTTGTGATCTCTGTCAAATAAGTAAATATAATCTTTAAAAAAAAAAAACCCTCAGTCTGTACATGTTTGTTTGTTTGTTTTTTAAAGATTTTATTCATTTGACAGAGAAAGACACAACAAGAGAGGGAGAACAAGCAGGGGGAGTGGGAGAGGGAGAAGTAGGCTTCTCATCTGAGCAGGGAGCCCAATGCGGGCTCGATCCCAGAACCCGGGCATCATGACCTGAGCCAAAGGCAGCCACCCAACAACTGAGCCACCCAGGCGCCCCCCTCTGTACATCTAATCTTTATAAGGAACATTCCAGCCTTCAAAAACCCAGAAAGGGTGCTCCATTTACCATATTTATAGCTAGGGATCCAAATGCTGACATAAACTTTAAAACACTTTCGCAATCTCAATCTCTGAACAGATAACCACAAATCATGACCCAAAGACCGCACTATCACACAAGGACCCCCTCTGTCCACACAAAGCTAAAACAAACGAAGCTAAGCACTGGTCTTTCACCAACAGTAATTCTAAAGGCCCGCAGAAATTGCCTGGGAACAGCCCACGAACAGAGCCTGCAGGTGTGCCAGAAGCTCACTCACCGTCGAAGACACTGGCTTCGGAAATATCCCTGACAGCGGCGGCCTCTACTATGTTCCGAATAACAAACTTCTTAATGGCCTTGTCCTTGGGCACACAACGGGCGCAGTTGGTGCAGCGAATAGGCTGCACGTGGCCGCGGCCCTTTTTGGCACGACCATTATTCCTCCTTTTCTTGGTCTGCATCAGAATGAAGATCCAGTTACAAAGAGGGCGCAGCTTCCCCAACTTTAGCCCCCTACCGGCTACAACCGTGCCGGCAGCCCCCAGAATGACTACTCAAGACATTCAGCCCCTCCGCACACCCCTCCAAGGTCGAAGCAAATAGACACTTTGTACTCTCCGCCATGGTCCAGGTTTTCAAGTCCCCACAACCTCAGAATCTGTTCCTCCCAGGTTCCCACGCGGACCCCTACCACTACCCACGCGCCACAACTCACCATCTTGGAAGCGGGACCCGAGAAAGAACATAGCGCCGGCCCCGACTCTCTTATATAGTACGAGATCCCTACGCGCACACAGGAAGACTGTTTTAGAAGACGTATAGCGAGAGCGGCAGGCCACTTTACTCAGATTTTCTTTATTATTCAGCGTTTACGCTGAAATGTAAGCGTAGAAAGGCGCTTCTCGGGTTGTGTTATCCGTGGTAGGATGTGACCATGGGACTATTTAGCCGGATGGCGGAAGAAAACTAGGGTAATACGCACCCAGCAAGCCCCACCGGGGATTACTCCCTACCCCGGAAGTAATTCTGGGTGCTGTAATTATCCGGTTTATGCGATGTTATGCGCGGAAGTTGCCCGCGCAGCACCACAAGTCGCACCCCCCCGCCATCGGAGGTCAGAGTCGGGGAGATGCATGGGAGTTGTAGTGCGAAGCTGGCGGGCCCTTAGCCCCTAAGCTCTTAGACCGAAGGCGGCGCTGTGCCACCGGGGGACGCTCTCGGCTTGTTTCTCCGACAGTATTGTTACTTGGTGTAGGATTGAGAAACCAAAGATGGGGGCAGGGTGGAGGGGTGGTAAGGGAGCGGGGACCTGGGGGAAACAAAATATTTTGTTAATTCCTCCTTCCAGTATGGACAAAACCTACGAAGGGCCTTGGGCAAATACATGGGTGTTAACGCTGTTTCTTACTCACTTTGTTTTCTTTTTTCTTTAAACATCCCTGGCTCCTGTTAGCGTAGCGCCAGACTCTGTAGTAAGCACTTTATAAATATTAACTCATTTTACCTTCAGCAAGCCTATAAAGTAGGTACTATTATTGGGGCGCCTGGGTGGAAGCCGCTGCCTTCGGCTCAGGTCATGATCCCAGGGTCCTAGGATCGAGCCCCGCATCGAGCCCGAGCCCGAGCGCCGCATCGAGCTCGAGCCCGAACCCCGCATCGAGCCCCGCATGGAGCCCGAGCCCCGCATCGAGCCTGAGCCCCGCATCGAGCCTGAGCCCCGCATCGAGCCCCGCATCGAGCCCCGCATCGGGCTCTCTGCTCAGCAGGGAGCCTACTTCCTCCTCTCTCTTTGCCTGCCTTTCTGCCTGTTTGTGATCTCTCTGTCAAATAAATAAATAAAATCTTTAAAAAAAAAAAGTAGGTACTATTATTATCCTCCCTTTACAGATTGAAAAACTGAGATTGCTGAAAAACACAGTTTTTTTTTTTTTTTTTTTTTGTTTTTTAAGGTTGTATTTATTTACTTGACAGAGAGAGAGAGACCACAAGTAGGCAGAGAGGCAGGCAGAGGGAGGGGCAGAAGCCAACTCCCCACTGAGCAGAGAGCCCAGTTTGGGGCTTGATCCCAGCACCCTGAGATCGTGACCTGAGCCAAAGGCAGAGGCTTAACCCACTGAGCCACCCAGGCACCCCTGAAAAGCACAGAGTTAGCAAGAGGTGTCCTGGCTCCACTACGCTATACTGCCTTCTGCCTGACAAAAAAATGGGTGGAGGTATATAACCTGGCAGAGTAACTTAACGATTAAACGATTTTGATTCCAACCCATAGCATAAACATGTTTTACATTGGTTCTCAGTACCTACACAAACGTACAAAACTGAAACACAACTTCAGGAACAATACTTGCCCTTAGGGCATAAAGTGCAATGATACGTTCTATTTCCTGTATTATTTTAATAAATGTTGTTCAAGCCCCACTGAAGTGATTTCACCACTCAGTTGAGTCTGGCCTGTGACTGAAATATACTTTCCTACATATAAGCTCCATTTACCTTGAAGACCCTTCAGAAAGTCTTTAGCTTTGAGCGGGAGTGCTATCCATGGGCATTCAACCACCCAGTTGTCTCCAAAGTTGAAAAAACTAGAGTGTCAAGGGGACCTCCCAAAATTCAGACCCAAGATGGTCTGGTTGATGAGTCTCAGATAAGTTGTTTATTCTCTCTTGGCCTTTTATATCTTCACTAGTAATAGTGGATCATTCACTTTTAGGTGGTTTCTACAATTACATGAATACTTGGCACAGTCTGGGCACTTATCCTCAAGAAGAGGTAGAACCTATTATTATCATCATTCATGTTATTGTAACTTGCATTTCCTTGGGCGTATAATATGTTTTGCATATAGTAGGTACTCAAAAAATGTTTGATGAACCTCTGCTTTGGATGGATAGTCAAGTTGAGCTTTCTCTATCCTGGAGGGACTCCTGGTAGGAAAATCTCGACTTTTCACTGTAGGCTGAAAATTATGTTCTGTAGCAACAGCGTGAGCATTCTTGTTTGGCTTTGTCTTAGTCGTAGACTTGTTCATCTTCAAAACATTCAGTAGTTGGTACAATGTGCAGCAAGGAGATCCCCCTCCCTCCCAGCAGAAAATTACAGTAAAGTATGCAAAAAACAACGAGGGGTTGTTAAATTACTCATGTTTATTTATAACAGACCTTCAGCCAGTACAGTACAAAACTTACAGTAGTATATCTCCGTTACACAAATATTTACTTACAATATATTACATATACAAAATGCTTTGCAATAAGTCTCAAAAGCTAGTTTAACTCCCCTTGAGAAAGGAGAAAAACTCTTTAAAAAAAGGGGGAGGGAGAACCAAAGGAAGAGGAGGGCAAGGTGAAAGGGTAAGGTCCAAGGGAGACACCAAGCATAGGCTACAAATGAAACCCTGGGAGAGAGAGAGGAGAGGTGGTATTGCACTTGCTTCTGTGTTTTATTTTTTTTTCTTTTTGTTCTTCATAACTTCTGATTAAAAATATATATAATATATATATTATGTACACAAGGAAAGAAGCTGCTGAAAGTATTACAAAATCCGATCCGCAGCTTGGACACAGACACAAAAAAACAAAGGTCTGGAAAAGTGTCTATTTAGAAATTTTCTTGTGTGGTGTTGGTCTTGAATATCAATATAAAAGGAAAACACCTCTTTTCTCCATGTGGGTTTCAATGTTTTTTTTTTCTTTTTCTTTACTTTTTTTTATGCAAAAGGAGCTGGGAGAGAGCATGAGGATGTTTGAGGTTCCAGAGCTGGAAGGCTCTGGAAAGTAGGATTTTGTACCTAAGACCCTGGTTAAAGTGCAGTGATGGTCTGGAGAGAGACAGAGTGCCCTTCTCTCCCCTCCTTAGCACCTGGTCTTGCCCTTCCAGTCTCTGCTCTCATGGGCTCAGAGTATAGCCTCAGAGCATAGTCCTTCATGTTCCAGGAGGTTACAGGTGCCAGAGCTGACTGGGGGAGGGGATGGGGCACCCTAAGGCTCTGGTACCCCAGAAGGGACTAGTCCTTATGAGGTGTCACCAGATACACAGCAGACGTAGAAGAGGTGGTAAGGGGTAGGTCTAACAGGAAGGGGCTCAATAACCAGAACAGTTGAGGAGAACCCTAGATATTAATCTCAGCTCTGCTGCCATCCTGAAAGAAGGATCCAGTTCCCTGGGGTACTGTTGAGAAGCCTCTCCCCTTCTCTAGAGACTACTCTCCTTCCAGGTAGCCCCCCCATCCTCTGCCCTTGGCAGCATCTGTTTATTGCTACATTGTCAAGAAGGAAACAACCCACAATGCCCCTCCTTGACAATCTGGTTCTCTTAGGGAGACTACATAATGGGGGAGAAAAGGAAGGGAGAAAAGTTTTTCTAGGGTCTCCCTTCCCATAGAGGGTAAGGTAGACTCTTCTTAGAGCCCTTAGGAGCCCCCATCCCAGGGTCTTTTCCTTAGCCAACCCTTCACCATCCCCCTAAATTATCCCTGATAGGGAGTGAGAAAAGTAGGAGGCAAAAGAGCCAATAAGGAAAGGACATATGGAAAGAAAGATGGAAGGGAAGAGAAAAGGAGAGAGAGAGAAGGACCAAGTGTTACAACTTGTGAGGTGCTGTGTTTGGTTTTTACTTTCTTTTTTTTTTCTTTAAATATAGAAAAACAGCCTTTGGTTTGAATCTCAAGGAAGCAGAGAATGGGAGAGCTGTGGCCTTGGGCAGGAAAGGCTTGTAGAGAACTCCACTCACAGTGGAGCATATCTCCTCCTGCCCCCTTCTCACTAACTAGGTTACCCAAAAAGCCAGGGGTCTCTGCTGTAGCCAGGAGGAGCAAGGCCCCTCCTGCCCTACATCTGGGAACTGAGTGTAGAAGGGGGCAGTAGAGGATGACCCCCGGTTCAGTTGCGCCCATCCCATTCTTGCCAGGACAAGAATGGAATGAGGTGAGGGGCAAATGCCCTTCCTCGTCCTGGGATAATTTTTGGTTATATACTGACAATTAGAAGAGAGAAAAGAGACACCCTTTTCTCCCTGCCACTGATCCTAAGAACAGGGCCAAGAAGCCTGGGAATGAGGGTGAATCCTAGAGCGGGGAGAAGAAGAAGGCAGCATGACTGAGGGGTTGAGATACCCCCTTGTCATCAGGCAGCAACCCACTAGTTTCTCATAGGAGAGGGATGGCAGGAGCCCCTGAGAGCCTAGGAAGGTCACTAGAGTGAAGAAGATCAGAGGTGGAAGAGAAAGATAAGAATTTTAACCCACCCCCTTCCCATGCCCTGGTTCCTAGTTAGGCACCTGTGGCTCCCAACATGTCAGAGATAGGATTGCAGACCTAGCCTTGGCCCCTGAGAATATAAAATTGGGGCACTCCAAGAAGAGAAAACCACCACTGAGTAGACTGGCAGGTTGAAGAGAGTAGCAGTGTTGGGGGTTGTTTGAGGAGAGAAGAGACAGATCACATCCCAGAGGGAGATTCCCAAATGTGGGCTTTGAGGAACTCATATTACTAGGGGAACGTCAAGAGGACCCTTAGCCCCACAGTGCCTAGGGAGAATTTCTTCAGCCCCTCCCACTTCCCAATGAGGAAATTCTTCATTTGTTCAAGCATAGTGCAAGCTGCCTAACATGAGAGGGCACAAGAGGTATGGAGTACCAGGTGGGAGGGTCCCAGAGAGGAGATATAATGCCACAGAGCTCAGGTAGGGCCAGAGGGAGCTATCAGCATCAAACGGAAAGAATCAGATAATGCAAAAGGTGAGGACTTAACACAAGAAGCTCAAAACTCTTAGGACTAAGAGGAGCTTCCTACCCCGAGGGCTGTTAGAGAAAGCTGCATCAAAGAAAGAAAAATTAGGCCTAAAGTGGGAGCGGTCTGTGGGCTGTGGCGGATGACTGATCAAAGTTAAGAGAAAAAGCCAAAAGAAAAATCCACAAATTATATCAATAAATAACTCTGACTATACTGGGATGAGAGAAGAGGAAGAGGAGAAACATAAGCAAAAAGGCCTGTTTCATCACAATGCTTAAGTCAGTCAGGGTAGAGGAGAATAGGCAAGGAGGGGTCAGGGTCAAGTGTGAAGTCTGGTAGCCAGTGGAGGAGGCTACCGAGCCAAGCTCCTTCGGATGAATGGGGAAAGAGCTAGACTCCTGTAGGGAGGCAGTGGAGTGGCAGACTGAAGGGAGGGCGGTAGATAGGTGGCTAGCCGACCTTGTGCTCCCCCCGGACAATGTGGGAAGAGAATTCGTACCGGTCCTGGCTGTGGTAGCCGCAGATGTTACACTCGAAAGGGTCTCTGAAGCCATGGCAGCCCATGTGGATAGTGAACATGACATGGTCCAGAAAGAGGATTCGGCAGTGCTCGCACTTGAAGGCCTTCACGGGCTCACCGCTCTCACCTACCACCCGGAGCACTTCCTTGGACGGGCCCGGGGTGCCCCGCAGTAACCCTTCCTGCGGCTTGGGGTCCTCTTTGGCGTAGGCAGGACTGGGCCGGCCCACCACAATGGTGGGAGGTGGCTGGGGTGGGGGACCCTGAGGGAGGGATACCACCCCCCCAACCCGATCTTCGTGGTTGCTCTCTGTATCTGTGGAGTCCTGGCAGCCATTGCTGGGGGATGCCCCAGGGTCGGTCAAGGGGCCTCGGGCCCGGTAGAGGAGGGGGCCTCCATCAGCCAGGTCCTCGGGTCCCTCACCTGCTTCTCTGGACCCTGGAAGCTCCAGCCGACCAGGGAGGGGCTGCATCTGGGTATAGACAGAGCTGATGACGGGTGTGAGTTCCGAGATGCAGTTGGTAGGTGGAAGGCGGAGGGGACGCAGATGCTCTGCCCCCACAAAGGCCAGGGAACCTCCAAAGCCGGGCTCTAGGCCATGATGTGCCACCAACTCCACATCCTTCTCATAGCCACCCGAGTTCACATCGTAGGGGATGTCTGAGAGGCTGAAGCGCATCTGCTTTTCACCTGCAGAGGAGAGGATCTCAGCAGAGCTGGGTTTGGAGAATTCCTGAGTTTTCCCAGGATGACTTCTTTGTTTGCTTATCCTGGGGATGGCTGTAACATTATTTACCAGCCCTCATTCACTTCCCTCAAGGTCAGGACCTCTGTGGGGCCACTCCCCAACTCCAGCTATAATTGTAGGGAAGGACTCAGTTCCCAGCCCCTGCTGATCTTTAACACTTCCTTCATTGCCCTTTATAAAGCTAGAGATCGAACCTCAAGGCCAGGTGGGTGGACCCCATACTCATACCTCCTCCCTCTGACTCTCAGGGCCCTTGTCTCAGATCCCACAGGCGGAAGTCCTTGCTGTTCTCAAAACCTAGGAGAACCTGAGCTCCTTGACCACCCTCCTCTTACAACCACCACAAGAGCCCTCCACACCCTCTCGAGGTACCTTCTTCCTTTTCATGCCCCTTCTGTTCTGGGGATGGATTCTGAGCACCGGAGCCTACCAGACCACTTTTTCCCTTCCATCAAATCTCCAGGCCCAGCTGGTTTGATGGCTACCAGAGCTCAGGTTTAGAGGAGCTGTGGCTTAAAGCTGAGGTCTCCCCTCCAGTTGGACTCTTACCTACAAACTTCTGGGGGGTGGAGCGCTTGCGTTTGGTGAGGCTGTTGGCCAGCCGATCAATGAAAGTTGGCCGCTCCGAGGATGAGTGCAGCATGGAGTCTGGCACCATCTCCAGGTCACGGATCTCATCACCTAGAGGGAAGGAGGTGGGGAAAGTAGTAGCAGCTGAAGCGGAGCAGCAGTGGCTCAGCAGCCTTTGCCTGCAGAGAATCAGCCAGTTGGTAGCCAAGGAAGGGCATCCCGATACCTGGAAAACTGGGTTCCGCTCACTTCCCCTTATCTAGAGCTCATCCTAGCAACGTTTCAGGTAATTGGGAGGACAATTACAGATGCATCATCTGACCCTTGATTTTATACTCCCTTGTGTTTTCTCTCTCCCCTTAGACTGAGGACATAGATCAAAACGTCCCTGACCCCTGGACCTTCCTGCAGCACCTACCACAGGGCTCTGCACCAGTTGGAGTGCTCCGGGATGGAGGAAGGAACCGTCCTTTCTCCAAAGACCTCATCTCTTTGTCAGGGGTGGACGGTGTGGGGGGGGCACTGGAGTCATCCTTGCCCTGCACGCCCTCTGGCTCTGCCCTTCACTCACCCCTCCCCTCCCCCCAGGCCTGCTGACAGCCCCACCTGGTTGGCCCACCAGAGCTTGGGCTTCAGTGCTGAGACTCTGTAGGTAGTTGTGGCACCGCTCTTTGTGCTCCTCCAGGGTACTCTGCTGTTTGTAGCTCCGGCCACAGTAGTTACACTTGTAGGGCTTGCCCACTGTGGGAGAGGAGACTGTGGAGGAGATGGGAGAGACGCCACATTGGTCACGCCTCCCGGTGCCCCCCGCTCTACAAGGCCCCCTGGGAGTGAATGGACCCCAGCATGAGGAGGAAGGGGTGTGGCTTGAGGGAATTCTGCTAGTCTTTCCTCCCCTACCTTCAGTGGCAAACATAGAAAAGGGGGCCAGTGCGCAGCCCTGGGAAGAGAGAGGGGACCCGGAGCCTAAAGCCTGGGACTGTGGGGGTGTGGTGGGGGTAGGGCTCATGGCGGCCAAACTGCTGCTCACAGGAAGGAGGAGTCAGGGACTTGGTAGAGGATCATCCCATACAGGCTGGCCCCACCCTAGGGTCTCAGATTCTGGGGCCCAGACTGTGGTTTAACCTTTCCATGTGGCAGGCGGATGCAAGTCCTGTTTATCAGTCAAGGGGATTTTTTGCTTATGACCTATCTGCTTTGGTTTGGGGGAAATTGGTGGGCTGGGGTGACAGAAATGAGAGCCCTTAGATCTGGCAATGTGGGGAGGGGCAGTTTTCACTGACCTTTACTCCACCCCTAGCCTTGTTCTACTGCTTCTTTTTCTTTCTGTCTCTCTACACTGAGCTACCAAGAGAGCCCCAGAAAAACCATCACTGACAGAGAAATTCTGAGAAGAGAAGAAGAAGAGAGAGGGAAATAAAGGAGATGAGTAAAAGGAAGAGAATATCAACTTTGGGGGTGCCTGAGTGGCTCAGTGGGTTAAAGCCTCTGCCTTCGGCTCAGGTCATGATCCCAGGGTCCTGGGATCAAGCCCCATATCAGGCTCTCTGCTCAGCGGGGAGCCTGCTTCCTCCTCTCTCTGCCTACTTGTGATCTCTGTCTGTCAAATAAATAGATAAAATCTTAAAAAAAAAAAGAATATCAACTTTGAGGGTCTTGTAAATTTTTTAAAAATAAAGAACAAGTTAGGGGCACCTGGGTGGCTTAGTCGGTTATATGATGCCTTCAGCTTGGGTCATGATCCAGAGGTCCTGGGATGGAGACCCCTGGCAGGCTCCCTGCTCTGCAGGGGGTCTGCTTCTCCCTTTCCCTCTGCCTGCTGCTCTGCCTGCTTATGCTCACGCTCTTTCTCTCTCTCTCAATCTCTGTCAAATAAATAAAATCTTTAGAAAAAAAAAGAAAGAACAAGTTATAAAGACTTAGTTTCTGGGGTACCTGGCTGGCTCAGTCAGAAGAGCAAGAGACTTTTTCTTTTTTTAAGATTTTATTTATTTAGGGGAGCCTGGGTGGCACAGTTGGTTAAGCATCTGCCTTCGGCTCTGGTCATGCATGATCTCATGGTCCTGGGATGAGCCCCATGGCTGGCTCCTTGCTCAGTGGGGAGTCTGGTTCTCCCTCTCCCTCTGCTCTTCCCACAGAGCAGGGAGCCCTACAGGAGGCTGGATCCCAGCCAAAGGCAGATGCTTAACCGACTTGAGTCACCCAGGCATCCTGAGTATGAGACTCTTGATCTCTCTTGATCTCAGGGTCTCAGAACTATACTCTGGGTGTAGGAATTACTTTAAAAAGAAAAAAAATATTTTTTTTGTTTCTCCCAAAGAAAAGAAGTTGGGAAAACTGAGATGGATATTTCCTTTAAAAACCACTTTTTTTTTTTTTTTTAAGATTTATTCATTTGAGAGAGAGTGAGTGGGGGAGAAGAAGAGGGGAAGCAGACTCCTCACTGAACATGAAGCCCAATGTGGGGCTTGATCTCACTCCCCTGAGATCATGACTTGAGTCAAAAATCAAAAGTTGGATGCTCAACCAACTGAGACATGCAGGTGCCCCTAAAAGACAACTTTTGAGAGGTAATATTTGTGAGAGGAGAGAGAAAAGTGAGAACAAGGTATTGTGTATCTTGTTTTACATATCTTGGGGCGTCTGGGTGGCTTAATTGGTTAGGCATCTGCCTTTGGCTCGGGTCATGATCCCTGGGTCCTGGGATTGAGCCCCACATCATGCTCCTTGCTCAGCAGTGAGCATGCTTTTCCCTCCACCTGCTTCTCCCCCTGCTTATGTTCTCTCTCTCTGACAAATAAATTAAAAAAATCTTATTTTACGTATATTGTTACTATTGAGCAGGGAGGCAGGAGGTGTCTTCAGGAGGCTGGTAATTACCCGCACCCTATATGTACACACCTAAACCAGGCCTTGATTCAATCTATCCATGCCATTTTGACCTTACTCTGTAAAACCTAGTCTTTGGGGGATGAGGTGAATGCCATGGTCCCTGTCCACCTAAGACTTTTGGGGAAACGGCTTAACATCTGGGAGAGGGACCCTTTTTTCTTACAGTGTGGGTTACATAGAAAGCATCTCATAGAGATGGAACCTAGTGGGATACCTGTATCTAATTCTGTTCCTAATAATCTCCTACAGAACAACATCCAAAACCTACCCGGGGGGACTTGTTTTTGTTTCAGCAATTCTTGGGATCAAGCCATCCTTGTTCCAAACCAGCAGGGGAGGCCACCCCTTTTCTAAGGAAAAGGAGTATGATTCTGTATCACAGAAACTTAATGGGGTCCAGGAAGGCTGCAGAATAGCTCTGTGACTAGCAATTTTTTTTTCTTTCTCCCCCGGAGCTTTAGTTTTGTCAGCAAAGTGAGGATAATACCATGTACCTTGGAATTGTAATGAGGATCACACAAAGAGACAAGCGAAAAGCTTTATAGATCAAAAAGCCTGCTCCAAGGTGAGAGAACCTAGAACAAGGTAGGTGGCTGGGGAAAGCCTGCTGAGGTGATTACTCTGTCCCTTGAAATCCTGGCCCAAGAGAGTTTAGGAAAAGAGAAAAATAGCAAGGAAAGTTGCCAAGGACAGATCCTACTAATTTTTTCCCCCTCTGCCCTTCCTCCTGTCTTTTCCCAGTCTTTTCCCAATCTTGAGCTCTTCCTTCCCACCAGCTTGACTCCTGGTCTCTTCGCAAGGCCAAGCTTAAAACTTAGTAAGATACTTCAAAAATACTGTCTGCGCAGCTGATTCAGATAGATGTCAACTCCAAGAGTCTTGGCTGGGGCCATGAAAACTGGATAGTCCAGTCCCCTGGCACGGATCCAAACACTAACCTCTAGACACTCTGGCGATTTGCTCTTGCCTCTGGGAAGGGGACAACATCTTGGGATGGGGAACA
Organism: Mustela putorius furo; assembly: GCF_011764305.1. NCBI lineage: Eukaryota > Metazoa > Chordata > Mammalia > Carnivora > Mustelidae > Mustela > Mustela putorius. Next base: position 1,555,969 of record NW_025422127.1, on the reverse strand, counting down.
GAGGCTTTTCCTAGGCCTCCTTTCTTTCTCTGGAGTTTGGAGGCCCATGGATATTTTTAGGAACCAGTAGGAAGTAAAGGAGAAGACAGACAGTGGTGATCCAAGACCTCTGGTATCATGGAGGGAGGTGATGATGGATGATGGGCATGGGACCTCAAGCACATGGAAATGTGAGGAAGGGTTTTTCTGGTGCTCAGAAGTATGGGGGTGGGGTGGGGGTACAGATGGTTCTGGCAGTAGCATGAACTTTAAAAAACAAAGGGCGGGTGACTGTTAAGAGCCTAGAACATCACCCATGCTCCTTTTGCTCCAAGTCACAGAGTGTAGCAGATGTAAAATACCTCATCAAAGAGTCCCCCAAATTCCCCATGGGGCCCAGACGAGGGGTTAGAGAGGCAGGGCCCTATCTGCTCTGTGGGTGCTCTGGCCTCCTCAGTGACAGACACGTAACTCCCTGAAGACAAGAGAAGTCACTGAGCTCTATTTCCCTGGTACTGAGGTCCCACTCCTCCTTTCCCACCAAACAGGTCACTGACCCGAGTGTGTACGGAGGTGGCCGGTGAGCGCGTCACGCCGGCGGCAAGCATAGTTACAGAAGGGACATTTGAAAGGCTTCTCCCCGGAGTGCAGCTTGATGTGGCGCAGAAGGTTCCCCTTCTGGGTGAAGGAGGCACCACACTGGTTGCAGTGGAATGGCCTTTCACCTGCAAGAGAAGCAACAGATCACTGAGGACTGGGGGAGAGGAGTTTTGAAGGTTGAACCTCTTCTTGCGCCCTCTGCCCCACCCTGCCTGAGGGCAGGTGCTCAGGAGGATTTCTGAGGGGCAGAGCTGAGGCACGCACACAAGATTCCTGCGTTCTAAACCTCCCTCAGGAACAGTCTTACCCTGGGAAGGTGTGGAGCAGAGACTAATGGTAGGGCAAAGGGCACCAGGCCTGCAACTCTGGGCCAAAAGCCCATGAACCCAAAACTGAGTCCTATAAGACCCACTGTGCCCCGGGAACCTTCAAAGCCTCAGAAAGCTGAGACGAGGCTTTTGTTTTCCTTTTTTTGTTTTTGTTTATTTGTGTGTTTAAAACTTGACACTGGAAGGCCTAGATAATACCCTGGAGTCCTGTCCCTGTTAGACTCTAGGACCCTTCTGGACACTATGCCATCATCTCCCTCACCTCTTGAGAGAAATATCAGCTTTTCTTTATAACAAACAACAGCTGATGAAAGCCCCAGAGAAGTATGAGTGTTGAAGGAATCCAAATGGCATCGCTCCTTTTTTCCATCAGCCGGAAGGTGTGCTGGGAGAGACCCTTCCCTTTCTGAGGCTGCCCCACTGCAGACATGGTGTCCTACGCCTCTGCCTGTCCAGCCCGCGTGGGAGCTCCTCCGGACCCCCTGGCTTACTCACCCGTGTGGCTGCGCTTATGCACCATGAGCACATTGGGTCCAATACAGACCATGCCGCAGACGTCGCATTTGAGTTTGCCGTTGGGCAGCCGGATGCCCCCTGGGGAGTGAGGCTCTGGCCCACTTCCATCACAGTAGCCCAGGGGCTCTGACAACGAGTCTTCCACGATCACACTGTCATCCTTTTCGAGGAGCCGCTCATCTGGCCCCAGCAGTCTGCTTGACTCCTCATCGCTGTACATCTCCACCTTGATGGAGTTGGCTGGAGGGTGGGATGGTGTTTAGGACAGAAACAGGCAAAGGGGGGAACCTGCCCGCAAACCAGAATGGTCCTCCTGATGTCCAGTAGGTCCTCTCCCAGCCCTGAGACACACAGGCTTTAGAAGAGGCCAACACCCGAAGTCTCCCAGGTGGTGATATGGTGGTCCTGCTGGGACCTGCAATAACCTTTCCTCACCGCCCAGGCAAATAGGCTCCAAGAGAAAAAAGTTGGGTACATGGGAGGTCATCTGTTCCACTGGGGAGGGGAGGAGGCTAAGGGGAGTCTTTTTCTCCATTCTCTTGACATTAAGAAAGATGTCGGGCTTGGCCCTTGGCAGGAAGCCAGCAAGTAACAGTGGCGGGAAAATGGTCTTAAGAAGACCAAAGAGATGGCAGGCTAAAGAGAGAGCAAAACTGGAAGACAGAGATGGCTCACATCATCTTCCCTCTCCATAAGATAGAATCCCTCCATTAAAATCTGGAGAGGGGGATGAAGGAGGGAGGAGCCACTGAAGAGAAAGCCTTGGCTCTAGCTCTGACCTACATTCCTGGCTATTCCAACCATTTAGAGAATGTCACAGATCTAGGGCCAGCAAGAAGAGGCAGTCATGGGGACCTATCCAGGCAGGAGAATGAGGCCCAGGAGCAGGAAGAGGTGGGTGATAAGGAGATCCCTCGCATCTCTGTTTCCTATCTGGCTCTACCTTGTGACCATTCCTATGTACTTGCTTCTCCAACTCCAAGATTTCTCTTTGGAGCTTTTGCCTTCATCCCAGCCAGGCCTCTTTTAATTCTACCCTAGTGTGGCAGCCACCGTTCACTCTCCTTTCAGAAGTCAGGAAGACCCTAGATGCTGAGGTCCGTACTTCTTGTAGATGTGTAGAGGCTTGAAGCAGAAAACCAAAGGGAGGCAGCAATGGGGAAATGGCTGCCCATGGAGGGTGAGCTGAGGGCCAAACACAGACGGGCGGAGTGGGGGGCACCTAGTGCCAGGGCAGGGGCAGGGCAGGAGGTCGCACTTACCACTGAGTGAGCGGCTGGGAGAAGAGTGCTGGCTGTTGGGGGTGCTCACCGAGGGCCCCACTGGGGCCCCGAGGAACTCCTTCTCCAGAGATGAGTCCCCGCTACCTTGGAGGAGAGAACAAGAGGACAGGTGAAGCTGTGGCTGGAGCCTTTGACCGTCTGTCGCCTCACCTCTTCAAAATTGTATGATGTTTCACAAACATTGATCTAGTAGCCACGTACAAGGCAGCGTTGTAAGCTCGGCACCGTACCTTGTGCCCTCGTCAGCCCCGGTGCCCGGTGCAGACTTCTGTGAGCTCAATGGCTGCGTCTTGCCCACCCTACCTTTATCTAGGCCTGAGGGGAAGAACATCACTGCCTGACGTCCACAGGAAGCAGGGCTGGGGCTGGGCGGGCCAGGGTGGAGAGGAAAATAGGGGCCTCAGGAGAGAGGCGGTTCAGGACAGACGTTCTTCCCTACTGTTCCTTTCCGGAGCCCCCAACACCAGGTTCGGGATCTGTAGGAGGGCAGCTGGAATGGTCCCTGAATCTAATGATAATAATAGTAATCATAATGATAGCCGCTAACATTTATTGAGTGCCTACTCTGTGCCAGGTATGGTTCTATTCACTTTATACGAATTCTCTCATTTCACCTTCACAACGACCCTGTAAAGCAGGTGCCAATATGAACTTAATGTTGCAGATGAGAAAACTGAGGCACCAAGGAGGCTGTGCTACTTGTCTAAGGTCACAGAACTGGTAGAGGTGGAACCTGGACAGATCAGAAACTGTAAGCACCCATGTCCTGAGCCCATCTCCAGAGCCAGTGGGGAGTCACTTGTCTTTCAGCAGAGGAGCATTGGGCCCAATCGACCTGAAATCAGAGTGAATTTGACTACTCTAGAACGCCTCCTATCAGATATGATTCCAGTCACATATTTACGGCTTACTGTTTCCTTGACAGTAAAACAATGAGTTTATTCTCACTATGTTCATTGTTAATGTGTTGACAAACCGCTTTATAAAAATGAGTTTTAAGAGTTTTATCTGTATCTTTAAAAAATTAGTTAACATACGTGGAGATATGAATCATGTCTTTAAAAAAAAATCCCTCCTCCCCACAATCTTCTGCACAAATTTATAGGTGAAATAAAACACATATAGGTAAACACACACATAGACACAGACACATATCACAGATGTAGATATACATATAAAGAGAACATACCTACAGGGGCAAACACACCCATAGCCGCCTACATTATCTGCTAACGTGAACATGCATGGATGTGTACACACAGCCTAAATATGGAAGAGAGAAAGAGAGAGAGACACGAGCCCTAAAAGTCATCCCTAAAGTCCACCTATTAGTACTTTTCCCAATTTCCCAGCTATGCACATACTTACTTTCACAAAATAAAGATTCCATTATAAAATGGTTGGAGTCTTGGGCCTGAGGCAAGAAATCCGGAACACACCCTCCTGAGGGATCCCTCTCCAGCTTTGGTCAGTGGGAAGAAAACAACCACTCAGGACTTTGGGACCATTTCCCATTCATATCCTCTTCTAAAAGTCCCACTTCCCCCATTCTTTCCCATCAGAGCCTGAGGAAATTTGTTCACTCGCTATAGAAAATGTCTTATAGCTTGAAACCGAGTTGTCCCAGCTGGGGGCCTATAGATGAACCATGGTTATCTAGAAAAGTTGCCCCAGTCAGAACCACACGCCTATCATGAAGTAAGCATCTCAGAGTTGAGGGTTGAGATGTGTAGACTCAGACCTAGTTTTAAAATACGTCCTTCAATTAAGTTGGAGGGTTTTCTGTAGTTAAAGGGGCTAAAAAGGGGTAACTTTTTGTTCCTTTTCAGACGTTAGTGCTGACTTGCCCTAAATCACTTGATGTTAGTAATAGGGGAAGAACTGGGCTCTGGGCCCTGGTGCTGAGTCCCTGCCCCTAAAACAATAAATGAACTTGCTAGAAATCCATCTCTAGTCCCAGCCTACTAGGCTGAGACCGCCTCTTGGAGCTGGAGGCTTGATCCATGAGGAAAATATGCTTAAAGGGATATTTAGGAGCATTAAGAGGAAAACATCCTTTGTGCCTTTCGTTATTAAGGCCTGGGAACAGGAGGAAGAGCAGGTGCCTCGAGAGCCACACTAGTGGTTCGAGAGGCTCTTTGATGCCATTGCCCTCCCTGGGGAAAATAGGCTCAAGTCTGCTTTTATGGGGCTAATACCTAAAAATGAATCTGTTTCAGGGGCCAGAAAGTCTTTATGGGGACCCAGGGATTTTGAGTTCGAGCCTGAGGGTAAAGGGGCCTAGAGACAGATTTAGGAAGTTCAGCAGTTCCTCTGTCAGTCCCAGAAACCCCAGGGAGGGAACTTCAAATGCCTGGGACTCCCAAGAAATCCCAGACTGTCAAAGCCAAGAATTAAGGCCACTCTTGGGTCTCAGAGAAATTTTCTTGGTCAAAGTCATTATAGATTGGCTGAACCCCCAAAGGGTAAAGCCAAATCATGAAGTTGACATCAGAGGAACAAGGAGGTGGGTCCAGGGCAGAAAAGCAGGAGGGAGAGAGAGGAAACAGGGCAATGTCCCACAAGCTAAACGTGTTTCATATGCTAAAGGAGACTAGCCCTCCACTCCTGCTGCCCTTCCCTCAATCCCTTCAAAGAGTGGCTGCCTCCAGGGAACAGCCATGAGGTCCGAGAACCTCCACACTTCTCTGCTCTCATCCTAACTGCTTTCTCTTTCTTGACCATGGGATCCGGGGTGGCAGGATGCTAACCTGCTAGCAGGGAACAGTGGGTCCAGGAGCGAAGAAAGACGCCCATCCTCAGTTCTATTGTGGGGAAGAGGCTGAGGCCCCTCAGATCTCTCTTCCAGGGTGAGGCGTCCGCTGCCAAGGCTCCTCTTTACCTTGATTCTATTACCCATTCCCACCCAGGCCTGTCTCGGCATTTCACCCTGGGCAGCTCTACATCTGTCCCCAAGGCCTAATCAAGATGTCACCACAAGCTCCCACTGTCCAAGTCGCAGTCTTTGCTTAGCAACACCAAACACCCTTCCCATCCTCCGCAAGTATAGGGAGGAACGCCCCCTCCCCCGCCACACACACACACACACACACACACACACAGCCCCCATCCTCTCCCTCTCCTCAGGCTTGGGAGTTGTTACTGAATTGGCTCCCTAGCCCCGGCAAACCCCCCCTTCCCCCTCCACTAGCCACCTTCTGCCTGAACTTACATTATCCTTCCCTTGCCGGTGAGACCCTGGGGTGCGAACGCGGCCGCCGCCTTGGAAACGGCGAGGGAGTGCGGGTGGTGTGTGCATGTCTGCGTCTCGGTGGCAGGCAGGGGTGAGCCCAGCCACTCACCTTCCAGGAAGCGTGGATTCCTGGAAGTGAGGGGAACCGCCGTCATTTCGCAGGCAGCGGCACGGTGAGCAGGGGCCCACGGCTGCAGCCAGCAAGAAGAGCTCAGCCCAGGGTGTGTGTGTGTGTGTGCGCGCGTGAGAGGGAGAGAGAGTGTGTGTGTGTGTGTGTGTGTGTATGAGAGAGAGAGGGAGAGGGAGAGAGAGAGAGAAAGAGAGAGAGAGGGAGAGGGAGAGAGGGAGAGAGGGAGAGAGGGAGAGAGGGAGAGAGGGAGAGGGAGAGAGGGAGAGCGCAAGCGAGCGTACGCTGGGCTGTGTTTGGGGAGGGGGCTGGAGAGAATGTATATGTGTGTCTGGTTGGGGGGATGCTAGGCTACAGCATCCCTTTCCAAAGCCAGTAAGGGGTGGGGGTGGGGGGTGTGCACAGGGAGGGGGAGCCAGATGCCGTTGCCCTCGTGCCCAGCAGACAAAGAGGAACTGCACAACAAATGCCTGAGAGAGGCAAGAGTGTGTGTGTGTGTGTGAGAGAGAGATGGATGGGTCCTCGAGGTGGGAGGGAGAAAGGGGGGCCCTCAGGGAAGGCCCAATCCTCTGCCAGCTGGGGAAGCCAAGGCCCCAGAGGTCATGGGGCCCAGGACATGGGGCAGCCTCAAGGCTCTCAAATCGGCAGAAAGCCCCTCCCCCACGAAACTCAGGCACTCAGATTCCCTCCTTTCCCTCCTCCTCCAGGAGGGAGGTCGCTTTCCAGATCTGGGGACTGACAGCCCCCTCCTTCCCAGCGGCGAGAAGACCCAGCAGTCTGGTCTCAGGCTAGTGTTGCTCTGTGGCCCTGAGCTTTTCAGATCCCAGGCAAAATCCTGGTATAGTTTCCCCACCTCCGCGGCCGCTCGCCTCCCTTCTAGTGCCCCTGGGGCCCAGCAGCCAACAGCCTGGATGAATCCGCCTTCTATCAAGACAAGGCCTCTGCTCCTTCCCTTCCAGAGGAGCTGCTCACTGCCGTGCTGACCTACTTTGGAGACTAGGTTTTCTGATTCCAAGAACTTGGGGGTGGGAGGGGCCGTGAAACTTTGGGCTGCCTACCCCTGGGTCCCTTTCTAAGGTTCCCTTAAACATTTCAGAGTCCCAGAAAACTTGAGACAAGCACTGCTCTTTCAATTAATTGCACAAGCTGGGTTTGAGCAACTCAGTTTCCCCTGACAGATAGGGAATGGAGGTGGGGAGAGAATCTGTGTGGTAAGTTAATGGACTCTTAAGACCCCAGGAGGGAGGGACCCGCCTCTTTCGAAAGAGACAAGGGGAGAGAGGATGGATTTTCTGAACTGGGTTCTGTGAGGTGGGAAAGTCTTTGAAGAACAGGAGAGATACCCCCTTCATCGAGTGGCCAAGTGAGGAGACAGAAGAGCTGTGATGATCTTCAAGGGCCGGAGTGTATTTTAGGAGGGGTGCACACAACAGGTTTTCCCACTGCTTGCATACTGGCCCAGGAGAGATGGATCAGATGCCCCTCACGTGGACCATCTCAGCCATGCCCAGCCCTGCAGGGGCTACTCTTCAGAACTAATGTTAGCCCTCCCTTGGCTTTCCCTTTTCCCATTCTCTAGGGTAGTTGCTGGCATCTAGAATTCTCAAAACACAGGTGAGGGGTTTCTGGCCTCCCCCTTCATTCCAAAAACCAACCTGTGTGGAGGCTTCCCTTACCTCGGAAATGTCAACCTGCTGAAAGCAGGACAATTTGGTTTCATAGCACGTGAAGCAAACACTCTAAGAGGTTTTCCTCTTCCACATTCTCCAGAGACAGATCTCCTCGGGATATTTCCCCAGCCACGTTCCCAGTTTCTCATTTACCTAAGTTAGGACAGGGACTGGTATTTATTCGTCTACCCGTTCCCCAGCAATAAAACAAGGTCTGGGGGCGGGCTGTTGCTCAGTAGTGAATTTCTGAGTAGGCTTAACTGAGCGGGACAGAGAAGGACTGGCTGATTCCTCAGAAGGGCCATGAATTTTGTTCCAATAGATCTTTTTCAGTTACATTAGTCTACTTGATCCCTGTCACTCAGGCCAGCATGTGGCAGATATCAAATGCCTTTACCCATTCCAACTCCTTCCCTCCTTAAATGAGAAAGGGGTCAGAGTCAGTGTCTTACCTTACCCAGGTGTTCCCAATGACTCTGCTATGTGTGTCTGACCCATCTTGCTATCATCCTTTGAACGTGCCCATAATTCCATTGGTCCCACTTCAGGGTAAAAAAAAAAAATAAATAAGCTATAGGTCATTTCTACGGCGGTGCTTGGATCTCTGACGGGCATCCTCATCATGTCAAAACCCAATTCTGGCTTCCCTTACCTTTTATGATCATTTCTTGCCCTGATGTTCTAATGCTCCAAAAAAATGACTCCTCCGTCTTAGAGACAAGCTCTGTTTTCGGCCCTTCTCTGCACTGTCAGAGAGAGAGCCCAATAAAGGTCCTCATTTCTTTTCACCTTGTTAAACTCTGAGAAGACCCCAATTACTTTCCTATCTCTAAAAGCCGTTCATATGAGCAGTGATCTCTTCGGCCTCAGTGAGAGTATCTGGCAGGTATGTAAAGCCACAGCATGTTAGGACCATTGGAAAGGACTGGGAGAAATAAGAGTTGGGCTCTATATCTTTCTTTCAAAAGCTCTATGTTGGGGTGCCTGGGTGGCTCAGTGGGTTAAGCCGCTGCCTTCGGCTCAGGTCATGATCTCAGGGTCCTGGGATCGAGTCCCACATCGGGCTCTCTGCTCAGCAGGGGCCTGCTTCCCTCTCTTCTCTCTGCCTGCCTCTCCATCTACTTGTGATTTCTCTCTGTCAAATAAATAAATAAAATCTTTAAAAAAAAAAAAAAAAAAAAAAAAAAAGCTCTATGTTGTTGGCCCACTGGCTGAATTCAGCCCATAGACAAGGTTGGCTTTCTCCTTGGAACATTTTTGAAAATATTGAGTCCTTAGTCTAAAATGGAGACACTTCACATAAAATCTGGATTCCTGACTTCTCTTGAAAAATTGCAAGTTTTGGCCACACTGGATACACATTCTGGCACAACTGTGACTGGTGCACACTGAGGAGCTTTTGCTTCTTGAAGTAGGATATGTGTTCTCTCTACATGACAGTCCCTCACATTCCCTCTTCTCGTTCGCTCATTTACATATCCACCTGGCCCCTACAAGCCTTGGAGGTTTGAAACCCTGCCCCACTCTCCACCTGGCTGGGACAGAGTATCGTGTTGGGCTGGTGACCGCAGAGTATAGGAGAAGGACCTACATCTTTCTTCTATCTCTTTGCTTTAAATCATTCCTCTCAGACTATGTCTCACAGTCCCCACTTGTATTTCCCTCCTGTTCCGTTCCCCTTCCCTTATCCCCCAAGAAGTCTGGGAAGAGAATCTCTATTTAGGGAATATAAAATGACCAAAATAAACTCATGCTACCAAGCACTACCAAGCATGACTGGCAGCTCTGTGACCGGGGCACCTGAGGTCCTGTGCTAGGCTGGGTTGGACTCTGCTCTGCTCCACAGGCGAGTGGCTGCTCCCAGCCCCTTATAAACACAGTGCACAAGAGGGCATACCAGACATATAGGAGCGGCCATTGCAGTCTTCTATGTCCATCTTAGAGTCTGCTGAAAGAGAAAATAGCTGTGATTAGAAGCCAGATCTGGGAAGGGAAGAGGTTTCTCTCTAACATTCTGGAATTAGCAAGTTTGCTCCAACCCTAGCCTAAAGAACGAAAACCTCCTACTTGGTCCTGATGATAAAGAGTGTACGCCAACTTACAAACTCCAACCTACAACTTCTGCAGGCTTCCCCAGCCTCTGGAGTGGAAACACTGTCTTACTCCAGAGTGGTCCCAGTTGTGTTGTTTGGAGAGTAGACCCTCCTCCTGTAGGTGGAGCTGACACTATAGGAAAGGAGACAGGTTATAGCCCAGCCTTCTGGAAGCAAAGAAACCAGCCCCACAGAAGCACTATACCTTGAGAATAGGGTAGTAACAAGGGGAAGAAGCTGGATTCTGTCTCAAGGGATTCTTTTTGGGGGTGTGTAGGGGAGGGAAGGGGACAGGAAAGTAGAAGATGGAGAGCAGCCCACCTCAGGTTCAGCGAGGAGTCCTCCACTGAAGGTCTAATAAACAAATTAAAACTTTAAGTGGCTTTTCCCCCACCTTCTTGTCAATTACTTCGCTATGTTTATTTTTTTTTTAAAAGGGGGAAGACTGAATTTAAAATGCAGGTTAGTCTATTTAAGAGAAGGGAGCAGTAATTGGCAGTAGAGTATTAAACAAATCAAGAACTGAGAACAATTAAAAGTGATAATTTGTTCCAATGAATTATCTCCTTAGGAGCCTGTGGGAGGAGGAAAAAAAATCTCTTTGGTGGAAATTTACATACCTCCAAAATTGATTTCACCAGTCATCTAATAAAAAATAAATAGTCCAGGGGCAGATTTGGGGGCATAAGAGTGGGGCAAGGGAACAGCCTGAGCTGACTTCAGGATTCCTGGTCTCTTCAAAGATCTCTCTGAGGCAGATGGATGAAAATCTTTTGCTTGTAATACTATACTGTTAGAGGCAAGGGTGGAGGATTCCGGGGGATGCACAGGGGGAAAAGTATCTATTACCCTCTCACCCCTCTCCCCCACGTCATTTGGATGCTCAGAGACATCATACTCTTCTGAAAAGTCTCAAGAGAAAACCCGAGACATGGGGTTTCCTTCGCTTCACAAAGCAGCTGTATCTTAGATCTCATTAGAGAATCCTAGTCTCACCCCGGGAAGTCCGGGTGTGGAAGAAAAAATTATCTAAGTTTATTTTCAGTTCTTTTCTTCACATCCTCCCTGGAATGGACTGAGCTTTGGGATCAGACTGCTAGAGCAAGCCACAATAATGAGTAGTTCCTTGAAGGTTCCCTTAGGGGTAATGATTAGAAGACCCCAAGTCCATAGTGATTAGCAAACCCATACCCTCTGGAACTAGCCATAGAACTTGTGGTAGGCAGAGATTCAAAGAATGAGGAAGGGTGGTCTGGTACTCATGGGGCCCCTTTCATTTCCGAATCATTAGCTCCATAATTGCCCTTTGGGATTTTTCGAAATTGCAAAGCTATGATGCCACATATGACTTCCCTTCCTTCCTCCCCATGCTCCATGCAGGAGAAGCAAGAATGAGCAAGATTTCCTCCATTTTCTCTTGGAGAAACTGAGGCTCTGAGAGATTAAATGACTTGTCTCTGGGCTCATGACGAGACTGGAAGAACAACACAGGTCTCCCACTGCTCTGAGCTGTGCTCTTCCCATTAAACCATCTTGCTTCCTTTCAAAAGTCATGGATCTTCTTGCTTTTCCCTGCTTCTAACATCAATTAAGGCATCTCTTCCTTTGGTGTGACCCCCGAGGGAGTGGGGTCTATTACTTAAAAAGAAGAACAAGTTGAGCAGGCTTTAAGGGGAGAAATATGCTAATGTAATATAATGTGTGTGGTGTGTGTGTGAGAGAGAGAGAGAGAGAACACAAATGAACCAGGGGCTAGATAAGCACTAGGTAGGCAGAACAGTTGAAGGAGAGCATTCAGCGAGTACTGGCTCAGGAAGTGCATCTCATTCTTGGACACCTGCCCAAATGGTCCCAAAACAATTTCCAGAAGGGTCTGAAGGAGTTGTTTTCTGAGTTGGACTTTGTTCCTAGCAGTAAACTGAGCTCTTCTGCTTCTTAATTGCTCTTAACAGGTGCTCCATGACACATCTTGGGCAAAATCAGTATTTGGCTGCCTCTAGCAGGTCCTCATGCCAAGTTGGTAACCCTGGAAGTGAGAGCGGACGGAGATTCTGCTGTTCCCAGTCCTGGTATTCTGAGAGCCAGGAGCAAATCGGTAGATGTACTTCACTGTTTGTTCAAGTCTCCAGGCAGCACGTCCCTCCTCCCAACCTTCCCACTCCCCGCCCGTCAAAGCACCTCCTTCCCTGCCTGGCCAGGCAGGCAGATCTTAGTGTCTCCTTAGAGGAACTGGGTCAAATTAGGCACTGCCAATTGGAGACATACCGTAGGGGGAGGAGGTATAAAAAGAGAGAAGTTAGTTACACAAGACAGGTTTGGCTCAAAGATCTTGGAAAGAAATTGGCTTTATAGCAACCTAGGCGTCATTTAGTGATGGAGGTAGGCACATATGTACTGTAAATTCAGTTCAGCAAGCTGAATACAAAGCAACTAGAAATAGCTAGTTTCCCAATTCAAAAGGAAGTGTCTCTGTGAGGAGGGAGGAAAGGTTGGTCATTGTAACCTCTGGAGACAAAGATTTTCTTCCCTGTTCTTTTGAATCCACTTGGCACTGTAACAAGAGTCCTCAAAAAAAAAAAAAAAAAAAAAAAAAAGAGTCCTCTAGGGCCCTGACTTTCTCCCATCAGCACAATATTGCGTCTGAACAGGAAAGGGCAGGAATGGACGTTCCTTCTAGACAGATGATTTCCCACCACACTTCCTGACAAGCAACATGTCATGAACAATCCAAGGTCTGACTCCTAAGGGCAGGTCACGCATCGGCTACCCCCGCCCCCAACCTCCTATCTCCACAAAAATATCCCTACCGCTTTCACTATTAGGTGACAAAAATGTCAGAAAGTCAAGTTCTCTCTATGTAGTGGCTCTGAACGCCTGAAATAAGATGGACATCACAAGTATTTAAGGCTCTTCAAATCCTCTAAAGAATCCTGTTTGATCCAGTGACACTCCACAATTGGAATTTAAAATACACTCCATGTGGTCTAGTGTGTAGAAAGGTAGCAAGGAAGATATTGTTGGGAAAGAGAGTGGAAGTGGAGAGAGCAGCAAGGATCTGTGCCATCCTTTTGGTTATTGTTCCCGAACTACAGCAGGGAGAAGCAGACATCTTTTCTCTAGTCTCCCTTAGGACCTGGGACCTGGAGTGGAGTGGAGTGATTATTAACAAGACAGAACTGACTGCCTGACTGACAACCTGCCCCTTTCCAGGAAACAGACCTTGACATCCAGCAGTCTACAGCTCTGAAATGATCTTTAGGGTCAACCTAGTGCCCTCTGAAGGAAACCCACCAACCTTTTCTCAGCTCATGTGTCTGTCTTTACAGCAAAAAGATCTGACTCATTTTTTTACCAGGCTATAGATGGTGACCTTCTATGTACAATATAATACTGATGAAGACAGTTCGACTTCATTATCCAAGTGCTTGGGGAGCAGGGCTAAGGGGATGAATTCTCAGGTCATCCTAGGAATGGCCAGTCTCTAAAACAAGAAGGGGTAGGAGCTGGAAACACAACACCTGGACAGTGAGAAAATATCATCTCATTGTCTCCTTTTAGATGCATCTTTTCTCTTGTCCTTTGTGCTTCCCTGTCCTCCCCATGTAGACTGTGGGAGAGACTAAGGTTTATGGGTGGGAGGAGAAACAATTCTACCCCTCCCATGTCTCATCTTAGGACTTAAGGAACTAAGGAAAGGGCCAAACTAAACAGTTTAAATCGCTAGGTATGATGCACTTGAGATAATACTCTCTGGGTTTTTCAGATATATCCTTGAGTATTTGAGCTCTGTGTTTATAGAAAGGCCCCACAAAGTCACTGCTATTCAGCTGTATGTTTGGGCAGGGGTGAGGGAAGTAGGGCAGCAGAGTTCAATTTGAATTTAATAATAATTATTTTTGAAGCCAAAGATGCCCCCAAACAAAGTTAGCTCTATCTATCAAGTGAGGTTTGAAATTACATGGAATTCTCAATGAACTCTTCTGACTGGGGTAGGATAGACAGAAACCATTTCCTTTGGTGGCAGTCCTGACTGGAAGTCTCTAACGCATGCTGTTTGAAAGGGTCCACTGTTGTTTGGACCAGAAAGATGTTTTTGGGCTCCTCCACTAACAGAGAATCTTGTGACAATCCAATTTAGTAAGCCTCTCTTCATGTGGAGGGCCGGGGCAGGAATGTTGTAGGACCTGGGGAATCTTGGAGCTAGAATGGAGCTGAGAGATGATCTACAATCTCTTTGTTTGTTTGTTTTTTTAAAGATTTTATTTTTACTTATTTGACACAGAGAGAGAGAGAGATCACAAGTAGGCAGAGAGGCAGGTGGGGTGGGGGGAAGCAGGCTCCCTGTTGAGCAAAGAGCCCAATGCAGGTCGATCCCAGGACCCAGAGACTATGACCTGAGCTGAAGGCAGAGGCTTAACCCTCTGAGCCACCCAGGCACCCCATCCAATCTCTTGGTTTTTAACAGAAGAAGGAATTAAGCTGAGTCACCCATCTGGTTAGTGACAGAATTAAGACAGATAGAACCCAGGTTACCAGGCTGGTAACCAGTCTTTTTCCATTATAGTACAAAGTTAAATCTTGCCACAGTGGGAAGGTTTGGGGTCACCATGCTTACCTTCTTTTTGGGGTGTTGAACAGTTTGGGGGTCTGCATCTTAGTGACTTAAACCCTTGAACTAGAAACACAGGTTTATGGATGGGAAGAGAAATCATCCTCTCTTCTCCCATGTTAGAGAATCTGAGCCTGAGGAAATTGCCAACCTAGATGCTCATTAGGTCTCTTTAAGGTAGAAACAGGACTCCTTGACCTAAGGATTACACCAGCATATGTATTCCAGCAGAGTCTGTAAGGTTGATGCTATTCCCATTGGTGGGGTGGGAGGGGACACGCCATTCATATCAGCACTGTCCTTTCTTAGATGCTTTCGTCAGATAAACCTTGAAACTGTCTTCCTGTTCCCAATACAGAATCCACAATTCTTTTGAGAAGAGGAGGCAAATCAAACAGCTTAGAATTCAATCTTCTTCTGGCAGGGTCAAGAGACCAACAAAAAGAGGGAGTCCCTCTGCTTATAGCATTGTCTATACCCACAGGGCTCCACAATCTTATTTGTTCCACTAAAGTGAAAGGAGCCTAGTAATACTGGCCCAACAATAACTTACTTAATTTTTTCCTTGGTTATTTTGTGTGTATGTTGAGGGAAGAAAGATGGCCAGTTTGGGAGAAAATAATTCCTTTGTGGATGTTAATAGGAGGTAAAAGGTGGGATAATGTTCCTCCCATGCTGGGAAGTACAAGTGCAGATTTAAACTAAGAGAAAATAAAGAAGAAATGTCCAGTTGCATTTTCACTGGAAAAAAGTCAGGACTTCTTTCTGAGCCAAGTCCCAAAATGTGCTCTACCCTTAACCTACTAAGAGAAAGGGGATTTCCCAGGAGCTACAATTGAACTAACTAACTGCACTTGGTGGTCAAGAAAGACATTATATTTTGTGCTTGAGACATCAGCATCTGTTGACTAGGGCAAGACATAATTCTCAAAGGGCCAAACTGAGGGCAGCTCCCACCACCCTGCGACCCACCCCCAGAAACTCTGGTGAGACCTATCCTGTTTCCCAATGCAACACTATTTTCTTCTTTCAGGACTTTATTTTTATCTCATAAGCCACTCTTCTGACTATTCTCATGACCCAGGGAGTTGTCCAGATTCTCCGGCTTTAGGTGGTTGTAGGGAAGGCTGAAGTCCCCTGACATGACAAAGCAAGATTCACTGACCTACTGACAGACCCATGAGGAGATGTGGGATTCCCAGTTAGGCATTCTCACATGCTCCTACCAAATAAGAAGCTACATTTTCAAAGATTGTTTGATTTGCCCTTGTCCTGATTTTATCCTCAGAATCTGAGTTATCTTAAGTGGAAATATTGTAGGCAGTCAGACACCTGTTTTTTAATGCTTCCTAAGAATATAAACATGTACCTTCACACAGGTCAAGTCCATAAGTAGCAGTAAGGGAGTAACAACAGGCCTCAACAGTCTTCTGCTTGGCCATGATGATGGAAGGCCTAGAGCCGACATGTGAGCAAGCCAGGAACTTTTGCAGCTCACGACTGACTGACGCTTTGAGGGCTCAGAAGGGGTAGACTAGGACACAGGTGGAGCTATGAAACATGTCGGTGGGGGATCTGTAAGAGCCACAATAGTAGACAGTTTTGTTTATGGGAGGGACTGAAGCGAAAGAAGGTGTGCAAAACTTGACACATTTCAGTTGATAATGCATCAGATCTTCCCGGAAGCAGAGTTAGTAAATTCTTACCTTGGAGAGAGAAATGGGGTACCTTATTTCCTGAACATCTCATACCTAAAGTTCTGTGTTCCATTAAACTCCCAACTGTTTCCAGACAGGACCAATTACAAATTAAAAAAAAAATTTTTTTTAAAGCATAGACATCAAATAGAAATTTCCCAAGTTGAGGATCTACAACTCTAGCAGACAAGGGCTAAGAAAATAACTGCAGATGGGGCTGTATGAGAAGGTACATGGAGGCCTCTTTTAGCTTATATCCACTTCCCAAGTCTGTGTCTCCCTAGAGTTGTCAGTCCCAGGGCTTCCTCTGTTACAGTTCTTTCTTAGGACTCATATGCAGTGAATCTCTCCCTTCCCAGGAAGGAACCTGCTTCTCAGGTTCCATAGACTTTTCACCCTACATGGTACCCTCGACAGCACTTTCCACTTCCACTCTTAAGTTTCCTCTCTACCGCGTTTCCATTGCCTCTCAGGTCTCCTCACCTAGGCCTATGTCCTTCTCTCTAACCTTCTTCTAACCCCGAGTCCCTGGCACTTTTGCCCAGGTACCCCTCTGCTTCTCCTTTCTCCACTCTTTATCTGTTCTACCCATGCCATACCCCACCGAGGAGCCTCGCGCACCCAGCCCCTGGCTGTCCTCCGTCCTCTGCTTTGGCCCATCTCCCGCCTTTTGAGGACCCCTTGACTCTCCAGTTACCTTCCCCTAAACCTTAAGCCTCACGCCAACCTCTCCCAGCACCCGGGCCAGCTTCCTCCCCTTGAGCCACAGCCCAGGCAGCTATACCCTCTTCCCGCCAGCCCCCCACCCCCGTCTCCCCTCACTTCACGCCCAAGCCCCTCAGGCCCCGCCCCCGGCGACAGAGACCCCGCCCCCAGCGCGTCGCCCAAGCCCCGCCCCTTACTCACCTGAGGCAGCTCCGCGCGCGCGCAGGCTAGGGGGGTGTGGGAGAGGGGACGGTATTGGGGAAGAGGGGGGCGGGGCCGCAGGGGTCCCCCACTCTGGCCCGGGAGGCCCAGTGCGGGGGGAGTGGGGTCACTAAGGCGGAGGCAACCGGGCCGGACCCGGGACCCGGGCGCTCAGCGGCGGCGGCGGCTCCATCTCCATCAGCGGCTTCACCTGAGAAGGGACCGGCCCCCCCCATCAACCCCCCCCATCACAGCCGTCCCCCCTCCCCAGAACAACTTCCGGTCCCACAACTAGGCGACAGGCGGCGTGGCCGAACACCGAGCGTCCCTAAGCCGGGGAGACTGCTGGGGAAAAGGGAGAAGAGCTAGGGGAGAGTAGCCGAGCACCGAAAGATTCAAGTCGGAGAGGCGCGGTCATGCCCCTTCATCTGCATCTGATTTGCCAACTGGGCGCACATTGGACACCCCCCTCGTGCCCTGGCATATCTGCCCCTAGTGCCAAATTTTGCCCTGCCCCTACTAAGAGAATACTGTTTTTAACCTTAGCATTCTTTGCCTTTCCTTCCAAGTGTAGGAATGGGGAGGGGCGGGGAGGAGCTTAATAATGTCAATTTTTAAAACTCTTGGAGGTATTCTGAGGTCAGTCACCTAAACAACGCTACAGATGCCGGCTGACCGCAGAGAAGGAAGTCGCACTTCTAGACGTCCCTGCACCAGCTTCCCTTCTCTCCTCCCCCCCAACCTTGTTTTGGATTATCTCACTACACATCCCAGTACCAGCGCACCTCCCTCCTGCAACATGCTGATGCTCCAGCCTCAAGAAGTCTCAAGTCATAATCATTTCTTCAGTTGTAGACTTAAAACACTTTATTGATGTATTTAGAAAAGTGGAACTATAAAGGGGTAGGATTTCACCAGAATTGCCTCCCTGGCAACCCAGAAAGTGGAAAGTAGAAAGTAGAAAGTTGCATATACACTTTTCTTAGATGTATCCACATTCTCTGAAAACTCCCAAGAAGAGGAGTAGAATAAAGTGGTGGTATACATTAGCAGTGGAGGTTGGGTAGGAAGAGTGCTTGTTTACAGAATTTCCCCCCCTTCTAGCCCCAACAGCTCTCAACAAGGGGCACAATAGGAGTTATTTAACATAGTGTTGAAGGAGAGCTGATGCCTGCTTGGAAATGTGCAATGCATGTATCTATGTGTGGTTTAGGAAGGCATAGTACAAGGTTGTGATCCAAGAAGTGATGATGAAAGGTTTTTCTGTGGTAATGAGGGAAAAGGATGGTTATGGAAGGGGTTGAGAAAATGATTCTGGGAGTAGGTAATTCCACTTCACCTTTTCATGGGGTGACACGGACATGGACACGGTGCCAGGCATTGCTGAGCACACCTCGCAGGTTCCAGATTGGGGCCACGGAGTCTGGTTGCACATTGTAGCTATCATCCACAGCCTTACAAACAATGTTCAATTCCTTTTTCCCAGCTGGCACAGGTGCTTGCAGCTGCCATAACCTCCAGGCCCAGGCCTTCCGGGGACGTTGTTCCTCTCCATTCAGCTCAGCCACTTGCCAGGTTAGGCCCCCATCCAGAGACACATCCACCCTGACTACAGCCCTCCCACCACCACTCCATGCATAGCCCTTGATAGTCACCTCCCCTGATTGTACGGTCTCCCCATCCTTGGGCTCTGTGATGGCTGACTGGACAGGAAGTTCCTGAATAGATGGAGCTGAGTCAAAATCTACTGTGTCCCAGTCCACAGATGGAGAGAAGCCTTTGTAATCCCGCCGCTGCCAGTGACTGTAACTTTCCTCTGGTTCCACGCTCACTTTGCCCAGCCATTTGACATGGCGGGCACCCACCACACCAGGAACCACCACCCGCACAGGGAAGCCATGGTCACGAGGCAGGGGCTGCCCATTCATCTCATATGCCAGCAGGACCTCAGCTTCAGGGTCCATGGCCCGAGCCAGAGGGATGGATGCTCCGTACGCAGTCCCTGTGGGGTCTGAGTCCAGTCCCTCAAAGCAGACGTGGGCCTCAGTTTCACGGAGTTGGTGACCAGCCTTGGCTAACACATCACAGAGGCGTGCCCCAGCCCAGCGTGCAGTGCTAATGGCCCCTGCATTCCACTCCAGACCTTTTACTTCTTTGAACTGAGTCATCTCAGAGCGTCGGTTTCCAGCGCACTGAAGAGTGACCGTGACCTCATGCTTGGGGAACTGGTACAAGTCATCCAGGGATAGGGACAGTGACTGACACCCAGGTGGCCCTACTACATGCAGGCGATAGGTTTCTGGTTCCAGGTTAGGTACAGGCAGATGGTTCCGGGTGAAGAAGATAGGGTTAGGTGTAATATAGTTTTCTGTCAGCAGTTCAGGGGGGGGCTCTGCATTAAAGGGGCGTTGGCTATTGACCTTCAGGGCTGGGTGACGTACAGGATCATCAGCGTAAGGGTCAGAGGTCTTCAAGGTGGAGGGTGCTTTGTCTTCAGAACTCAGCTCCCCAACTTTGTACTGAGCCAGTATTTCACGCACATGGGCCTGGTCATGAACAGCATAGAGGGCCCAGAAAGGCTCTAAAGGACCACCTGCTGCTAACATCAGCTTTGATGGTCCCCCTGGGTGTAGATCCACAAATTCTGTAACATCAAACACCTCACAGCCCAGAGTTACCCAGATCCTAGTCTCAAGGCTGCTGTGAGATTTCACTTCCTCTCTGGTATATATGCGTGATGACTTCTCAGCAGCCTGCAGGCAGGACAGGGGTAAGCCACAAAGAAACATAAATAGTAAGAAGGAATCACTCTGGCTCACCCTGACCCAACCCATAAAGTCATGGCCACTGTGAAAAAGAGGTAGTAGACTCCATCTTTAGTCTTCAGGAAGACAGTATCACCATGGGCTCTGTATTAATAGACTGGGTTGTCTGGGGAGCTTAGTAGGGCCCCTCTACTTTGACAGTGAAGTCCCTTCCTCCCCCACTTACCCTGCACCGGTGGTCATGATAGGCCAATACTGCACCGAGGCCTAGCAGAGTCCCCATGACTCTCCATCCCCTAGTGCTGGAGTTAGCACCAGAGAAGGCAAGGCTGGGGCACTGGGGCTGAAGTGAATCATTTGTAGAGCAGGCCCGAATGCAGAGCCTTGAGGGGACTGATTGGAGCCTGGAAGAGAGAGAGGTCTTCTTAGTAGCACAGTTCAGATCATATGGGAGAGAAAGTGAAAACCTGGGGTTTACCAGGTTGGCCATTGGTTCCTTCAGTTGGGACTATTGTCCGTCTACGGATGGGTGGGGCAAATGTGTGAGTTATGGCTTTCCCTTCCCTCCCTGGCAGTCACCACAACTGTCTTATCTGGTAGGTTAAACATCATAAAGATACTGGGAGTGAGAGATAAGGGCCAGGAGACGAGTTCTAGGATCGGTTGGCTTACCTGCAGGCCTGTCGGAGACATGGGATCACAGCCCTGTGCAGCAGCATTGTGGCAGACCTGTGGGAAAAAGATTCCAGGATCAAGAAGGGGATGATAATAGGGCAACTTGAGGAAATGGGTGGAAGGAAGACAGAAGGTAAGCAAGGAACTCCCTGGGCAAATAAGGATACTTTATCATGGTAATGAGGCCAAAGGATGGAAGTGTGTGTGTGTGTGTGTCCCCAAATTGGTCCTTAGAGAAAACCTAAAGGACTTCAGAGAGACTGTAGAGACAGGCTGGATGGGAATGGGGCAACAGAGAGGGGGCTGGTCTTCTAGAATCACCTATCTCCCATCCTCCATTCTCTACTTTGTCCACTACAGGGAACAGTGATCCAGGCCAAGGGCCTAAAGGACAGAAGCCAAAATATCTACAGTCCAGTTTGCTGGTTTATTATTTCCAAAGTCAGCAGAGGACAACTGAGGGGCAGATTAACTTAGATAGGGACAAAAAAGTGAAAAAGGTAGTGGTAGCCTAATGAGACGAATGAGCTCAGATTCTGGAGTGGAACTGTTTTGGGTTTGTGAAACCAGACCTGCTGTTAACCAGCCCCATTGCCTGGGCAAGATACCGAGCCTCTCAAAACTGTTGTCTTTGTCTGTGGAATGAGGTACCTAGCAGAATAGCTGTGAGGAGCAAACAGGTAATAACGTTGTCTTTGAAGACCTTTCAGTCCCCTCCTTTCCTCTACCAACCCTAGGGAAAAAGAAAATAGAATCCAGCTGGGAACTGGACCCCAGCCCAGGGTCCCCACCCTTGCCCTGTCTAGGTCATGCCTGTGAACTCAGCAAACTGGGAAGTTAAGGGCCAGGTGTCAGGGGATGGGCTAGAGAAGGAATTTTTCCCACTCTGCCCTGTAGCAGTTCCTTCCTCAGAGCACTGAATAGATCGCAGACTCGAGGAATGCCAAAATAGGGAAGAGTGAGAGAAGTCCCAATTGCTAGTGAAATGCTAAAGGGGGCAGACAGGGAAACTGCAAGGGTGACAGGAGCAGGAACAGAGTCTGCATTTTACCCCTGGGCCATGGGATCCTCTCTTTCCCTCCCACCTGCCCTCGATGCCAGCAGCCCACTTAGAATAACCAGGCTGGAGTGGTCCAAGTAGGGCTGTCTTACAGGTGAACTCCGTCAGCTCAGTGTCCCAGGTTTGGGAGAAGCAACCTTCTGCTCTAAAACAGATGCCACACCCCTTGTCCGGGTGGTGGCCCCTCACTCCCTGGGGCACTTTAGGTAGTAAGATATATCCAGCTCCAAAGCACAACCACCCAGTTCTATGCCACTGCCCAGCTGCTGGCACAAGTGTCTCGAAGCAACAACCGCGCCCCTAGGAGCAGCTGGGCAGCGGGAGCGGAGGCGGTATCGGCAGTTTTTGTTCAAACCCACTGGCCTCGGAGCATTCCCGGGTCCCAGGACCCCGGCCATTGCTTGCGTTACCAGGCCTTCCTCCACCTCCTCCCTCTCTCAGCTCCCAACCACCTTACCCGGTTCGGCGTCCTCTCGGTCCACTTGGCGGCTGCTTTACCCGCCTGGCTCCAGACGACTGGGGGCAAAGGGGCGGGGCCAGCACCATGACGTTGGGCCGGAGTGAAGGACCACTTTCGCCTCTCAGCTCGTCCCCTAGCCATTGGCTGGCCGCGGGCCGCCTCCCAGCTGCTGTGCCCGCCTCCTGGAGGCTGAGGAGGGCGGGGCGCCACGAAGGCTCCGGGCTAAAACTGGCTATTTTCTGTTTCCATCCCCGCTAGACATGGAATGGGACCCTCGCTGTTGTCTGGAACCGGGCAATGGAAGGTGTCGAGGATTCCAAAGGCTGGGCTGAAGGTGGGAAGTTTTGAGATGCCCCCGCCCTGCCCCTAACAGCTGAGACACAAGGTGCGTTTACTGAAGAGGCCTTGAAATCCAGCCGCCTTTCTCCCGGCTGTGAGCTCCGCCTCTACCCTGTTTTTGACAAACCTCTGTGTTGCAACTACAACAACCTTGTTTGTCTTTTAGTGAAAACAAGGTCAAGCAGTCAATTCTCTTATATCCAACATTAAAAGCAGAAATGAAACCTAAACAGTGGTTCAAAGACTTTGAGATCCCTTGGACTTGATTTTCGTCCTCAATTATGGAACCAATATAAATAGCCATTTTTTCCTTAGTTAACTCAATTAAAAAATCATTGGTCATAACGAGGGCAATAACATTTTAACACTCCAAAGTAGGAAGATTATAATCGCTCATAATCTCAGAGTAGAGAGCACTAAGACGACGTTTGCAATTACCCTTTATCGTTTGGTGGAGGACTGAAAATTTAGTTCTTTGGCTGGCTGTGAACCTGGGGCAAACGTACCCACACTGCCCCCTAGAGTTCAGAAGGTTGACCTACAACCTTACTTTAAGTGAAGGTTTCATCTTTAATTTTGGAAGATCATTTCCTCTCCCTTTCTGCTCTCCTAAAGTGAACTAGAGCTTTTGCCAGGAATCAAGGAACCTTGGAGGGAGTACTAGGAGACAGAGGGAAAGGGGACTCGACAGAGAAAAGGTGATTTTGGCCTAGAGGTTTTTGGAAATTGATTTCCAACTCCGCTGTGTTCAATTAAATCTTTGGAGAGATGTGATGCCCAACTTATCCTATCAGCCTTGAAAAACAGGCTCAGCCCAAGGATACAGAAAAATCAGTTAGGTACTGTCTGAAGCCAGAGGATAAGACTTCTCCCTAATAACAGGGTCACCTTGTGTGCCCTACATGTACTTTAACATAATTGACCTTTAAACCTCAAGTTTTCTTCATTTTACAGAAGAAGAAACTGGGGCAGAGAGCAGCTAAGAAACCTGATCAAGGCCACAGCTGGTAAGTTGTCAGATGCGTCTGCAATGCCAGCTTTGTTTGACACCAGTCCTGTTTCCTGTCCTGCAACCAGACCCAATCTTTTTCCCCCAATTAGACTGTGAAGGACTGAAGGGCTTCAAGTACAGTAGCAAACAAGATCAGATCTAGGAGAAATTTTCCTGTTGGGGTAGAAGCCACATGATCAATCACAAACGCAAATTTAATAATTTCTTTAACCTTCTTTAGGTCATGGACCCCTCTGTGATACCAATAAGGCAATGCACCCTTTCCCTGTAGAAATGCACATAAACTTTTGCGTCTTCAAAGGATTCACAAATATGACCTCTTCCTCCAGTCTCATCAGTTGTCTGCCCAGAGATCTCTCCCTCCCCCACCAATATATATTCCATTAAGAAGCCTATAAAAATAAGCTAGGTCGGATTTGATAAGGTCTCTAGTGACCTGGGAATAGAGTTTCACAGCAATAAAGGGAATATTTTCCAAACTGGGCTATGTCATTATTCAAGAAAAGATTAAAGGGAATAAGGAGATAACCAAGATGTAGAAGAGGGTGCGTTTCTGATTTGATAAAACACTGGAAGCCCTTTCTTCCAAATTTCTTGAATCAGACAAATAGCAAAAAAAAAAAAAAAAAAAAAGGAATCGCAAAGAGAAAAAAAAGAGAAAGAAAAAAAGAAGCAACACTCCAATACACTTTTCTTTTCTTTTTTTTTTTCCTTTTTTACTTACATTAAATACATCGGTAAATCAGCAGTCGCATTCTGTTACCACGATTGTTATGTTGGGAGAGGAAGAAAAGGGGAAAAAGGCAAATGCTTTCTTAGAAGAAAAGAAAAGGATACCCCACCCCCAAAAGAACTGATCAGAAGAAAAAAAATGAAGAGCTGGGAAATAAAAAACTAAGATCCCCAAGCCCAAGAGAGCTCAAAGGAAAGCAGAGGAGCTAGTAGGAAATAGAAGGAAGGCAGCAGATAGGCCCAGAAGCTAAGGCCAATCCTGTTCCACAGGGGGCTGTGGAGGGGAGAAGCCTGGAGAAATGGTTTCCCAGCCCCAAGGCAATGAAACACTTCACTCCTGTTCCATGGGGAAAGATGCAGAGAGAAACAAACAAACAAACAAAAAACCCAAAAAACCTTCATTTCTAAGGAATCTAAGAGAGCTATCCTAGTTCTTCCACTTATAAGGACGCACTGGGTGCTTTGGGAGGCTGGTGGGTGCTGGGAAAGGAAAGGGAAAATGTATGTGTGTTTCAGGGCCACGGGAACTAAGGCTGCCCCTGGAAAAGGAAGGGAAATGAGTCCTAAGTGGAAGAACCTAAGCTGGGTCCTTCAGAGTCTCAGCTCCAAGGATTTTTCAGCTGCTCTGGGACAGAAGGCAGTCTGCAAATCAAAGGGTAGAAAGGTTCCAATCCTAGGTCACTGTGACCTTTCCTATCTTACTTCCCCCAATTCTCCCAAAACTCTGGGTTGGAACAAGGAGTTTAGAGTTCTCTCTTGCCTTGATGACTTTCCAAAGACATCCTAAAATACCTGATGAGGGATGCGAGGAGTGGCTAGAGATTTAGAAAGGACCCACGTTCCCTGGTGATGTGAGACAGCTGTGACGGACCTTCAGTGCCAGTTGTTCCCTATCCACAGGAACAGGTGTTACAGTATGAGGGGGCCAACAAGTAGGCCTCTGTGGTATTAGCCCCTAGTGGTATGTGGATTAAACCACTGGCTGGGGGTGGGTATAAGGATAAGGATGTAGGGACTAAACCAAACATACTAACAAAGGGAAAAAGATATAGGTCCTGATAGGAGGTGGAGGACAGAACAGACTGTACAGTGAGAATAAAGATCATATCTATTTACAGGGAAGTAGAAAAGACATGGTAATGGATGGATCATTGAACATGAACCTTGGGAAAGGACAGAAAACTCCTCCCTCTTGCCTGACCCCTCTTTACTCCCATACCATGGCCTAGGCTATCCTGAGACCGCTCTCCAGTTGCTCAGTTAATTCCCCAGGAAAGGCAAACCTATACTCGAGAGCTAGGTTGGCAAGAATATAGGTTAAGAATCAGAGTTGGAGGAAGCAAGCAGTGGAGACAGGGCTTAAGTAGCTGCCACTGGTCCTGTTCTCTACAGCCCCTCCCAAAACCTCATATATATACTACCTTGGGTTCCATTTAATTAAAAGGTGAGAGGGCAGGTAAATCAATCAAAACCCCCATAAAACAAGTATCCCAACTGAACTACCACCAATTAAAGTGCAAACTGCAGGGGAATATTGTGGCTGGGGCTGAGGCCATCTAAAGGCCGGGGGTGGGGGGAAATGCATATGTATAAATCAGAGGATGGGTATCAGAAACTGGTCCCTCCCCTAATTAGATCACAGCAGAGCCAAAGATGCAGGCAACCAGTGAAGATTCTTTGGAGGACTCTGGGGTCCAGAGTCTCCCCCACTATGGGGGAGGAGCTACCTAAGAGGCTGGGTGAGGGGGTAGTTAGGCCTTAGAACAGTTCCAGAGCCACAGGTGACACTACATCTCCACCTCCTCCACCTCTGCCCAGTTAACTAACACAACTCCTATTAGGTACCCAAGAGCTTGCCTTCCATTTTCTCACCTCTACCTATAAACACCCTCCACAAGGACAACTCGTGGAGACTGCAGTGTTTTCATATGAGAAACTCCAACCCCCCTCTCCCAAAAAAGGAACTGTTTCCTTACTCCCTCCTGCTCTGAGCCTTATTCTCCCCCCAGGGCCCTTAATGTGACTGAACTGGAAATCTCCTTCCTCAGTTCCTGGGTTCATCACCTTCTCCATCCTGGGAAGAGGAGGAAAAGGGGATCAAGAACAGGGACTGACCAAAAGCAGAAAGGGAAAGGGCAAAGACGAAAAAATGTTTTCTGAAAAAATGAGGAGGAGGAGGAAAGATAAGTAGGTCTCTGTCTTGCACCTATAATACAAAGTGAAGAAAGTTTGTTTTGGAAGGTAAGTCCTGGGGGATCTGACCCCTAAGCCCCAGAGTAGGGGTAAGGAGGCCAGTGGCAACAGCTGCCTGGTGTTGGTTGCTGAAGCGTTAAAAAGTGCCATGACGGAGCTGTCAGGAGGCAGCCCTTGGGAGCCAGGGCTCAGTGTGCTGTTACCGTAGGGGCTGTGTGCTGAGGGGTGGGGATGGAGGTTATTTCTTAGCTCTCGTGCTAGCTCCATACTTGTTTGCTGCTAGCCACCCCCTCAGTTGCTACAACACTGGCTCTTGTTCTGCTGGGACTGTTCATGAAGATCCACACCCCGGCTTCGGCCTGCTGCAGCCCCCAGATTCTGGGGTTCACTCTTTGGCAACTTCTTAGCTAGAGATAAAAAGAGAAGGAAAAAAGTATGGTAGATTTTAGTCATCCCTCCAAAGGACTATGGGTGGGGGATGGGGAAGGGGGAAATATGGAAGATTAAGAGAATGTTTTGAAGAGGGTAAGGTTCACCTGTAACTATGTGGAAGATGGGGGGGGGTGGCTAAAGCTGCAGCCAAAGGATTGAGGTCATAATGGAAAGTTAAGATATTTCTATACCTAAAGTTTTCACAAGAGGAGACACTCCCCTCCATCTTTATGACTTGGGTTAGTGATCTTGTCTAGAGGCAAGGGACGAAGACGAAGACCCCAGGTTGTTCTGACCTTACCTATTGCCAGGAAGAGATCATTCACGTTCATAGCTGTCTTGGCTGAAGTCTCCATAAACAATAAGCTGTTGTCATCTGCATATGCTTGGGCCTCCTGCAAGGAGTGGGTATACTGGTACTCAGAATGTAGGGTAGGAACAAGTATTGCCTTTCCACTCCCATGTAGCACCAGAGCTAGGCAATATCCTAGGTTCCCTCACTTTAACTGCCCCTCTGAGCCAGCTGGCCCTGGACCCATATTTTGGTGACAACTCCCTTAAGGATAACTGGTGGTCTAGACAGCTTAATCCAACCAGCAGGTGCCAGGAATCTTAATCATGAGGAATGTAAGTTGGTTGGGGGCTTTTAGGCTGTGACACTTGAATAGTCCCTTTCCTCAAATTCAACTGTTCCCTCTTTCCCGTTTTCACACTGGTATCCCCATACCTGGTACTTCCCTACCCCTCTGCTCTGGAATTTACTTCTGTCTCCTCTAAAATCTCCTGGCTGTCATTAGGGTCACAGTGTTGCTGTATTTAACTTGGTGTGGAACTGGGAAATGAGATGATAAATGTCCTCAGGGCAGGTTTATGGAAGAAAGGTCCCAAGCACCGAGGGAGCGTGTTACAGAGGGATTCTCCAGGCCATCTTACTTCATACTCCACCATGCGCTTATTGGCCAGGTCAGCTTTGTTCCCCGCCAGGGCAATAACGATGCTAGGACTGGCCTGTCGCTGTAGTTCCTTTACCCATGTCTTTGCTCGGGCGAAGGTTTCCTAGAAAAACATGAGGAAGAGAAAGGTTGGCCGGAAAGACTGCCAATCCAGGCCCATCATCTTCAAAACCCAGTCTCAAAACTCACCTCTCCTAGACAGCCTTCCTTCACTGAAACCACTTGTGTCTGATACTTCATTACCTCAGTCTCACCAGCACTTGGAAGTACAATTTATATTTTTATTTTGCTAAGACCTGGTTTTCTCTTCCCCACCTAATTTAATTCCTATAAATAAAAGCAGGAGAATCTTCTCAGCCCACTTACCTGATTAGTAATGTCATAAACCACAATGGCAGCTTGGGCACCTCTGTAGTACATGGGGGCCAAGCTATGGTATCGTTCCTGCCCAGCTGTGTCCCAGATCTCAAACTTGACTGTTGTGTCATCTAGACAAACAGACTGGGTGAGGAAGGCCGCTACGGATGAGAGAATGGAGGGGAAGAAGTTGTAAGTTGGAGGATCAATGGGAAAATCCCAGCCCCCTTCACAATATCTCCATTCTCTAAGACCAATCACCACCCAGGTCATTGAGCTAAGGAAAAGGTTTTACATTCCCCTCCTTGTGTAGAGGTCCTAGAACCAGGATTAAGACTGCCTTCGGCTAAGACCCTCCTGCCAGAAGCTTCTCTGCCTAAGGAATGAGGACACACAAACTATGAAGATTAGAGAGAAGAACTGACAATACCAGTCATCTCACTTCTAACCAAAATAGAGGAATAAGAGATGATGACAGAAAATAGGCTTCAGATAAAGGTCACATTAATAATTAGTTAGAAGACTTTACAGCCTGATGGCAGATCCCATAGTTATCAATATTATTTGGCTGTTACTTTTTTATATATCTTCTGCTGGTCCAAGAACACCACATTTCCAAGGTGACTAGTAAAAGCAGGGAAGGAGTTAACATGGGAGTTCTCATAAAAGATCTTTTACTGAACTAGGGCCCTATTTTGGGGGTAGCAGAAGGTAGAAGGTAGTAAAGATGGGAAAGGCAGATGCCTTTTATCTTTTGTATTTAGTTCCAGCCTCTCTTTTACCAGGTATGTTTATCAGAATCATCTAAGGAACTTTTCCCAACACACCTGTCTATACCTCCACCAACCTCACTCTATTTCCAATACTAATCAGTACATCTAGAGTAGGGCCCAAGCATGTCAGGATGAAAATGTTCTCCAAGTGATTTTGATACACATCTGTTATTATGAATCACTGTTCCAAACCAACCCTGCTCAAGGTGACACTCAACTGAACTTCAAATGACTTAAGAAAAACATGGGAAGACGACAAACTGAGATTTAAAAAATGAGTGATTTTCTAGGTGTGCAATCAACCTTTCTAATTTTTTTTCTAGGAAGCAAGGGGCAAACATACACCTTCCTTTTGGCATTATGGCAGGTTTTTTTTCCTGCTTTATAAAGGATTTCCATTCCAAGCAGCTAAAAAGGCCAGCTCCATAGTCAGGTCCCTACATCTCCCTTCAACATTGTCCTTCTTCTTTCCCTGAGGTACTCACCTCCAATGGTGCTTTCTTGGTACTCATGGAACTGCCCTTTGACAAAACGTAATACCAGGCTAGACTTCCCCACTGCAGATTCACCCAGCAGGACCAATTTGAACTGGCATATTTTGCTGGCCTGGGGCTGCCCATTGGGCCTGGCTGTGCTTCTGCTAGTCATGGCTAGATTATGAGAATGGGAAAGGGTGGAGGGAGGGGGATGCCACAAAGCGGCAAAGGGGGGAAGGGGAAAGGGGAGGGGACTTCAGGCTTCAAAAGTCCTGCAAGAAAAAAGTGGGTAAAATTAAACACAAGGACATTGCAGCTGCAATCAATTTTAGAAAAAAGATAAATCTCTTCATTTCTTTGCTCTTATGAGGACTTAACAATTAAAATCATCCACCATTAAAAGGTTATCCCACTGAGAGGGTCCCAGGCAGCTGACACTCAGTGGTAATAACGGGGAGCAATAAAATAAGAATTGCGCCTAGGGGTGCCTGGGTGTCTCATTTGGTTAAACATCTATCTTCGGCTTAGGTCACAATACCAGGGTGCTGGGATCAGACCCTGTGGCAGGCTCCCTGCTCAGATTCTCTCTCTCTCTCAAATAAATAAATAAATAAATAAAATCTTAAAAAACAAAATAATTGCATCTGAAGTGGAGTTTGCCATACAACATAATTCTCATTTGCCAAGGGAGCTGATATGGAGAGACTGAAAACTGTGTGAAATACATTTATTTCCCATTTATTCCCCACCAGGTCATTTTTTTTTTTTTTAAGATTTATTTATTTGAGAGAGAAAGAACACAAGTGGGAGGAGGGAGTGAACCTGGAGCAGGGCACAGGGGTCGATCCCATGACCCCTGTCATGGGATCATGAACTGAGCCAAAACCAAGAGCCAGATGCTCACCCCAGGTCTTCAAAAAACAGCAAACTGATCAACTTTTGAGACTTCTTGTTTCCTTTTTCAGGGGGGAGAGGGGCAGAGGAGGAAGGAGAGAAAATCTTAAGCAGGCTTCAAGCCCAGCATGGAGCCTAAGGAGGGCTCCAGCTCCCAACCCTGAGGTCATGACCTGTGCTGAAATCAAGAGTGAGATGCTTAACTGAGCTACCCAGGCATCCCCCAAATGCACCATGTACCCTAGATCCCCAGTATCCTGGTACTGGCCTTCCCCCTGGCTCCCATCTTTTTTCTAGCTTTCAAAATGAAAGATTTATTCTAGGGGTGTGGGATGAGTCACCCTCCCTAAGAGCAGAGGGGTTCCTCTGGTTCCATATCCTTCATACAATCCAGTAATCCTCTTGACATTTCTGAAACTCTAACCAGAGTCCATTTGCCAGAAGACAGACATCCAACAGACCACATTCAGCACCAACTCTTTCACTTTGCTCCTGCCACCTCTCCAAGTCTGAGAATATATCAAATTGAAAAATCTGTAGGCCTCACCTACTCTCAATTTGCAGCTGTCTTCCTGGTGCCTGGGGATTAGATAACCCCACATTAAAAGGGCCTAACAGCTGCAGCCCTCCGTATTAGAGGCAAAGAAAGAGGGTGTACCTTCTAAACACACACAGGAGTCTCCAGAGGATGATATAGGGATAAGTTTTTTCTTTCTGTTTTTTAAAAAAAAAAAATTTTTTTTTATTATTTATTTTGGGGGGGGCAGGGTTTGGATGGGCAGAGGGAAAGGGAGAGAGAATCTTTTATTTATTTATTTATTTATTTATTTATTTTTTAAAGATTTTATTTATTTACTTGAGAGAGAGACAGTGAAAGAGAGCATGAACGAGGAGAAGGTCAGAGAGAGAAGCAGACTCCCCGTGGAGCTGGGAGTCTGATGCGGGACTCGATCCCGGGACTCCAGGATCATGACCTGAGCCGAAGGCAGTCGTCCAACCAACTGAGCCACCCAGGCGTCCTGGGAGAGAGAATCTTAAGCAGACTCTGCGCTGAGTGCAGAGGTGGACATGGGGCTTGATCCCAGGACCCTGAAATCACAACCGGAGCCAAAATCAAGACTCAGATGCCTAACCAACGGGTTAGGTTAGGTTAGGTTAGGTTAGGTCTGAGCCACCCAGACGCCCCGTAAGGGTAATTCAAGCAATAAACATTTGATGAAAATAAACTGAACTTCTTTACCTTTACCTTTCAAGAGGCTTGGAAAGCTGGTGGTGGAGGAAGAGACAGAGAGAGGTTGAGACTTTGAGAGTCTAATCATCCGAACCTGAATATATTTCACCATTCTGACTCTGAGGGGAAGGGAACTATGACATCAAAGGAGTGAGCATGATCAGCGCATACAAAACCTCTGTCTAAAATCTAAGCTTTGCTTGGGTTATACTTTGTTCCAATTAATCTTTTCTTTCTCCAAGGTTGATTCTAGTAACAATCTGCAACTCTAGTAAAGCTAGGAAAGATAGTAAAGACAGGAAAACAGAAAAAATCATACAGGAGCCAGTGCAGAGGAACAAAGACTGTGAAGTCCAATTCCCTGGATTTATTTTACGGTTCTGCTTACTAGCTGTGAAGCTTTGGGCAAGTTACTAAATCTATTTGTGCATTCACTGCATCTGTAAAATAGGATAATAGCCTTATGAGCACTCACTTCAGAAGGCTGTTGTGAGAATTAAATAATAGAAATAACTGAAGTATTTGGCAAGAGTTCAATGAACATTAAGCTACTAATCATTATTAATGACATCAAGAAATTTCAGAGCCTTGCCTTCCACCTTTATAAAACAGAAAAAATACCTACCTCATAGAGTAGCAGTAAAGATTAAGGAAAAGATGTGTTTAGCATAGTGTTAAAAAATAAATATTGTTAGTTAGTGGCCCTGATTCACAGAAAAGATCAACTTAATATACTAAAATATATCTCAATATTAATTTTAACTAATATATTCCTAAACGGTAAGCTTTATAAGAAGTAGAGAAAAAACACAGAAAAAACAAGTGTAAAGAGGAAGTACACAGGGAAATGAGAGAGAAGCAAGACCTCAGAAAAGTCCCAAAGTAAACTTAAGACAGAGGAATATAAGAAATTACTCTGATTCTACTAGGTATTTTATATATCTCATGCCAGCAAGTCCTAAGAATCCAGAAATACACAGGCTATTTTCTGAAGTTTTCAGTGATTTCTGATGAAATGATAAAAAAAGTAAGAGAAATACAGCAAATTTTTCATAAAAAACTAAATTTAATCAAGAAAAAAAATTTTTCAGTAGGTTCCACATCCAGCATGGAGCCAACACAGGGCTTTGAACCCAGGACACTGAGATCAACACCTAAGTTAAGATCAAGAGTTGGTTACCCAGATGCCCCTCAATTTATCTAAGTTAAAAGAATATTCTTTATAATAAGATTTCTAACTTCTTTTTTTTTTTTTTTAAAGATTTCATTTGTCAGAGAGACAGCACAAGCAGGGGGAGCAGCAGGTAGAGAAGTAGGCTCCCTGCTGAGCAAGGAGCCCGATGTGGGACTCCATCTCAGGACCCTGGGATTATGACCTGAGCTGAAGACCAATGCTTAACAGACTGAGCCACCAAGGCATCCCTAACTTCTTACTTACTTAGTATTAATTCTCAAAGGGAAATATATATATTATATGGAAAAATCTCTGAGACCTATTTTTAAAAAAAGATATAGAGAGGCCAGCACCTGGATGGCTCAGTTGGTTAAGTGCCTGACTCTTGATTTTGGCTGGGTTGGTGATCTTGGGGTGCCAACTCAGTGTGGAGCCTGCTTGAGATTCTCTCCCTCTCAAATAAATAAATAAATCTTAAACAAAACAAAACAAAACAAAAAGATTGTAGAACAAAACATATGGTTAGCTCCTGTTAGCTTCTATTTCCGTAATACCAAATTCTGCATAGAAAACAGAATGGAGGGACGCCTGGGTGGCTCAGTGGGTTATAGCCTCTGCCTTCATCTCAGGTCATGATCCCAGGGTCCTGGGATCGAGCCCCGCCATCGGGCTCTTTGCTCAGCAGGGAGCTTCCCCCTCTCTCTGCCTGCTTGTGATTTCTCTCTGTCAAATAAATAAATAAAATCTTAAAAACAAAACAAAACAAAACAGTATGGAGAGGTGCCTGGGTGGCTTAGTGGGTTAAAGCCTCTGCCTTCAGCTCAGGTCATGATTCCAGGGTCCCAGGATCTCTGCTCAGCAGGGAGCCTGCTTCCTTCTCTCTCTCTCTGCCTGCCTCTCTGCCTACTTGTGATCTCTGTCTGTCAAATAAATAAATAAAATCTCTAAAAAAAAAAAAAGAAAGAGAAAGAAAGAAAACAGTATGGAAGGATCCATACTCATCTGTTAACAGTGGTTACTTCTGAGAAGAGTGGGACTGAGAAGGGTAGTAAGTGAAGGACTCAGTTTTTTTCGTTCTACACAATTTTTATTTATTTAATTTATTCATTTATTTTAAGATTTTATTTGAGAGAGGGAGAGAGAGAACATGGGTTGGCAGTTGTGGGGAGGGGGGTGGAAGTGGTCAGAGGGAGCAGCAGATTCCCAGCTGAGCAGGGAGCCCAATGTGGGACTTGATTCTGGGACTCCAGGATCATGACCTGAGGAAGTCCCTTAACTGACCCACCTAAGATGCCCCTAAACAATTTTTTTTTAAAACAGTAAATACGCATTTTTAATTTTTTTTAGGAAATGTATTTAAAAGCTTTCTAAATAATTTTTAATGCTTTAAAAAATAATGGTGTTGATAGGCAGTAGTAAGCTTTCTAAATACCCATATATTATGGGAAAGCAAAAACTCTCAAATTTAAATTAGCTGGTCCATGGGCACCTGGGTAACTCAGTTGGTTAAACCTCTGCTTTTGGCTCAGGTTGTGTGGTCCCAAGGATTTGGTTCTGAGCCTGTGTCGGGCTCCCTGCTCAGCAGGGAGTCTGCTTCTCCCTTTGCCCCTCCCCAGCTTGTATTTTTTTTTCCTCTCTCTCTCCCCGCCTCTCAAATAAATAAATAAATAAATAATCTTAAAAAAAAAAAAAAAAAAAAGATTAGGGCACTTGGGTGGCTCAGTCGGTTAAGTGTCTGCCTTCAGCTCAAGTCATGCTACCGGGGTTCTGAGATTGAGTGGGAAGCCTGTTTCTCCCTCTCCCCACTGCTCCTGCTCTCTCTTGCTCTCTCTCAAATAAATGAATAAAATCTTTATTTTTAAAAAGATTTCATTTATTCAAATTTGTGAGAGAGAGGGAGCATGAGCAAGAGTGGGCAGGGGCAGAGGAAGAAGCAGACTCCCAACTGAGTGGGGAGCTCAACACAGGCTGGATTCTACAAAGCTGAGATCATAGCCTGAGCTGAAATCAAGAGTGGAAAGCTTAACCAACTGAGACACCAAGGTGTCCCCCCCCTTAATTCGGTTCCTAACCACTAGTTAAAGTTCTTTAGCTTTCATTCTCAAAATGTGGGACCAGATCCCTGGACCCTGAGATCACAACCTGAACTAAAGGCAGACACTCAAGGGACTGAGCCACCCAGGTACCCTAAATATAACCTTTAACAAAAAAATAAATTAGTTGGCCCACAAAATCCTAAATTCTGGGAATCAGTACTGCAAGAATCAGTTAAATAGGTTATTTTAGGGGCACCTGGGTGGCTCAGTGGGTTAAGCCTCTGCCTTCAGCTCAGGTCATGATCTCAGGGTCCTGGGATCGAGCCCCAAATCAGGCTCTCTGCTTGGCAGGGAGCCTGCTTCCTCCTCTCTCCGCCTGCCTCTCTGCCTACTTGTGACCTCTGTCAAATAATCTTAAAAAAAAATAGGTTATTTATTTATTCCTTTAGATTTATTTATTTGAGAGAGAGCACGTGGGTGTGCACATTGGAGCAAGGGAGGGGCAGGGAGAGAGAGAGAGAGAATCTCAAGCAACTCCCAACACAGGCCCGATCCTACAAAGCCGAGATCACAACCTAAGCTGAAATCAAGAGTGGGAAGCTTAACTGAGCCACTCAGGCACCCCTTAATTAGGTTCTTAACCACTAGTCACACAGTTCTTTAGCTCTTTTCATTCTCAAACTGTGAACTGTAAACCAACAGTTACCTTGAAATCACTTGGTGGAACGTATGTGGGGGAAAAAGCAAAGAAACAGAAAAAAAAATAACAAGTCTACTGCAAATAGTAAGAATCACTCTGTGAAAATGTTTCACTTTATGTACACACTGAATTATGATATGAAATGTTTTATTATGAGTCATGATAAAAAAAAAGTTTAAAAAACACTGCTTTGGAGAGTGACGATGAAAGATGAAGTGACAATGAAAGATGGGTTAATAAGGGTGGGAAAAAGTCTAGTTTTGGGGTAGGGTATAGCCTATGGTTACTACAGCATTTCTAGATGAAATTAAGCTGAGGGCTGAATATATAGCTCTCCAGGGGTCAGAGGATTCTCCAACCCTGCTACTAAAGTTATGATGCAATTATGAAAATGGGAAGCCAAACTAGACAGGGGCAGTCCTGTGTGGTGTTGGGAAGGGCTTTGGAATCAAGCTAGGTTGAGTTTTATTCTCTGCTTTGCCGGTTATATGCCACTGTGATCTTAGGCTCCTTACCCCCTTTGCCTTTCTGTTTCCTTATCTGTAAGGATCTTTGTGGAGGGAGTTGAGTAAGAAAAAGTAGCAAAGAATAGAACTGAATTCAATTCCAAAGTTCTGAGTACATTTAGGAAATTTTTTTCTCTTAGAGTATCTCAGAATCTGTGAGGAATTATTATTATTATTTTTAAAGATTTTATTTATTTATTTGACAGATCACAAGTAGGCAGAGAGGCAGAGAGAGAGAGAGAGAGAGAAGCAGGCTCTCTGCTCAGCAGGAGGCTCGATCCCAAGAGAGAGAGAGAGAGAGAGAGAGAGAGAGAAGCAGGCTCTCTGCTCAGCAGGAGGCTCGATCCCAAGACCCTGAGATCATGACCTAGGCCGAAGGCAGAGGCTTAACCCACTGAGCCACGGAGGGGCCCTGAGGAATTATTTTTTAAAACATATTTATGTGGCACTTCCTATACATGGTTTCATAACAAAAGATAGGCCATCATAATGCTACACTTTAGAAAACAGATGACCCCAGAGAGGGGAAGAAAACTACAGAATGATAAACTGATCAAGTTTCCTTTGGGTGACATATATATGCTATACTCTAAGACACAACAGGAAAAGTTAACTAGATTCTTTGACTTAATCGCTCACCCCCCCCCACCCTTTTTTTAAAAGTAAGCGCTACATCCAAGGTGGACCTTGAGCGCACAACCCCAGAGATCGTGACTCATGCTCTACCCACTGAACCAGCCAGGCACCCCAATTATTTGCTCATATTTTCACCCATTTCAAAGCATGTGATCCAAGGGGCAGAACACTAAGCCTCAATGTTCCTACTTTACAATAAGAAAACATGGGAGTTTGCATGGACTGAATTCTCATAGGCAGACACATGGCTCTAGGCCTGGGAAAACGGGAGGGAGTACGGGAAATGTGGAGATGGGAAATAATCACAGACACATTCACACTGCAAAATCCGTCACCCCCTCCAGACAGTAAATTAAGCCAGAGCCCAGACACAATCAGCAAACTTTCTTGCTACCAAGCAACCTTGGGTTGTCACAGATTAGGAATTATTAGAAAAAACTACTTCCTACCCCAATGTGTCACCTCAATAATGTCTTACCTTCCCTGTTCACAGTAATTGATAGGCTGCCCATCATTGTGCCTTAATCTTTAATCCCAATGTGTATATAGGGTATCATGTTTTTTATGCAAAGCCTCAATGGCCAGGCTCTCAAAAGATCAGGGGTACAGAAGTGAAATATACATAAGATTCAAATGATTTGGGGCACCTGGGTGGCTCAGCTGTTAAGTGTCTGCCTTGGCTCAGTTCATGATTCCAGGGTCCTGGGATCGAGCCCCGCATCACACTCCCTGCCTGCTTCTTCCTCTCCTTCTGCCTGCTGTTCCCCCTACTTGTTCTCACTTTCTCTCTGTCAAATAAATAAAGAAAATCTTAAAAAAAAAAAAAATCAAATGATTTCTAGTGATTTTTTTTTTTTTTTGCTAAGAGTTGACAATAGGCATCCATTCAAAGACAAAAAAGAAATCACAGCCACCTGGCCAAATGGTGTGATGATTACCTTCAAACCTGAGGCAAAAAAAAAGGGGAGGACAAGGAAGTTATTCTTCCCTTCAATGCTTTCAGTTTGTAAGAGAAAAAAAGAAATCAGATTTAACTTCCACAAAAATGACCATTAACAAGGGAGAATCCTCCTGATTGAGGGCTGACAATGGCATTAGCCCACCGGGGAGGGGCAAGGCAGAGGATGAAGGGGCAAGTTCTTTATCATGGGCAGCACCTCTAAGCAGCTCAGGAAAGTATGAACAGGAAAGGTTTCTCAGCTTGCTGGTCCCAGCTAGAGCAAAACTATTCTTCAGGCCCCCTTCCACTTGGCATCTTTGAGTCTCTATGCCAACCACATTATGAAGACTTTAGAAGTCTATTACCTACTAACAGAGACTAACTTCCAGATATATAGGCACTGGAGTCTAGCTCACATCCAAATGTCAGCCCCATAAAGGTCAGTTTCCCAGATAAGAGGCAGTCTAGAGATCTAGTCTAGTCTCTTCTGTATTTTACAGGTAAGGAAACTGAAGCACATAATATTAATCAACTTGCCAAGTATTACCACATAGACAGCTATTACAAATAATATTAAACAACTTGGGGCACCTGGGTGGCTCCGTCGGTTAAACACCTGCCTTTGGCTCAGGTCATGAGTTCCACTTTGGACTCCCAGCTCCTCTGGGAGCCTGCTTCTCCCTCTGCCTCTCTCTGTCTCTCATGAATAAATAAATAAAACCTTTTAAAAAACATTAATCAGGGGCGCCTGGGTGGCTCAGTGGGTTAAGCCGCTGCCTTCGGCTCAGGTCATGATCTCAGGATCCCGGGATCGAGCCCCACATTGGGCTCTCTGCTCAGCACGGAGCCTGCTTCCTCCTCTCTCTCTCTGCCTGCCTCTCTGCCTACTTGTGATCTCTCTCTGTCAAATAAATAAATAAAATCTTAAAAAAATAAAATAAAATAAAATAAAAAAATAAAAAACATTAATCAACTTGCCAGGTGTTATCATACAGACAGCTAAATCTTTTAGCAAGTACTCCTAGTCATGTACTCTTGATAGTAATAATGTATCACTATACCTTTTAAGGAAGCAGGAGATGCTAACTCTTAACTGAGCTCTGGAGAGGATGCCAGAACAGGAATAAGAGTTTAGACTGATTAGTTTCTGCCTGTATTCAGTTTAGGTAAGTACTTCCTTTGGGATTAAAAACAAGGTAGGCCTTCCCTGAGAACCAGAATCCAGTTCCATATTCTTCTAACAGAAGAACTCACACTATGCCTCTCTAGAAGGTCTTGACCAACCCTGCCAGGACAGTTGAAATGGAAATAATTTAATGGAAGGTAATAGGGAAAGAGTGGTAATTTTTACAGGAGTCTGTGGACCTTGGGACTAATCTAAAAGCTTTACCGATTAGGGAAGACAGGACAAAAGCCAGTAAATACCTTCAACTCTCAACTTTGTTTAGACCCCAAAACACTAAAATCTTGAACTGAGAGTTCTACTACTTGGCTCAGGTCTTTTTTATTGTGTTGATTCAAGATTAACTAATAAGTTGCAGTCTTAAAATGACAGAGTCCTGGGCGCCTGGGTGGCTCAGTGGGTTAAGCCACTGCCTTCGGCTCAGGTCATGATCTCAGAGTCCTGGGATCGAGTCCCACATCGGGCTCTCTGCTCAGCAGGGAGCCTGCTTCCTCCTCTCTCTCTGCCTGCCTCTCTGCCTACTTGTGATCTCTCTCTGTCAAACAAATAAATAAAATCTTAAAAAAAAAAAAAATGAGAGAGTCCTTCCACTTCTCCCCACTCTCTCCCTTATATTTCCCCAAGAGGTAAAAAGCATGCTTATCTCTTATCAGCATGGTAGTACAAGCTCTTTATTATTGACCTAGAAAAGATAGGAATGCCCTTC
Organism: Mustela putorius furo; assembly: GCF_011764305.1. NCBI lineage: Eukaryota > Metazoa > Chordata > Mammalia > Carnivora > Mustelidae > Mustela > Mustela putorius. The sequence continues at coordinate 1,516,695 of NW_025422127.1, read as the reverse complement.
CTTACTTTGTCTGCCTAGTAAACTCCTAATTTATCTTTTAAGGCCAAGCTCAAATGTCACCTTCTCCGTAAAATTGCATAATTACCCTATCACCCCAGCAGAATTCATCACTGCTTCCTCTAGGGTCCTACAGTATTAAGATGATACTTTTATCACAGTCCTTATATTACATGAGTTAATTGTGTGTGTCTGTTCTGCTGAACTATGAACTTCTCAAGAAGTGTAACTATTTTTTCTATGTCATTTTGACTCTCCAGAGCACAGCACAATGTCTGGTCCCTAGTAGGTGTTCACTAAATGTTCCCTAAATTAAGGATAAAGCAGTCCTACTTCCCTCCTTCATCTATTCCTCCCCTGTGTCATCTGGATAGTTTCTTACTCAGTTCCATTTGGGAATGTTTTTAATAGTCCTCAGAAAACCAATTCTCTCCCTGGCCTCTTTGTGATCTCCCTTGGATGCAGGGCCCTCTTGGGACCCAGCCCACAAAGTACTGTTGCAACTCACATGGGCTAACTGCTTTTCCTGTCACTCGTTACTATGCTCAGATGGCCTAATCACACCCCATATGCAGCCCTCCCACCCTAAGACTGAAGCAACGGTGGCTTAAAACAAAGTGCCTTGAGTTTTCAGCTGATGTAAATTGCTGAAAAACTTTGGGTCATTATCTCTATTAATTCCTGAGCTTGAGAAACGCAAGTTAAAAAAACCCAAAACTATGAGGGCTAGAGGACATTCTGAAAAGGTACCCACTGCCCCTAAACCACAGCCACAATCTGGCCCAGAAATCTGCACACACTTTGTTCACCTGGTTGGCTCCTTACTAAGCTCAGTTACTGTTCAATGACTAAATCTTTCCTACAACACTCTTAGGAAGTGGAAGCGTATTGTGTAGGGTTTTAAGTTATTCTTCCTCCTAGAGGGCTGTTGCATTTCCTTATTTTAAGTTCATTCTCTAACACTTTGGTTTCCAATCTGAAATGCTTTAAGATTAGGGAGCAGCCTATACCCTTGCTTCTCCTACCCTATGTCTCCTTAGAAGTCAAATTTGTATCAATGCATACAAACAAGCAAACTACAGAAAAGCAATCCTTACTCCGGAGCAAACTAAGAGTTACAAGGTATGACTTGTAGTCAAGTATGGCTTGAAGAAAGACAGCCCTCTTCTCCAAATACAGTTTTTAACTCTAGATCTGTGTAAGACTGTTTCTTGAAGTCAGGCTTTGATTAAGAGGAAGGTGGAGGGGCACCTGGATGGTTCAGTGGGTTAAGCATCTTTTTTTTTTTTTTGACAGAGATAGAGAGCACAAGTAGGCAGAGCGGCAGGCAGAGGGAGAGGGAGAAGCACGTTCTCCGAAGAGCAGGGAGCCCGATGCAGGACTCCATCCTAGGACCTTGGGATCATGACCTGAGCCAAAGGCAGCCTCTTAAGCGACTGAGCCACCCAGGCACCCAAGCATCTGACTCTTGATCTCAGGTCATTGAGTTCAACCCTGCTGGGCATGGAGCCTACTTAAAAAAAAAAAAAAGTAAATAAGAAAGGGACAGGTATACAAGAATGTAGAGAATAATGGCAAAACCTATAGAGACGATTAACACACACACACACACAATTTTTTCTGGGACTGCTTGAGGTACATAAAGTTTCTGAGGGCACTGTACAAAGGCTGGGCATACTAGAGGCTTCTAAAGCCAGTAAGGACAAATTCAATTAATAAAGTGGCAGAATGAAATGTCCCAACTGTACTGAGGTGTAGAGGAAAACAATTTCAAATCCAGAGAAACTTGAGTTTTCTCACATCACTACAGAAAGACAGATCCAGAGGCCCTTTAGGAGAACCATCATCTTTTAGGTTAATGAAAGGTCAGTGATATAATCTGAACATGCAGAGACCATGAACCAGAAGATAGAGGTCTCAAATTCCTCACGTTAGCAGAGATCCAATAATTCTCCCAAACAAATGATTTACCTAATCTTCCTTTCCTGCCCATAAAAGAGAAAAAGTATTGGCCATCTATTTGGGCATTTCCTAGGATGTCCAGTGCACAGGTCGGGACAGAAGACACTCCATGTTAAATTTTAAGAAGGTGAGGGATAACCTAGATATACCTCTCTGCTTGTTGATTTTGATAGAAGACAAATGAGCAGTGAAAGGAGCACACTAAATAACAGAGAGTCATTCCAGAAGGGAAAATTGGAAAGAATGAGAGACCAGAGTTTGGTGAGAACATGAAAACAGAATTGCCTTTGGTGGCATATCCCCTAAAGCAAAGTGAGATTAGTCTGATCTGTCTCTAGTCTTTGACCTTTCTGGATGTAATGAGGGAGGAATATGTGGGAAGGTTTACACTTTTTACATTTCTGTACAGCCTGAATATTTAAAAATATGTACATATTACCTTTGTAATTAAGAAGAAATGTAGTTATAAAACATGTTTGTATAAAAAGGTAAAAGGAAGAAGTATAAGGGAAAATCCAATAAGCTTCAATCTATGGGGGACTAAAGAGGTCAGCAGACCATTAAAAATATTTGAGGGAGGGGCACCTGGGTGGCTCAGTGGGTTAAGCCTCTGCCTTCCGCCCAGGTCACGATCTCAGGGTCCTGGGATCGATTCCCGCATCAGACTCTCTGCGGGGCAGGGAGCCTGCCTCCCCCCACTCCCGCCTGCCTCTCTGCCTTCTTGTGATCTCTCTCTCTCAAATTAAAAAAAAAAAAAAAAAAAAAAAAAAAATATATATATATATATATATATATATATATATATATGGGAGAGGGGGGACTCCTATGCCTTAGTCATCCATCTTCTTTTTCTCTACTCACCCCCTTCCTCAAATGCCTTACTGTTGAGGCATTTGATTCAACTTCCTTAACAGCACAGAAACCTGGGCTCCTGAAGAAGTACACAAAGAACAGGGGGTGATGCCAACTTTCTAGAATGGAATTTCTCACTCTTCCTAAAATCCCTTCCTCAGTGATATCACCTCTCATTTCCAGGCTTGGTTCCACCTAACCATTACCTGCCTGGGAAATACCCAAGTCTAAGTTCCACAAAAGTTTCACCAACTGTCGTCAGAAGATCTCATCGTGGCTGGGGATCTCTAATCCCCTTTCAAATGTGGATAATAAAATCACTGATTACCTGCTTCTAGGTCAGAGATACAGTATCCACCATAGACCAGATTATTAAGTGAGAAACAAACACCCCCCAGATCCAACTTCTTAGCTCTTTCACAGGACTGCAACCCAAACCCAGCTGAGGCTGGTAACAAGAAACAGAGACTGCACCATAAACCAAGGGAAAGAAAGTGCAGGGGCCGAGTTTGGAACATTCAACAGCCACAGAAAAAAAAATTTTTTTTAAACTTTTGTCTTCATTAGCTACCCCGGGAGTACCCCAAAACTTCAGGTTACCACATCTCAATACTAAAAGAACAAAAGAGTGGGTCCCCCAAGACCCAGATCCTCTGGCCCACCCTTGAGCATTCCCAGAAGCTCCCGTAACTGATACCAGGCCCTGCTGCCACTTCTCCAACTAACTAGTCTTTTAGATTAGTAAAGTTTTCCTCTTTTGCCTCCGTTCTCACTCAATGAACCCAAATCGCTCTCGGCTCAACTCAGGGGCACCCTAGTTATTTTTATAATTGTCACTTTCCTTTTAGAGAATGCCCCTTACCCAACTCGGAAGCCTTCTCAGGCCCTTCTAATTAGACATTTCGAGAACCCCAGCCCCGGCTACCCTCGCAGCCCGGGCGTCAGGTTTGACCCTTCCTCACCTCCTGGCAAATGGCCTTACCTCACTCGTGGCCCCGTCCCTTTCCCCCAGCTCCTCCCTCTTCAGCGCTGCTCAATGAGGCCTGCCTCTGCCTTCACACAGCCTCCCGCGGACGCGGGCCTCTCGCGCCAGCCCCTGGCCCGACAACACAGCCTGGCCGCCTCCTGGGCCTCACCAACTTTGGGCTCCCAGCCCGCCCGACCCCCTCCTCAGCGCCCCCATTGGGCCTGCCGGGGCCCGGCTCCCTGCTGCCCTCTCCAGTGGGCCACTCTGATCCCTTGCTGAGGCCCAGATCCGCCTCTGCTCTCAGGCCAGCCTGCTCTCCTCTCCCGGGATCCTCCGCCCCTGCCCTTGTGGGCTCCATCAGCCCAGTACCTGGGGCTCCGTCTCCCCCGTCGGGCCGAAGCCTGTGTCGAACAGACAAACAGCTGCAGCTCAACCAAACCCTCCTGCCCCTCCTCCTCCTCCTCGTCCTGGGGCGGGGGCCCCAGCCAATAGCACGATTACCCGCCTACCATCAAGGGTGGGCGATGTGTGCACTAATCCGCCAATCTTCTGGAGAAAGGCGGGCCTCTTCCGGCGCGGTCACCAACGAGTACGAGCGAGGGACTGAATAGGCGGGGCCCCAGACCAATATAGAGAAGGAAACTCTGAAGATGGACGAGGTGGGGGGCCATTAAAGAGCAAGCTTTCTGAGACGGGGGCGGTGCGCTGGTGACAGGCGTACGTGTCAACCAATAATATCTCGACAACCTAATGACTCCGCCTCTTGACTCATAAACATCTAATCAGGTGAGTGATGGAGGCGGGTCCAAGTGAAGCTTTAACCAGTACTGGGAAGATTCGGAACTTGAATGGCAGGCCAGGCGGGGTTGAAAGACTTAGGAAGGCCGCGGCTGACCTTCGCCCCTCCCCCCGGATTTGGCGGGGGCTGACCCTGGCGCCCCGCCCTCTATGACAAATTGACGGCGTAAAAAGAAACATCTCACCTAAGGACCCAGAGCCTGGGACTTTAAGTGGCACTCTTGTCGATGCGACCTCTTTTTTGTGGGGCCTCAGAGGACAGGAGTTTTTGGGGTGGCCGGTGCCGGTGGTCTGAGATGTTTTTCGGTGGGGTTGAGACGGAGGCAACTCCAGTTAAGTGGTAGCTTGGGGAGACTTTATCACCCTCCATTATAATTTTTCATACAGACAACTGATATATTCTGAGTCGTATGTAAATGTGATTAAAGTATCTTTAGAAAACTGTGATGTACAATAAAACAGAAAAACGACGAGCTTATCGGGAAATTCAGTGTTCAGGCGAATTCCCATTGGAGCCCACTACCAACCGCACTGCTGCTCCTAAGGCCCTCCTAAGTCTCTGAAATTCTGGAATTGCCACCTTGAATGTATATGTATGTGGTGTGTGTGTGTGTGTGTGTGTGTGTGTGTTTGTGTGTGTTGTCAGGGGATGATTCAGGTTTGTGGGGAAAGTGAAGTAGGTTTCTGTTTCCCCAGCAATAAAATGGGGGCTATATCCCAGTTGCATAAAAGTGGCTAAACTGGGTGAGGTGGGTAGCCCTGCACAGAGAGATTAGTGAAAGGGGAGCTCTGAAACCAGCTATCACATATACACATTCATATTCTCTCTCTCACATCATTCTTTCAGTAAATAAATATGTAATTAAAGGAGGAAAGTGATAAACTATAAAACTAGGAACTTTTGTTTTTAATGATTACAAACTAAATTACAAATAACGTTAATAGCAAGAACACTTGAAGAGGTGGGAGAAGAGAGACAAAATCATAAAAAGGAAAAATACTCTTTTTTAAACATTTGCATTACAAAATCCCAAGGTGCACGTGGCAACTCATCCACCCATTCCTACTTAAAAAACTACTATAACCTGAATGAAATATAAATATAATTGTTCATCCTTCTTTTAAAGAAAAAAATTTTCCCAATGCCCTCATTCAGTCCCAGCCCTAAAAACGTGTCAGCATTCTCAAAATGATGTCTAAACCCTAATTTCCACTCCTGTGGGGGTTGGCCTTCAGAGGAAGATGGGACCTAGGACATTAAGAACTAAGAATCTTAAAAGGAAGAGAAACATTCAGACAACTTTTCCTTGCCTCATAAGGCCATGGTAAAGCACAGTCCCTGTCCTAGAGCTTCTTAAACACCTCTTGCCCATAGGAGGGACAGATAGGGGGACTAGGGGCAATCATTTCTACTGTAGTCCCATCAGGGCTACAGAGACTGGAAGTCTTGAGTCTCCTAGACTGTTAGGTGAGATGAAACACTAAAACTAGGGTATAAACTGGTTGGTCTATTTTATAACCTAATTCTTTAAAACAGGGCTCTCCCTATGTTTTTGTTTTGCTTGGTTTTCAAAAGTTCCAACTTAGGTCCTCTGCTATCAGTTGGTCTTACACAGTGGCCACAGAAGGCTTGGTGTGTCTGTCATCTTAAACACAGGAAATAATAATTTCAGGGCTTTCAGAGATTGGGATGGCAAACCCTATGTGGGGGGTGGGGGGAAAGAGTCAGTCTTTTTTTTTTTTTTTTTTTTTTTTTTAATACCAGCCCTCCTCAGCAATGACTAAGAGGAGGGGGAGAGGGTGATGGAGGGACTTAAGTGCATCTAATACTGAAGCTTCCTTTCATTTTCACCTGTTTCTCCCCTCTACCCCTTATATCCCAAGTTGGCTGGCTAAGAGGGGGAGGTGGGTGTGAAGGCAGCCAGACCAGAACAGAGGGCAAATAGCCCAGGGCCAAGCCAAATGAGGGCCCTCTGGAGGAGAGGGTGAGACTTGGGGTAGGGGCTGGGGGAAAGACATCAGAGTCGAAGGTGGGGTACTGGCTTGGTCACATCCTGGAAGAAAGGGTGAGCCAGAGCTGCCTTTGCCGAAATCCGCTTGTTGGGGTCGTAGTGCAGCATTTGCTGGAGGGAGAGATGTATGCTGACTTCAGTGATGTGACAGTGGACTACATGGGCAGCAGGTGTTCCAAGAAATCAGGAAACCAGAATTCCTTTAACCCCAATTCCCTCCTCCCTATATTTGAATAGGTGTGCCAATAGGGAGAGAGAAAAGCAGGGGCTAGGGAAATGCCAAGACCCAGAGTCCAGGGTCTCATCTTCCTTCATCCTGGAAAAAAACCTGCCCTAGGGGAGTAAATGAGAGGAAATGGGTGCCCATCCCCAACTCTCACCGATAGCAAGCTCCGTCCATCTTCATCCAAGGGAGGAACAACTTTGCTAAAATCCTGCCGGGCCCACTTGGGGAAACTTGGCTTATAATCAGGCATAGAAGTAACTCCTGGCCAAACCACTTCATCTGGGGTCCCCAGAGTCCGAAAGATCCGGAAAAGTTGGTCAATTTCAGAATCTCCAGGGAATAAGGCCCGGCGGGTCACCTGAAAATGGGGAAAGAGAAAAGGCCAAGACCCGCACTGATGTCAGTCAAAGCTGCTCCCTGTGCAAAGGAGGTTCCCACAGGCAGTGGAAGGTCAGCTGGGCCCCATGACTCCCTCCCCAGGGCCTTTCATGGGGTCAGTCACACAGAGCTTGAGACAATGAAGTCCCTTCATCTCTCTCCTTGCCCCCTCCTTCCTTCCCCCAACCATGCCTTTGCAGATCCCCAAGGCTGGGTGGGGCTGGGAGGGGGTGAATGTCTGGGGTGCCACTGACATGTAGCAAAGGGATCCCAAGCCACTCACGGGGTGTGGGGTAGACACTGCGGTCATCCCCCCTCCTTGTGATGCAGCCACTTCTAGATAGGAGCACAGCGGGCAGAGACTGTGTCTTCCATTTCTTCTGTGTTCCCCACAGCACCTAGCATGGTGCTGGGTACACACTAGGTGCTTAACAAATATTTTTTGATGAATTGAGAGAGGAATATGGGCAATTGTAAGGTAATGTACTGGGGGATAAATGCACATTTTACATACAGGCTAATGGTCTCTAAGCCCCCAGTTACAACCCAAATAAAGGACCATAAAACAAATTGCTGATTTGATTTGAAAATGCAGCCCTCTCCACTGTTATATTAAAGGGGACAAAAGCTCCTATAAAAGGCTGGGGCTCGGGGATTCTTCAGTCTGAAGAGCCAGAAGTTGAGAGGCACATGATTTAAGTTTGTAGTTTAAATAAACAGTATAGATAAGGTGAATACAGTTGGTTTCGCTGTACTCCTGGAACCCTACAATAAGGTCTACAGGCCAAATGAAGGAGGCACCGAATGGTAGGTACTCATTCTCCCAAATAAATGCAAACTAAAGCTAAAACAGCTACAGATTTAGCTCAGTTTGTCAATAAGAGATGTGTATTAAGTGCTAAGGCCGTCTGAGGCTGTACCAACATTGTGGTTGACATCAAGGACAACAGTCCTGTCCTTTCCCCCCTACCCGCCTTGGTGCTACTCTGGAGAAAGAAGTCCTATGATAACAGAAGCGCCACTGGTCTAGGCAGAGAAATAATTCTGGTGTTCTTGAATATGGGGAAGAGTGAACTGGGTGGAACTTGGGCTTGCCTCCGTACCATCTCAGCAAAGATGCAGCCCAGGCTCCAGATATCTACAGCTGTGGAGTAGTACTTGCAGCCCAGAAGGATTTCAGGTGCTCGGTACCACAGGGTCACGACCTGGGGACAAGAGCAGGAAGAGGAGGGGTGGTGCACAGGGCATGGTGATTCCCACATCTCAGCTCCTCAGTGTTACTCTGCTAACTCTCTTTCCCTTCTTCCTTCCCATATTTCTGACTTTCCCTCATTAAATGATTACATAAAACTTCTTAGACCAGAGTTAGCCTCGCCCATGACTCTGAGGACCATATTTTCTGAACCCACAATTTGCAACCCTCCGGGAAAACTTGAAACAAGCGGTCCTAATTTTTAACAGTGTGCCATCCAGCTTTCCTGGCTTGGTACCTATCAAAGCCCAGTTAGCCCCACAGTATGAACTCAGTGCATACTCTAAAACTTCTTGGGGTGCCAGAGATACTTTCCATCTAGTGGAGAGAGAAACTGCTGGCCAGGTAGGTTTAGTAATTTTGTGAATGTCCTTGTTAACACCTTCCAGAAGTTCAGAGAAGAAATGCAGAGAGGGTCTCACCTCATGGGTGTAAGTACGAACAGGGACTCCAAATGCTCTGGCTAGTCCAAAGTCTGCTAGCTTGATGGCACCCTCTGCATTGATAAGCAGATTCTGAGGTTTGAGGTCTCGGTGCAGAACCCGATGAGAATGGCAGAAGGCTAGGCCTTGGAGCAGCTGGAACAGATAGCTCTGACAAAGAAGAGAGAGAGGACTTTGTTTCTCTACCACAGTGAGCTATTAGGGTCTACTCTGCCTGCAAAGCTTGACTACAGCCTTTTACTGTATTGGATTATAATGACATGTTTATAAACTGTATCTCCCCATGGAGGAGAGGCCCTTCCAGTGAAGACAAGGACCAGGTCTTATTTAGTTTTGCATCTCTTTTCCATATCCTGTGCCTAGCACATTGAATGTGCTCAATGTGCATTGAATAAACGCTTGTTGATAGAGTGAAAGTAGCTCAGGGAGTAAAGAACCCAGAGCTAGAACAGACAGCAGTGATTCACTGACTATTTCTCCTACCAAACAAGTGGAAGGGCTTCTTGGAGGAATCTACCAAGTGCCCTCAAGTCCCATTTATCTGAGTTTCATCTGACTTTCCACCTGTGCTACAAAATTGACTCACCAGAGTTTCAACTTCTTTGATTCTCCTGACCAGCCCAGGGGTTAATAAGCATAATGAGCAGTGAAAGAGCCACAAAAGAAAGGGGTGTGTGTGTGTGTGTGTGTGTGTGTGTGTAGGGGGATGAGGGCTGGGAAGGAAGCCAAGATTAAAAATCATCACTCTGTCTGAATTGCCCCCTTTCAGTACCCACAAAACTTGCCCATGTTGGGGAGGAGTTGATGAGAAGGATTACCTTGATGAGGGGAAGAGGAATGCCAGTCAAAGCAGAGGCATCCATAAATTTCTTCAGATCCTGATGCAGAAACTCAAAAACCAGGTAGAGTTTGTTTTCCGTGTGGATGACATCCAGCAGCCTAGGTAAGGGAGGTCCAGAAATGGAGGTGAGTTAGAGTAATACCCAGGCTACAAAGACAGAACACATCCTCCTTCACTGTCAGAGCGCTTTCTAGGTGTATACTTACTTGACAATATTAGGGTGGTTAAGCTCCTTAAGCAGAGAGATCTCTCGTATAGCAGTACTGGGTACACCCTCTGTCTCACTTGGAGAGGTTGAGAAAGCAGAGATAGGAATGTGGTTACAAATACTCCTTTCCCCCCGGCCCAGTCATTCTTTTCCTCCCAATGACAGACCACCCCAGCATCCCCTAGGAAAGTGAGAAAAGAGAAAGGGTGCTGTAGGAGTTAATTCATGGGTGGACAGGGAGTGGTTTTTGGATACGTTAAGGTCATTATTTCTTCTTTTCCTAGGGTAGGTAGGTAAAGCCTTCTGGTGGAGGTGAAGAAGAGAGAAGGTAACAGGGAAAAAATAGGATTAGCAGCACCCAGCCTCCCTAGAGGGGCCAGTGAGGTTCAACTGCCATTCTTTTGAAAGAGGTAGAGAATTCTAAGATGAGGGTGGGGCTGGGGCAGTGAGGAGGGCTCTTCATTCAGAAAGGTGTTCTTCACCGGTTCCCACAAAACCCAACTCTACGGAGAGTCCTGGACCCCATCTCTGAGGCCTCCTTCCTCTTTCTGAGTCTTTCTGACTGCACATTTGGGGGCATCACTCGGCTTTGGGGAGGAAGTTTCCCGTAGATTCTACAGTGCCCAGTACTCTCCACAGGGAAACCCTTCACTGTCCTCCAACCCACCTCTCCACTTCAAAAGAAGTCCCTCCCTGCTACCTTCCGGTCCTTGGACGGCTACCCGCCTCTTGGGGTGGGGGCGGGGGGCACTCAAGGAGCTCCCGAGTTAGAGGAGTCCCGGGTACAGAGGCCACTCACGTGTCCAGGCGGATTTTTTTAAGCGCCACCACTTCTCCCGTCACCTTGTTTTTGGCTTTGTACACAACTCCGTACGTGCCCTCTCCGATCTTTTCCACTTTTTGGAAGTTCTCCATGAAGCGCTAGCGAGTCGGGTCAGCCCGGCCCTGGAGCTGGGGCCTGGGAACCCTGCAAAAGGCGGGCCCCGGCTCTCGGGGAGTGGAGGAGGGGGAAACCGGCCCAGCTCTGCAGCCCCAGGTCGGGATGGAACGGAGTGTATCTCTCGCTCTTGTCAATTTGTCCAACTTGAAACAATGTTGCCGCCTCCCCTCCAGTTCCCTACCGCCACCAGAGGCCCCGCCCCTCCTTCCCGCGTTTCCCTAGCTCCGCCCCTAACCCTTCCTATTGGTTAACGTCAGAGCGGGGGGTGAGCCCAGCGCCCTAGCCGCCGCAAATGACTCCACTTCACGCAAGTTTAGTTCTGAGGCTACTTAATACAAGTTTCTGTCTCGGTGGGGAAGCTAAATGTCTTTTTCCAAGTACCTGGTTTGAAGTCGAGTTTCTCACCTGTTTCTGAATCTGTAGGGATTTCCTGATCTTTAATTTGCCGTTTCACCAACCCTAGGAAAATGTGTCTCGTCCTAAGATTAAATTCCACCTGGCCCAGAAAATCTGTTTTAATAGCAGGAAGCTAGGAATCTCGTTGTATGGGTTTTCTGGGCCTCAAAGATGTTCGTCCCGCGTCTTTATCCACCTTATTCTGTCTCTGTGGTTTGGGATGCAGGGCCTCTGTTTCTGAGAGGTTTCCTGGCTTGACCCAAAACTAGATTGATTCACCAGCCTATGATGAATTTTATGTGTCGGGTACATGTTACGTAGTTGACCTTCCACCAATTATTTCCGATTTTCCAGTCAATAAGGGTGTGACCTAGTGAAACCAAAAACTGACATTGAGTAGCGGATGTCCAGTGACCAGGATCCCTTGTCAGTTCTGCCTTTCTTTGGTCCTCCTGCCCCTCCCAAGCTTCTCCAGGAGGGAGAGGGGGAAGGGCTATGCAAATGAGCACCCCTCTCCTATATAGGGGCTTGTCCCAGCCCCCCAGCGTCTTTCGTTGCTGGAAGAAAGAACAAGATGAGTCTGGTGCTGAGGAAATGCCTTCTCTTTATGGCTGTGATGAGTTCTCTTCTGGCTGTGGGGGCCACAGAAGGTGAGTGTGTGGTGTGTGGACATGAACAAGTGTGAATTTGTAGTTGCACACCTGCTCTGGTTTTTCCCCTCCTCATGGGAGATACCAGCAATATTTCAGGCTTCTCATACCCATTTGATTTAGCGATGGCATGGGCATCTGAGCTCCCTCACTATGCGGAGATTTGGGACTGAGCTTGAAAATAATCCCATCTGCTTGGAAGGGCAAAAGGTTAGTGGGTCATTGTGGCCCTAATTCTGAGGCTCCCTGGACAATGAGCTGGAGCAGGGGCTTCAAAAGGGAATACATGGAAGACTTAGGGAATGACTCAGGCACTTGGGATAGGGTATTATAAGTGAGGACTAAAAGAATATGGCATTGGATAGAAAAGGTAAGGAGGTACCACCTCCCCTCTTTGGGATGGGGATGGGTGAACACAGCTCATGCTTTTGTTCTAGGGCTGGAAGAGACAGGCAGAGGGGTCTCAGCTGAGCATCACATGAAAAGGCTCTGGGGGATTGGGGCCTCGTGACAGGAGCAAGGGGTGGGGGTGGGGGTGGTGAGAGGGTCTGGAATGTCCCGTGCTGCTCTGAGGAGGGAGGGTTGGGAGTGAAGAAAGAATGGGATATCTTATGATTCTCTTACTCTAGTGGTGGGATGCTCAATGAGATGATTCTAGACGTCCCCCCCCCGCCCCCCGCAGACTCAGCTAGGTTTCCAGTACACATTAGAAATGCAGTGAAGGTAGTTTCTCCTGTGCTAAAATATAGATATCATATCCCACTATCCCCTCTGTCTCTCTAGATCCCTGGTCTCTAGACTTCTGGGAAGTTCTCCTTGATCTGACTTCCCTCTTTTATGCTGCAGTTTCAAGTCTTTTTCTTTACTATTTCCTTAATGTATTCTGGAAATATTCTGTTCATACCTGTCTACCTGAGCCTCTTAAAAGATTGTGCTTACTTTTTGGATTCTGGTTTTTTCAATCATAAGATATTTTTAGATATTCATGAAATTTTATATGAATTGGGTTCTATAATTTTGTCCATTGTGAAAAGACATTGTGCTTATTCAAGAAAATGTTCATATTTTTTACAGATATGTACTGAAATTGTAGAGTTAAAAGAACAAGATGTCTGCAGTTTGCTTCTAAATACTTTAGCCAACAAATAAACAAACAAAAACAGCAAAGGACAGATAAAGCAAATGTGGCAAGATGTTGACAGTTGTTGTACCTGGGTGAGGCATATATAGATCCTTTTTTTTTTTAAAAGATTTTATTTATTTATTTATTTGACAGAGATCACAAGGAGGCAGAGAGGCAGGCAGAGAGAGAGAGAGGAGGATAGAGAGCCCGATGCAGGGCTCGATCCCAGGACCCTGAGATCATGACCTAAGCCAAAGGCAGAGGCTTAACCCACTGAGCCACCCAGGCGCCCCTAGATCCTTTTTTCATATTATATGAGGGAGCTCAGATGCCCATGCCATCGCTAAATCAAATGGGTAGGAGAAGCCTGAAATATGATCATATCAGATCATATCCTTTTTTCTCAACCCTCTTTCTTGGTCAGTTATAATTGTCTGCTTGGTCCCCACTCCCAAATTTTGCCTGCCTCTGATCCATCCTCTACACTGCTTGCCATGGCGGTCCTTCTAAAACACAGATCTGGTCATATTCAAAAAGCTTCTGAAGGGTAAATTTTATGTTATAGGAATTATATCTCAATGAAACAAACACAATCTCCTGCTGTGGCCTACCCTACAGAATGAAGGCCAAATTCCTTTGCTTGGCACTCAGGGCCTTTACTTGTCTTCTTGGCCTCATCTCTTACAGTGTGTATCAACCACACGGGAAGTTTCTATCATGCCTCCATGCATCCTCTTGTGTTGGTCCTTCTGCCCAGAGTGTTCTATCCCACAGGCAAACTCCTCACTCCAGTGGTCTTTCCCAATCTGCCAGAGTGGAACCAATCCCTTTAGTCTGTTGTTTTGTTGCACTTTGTGCATGTCTGTTATGGCTCATATTAAGCAGTGCCTTGAATTATTAGAATTGTATGGACATGTCTTGAATTCCTCCAGGGCCGTATCTTATTCATTTCTTAAGTCCTTTGTACCTAGCACATGGTGGCTATTCAGTAATTTAAAATCCCCTGACAAGGGCGCCAGGGTGGCTCAGTGGGTTAAAGCCTGTCTTCAGCTCGGGTCATGATTCCAGGGCCCTGGGTTCGAGCCCCACATCAGGCTCTCTGCTCAGCAGGAGCCAGCCTGCCTCCTTTTCTCTCTCTCTCTGCCTGCCTCTCTGCCTACTTGTGATCTGTATTTGTCAAATAAATAAATAAAATCTTTTAAAAAGTAAATAAAATAAAATAAAATAAAATAAAATAAAATCCCCTGACAAGGGACTGAGGGGTGAACCTAGGGCTTTCATGGTACCTTCTTTACAGGACCCAGAGACCAGGACTGGCTTGGTGTCCAAAGGCAGCTTACAACTAAAGCCTGGAACAGGCAGCTGTATCCAGAGTGGGCAGAAATACAGAGGACTGACTGCTGGAGAGGTGAGAAATTGGCAATTTCCAGGGAGGGCATGGGATGTCGAGAGAAGCAAGATATGGGTTGAATGGAGCTTGGGGAAGATGGGAAGGGGAAAGCTATAAGGGGAGGAAAAACCAAGGAGTCCCAGCTAATGCAGCTAGTCCTTCCCAGGTGGCCAGGTGTCATTGAAGGTCAGTAATGACGGGCCTACACTGGTTGGGGCAAATGCCTCCTTCTCTATTGCCCTGCACTTCCCTGAAAGCCAAAAGGTGCTGCCAGATGGGCAAGTCGTCTGGGCCAACAACACCATCATCAATGGTGAGTACCTCTCTACTCCAGGCCCTTATTCCAAGGGCTCAGATTGGTTGGCGTCCCCCGTGAGCTCAAGGAATGTCCCCCTTCCACTCTACTTTTTTTTAGCAAATTATATATTCTATAATATTCGTTGTAGAAAAAAATTTTAAAAACACAGATAAAGCAAAAAAAATCTATATAGTATGCAAAATTGGGGACAAAAGGCCCAGTGGACCTAGAGTTTAGACAGACATAGATTTAAATTTATAAATAACACGTTACCCTGGGCAAGTTACTTAACTGTTCTGTGCTTCCATTGCCTTCTCTGTATGAGGGGGATACAAGGATACCCACCTTGAACGTTTGTTGTAAGGATTAAAATGTGATAATATATAAAGAATTGAGCATAATACCTGCCCTAGGCTAAGGTGAGGCCCAGTAAGTGTTAGCTGATGCTCTTATTGTTTTTATCCCACTAGCTAGGGCAAACCACTGTAAACATGTTGATATATGATATTCCAGTCTCTTTCCTCTGTCTGTCATTGAGTACACATGGATCTTTAATTCCAGTTTCCATTCTTTCTGCTACCACCCCAAATGGGTGATAGCAAAGGGAACATACTATGTAGCTAAGGAGTATTCCCACAGCCCCCCTCTGGGAGCCCTGGTAGGGGTTTTGATGTATAGAAAGGAATGCCAGGTTTCAAGGATGACTCCGTGTCTACCCTTCAGGGAGCCAGGTGTGGAGAGGACAGCCAGTGTATCCCCAGGTACCTAACGATGCCTGCATCTTCCCTGATGGGAAGGCCTGCCCACCTGGCCGTTGGTCTCAGACAAGAAGCTTTGTTTATGTCTGGAAGACCTGGGGTGAGTCATCCATACTTGGATTCACCTCTTCCTACCTGATCCTGTTTCATTTTGCTCTGTGAGTTTCCCTAATCTTCATTGCCCCCATGGCTCTTTCCTCTTCTATAGCACCTAGCCCCCTCCAACTCTCTACATTATAATTGTTTCTGGGGGCCCTTCCCCAATTATTGTCCTATCCCATGGAGCCCCTTACCAGGATTCCTTTCCTGACCCTCATAGGACAACCTTCCAAATACTATCAGAAATAACCATACTTAGTAGATTACTTGACCTTCCTTCTCTGATGTCCTGTCTCTAATCCTTCCCCTCCGTTGCCTTTGATCAGTACCTCCCCAACTCCTGCTTTTCTTTTCAAAAACCTCAGGCCAATACTGGCAAGTTCTGGGGGGCCCAGTGTCAGGACTGAGCATTGTGACAGGCAAGGCAATGCTGGGCACACATACCATGGAAGTGACTGTCTACCACCGCAGGGAGTCCCAGAGCTACGTGCCCCTTGCTCACTCCTGCTCAGCCTTCACCATTACAGGTAAGGATTCAGGAAGGGGCAGAGCCCGTTGCAAGGAGGTAAAAGATGGGGAGGCCTGGCCTGACTGGAAAGGAGAGAAGGGAAAGGGGAAAATGGAATGGGGAAAAGAGAAATGGTGTGTAACCTTAAAAGGGCAGAGCCAGGAAGACGTGGGCGGAAGAATGTGGGGCTTGGAGCCAGTGAAGGTCCAGTCAGCTTGAGTTGGAGAGTGTGACTGTGAAAGAAGCTGGGGCCCACGTCTAGTTCTCACCTTTTCTGGCTCCAATCCCAGACCAGGTGCCTTTCTCCGTGAGTGTGTCCCAGCTGCAGGCCTTGGATGGAGGGAACAAGCACTTCCTGAGAAATCATCCTTTGACCTTTGCCCTCCAGCTCCATGACCCCAGTGGTTATTTGTCCGGGGCTGACCTCTCCTACACTTGGGACTTTGGAGACCATACTGGGACCCTGATCTCTCGGGCCCTCGTGGTCACTCACACTTACCTAGAGTCCGGCCCAATCACTGCCCAGGTAGTGCTGCAGGCTGCCATTCCTCTCACATCCTGTGGCTCCTCCCCAGTTCCAGTCACCACAGATGGGCACGTGCCAACTTCAGAGGCCCCTGGCACCACAGCTGAGCACGTGCCTACTGCAGAAGTCAGAAGTACTACACGTAGTCAGGTGCCAACTGCGGAGCCTTCCAGAACCACAGCTGTGCAGATGCCGACCATGGAGGTCACTACACTCGTACAGGTGTTAAGCACAGAGGGCACAGGTACTACAGCTCAGCAGGTTCCAAGCTCAGAGGTTACAGGCACCACACTTGCAGAGACTGTAGGTACAACCCGTGAAGGGTCAACCGCAGAGCCCTCTGGAACCACAGCTGCACAGGTAACAACGAAAGAGTCGGTGGAGCCCACAGCTGGAGAGGTGCCCACACCTGAGCCTGAGGGTCCAGACGCCAACCCTTTCGTGTCTATGGAAGGTATAACAGGTAAGAGGGCCAGTGTGAACGAGGTTCATTGGGGTGGGGCATTTGTCACTACTCTGAAGAACTCAAAGACTTACCTAGGCCACAGATGATACCCAATCCTTTGCTCATCAATGGAATCCCATCAGAGCTCCCACTAGTTTTAGGCCCTCAAGTCCCTCTTAGTAATATGGAATAGATATGGAAACCAGGAAACCAGGGTCTGCCCTGGGCCATGGAGCGAGTGCTTGCTGCTTCTCTGTCCCTGAGGAGAGTTATTCCCTGAGGAGAAGGCCAGGGAAAACACCGCGGTCATTTACATAATAATCGGATCTCACTTTTCTGTGCAAGTATAAATGCATAATATTCTGTCTCAGATTCTGGCACCATTTCCCACCCCTGGATTCTATCTTAAAGCAGGTCAACCTGAAATTGTGGTAGGAACGCTGAAAAGGTAGGCGTGACAGGGTGGCACTTGTGTCATGTCTAGACAAGGACCCAGCACAATGTGGGGGGAGAGAAACATTTGGGATTTCTTTCTTTCTTTTTTTTTTTTTAAGATTTTATTTATTTATTTGATAGAGAGAAATCACAAGTATATGGAGAGGCAGGCAGAGAGAGAGAGAGAGAGAGAGAGAGAGGGAAGCAGGCTCCCTGCTGAGCAGAGAGCCCGATTCGGGACTCCATCTCAGGACCCTGTGATCATGACCTGAGCCGAAGGCAGTGGCTTAACCCACTGAGCCACCCAGGCGCCCACATTTGGGATTTCTTAAAACTCCAACTCTACTCCTAACTGTGTGACTCTAGGGTGCCTATTCCTCCTTCTGGGCTCTAGTTTCCTTATCTGTAAAATGAGGTTTTCCAGGTTTTTTCTGATTCCAAGTCATGATCCACCAACTCTGGGTCTACCTAGAAAAATGCCTGTGTGGCCTCTACTTCCAGGTGAGTCATTTGTCTCTTCTTCAATCCTCTCCTGCCAGGTTCCCAGAGTACCCTGCTGGATGATGCAGCTACCTTAATCCTGGCAAAGCGACAGACCCCTCTGGATTGTGTTCTATATCGATACGGCTCCTTTTCTCTCACCCTGGACATTGTCCGTGAGTCTTGACTGCTTTGGGGGCTGGTGGAGGGAGGTGTGTACTGCCTAAGGCTGGCCAGTGGAAGCATACCTTGGAGGGAGTTACTAAGCGGGACAAGAACACTCAAATTCCAGCGTTTTTCTTTTGAAGGCAGGGATGGGATTGGGGAAGCAGGCCTAGGGTTTTCCTCTCTGTGGGCCTTTGGAGAGGCCTGGTAGAGGCATCCCAGACCTAAACTCTTGCAACTTTGCAGGAGGTATTGAGAGAGCTGAGATCCTACAGGCTGTGCCATCCAGCGAAGGGGATGCATTTGAGCTGACAGTTTCTTGCCAAGGAGGGTGAGTGTCCCACTAGTTGTCCTGAGAAATCTTAGATTGACTGTTGCATTGCTCTCTGGTGTCTAGTGCTCCCTCCCAGTTGCCCTGACTTAAGCTGGACACCTCTTGCAGACTGCCCAAGGAAGCTTGCATGGACATCTCCTCACCAGGCTGCCGGCCCCCTGCCCAGCGGCTCTGTCAGCCTGTGCCACCCAGCCCTGCCTGCCAGCTGGTTTTACACCAAGTCCTAAAGGGTGGCTCAGGGACCTACTGCCTCAATGTGTCTTTGGCCGATGCCAACAGTCTGGCAATGGTCAGCACCCAGCTTGTAATGCCTGGTAGGTACCTAGACAAGAGTTAGGATGAAGAGGGGGAATGGGCAGAGGCTATGTGGCAGGGAGCAAACACTAACCGAAGCCTGGGATTCTGTTCACAGGTCAAGAAGCAGGCCCTGGACAGGCTCCCCTGTTTGTGGGCATCTTGCTGGTGTTGATGGCTACGGTGCTTGTATCTCTGATATATAGGTGAGAGTCCCACTGTCTAGTTCATACCCCCTTATCCCTTATTACCACTACTCATTTTTCCTCAAGAGGAGAAGAAACCACCACTTCTTTTGAAGAAGCATGGTATCCAAGGAAAGAGCCCAAACTTGGAAGTTAAATGGACCTGGGCTGTAGTCTGGCTGGAGGGACCTTGGGAAAGCAGCTTAACATCTCTGAGCCTCTAATAAGTAGGAAAACTATTATCTGCCATAGGCGGCCATTGTAAGGATTAGAGATAATATGGGTAAAGCACCATATTATACTCCAGCTCTGAAGCAGGAGTATAATAAGTGATGATACTGATGACTATTGTTTTTTTTTAAATATTTTATTTATTTTATTTGACAGACAGAGATTACAAGTAGGCAGAGAGGCAGGCAGAGAAAGAGAGGAGGAAGCTCCTGCTGAGCAAAGAGCCCGATGCGGGGCTTGATCCCAGGACCCTGGGATCATGACCTGAGCCGAAGGCAGAGGCTTTAACCCACTGAGCCACCCAGGCGCCCCACTGATGACTATTGTTATTAATAATATCAAGAGTGGGGCACCTGGGTGGCTTAGTGGGTTAAGCCTCTGCCTTCGGCTCAGGTCATGATCCCAGGGTTCTGGGATCAAGCCCCGCATCGGGCTCTCTGCTCAGCAGGGAGCCTGCTTCTCCCTCTCCCTGCCTGACTCTCTGCCTACTTGTGATCTCTCTCTGTCAAATAAATAAATAAAATCTTAAAAAAAAAATAATATCAAGAGTGGAGTAAACTGAGGTGCCTGGGTGGCTCAGTGGGTTAGGCCTCTGCCTTCAGCTCAGGTCATGATCTCAGGGTCCTAGGATAGAGCCCTGCATCAGGCTCTCTGCTCAGCAGGGAGCCTGCTTCCCCCTCTCTCTGCCTGCCTCTCCGCCTACTTGTGATCTCTCTGTCAAATAAATAAAAATCTTAAAAAAAAAAAAAAAAAGAGGGGCGCCTGGGTGGCTCAGTGGGTTAAAGCCTCTGCCTTTGGCTCAGGTCATGATCCCGGGGTCCTGGGATCGAGCCCTGCATCAGGCTCTCTGCTCAGCAGGGAGCCTGCTTTCTCCCCTCTCTCTCTGCCTGCCTCTCTGCCTACTTGTGATCTCTGTCTGTCAAATAAATAAAAAAAAAAAAAAAAAAAGAGAGTGGAGGAAATTGGGTGACCTGAGTCCTCTGCCCATATGTGAGAAGGGCAGATCCTCAGGCCTAGAATGCCAAGGTCCTCAAAGCCAGGAAGCTTGTAGGGTAAGAGGGGAATGGATAGAGGTTACCATAAAAACAAGACAAGATGAAACTTGTTGGTGAGAATGGGAGGGAGCTAGGATCAAGGTCAAGTAAACCGGAGGCCTCTGTTTTGGAGAAGCATAGATAGGCTTCTTTTGTCCATTGCTAATCAGTTTCTGCCTTCTTCTCCCAATTTCAGGCGAAGACTTCTGAAGCAGGGCTCAGCTCTCCCCGTTCCCCAGCTGCCACATGGTAGCAGCCATTGGCTGCGGCTGCCCCGGCTCTTCCGCTCTTGCCCCATTGGCGAGAACAGGCCCCTCCTCAGTGGGCAGCAGCAGGTCTGAGTAGTCTCACGTGATGCTGTGATTTGCTGAGGGTGGACAGCCATACCTATCTTTTCTCCAGTCTTCCCTTGGAGACTACCATTACCTGGAATAAATACTCAGAACCTGACCTGGCTTCTGGGAGTATCTATGTCATTTGAGGAGGGGAGGTATATGGGAAGGAGGTGTACCATTTACTTAACAGATATCCCAGTGTGGGGAAAAAAAGTCATTTTATTCAGATGAGGCACTTTCAGTGTGGGTGTATGTGTGCATGGGGAATAGTAGAGGTGGTGCAAGGATAATAAATACCGTGAGGGTGGAGGAAGACTCCCCTGAGCTGGCAGGAGGGCGTGGCAGCAATGTACAGAGCCTAGGAGTAGAGTCCAGGAACGAAGAGGTGGGTTCAAGGCTGGCTTGGAGGCTGAGGTGTCCCCCTCAGCATAAGAAGCCAAAGAAATTGGAGGAGCGAGGGGGTGGGCCCACAAGCATGGGCATCTGGTTCTTGTGGGTGATCTTGATCTGGAAGGGAAGGGGTCAAGTTCAGAGGCAGGACCTGGTTCCCTTGGGACTAGAGCAGTAGAGATTTGAGGGTAAATCTGTGGGGTGTAGGGGACTTACCAGGGTCCTAGAGAGGCCATGGCAGGAAGGCCAGGGGCTAAGAAACCGTGATTTGGGAAGAAAGATGCACAGGGGAACTTGAGATGGGATGGAGTAAGGAAGCTGTGGAATGCAGGTTTAGGATCCATGAAGCTTGAGGGTTCAGTTTTGGGCAGGCGAAGGCAATACTCACCGTACAGGGTGTCTGCATCCAGGGTTCTCCATCAATTTGCATGGGGAGGGTTTTTGTGGTGCTGTGGGAAGCCAAGGCAGATTGGTGGAGATTTCTTTACCAACTGAATACAAAACTGTTTCTTAGCTTGGTTGAGAGACTTTTGTTACTGAGGAAGATCTCCTAGTACAGCTCCCCCCTACTATCCCTATGACTCTTCTGCTCTCCTGGCCCTCCTCCTTCCCTCAGAGCCCCTGGCCAGAGTTTTCCTTACTGGAAGGTGATTTCAGAGCACTTGGCCAGCCGATGTCCAGCATTCTTGAGCTTAGTATAAATCTGGCCCATCTCAATTGCACCCTCCAGCCCTACTACTTCCAGCCGCTTGTCGCTTAGGTCTGTGGGTAGGAAGTAAGAAGATGGGTTTTGTAGGAGCAGCGTGCCTCCAAAGGGAGCCACACCTTCCCCTTAGTCCTGCCCACTCAGCTCCCAAGGCTGCTCACCTGGTACGCAGGTTTTCAGGATATCTGGGTCAGTGATGACTTTAGCTGTAGTGCCTAAGGCCTGGTTGATCCCATGGGTATCTCCAGGAGGTCTCTTGGTGTCACCCCAGAGGTTGGAACCACCATGCATGCTAGGGATGTTCAGCACAGCGATTCCTTCTAGTGACAGGCTGCTCAGATCCAGTGGTTTCCCACAGATCTGAGAAAGAGGAGAGCATAAGTCCTTCTCTCCTGGCATCATCATGGACACCACTCCTCCCCCCACCAGATGACAAACTGGGAAGGCCAGGAATTGGGGGTTTGCAAAGGATGGCAGGAAATAGGGACCAGTGTATTGAAAACCTGGGACATTGGGACTGGAGAGCTGGGAGGTTGAAGTAATAGGTTTAAGAATAGGGGAAGTTCCTGAGGGCACCTGTGGAGGGAGAGACTAAAATAAATAAGTGAGAAGCATGTAGGGTTGGGTCTCATCATACCCACCTCGACTGTCAAAGACTCTTCCAGCTTTTTGCATGTTGAGAAGATGGATTCAGAAGTGGCAAATTCAAAGTACCATAGCTTGTTCTTCATTCTGTGTCAGTGCCAATATAAGGCCCAAGAGGAAGGGGACAAGTTACACAGTGCTGGCAGGGGAAGGCTAAGTGACAGGGAAGGACATCAACCTCCTGACTCCGGTCCTTAGGGAAGAGGATGGCTTTGGCTAAGGGGCTTCTCAGAGGTGCCACGGGCCATGTAAGTGCTCTGAGTCAAACTTGGCCACAGCCTGGTCCCTGCCACTGTGTATGTCCACCCCCACCCTCCTTTCCCTCACCTGCTGTTGAACTTCTCAGGATATTTCTCTCGCATGATGTGGAATCGGTGAGCAATAGAGGCATCCTGGGGAGTTCAGGGCATGTAGGATCAGAGGCCTGCCTCCTCTCTCAGCACAGAACACTCTCTTTAACTCCCCCATTCGGTAGCAGTATGTCCCATGGTCTTTTCTTGCAACTCTCACCACTGTACCCCACCCACCATTTCCCTGTGTCACAGCTCCCTTAACCTCTACCTCCTCTTTCTAACCAGCTCTAGCTTCTTGCTGCTTAACCCATATTTCCTCCCTAGCCCCCATACCCCACTTCACTGACCACACCAATGGAGAAGTAGTTATTGATGATTTGAAAGGGGACTGGGTCACTCTTTTCTTCAGTTTGTTGAGGTATCACCTCCACGGACCATCGATCCATATGTACCACCTTACTCATCTCTAAATCCTTGAGGATCTTCCCCAAATTCTGTCCCTCATATCCTAAGGATGGGGGAGAAGACAGATTAGAACTGAACCAGGGGTCTCAGAGGGCCCTTTTCTCAGCTCCCAACCCGATAGATTCCTAGTGATCCTCTGCCCTGATTCTGCAGACCAGACCCTCCTAGCCCCAGCCAGTGCAACAGTAGGGTATGGGACACCTCCGTGTCTCAGTTGGTTAAGCATCTGCCTCCGGCTGAGGTCATGATCCTAGGTCCTGGGATCAAGTGCCACATCAGGCTCCTTGCTCAGTGGGGAGCCTGGAGCTCCCCCTGCTTGTGCTCTCTCTCTCTCTCTCTGACAAATGAACAAAGTCTTTAAAAAAAGAAAGAAAGGGTAGGGTGCTTTGTCCTAAGTCCCATAGCTCTCTCTCTCTCTCTCTAAGTGTAAGCGCTATGTCCAACGTGGGGTTCAAACTCACAACCCTGAGACCAAGAGTTGCATGCTCTACTGACTGAACCCGCCGGGCACTCCTCCCATGGAGCATTCTTAAGGTCAGCCCCAGCAGACCCTTTTCTCCACACTGTCATAGAGAGTCCAAGTTTCCAATGTGTGTATGCATCTATCAATAAAACCAAAGTTCATCTAAAAGATTAGAGATAACAGCCTGGAAAATACAAAATGCTGAAAAAGATGAGTGATTAATAAGGAATCTCTCTCCCTTTCTCTCTCTCACACACACTTTCTTTCCCTATTCTACCAGAGAGAATGCAGCAGGCAGCAGTGGAATCAAAACACTGTGACACTGGCACAATGAATAGAATAAAAAGTTCAGTAGTAAGGAACAGAGTGCCTACAAATAGCCTCAAATATACATGGGAATTTAGTATATGATGGCATTTCAAAGACAGATTATTCAATAAAGGGTGGTGGATGTAGAAGTCACTCCTTATACCAAAATAAATTCAAGACGAGCCAAAGAATTTAAATGCATAAAATGAAGCAGAATTTGGACTAGCAGAAAGCGTGAGTGCATGTTTTTGAAATCTGTGAGTGGAAAAGGCTGTTCTAGAGCATAATACAAAACTGGGAGCCAAAAAAGGAAAAGACTGATAAATACAATTTTAAAAAAAGATTTTATTTATTTATGCATCAGAGAGAGAGAGAGTACAAGCAGGGGGAGTGGCAGACAAAGGGAGAAGCAGGCTCCCCACAGAGCAAGAAGCCCTGTGCGGGGCTCAATCCCAGGACTCTGGGATCATGACCTGAGCTGAAGGCAGAGTGACTGAGCCACCCAGGTGTCCCTGGTAAATACAGTTATATTAAAATTTAAAACTTCCTGTGGCTCCTGGGTGCCCCAGTCCGTTGAGCATCGGACTCTTTGTTTTGGCTAGGGTCATGATCTCAGGGTTGTGGGGTTGAGCCCCACATCAGGTTTCATGCTTAGTGGGGAGTCTGCTTGGGATTCTTTCCTCTCCCTCTGCCTCTCCCCCCCCAATGCACGTGCACTCACGCAGTCTCTCTCAAATAAATAAACCTTCTTCTAATAAAGATTTTATTTACTTATCTGACACAGGAAAAGAGACAGTGAAAGAGGGAACACAAGCAGAGGAAGTGGGAAAGGGAGAAGCAGACTCCCCACTGAGCAGGGAGCCCCATGCGGGGCTTGATCCCAGGATCCTGGGATTACGACCTGAGCCGAAGGCAGATGCTGAAGGACTGAGCCACCCAGGTGCCCCAATAAATAAATAAATAAATAAATCTTTAGAATTTAAAACTTCTATATGGTTAAATAAACACACACCTAAAAAAATACAAATTGGAAAAAGTATCTCTAGCACATATAACAGGCTAACTTCACCAACATCTGAAAAATGCTTATAAATCACTAAATCTAGAAAGTCAGTAGAAAACGGGCAAATAACACAAATAAGCCAATCACAGAAGAAGAAATACAAATGACTAATACGCAGATTAAAGATGGTCAGTATTGGGGCACTTGGGTGGGTCAGTCATTTAGCGTCTGCCTTTGGCTCAGGTCATGATCCCAGGGTCCTGGGATGGAGCCCTGTACCAGGCTGTGTGTGTACAAGGATGTTTGCTGAGGTACTCTCTAAAACAACAAAAAATTGGAAACAGTCTAAATGCCCTTTAGCAGGGGAAGGTTATATAAATTATGGCAAATTCATGCCAAGAAATAACATACAACTGTTGAATTTACAATGTAATCTATATGTACTAACACGGAAAGATCTCCAGGACATATTATTCAATGAAAAAAAGAAGTCCCAGGGGCGCCTGGGTGGCTCAATGGTTTAAGCCTCTGCCTTCAGCTCAGGTTGTGATCTCAGGGTCCTGGGCTCGAGCCCCGCATTGGGCTTCCCCCTCTCTCTCTGCCTGCCTCTCTGCCTACTTGTGATCTCTCTGTGTCAAATAAATAAATAAAATCTTTAAAAAAAAAGTCCCAGAACAATCTCTGTAGTATGTTCCCATTTATGTTTGCTTAAAAGTTGTGTGTGTGTGTGTGTGTGTGTGTGTGTGTACATATAAAAACTGGAAAATGAATACAAATAGGACACAGTGATTATTTTTGGGGAAGGACATGGGATTTGGTAGGGAGTAGAGGGAGGAGATCTATATGTGAACATTTACATACTTTACTTTGTTAAAGTCTTTTACAATGAAAATGTACTGATATATTATTTGTGTAACTTTTACTTATTTCTTATTTGTAAAAGCTTTTAAAAAAGATGTTATTTATTTATTTGACAGAGAGAAAGAGATCACAAGTAGGCAGAGAGGCAGGCAGAGGGGGAGAGGAAGCAGGCTCCCTGCTAAGCAGAGAGCCTGATGCAGGGCTGGATTCCAGGACCCTGAGATCATGACCTGAGCCGAAGGCAAAGGCTTAACCCACTGAGCCACCCAGGCGCCCCATTTGTAAAACTTTTAAAAAGGAAATAACTAGCCAAATGTAAAATGTTCACACTCTTTGAGCCAGCAATTCTAGAAATATCACTTAGAGAAATTCTCACATCTGTGTGCAGCGATAGATGTGCAAGGTGATCACTGCAGCATGGCTGGTAATAAAAAACTGGCCACTACCCAAATGTCTATCAATAGGGGACTGGTTAAATAAATTATGACATAGTCACACAACGGAATACTACTTAGTAGTAAAAAGAGTGAGGTAAATCTGACTGTACTGAAATATAATGATAACCACAATGTTTAGTTTTAAAAAAAAAGAAGAAGAACATCAATAGAATGATCTCATTGTTTAAGTACATATTAGTATGTATCTAGAAAGAAAAACATGGAGGAATAGATTCCAAAACTTAAGGGAGTAGATCACAGGGAATTTTTTTGGCATTTATATCTGAAATGTTTGAATTATTTTTTACCACAAGCATGGATTATTTTTGTAATCAGGAAAAAAAAAAGATTAAAAAAAGTAAGTATCCACTTTCTCATATTCCACTGATGGTTCAACCAAATATAATTTGCCTTTTGCCATGCCACCCTGCTGAAACTCTTCTGGAAAAGATTGCCAATAATTCCTGCCAAAACCAACAGTATATCTTTAGTTCTTTTTTAACTCATGAAACTCATTTGGCCTCTAAAATGCCTTTCTCTAAGCTACAGAGGACCCTCTCTGACTATTCCTTCTTAGTGTCTTTGGCAGGCAGAATAGTGATCCCTTAAAGATGTCTCCAGCCTTTTAAAAAAATTTTTATTTCAGAGAGAAGGAGCACGCACACATTCACCTTTGTGCGTGAGTACGGGGAAGGGGCAGAGGGAGAGGGGAAGCAGACTTCCTGCTGAGCCAGGAGCCCAGCCTGAGATCTTTTGACCTAGAGATCATGACCTGAGCCAAAACCAAGAGTCAGACATTCAACTGCCTGAGCCACCCAGGCGTCCCTGAGTTCTTTAAAAAAAAAAAAAAAAGATTTTATTTTTAAGTAATTTCTACACTCAGTGTGGGGCTTAGAACTACAACCCCAAGATCAAGAGTTGCATGCTCTACCGACTGAGCCAGCCAGGTGCCCCAAAGAGGTCTACATTCTTATCTCCAGAGTCTGTGAATATGTCGCCTTTCATGGCAAAAGAGACTTTGATAATGTGATTAAACTAAGGATTTTTAAAAAGGATTTTATTTATTTATTTGACAGACAGAGATCACAAGTAGGCAGAGAGGCTGGCAGAGAAAGAGGGGGAAGCAGGCTCCCCACTGAGCAGAGAGCCCAATGTGGGGCTCCTTGGACCCTGGACCATGATCTGAGCCGAAAGCAGAGGCTTTAATCCACTGAGCCACCCAGGTGTCCCAAGGATTTTTTTTAAAGTAAGCTCTACACCCAACATGGGGCTTGAACTCTATGACCTGGAGATCAAGAGTCCATTCTCTACTGACTGAGCCAGCCAGCTGCCCCTACTCTAAGCATTAAGGACTTTTTTTTTAAAAAAAGATTTAATTTACTTATATGACAGACAGAGATCACAAGTAGGCAGAGGCAGGCAGAGAGAGGCAGAAGCAGACTCCCTGCTAAGCAGAGAGCCCTATGCAGGGGTTGATGCAGGGCTTGATCCCAGGACCCTGAGATCATGACCTGAGCCAAAGGCAGAGGCTTAAACCACTGAGCCACCCAGGCACCCCGGCATTAAGGATTTTTAAGTGGGGAGATTATCCTGGATTATCTGGGCAGGTCCAATATAATCACAGGGGTCCTTATTTATAAGTGAAAGACGAAGGTAAGAAATAAGTGGATGGAAAGCAATGTGACAATGGCAACAGAGCTTGGAGTGATAACACTGCGGGTTGGAAGCAATGCCATGAGTGGCTCAGTCTGTTAAGTGTCTGACTCTTGATTTTGGCTCAGGTCATGATCTTAGGTAATGCGACTGAACCCTGAGACGGGCTCCCGGACTCTGGGCTCAGCAGGGAGTCTGTTTCTCTCCCCCTCTCTCTCCCTCTCCCTCTTCTAGAATACAGGCAGGTTCTAGAAACTGGAAAAGGCAAGGCAAAGAATTCTCTCCTATAGCCTCTAGAAAAAACACAGCCCTGGGGTGCCTGGGTGGCTCAGTGGGTTAAAGCCTCTGCCTTCAGCTCAGGTCATGATCCCGGGGTCCTGGGATCGAGCCCCGCATCGGGCTCTCTGCTTGGTGGGAAGCCTGCTTCCTCCTCTCCCTCTCTCTGCCTGTTTGTGATCTCTGCCTGTCAAGTAAATAAATAAAAAAATCTTTAAAAAACAAAACAAAACAAAAACCCACAGCCCTGCTAACACCTTAATTCTAGCACAGTGGGACCTATTTGGGATGTCTGACCTCCAGAACTGTAAGATAATAAATTTGTATTGTTTTAAGCCACTGTTTATATTGATTTCTAATAGTAACAATAGTACATTAACACAGACATCTTTAATAATGGATTTTCCTCTGCTCAACGGTTAAATAGGGTATTCAAATAAGATATTGCATCCTTGTCCCTCTTCTCTTCTTTCCCTGAGGTAAACCATTTACTCTCAGGATGTCAGTTATCTCCTAGGAGCAGATGACTCTCAAACATGTATCTTTCTAATACTTATTTGTAACTACTCAGCACACATTTCCTTCGGGGTGCTCCACTGACATCCCAACCTAACATGTGCAAAATGGAATCGATCTTCCTAAAACTGGTTCTCCTCCCGTATGCTCTATCTTAAGTGGCATCCCATATGCTCATTCCACAAATCAGAAAATGTCCTAGACTTGTCCTCTCATCCTCCACAACCCATTGGTTACCAAGTGTCATGAACTGCACTGCTGTTGTCTTTGCTTGGAGGTTCAGTGTCTTTGGACCAGACTATTGCAATACAGGTAATTTTTTATCCTGTCTCCTTCCTCCAATCCACCCTCCACAGAGCTCCCATTGTGGTACTCCTTTCATCTCTTCTTCTGCAAATCTTGTGATTTTTTTCAGTATCAACACAAATTTTCAAAAACAAATTTAGTGTTGTATTTATATCATTATTTCATGATTTAGGCTGAGTTGGCAGAAACTACTATGACAGTCTCATTTGCAGAACACACAGTAAAGACCCAAAATACATAATTTCAAAGTGTCTAGTATTTTAAGTCAACACAAAGTTAAATGATGAAGATTTAAAAACTGGCCAGGGGCATCTGAGTGGCTCAGTCTGTTAAGTGTCTGACTCTTGATTTTGGCTCAGGTCATGATCTTAGGTAATGCGACTGAACCCTGAGACGGGCTCCCGGGCTCTGGGCTCAGCAGGGAGTCTGTTTCTCTCCCCCTCTCTCTCCCTCTTCCTCTGTCCCTCTTCCTGTCCACTCTCTCTCTCTCAAATAAATAAATCTAAAAAAAACCCAAACTGGTAAAAAATTGGTTCTATGCTTATATACATTTATTTTTTAAGATTTTATTTGAGAAAGAGAATGAGTGAGAGAGAGAGCACGAGCAGGGCGTAGGGGCAGAGAGAGAGGGAGAAGCAGACTCCCTGCTGAACAGGGAGCCTGACTTGGTGCTTCATCTCAGGACCCTAGGATTATGACCTCAGCCAAAGATAGATGCTTAACCAACTGAACCACCCAGGTGCCCCTAATATGAGATTTAGATTATAATAATATGTACTCAAAGATATTTCTACATTCTGGAATAATACTTTATATACACAACAGCTTTTTTTACATATATATATAGAGAGGACATAACTTATATGTGTAAGTATATGCAAATAGGCATAGATATGCCTATTTTTTCTTTGAGTTACATTTTTCATAAGTTCAAGAGTTTCGTATGGTTCAGGGTTTGCACATTCAAATGCCTCAGCAGCTAGAAAGGTGAAGTGGATGAGTGACTAGCAGAGAGCTGAAGAGATCGTGGTGAACTAAAACATGTAACCCACTTCTTAGAAATAGGCAAGGTTTAAAAAATTCAAAACACTGCAAGCAAACAATGCAAAACAATGCAAATCATTTCTGTGGGCTCTCTGCTTTAAGTACAAAACTCCTCAGCACAGCATTCATGACCCTCCATAATCTGGACTCGGTTCAACTCAGTCCTTCCTCCCCACATTCCCACCTTGTACTGCATGTCTCACTCATAACCAATGGCTCACACTCCCGAATGCATGTACTACCATGCTGTTTGGTGGCTCATTTGGCCTTACACAACTTCTTTCTAGAGTGCTTTTCAATTTCCTTAGCAGATCCCTATTCTATAAACTTCTGCAAGATCTCCGAGCTGGACTCTGAGTCCAACAGCCTCAAAAAAAGACAACTCAGACTCAACCTGCTCCACCCTGACCTATTTATCTACTAGACCATCCTTTGAACTCTTTCTTTTTGAAGGGAGACCAGAGTATATTTAAGAAACTGTTGCAATTGACTTAGGAAGAAATGATTATAAATGAATGAATGACCCCTGATTAACTGGCTGAGTGGCTGAATGAATCACGGCCAAGATCCCTGCTAGCTTCATCACTGAACATCTGGTTTAGCTCTTTTACAACCTTTCTTATTCCCACATTGTCCTCTGTATTTCTGAATTCCCTGAGCCCTAAGAATTGGTTGGGAGAAACAGAAAGATATTTTTAGGTATATAGGGAAGAGGACTGTCACCCTGACCCTTCTAGGTTCAGACTGTGGTCTTTGCTTCATCCCAAGCTTTCTTCCTTGGGGACAATCCACTTTGGTAACCACCCATCTGTGTCCCTCTTCTTCCCCAACCCTCTTTTCTATAACAATGCCTAGACACCTTCTCTATGTGCCTTTCCTTTCCTACCCAACTCCCTCCCTCTCCCAGGAAAACAATTTCTAACCACTTACCTCCTCCCCATCTTAGGCAACGAGCCAGATCATTTCCAGTGCCCAGGGGCAACACAGCAACAGGAGGCACAACAGGCATGTTGGCTTTGTCTAGGAAAGCAGGTCAGGGGATGGATGAAGGGAGTTAGCTCTAGAAGACCAGTGCCCCGGTGCCCTTCCCAGAGCCCCTCCCTGTACTGACCTATGGTCTCTAGAATCCAGCCTACTGTGCCATCTCCACCACACACCAAAATCCGGCAACCAGGGACATCCCTGAAGAATCTGAGCCTGAGATAAAAGGGAAGAGAGAAGATGAGGAAGGACAATAGGATTGAATCTACCAACTCCTGGACAGGCAGATTACTTCTTATCTCTTATTCTTTAGGGCCCCCTTTCCCTTTGTCAAAAGACTTGTTTCTGTTAAGGTCAGAGAAAAAAATACAATTGGGAAAGTTATAGCCACTCATCAGTGGTTAGGGAGAAACTGGTATTTTCATGTTTTGAGAGCAGAACAAAGTTGAACCAGAGAACTCAGGGGTATGGGGATACCCAATGACACTAGTAAAAAGTAAAAAACACTACAATACAGTCCCCAACCTATACTCACCCTGGCTCAGGACCGTCCTTTAGGAGATTGAATACCTGTCGAGGATTGAGTAGATACTGGAATTTCCAAAGCACCCTGTATGAGGGAAAAAGGAGAGTTTATGGTAGGGGATGGACAGTCTGTACTCCACCCTCTTCATGTCCTTCTCAAGGTGCCTCCTCCATACACACAGATTCCCAACCTCTATGGTCCTCCTTCTCCAACTTAGAAGACCCAGTATGTCTCTTCTCACCTCTCCCCCTGCTTCCCGCCACTCTTAGGGTTGACAAAGACCAGAAGCGGGTGGGTGTTAGAAACAGGGTCAATCTGCATTTGGGAAGAAAAAAAAAAAACAAAACAAGGATAAGGAAACAGGATTTTCTCAGAGTTAAGGTGGGCCCCAGAGACAGTGGCAGAAGGCTAGCCTGTCTCCAGAGATGCTTGTGAGTCTTGTAGAGAACAAGTGCCATTCCCCACCTTTCCCACTTCATTCCCTCCTATGAGGGCTCCAGCCAAGAAAAACCCACCCCCTTCATGTACCCGCAGAGCCTCAAAGGTGCTCAAATGTAAGTCATCCATGGTCTTCTGGCTCGTTTTGCTAGTTTTACGCTCCTGTCCAGAGGCCTAGAAAGGGAGAGAACCAAAGGGAAAGAAAATTGGATTGTATGTGAATCCCTAAACAAATAAGGGTCTGACTCGAATCCTGAAAGTATAGACTCTCTGCTATAAAGGGCATGGCATGCGTGTGCGTGTGTGTGTGTGTGTGTATGTGTGTAAGTGTGTTTAAATCAGGGATGCACTCCTCCTGTCCCCTCCTAGCCACTGCCTAAGGGTCTCACCAGGACACTGGGATAGATGGAAGATGGAGGCAGGATGTGATCCCGGAGCAGACCACAGTCACACTCATGACCCATGGCTTGCAGGCAGTCATCATGAATCTGAAAGACAAGGTGGGTATGCAGACATCATGGAGGGAACCTGTCACCTCTCAACTCTGAGGGTCTGGTACTGGAAAGAGAGTCCTTGGGAGCAAGGGCAACTGTGGCTATGAGAGAGCAGCTGTCAGGGAGACCAGCACAGAGGGTAGGTTAGGGCGGAGCCCCAAGGCCGAGGCTGGAGTGCTCCCAAACTGACCTCTAGGTGGCACCACACACAATGCAGTCCAACCAGACTGTGGTAAATGCGGATCTTCTTCTGACAGCGGTCACATCGGCCAGACTCACAGCCTCCTCTCACCCACACGTGTGACTGGACCTTGGGGAGAAAGACAATCCCTTGTCCGAGAGGGTCCGAGCAGAGACTAGGGGAAGGGCTGAGGGCAGCAACTGGCTAAGGGCAGGGCCAGGGTGCGGCTGGTATTGGGGTGGGCCTGGGATCACTCACACCAATGTCCTTCCGAGACTTGGCATAGGTGCTGACTTCACAAGGCAAGGCCTTCATGGCACACTGGTCATGAACGACGTACTTACAGACTAGGCAAGAAGGAAAAGGGTCAGAGACTTAGTTACAGCCCCTCCCCCATCTTTTCTTTACCTGGGTGTAAGGCAGGATTATTCACTTAAACAAGACATATAAGCCCTTGCTGTGACAGTGTGGGGGCTCACCTCCAAGACCTGTGCCTTTTGCTCACTCTTCCCTGTGAAAGAGCAATGGCTACCCCATGCCTACTCCCACTCCTTCTAAATGCCAGGAACTCAGTTGGAAGATGCAAGGGAGGCCTAGATTTTTTTTTTTTTAAGATTTTATTTATTTATCAGAGAGAGAGAGGGAGAGAGAGCAAGCACAGGCAGACAGAATGGCAGGCAGAGGCAGAGGGAGAAGCAGGCTCCCTGCTGAGCAAAGAGCCCGATGTGGGACTCGATCCCAGGACGCTGGGATCATGACCTGAGCCGAAGGCAGCTGCTTA
Organism: Mustela putorius furo; assembly: GCF_011764305.1. Classification (NCBI taxonomy): domain Eukaryota; kingdom Metazoa; phylum Chordata; class Mammalia; order Carnivora; family Mustelidae; genus Mustela; species Mustela putorius. The sequence goes on along the minus strand of NW_025422127.1, from coordinate 1,483,365 downwards.
ACCAACTGAGCCACCCAGGTGTCCCAGGGAGGCCTAGATTTAACAACAGCAATAACAATAATAATAGCTAATTTTTATTGCAGACTTAACAGTATGGACATGGCCCATGTGAAGTACTTTTCTTGCATCCACTTATTCAATGCTCATAGTACTCATTTTCAGTCAAGGACACCTTATTTTAAATTGAGGCTTAAAGATGTTCTGTGGCTATGCTGTACACCTGAAACTAATGTAACATTACATGTCAACTGTACTGAAGGGAAGGAAGAGAAAGTTGTATGGCTTTCCCACTTAACTAGCCAATGGCAGAGCCCAGGACTTGAACCCAGATCTCTCGAAGATCAAAGCAGCATGCTCCTGCAGGTAGCTGGGTTGTCCCTCTGCCCCCACTCCCCCCAGCTCCACCACTCACGGTTACAGCTCAGTCCCTGTTTGCCAAGACCAATGCTGGACTCGCACAAGTTGCAGTAGACTGGTCGGGGGAACCTCTTAGGTCTCCACAGGTGCTGTCCATTGTCCTTCAGAGTCTGGGAGGACAAAGTAGATGCTAGGGAGAGCCTGAGCCCTTAGAGCACCAGCCCTTGGCGCACACAACCCAAGGCAGCTATCTTACCGTTCTCCACAAGTCTCTCCTACTTACCATCTCCAGCCCCAGCAGCACTAGCAATGGCACGGTGGTGGCCCCTGCCCGGAGCCACTCGGCCAGGGAGACAGAGCCGCTGCCATCATAGTCGATCTCTTTCATCATCTCCTGAAGAATCTGAGCCAGGAATGGAGGGGACTTTTGGTGTGGTCTGACACCTCTGCCCCCTAGGACATCCAGCCCAGCCATCCTCGCCAAGGGAACCCGGCCGCCTGTCAGAAATGGCATAGATAGATGCAGGATTCACTAGAGAGAAGGCACAAGGAGGGACATGAAGGAAAAACTGCCTTACCGGCCTCAGCTCAGACACATCCCAATCCAGGTATTCAGCCACTCGCATCATCTGTATGATGATTCTGTCCACTTCCTGGGGGCCAAGAGGTAAGAGCCACAGCCATATCCCACCTCACTACCACCATTCAAACTCTTCTCTAGAAATCAGGGTTCCTGGGCCACCCAAGAGCCACCTCTCATTCTCAAGTATCTCTGCCAAGTAAATGAGTGTGTATGTGTGTTGGTATGTTTGCAAGGCAGCCCCCAATTCATGTCTCTAGCCTCCTCTTTAAGGAGCCAAGATCTGGGGACCCACTCCCAAATTTAGTCCTGGAGGACTCAGCTTCTCCCTCTAACTTCCTTTGCTTCTTAAGATCCTGGAAGAGTTGGGACAGGAGGGCACAGACAAATGGACACATACTCCCTTGGCCAGCATACAGGTCCCCCAACTCACTGAGCTGTCCAGGATCCCATTTCTGTCCGTGTCGTACAGCTTGAAGGTGACTGTGGGGTGTTTTAGGGGGGCCAGGGTCAGTTTGTGAGGAATACCCCCCAAGTTCATAACAGAATACAGGGGAAATAAAGAAGTGGGAGACATCTTTTAGATGAAGAGCCCAGAGCCTGGCACTGGGACTGAGAGAGGAGACAAAAAGGGAGGGGAAACAGGCCTGGATTCAACCCTTGGTGAATCTAATAGGGGAGACAGAACACACCTCCCACAACCCCAGAAAAACCCAGGCCACCCACATAAAAACATACAGGACATGGGAATTGGCGTGGCATTAGGGATAAGAAGTCTAGGGAAACAGAGGAAATGAGCCCATACTCTGGCCCCACCTTTGTCTGGCCCTGTCAGCTTTTAGGAGTCCTGAAAAAATGAGGGAAGGAAGGCTGGGAAATACCCCCTCCCCTCTACTCTCTTTTCTTTCCTTCTCCCAGTCTAGGATGGCAACTCACATTCTAGCTTGTCTTCTGGCCGGCCACCCTCCAGAAGGGAAAAGTAGCAGGAGACATCACTGAGATACACCACATCTGGTTACAGAAAGGACAGTAGATCTGAGGTTAGGGGTCTCTCCACTCTGGCTCTTCTCTTTTCCTTTGTTCCAACTCTTCCCTTTAACTTTCCTCCCTCCACCTCCTAGACCAGAATGGCCATCCTTCACCTCTCTTCCCCAACCCTGTCTCCAAAATGTAATTCAATTCAACTCTCACCCCAAAACCTATACTACTTTGATTTTTCTTCTGGAAGTCCAGCCCAGTCCCACCTTCATGACCATACCATTTTTCACAGTGTCTTCTAAGTGACCCATCTTGAAGGACTGAAACAGTGCCAGGCTTAGGTGATTGGGAACGTTATCTGCTTCCAGATAGATTTTCAAAAATTGCTGGAATCCCTCGTACCCAATGGCCTATGATGAGAAGGGTAAGCATTACCCTGGGGAGTGTGCAGGATGGGAGGCAGGGACTGAAGAACTAGGAGTAGCAAGGACAGAGACAAGTGCAGGGCTAAGAAGTATCCAGGACAGACTACGGTTTCTTCTCAAGGCTGAGTCTCAATTAGAATCTCTTGCTTTGGGGCGTCTGGGTGGCTCAATGGGTTAAGCCTCTGCCTTCGGCTCAGGTCATGATCTCAGGATCCTGGGATCGAGCCCCATAGTGGGCTCTCTGCTCAGCGGGGAGCCTGCTTTCCTCCCTCTCTCTCTGCCTGCCTCTCTGCCTACTTGTGATCTCTGTCTGTCAAATAAATAAATAAAATCTTAAAAAAAAAAAAAAGAATCTCTTGCTTTCTCCTATAGCAATAGCTGTGGTAACAATGGACACTGGGGTATCTAGAGGGAGAACAGAAAGGGGAGGGCCCAGAATAATCCCTGGAAGTTGGGGATCCCAGTGGAGTAGCAAAAATCAAAGATGGGAGGAGCTGGGCAAGGAGAGGATTTCCCAGTTGCCACTCACATCTCCTTGGAGATATTCAGCCATGTCACCATCTTCAAAGAGCTTTAGGACATCACTGACCTTGTTGGTGGAGTCTGGGGTATGAAGAGGATGAGAGAAGAGCATTAGTCTGGTTGGGCTCTCCCTGCCCTCTGACGGATTCCTACCCAGACATCCAGCAGGAAAAAAGATTCTAGTCAAATGAAGAAAGAAGAAATTCTAGGAAGAAACACAGAAATGCAGAGAGAAATATCGGAAGACTAACATTTCAAATGCTCCAGAGTGGTACCTCTGTTTACATCTCTTCTCTGAAACTTGGAGCAGGCATTCGAGATTCAGAGAAGGTGGGTAGAAAGCCGAGACCACAGACATCGCCCCCTCTCCCTCTCCTCTGTTTCCCAGCCATATTCCCTGGCATTACGTCAGGAGCCAACTGGCTTAAGACCACTGGGGAAACGAGGGGAAAGGGGGATGAGGAGTAGGGATTGTCTGGGATAATTTTTCCCGAACTTCAGGACAGAGAGGAAGACTCACATTCCATGTACTTCTGTAGCTGGGCAAAATCATTGGGGCTGATTAGGCCCTTCTCCTTGGCCATTTTTCTTTTTTTCTTAAGGAAGACCAAAAAGGCAGCTTGGTAGTACTTCTCGCGTCTGAACCTGCGCTTCTGAGTGTAGGTCTGGAGGGAGATGGGAAGAGTATGTGGTGGGAAGAGCCATCTGTCTGCCTGACTTTGCTTCTGCCTGCTCCATTAATTCTTCACTCCCACTACTATTTCTGTTCTTTCCTTGTCTCTGAGTCCCTCCCAAGTCACTTCCTTTCCCCTTGTACCTCTCCCCTATGTCTGTCTCTCCCTAACTGAGTCTGTCCTCTGTGTCTGTTTCTCTGACTCATCTTTGACTCTCTCCCCTCCATTTCTGGATCCTTCTCTATCTCTCTGATTTCTCCCCAAATCTGTCGTGATTCGTTTCTGACTCTCCCCATCCCCTTCTCTTCACCCTCCCCCCACCTGGTTTTACCAGTCGATATATGTTTCTGTGGGTGTGTCCCTCCCCCGTTTCTACCTTTTCTCCTGCCACCCTCAGTCTCTGCGATCTCTCCCCTCTCAGATCCCGCAGTCCTGGTCCTTCGGCCCTTCGGGTGGTTCTCACTGCTTCTGTGGCACGCCTCCCCGGCCACGATCCCATCTTGCTCCGCCTCCAGCCTCGGTCCCCAGCCCGGTTCAGCCACCCACTTCCCGAACCACCCACGCCCCTCAACGACCTCTAGCGCGCTTCTGACGCGCGACACAGAACCAGCTCTGGCCAGGTCCCTGGCCCCGGTCCCGCCTCGCCAGCGCCCTTCAGAGCTCCACCGGGGAAGGGCGGGGACCCAGGCGCGCGGAGATTGGGAGGAGGTAGGGGAAGAAGGCTCTGAGCATCTGCCTCGCTTCCCATTAGTAGGAGGGTGAGCTGAGCGCGGGAATCTCAGACGCGGGGTTTTCCTTGCACCCTGCTAGGTTAGCAGTGTTCAAGGAGTCCTAACTTGCAGCTAGAAGACCCAGGGAGCAAGGAGGAGCCATCACGTGGATCACAGTGCCCAATGGCCCTGGGGCCAAGTCTCAGAGGTCAACTCGACTGGATGATTCAGTAACAGCAATAGCAGTAATATCTCACACTGGCGTAGTACAGCAGTGTTTAGGAGTCCAGCAGAACTAGTCAGTCATATCTGGGTTCTGTTCTTAGCTCTGATACCGCTGTGTGACTGGGACACATGACATCTGTAAAATGGGAAGAATGATTCCTATCTGCCACTGCTGTTGAAGATTAAGGCAAATAATGTACAAAAAGTACCCAGTATGACACCTGCATACAGAAGGCCTACAAGAAATGGTACTTATTATTGTACTAACAATTACAATTAGATCTTATGAGATAAGAAATTCCTGGTAGAGCCATTCTTCACAGGAAGAAACTGGAGTTTGAAGAGGTTGGGACTTCCCATGGCAGGTGATAAGTGGGAGTAAAAGCTCTACCCCAAGAACCATGTCATGGGGCCCCTGCCTCTCTCTGTCCTCCTCTTGTTCCACTCTCCCCTCCACACACTGCCTTCTGATCTCACTGCCCTCCTTTCTGTTCCTCAAGCCAAGTTCTCCCCTGCTTAGGGCCATGAGACTCACTGTTCTCTCTGCCTAGAACAGCCTTCCCCACTCTTGGCAGAGCTGCTTTCTTGCCTCAGCTGAAGCGTCAGCTCCTTCAAGAGACCTTCCCCGATTGTTCCCTCCCAAAGCACCCCCCCCATCTTTTGCACAGCAGCCTCCTTTGTTTCCTTCATAGAACTTACCAAGAGTGGAAATTACCTTGCTAATTTATTTGTTTCTTTGTTTACTGTTTGTCTTCTCCTATCAAAAGCTAAGTTCGATGAGGGCAGGAATTGTCAGTATTGTTCTCACTATATCCCCAATTCCTAAGCCTGTGCCCAACATGGTATAGGTCCTCCATATTGTTTATACAAATCATTGTGCAAAGTTAGGGAGCCACAGGTTCGAAAATATTAGTCAAATATGCTTAAATGGGATGCCAGAGTATCCATCCTGACAAGAAGAGGAAATAATTTGTAACACATATAGGAGGTGCTAAATAGATATTTGTTGAATGAATGAATTTTGCTAAAAAGCACTTACTGTGGCATTCCATCTGGGGCTTCTGCCTCTCTTTTGCCCATTTATTTAGGGTTTGTTGGGTAAGGCTCAAGGAGGCAGTTAGGGCCTACAAGAATTTCCTTTCTGATGGTGCAAGAATCTTCTTTGCAGCCTCTGCACTTGGGACATCTCTGCTGTCCACATCTATGTAGTATACCATTCCTCCTCTGCGGGCTCTCTGGGAACACTAACCAACTGAGCCACCCAGGCGTCCCTCTCTGGGAACACTAAAAAGGGGATCCTAGGACACTGATATTCTGGAGAAAGGACTCCATCCATCTGGCTCTTTTCAATGACTATAATCCAACTTCTACTGCCAACAGATCTAATGAATACATAATAGTCTTAGGGCTAATTGGGCCTCTATGACTTAATTAGTCTCTCTGATTACCCCTGGGGATTCTTAGATGGCTCCAAGGTTCTAGGAAATGAAATCTGAGAGAGAAAGTGACTAGGAGAGAGCAAAAGAGGGACGATGAACAGGAGAGAAGACACATCTCTCTTTTCACATCGACCCCTCCTAGTTCCCCCAGATCTTGCATGTAATTTATAGTAGAATTTAAGGGAATGGACTTTTGAACTAGACAGGCGTGGATTAGAATCCTGGCTCTTGGGTGAGTTATTTCATCTTCCTGAATCTGTTTTCTCATTGGTAAAATGTATACCTGGAGAAATCAGTCACAGCATGGAGATTAGGTAAGATAATACATGCAATAAACTTAGGTATTGTAAGGCATAGAGGAAGCAGTTGTATGGCACAAAGAAAGAATTCAGTAAATGTTAGCTCTTACTTTTGTTGTTGTTGTTGTTATACAAAGGTGGTACATGGCGAAACACATCTGGACATTAGGAAAGATGGTGCCAGGAAGTCATCAGTTCAAGGGGCTCTCAAGAGCAGGGAAGCCCAGTCATACCCTTTGCCCCATTGTGTCATCTCAGGCATAGACATGGAGTATTGAGATCCTGCACTCTGCCTTTGGGAGCGTGAGGAGGTGGCTAGAAGCTAGACTGTCAAGGTCCAAGGACACCTCTGGGCTGGGACCTCAGACAAAGGGCTCCTGGTATCTTTTCAGTTGTCCTCCTGAGTTGTCTCACCAAAAGTTTTGCTGCCCATGTTGCTGAAAGGCATATAAACTGTTAGGATCCTGGACCCTAACAAACCACAAACCGTAACAAGTCCAATTTTGTCCTCCCTGCTCCATCCCAGCCCTGAGGCTATAACCTGGGCTAGTCCAGGCGAATGCCAGGGTTGGGCGGGTGAGGTCTGCTGCCCGCCTGCCAGCTATCTGTGACTCACCCTTCCTTTCCCTCCTCTGGCTTCCCTGCCCACCCCTACCAACCTGAGGTGAGAAAGTAAGAAGCTGACTTGGAGGCAGAGACTCCTGGAACATCCTCAGAGCTGGGAGGTACCAACTCTCACACTTTTCAGAGGAGGAAACTGAGGCCCAGACAGAGAGCCACAATCTCAGGATCATACCCAAATTCCAGACATCCTGTCCTTTGTCCATTCCATTAAATTGTAGCGCCTCTACTTTCTAGATCTTACTTTAGACAGTAAATACCAAAATTGCTCATAACCAAGAGATAAATATGATTTCCAAGGCCAGTGCCAATATTTAAAGTTTCCTTTTTCACTTCAATATTTGTCAATATTCCAAATCATATAAATTCATCATTACTCAAGAATCAGCTATGCCCCCAGAACATTCAGGCTGACCCAGCAAGAATCCCAAGAGGCAGGTCCAGGCCTGATTACCTGGACTTCTGAATCTCTTAACCACAACAGGGCCTGCATCCTCCTCCTCTTTCCCAGGACCAAGGGAGGGTCTATACTTTCTTGCCCATCCCTGTTACTTGTCAGTGGCCCTGGCAAGGGAATAATTAGCCTTGAAGTCTCGAAATTCATTAAGCCTCCACAAACACTGCAGATGGTAATGTTGCCTGATTAAGGGTATGTGTGTGTGTGTGTGTGTGTGTGTGAGAGAGAGAGAGAGAGAGAGAGAGAGAGTATGTAGTACAGGAGGAAGTTACGATGTTGGCATGGTTGGGGGATGTGGGCTCATAGTAATGAGGCTGAAGAGATGCCCAGTAGTAGTCACATTTCTTCCTCAGTAAAGCTCACTTCCCCCATTTAGAGGTGAAAAATGGGATTCAGACCCAGGTAGTTTCAGAAACTTCCCGGTGACAGGTGTGGAAAGGGTAGGGGTGGGAAGTTGGGCACCAGGAGGCCAAAGAAGAACCCCTGTGCACCCCCCGCAGCGCTGTGGAGGTTCCAAAACGGACTTCGCTTGACTCGGGCCCCTAGGAGCCAAGCTTCACCATCCCTCCGAGTGACAGGGGGGATGAGGGGAAGGTCTGGGGGAGACGCTGCCTACGGAGCTCTGGCCCAGCTCTCCAGCTGCACCCCGCGTCCTGGCGCAAACCCTTCTAGCTACCCGCTCCAGCTGTGGGGCTTCCTCCTCCGCCCTGCAGCCCTACCCCAGCCCGGCGGCGGCCCCTCCCGCGGCCCCCGCCCCCTCCGGCTCCGGGGTGAGGGGAGGGTGGGAGGCTCGGGGGTCGCGCGGGGTCTCTACCTTGCCTGCGGATGACGCGCGGTGGGAGCTGGAGCGCCGGCGCGGGAGCTGGAGCCCGAGCAGGGCTGGAGGGGACCGACCAGGCAGGCGCGGCCGCCGCGAGGCCGCCCCGTTCCTGACGACACAGCTGCCCGCCCCTCGCCCCGGCCTGGCCGCCCGCGCCCAGTGTCCGCGCCCCCGACTCCGGGAACTCCAGTCTGGAGATGCCCCTGTTTCCAGTTCACCAAGCTTGAGCCGCCCCCCCCCCCCCCCCCCCCCCCCCCCAGTATCTCCAGAGCTCTGGCCTGTGCCTCTTTCTCCATATCCTGCGCTTCTCATCTTCTTCCCGCCTTGGGACAGCTCGGTTTCTATCCATCGTCCAGTCTTTCTAATCAACCCATAGCCTCTCCCCTCATCCCAGCCCTGGAAGGTCATGATAGAGGGCAGGGCCGCTGATGGCACAGCTTGGCAGGGGCCCACCCAGGCAACGTCTGACCCTCTCCTAATTGCCGCCATCCAGGGATTTCCCTCCCCAACTCCTTTCCATCCACCACTGACAGAATTCATACTCAGAAGATTCCACAGCAGCAAGCCCAGAGTCCCAGACACTGCATCCTGAGATACAAATGCCTCCTTCCTCCCATGGGCTCCGCAGTGTTTAACACTATTTGAGGCCCACCTTTGCCTCTAGGTTTTTCACCCCTCTAAAACCCAAACCCCAGAAGGCTCAGACTTGTTTTCCCCAATATAAGTACACCTCCTTCTCTCAAGACTCAGGGCCTTCCCTTAATTCTTGGCTTGTTCAGGTGCAAGGAGCACTCAGGTCGGTGTCCACTCTTTCTCCATGCTCTAACCCTCCCACTTTACCTGCTGACCTTGGCAGGTGCTGTAAAAGGCCCCTGCCAGAAGTAGGGGTGAGAGAAGATCCTTTCAGCTCCTCCTGTCTGGAATCTGTTTTTGAAGTTGTTAAGGCTCTTGGGGCAGCATGGATGATGGCGGGACTGACGGTGAGTACAACGGAGATAGACAGAGGCCTAGGACTTACTGGTAGGAACTGGGGACCCAGGCATCCTCCTCCCTGGCCCCGCCCCAACCCAGGCTAACCCCCTCCTACCCGTCCTTGAACTAGGGCACAGTAACAGGGCTTGAGTTCCTGGAATCTTCCCTCTTACACCTGGTGATAGAAGAGAGGGGGAGGGAGAGCTCTGACTGGAAGGTTGTATTGTGTGATGTGTATATGTGTGTGTATACACACATATCCACACACATAATATAGACATACTTTTGGTGGGGGTTGGAGAGAAGACATGACTACATGAGGCCCTCTAGTGGCAATGAAGGGATCTAAGCAGTTCTTGAATGTTTCCATACAGGCTTGTTGGAAAAAACCCTCCATTTTTATCAGAAATGTAACTGCTGAGAAATAGGGCTTGGGAGTATTGTTGTACCTGAACTGGAGATCTGAAGGAGGCAGGGGTTGGAGAAGGTCTGTCTCTCTGCTCCTGTCTCCCAGTCTTAAAAAGACAAGGGCCATGCTATTCCCATGCTTTATCTCCCCCCCACCCTTTTTTTTTTAAATTATTATTTTAAAGTAATCTCCACACCCAACATGGGGCTTGAACTCACAACTCAGAGATCGAATCACATGCTCCACCCACTGAGCCTGTCCCCTACCTATATAACCTCTTTAGTCATAAGGAATCATAATCTCTTGAAGGCCCATTATGCACTAGGTCCTGTGCTTGGTTCTGTAGACAGCCAAAGCACAACTTAAGGACTGCAGTAAAGAGTGGCTTGGTGTGTGTGTGTATGTGTATGTGTAAAGCCTCCCCACTCTAAGCTATCCTAAACATACAAAATATAAGAAAGAACAAGTCTCCTAGCACCTCTTGCAGTTTTCTCTCATCTAGAATGATACTAAACCTTAAGGCATTCAGCTTTGCTTGCAAACAATGCTAGTGGTGATAACACATTACATATGACCTGTGTTTTTCACTCCATCCTTGGATATGTCTCTACTTGCACTTAAATTGCTCCTGTTAAGGTTGTCTTTTTTTTTTTTTTGAGACTTCAAAGTGGGGCCCGGGGTGATCTCTCTAAGGAATAGGATGAAATCTGTCATACCCAAAGCTTCTTTGTGTCTTCTTTAAGATCTGTGGTCCATCATACATCGTCAGTTATTGGTGAGGGTAGGAGGGGAAGAAAGGCCAAGAAACATCTAAGGAGGAGGCGTATAATGCCTACTGTTCCAGGTGCTCATTTCTTTAATCAACCACATCACAAAAATCAGAAAGAAAGAAACCGCAATGAACAAAGGGAAAGGAAAAAACAACAGCCTTGTTCTCCCCAGCCTCTTGTTTCTCCTCTTCCTTCACAGGGTGTGTGTTTGTGTGGGGTGGGGGGGGCACATCCGGGGCTCAGGGCTGGGTCCCAGTCAGGTCTGCTGGGAAGACAATTGAGTTTCACTTCCTGTCCAACCCAGAACAGAGGCGAAATGTCTAGCGGCACAAGGGGAGGGAGGGTTAAGGTTGGTGGTGGACAGGGGCCACTTTAGGATTCACTCTTGCAGAAAGGTGCAACATATCCCTCTAAAGGTTTAAGCCCACACTCTCACCTGTGATAATCATTAGTAACAAGGCTAAGGACAGGATGCTGACTCAGTGAGCCCGAAGCACATTGTTGAAAGAGAGTAGGGGTTAAGAATGGCAGTATTAGAACACTTGCAATAAGTGTGTATGGAATGCAAATCAGTTTTAAAACGAGTCTTTTTGAGACCTTTGAGTTGGGCCTCTGGTGGAAGTCAGAAGGTAAAGCATGGGATGGAAGACAAGCTGTGACCTGAGAAAACTTCAAAAGCTTCATGTCAAAGCTTTAGGAAGTTCCTGGTCAGTCATTACTCTCACCTTTTTATTTTTTAAGTGGGCACACAGCTAGAGGTAGTCACTAATATTTGCCCCTCTCTACGGGTTCCAGCGGTAGAGTTGGACATTAGCCTAAGCCAAAGTGGGAAATTTGGAGGAAGGTAAAACAATCAAAAAGGGGGAAAAAAACCCCACAAAAAACAAAAAACAACGTAGTTGGGAGAGCCAACACCTGAGGAGAGGAACCTGCAGCCGGCCACTCCCAGGCTGTAGGGTAAACTAGTTTAGCAGGATTTAGCCCTTAAGGAACGACAGTGGCTGAGAAGAGCGGGGGAGGGAAAACACTAGGGTTCCTCTAAAGAATAGGGAGGCACGGGGCGGGCCGGACTGCAAAGGGAGTGACCATACAAGCCCCGACTATTGGCGAGTTGCCCGGCTTTGGATCCCCAGCGCCCATGCTCGCTTCGGCAGCACATACACTAACATTGGATCCCCAGCGCCCAGACCTGGACGAGGTTCATTAGAATATTAACTGGCTCCGCCCCGAAGCCTTCACTCTGCCCTCTGACCCCGGGGCCCTGCCTGAGGAGGTTCCCGGGGTCGAAGGCCAGAGCAAACTTGGTCTGTCCTCACCACGCCGCCCGAATCCTGGCGGCCGCCCCAAGGGCAGGGCCAGCCAGGGCTGCCCGCCCAACCCGGCCCACCGCCTCCTCGGTCGTGGAAATCGCCAGCAGCCCTGAGGCTTTGGGGACAGGTGACCGACCGGCAGCACACTCTGCCTTGCACGCCCCTCTCGCGGATCTCTGTCCCGAGGATTGAGCTGGGTAGCCGAGGGCAATTGACACGCGATTTCGACCGCCCCACTTCCTAAGAGAGGGTCAGTTGGGGGTCTTCCATTCTCCCCTGACAACATTGGTGCGCCCCAGTATGTTCCCAGAGTTTGCGCGCCCCATTCCCCAAGCCGCTCTGGGACCTCGGTGCAGGCTAAGGCTTGAATATTCTGAGTTTTCGGCCCCACTTTCCGGGTACAGGTGGGCCTTGCCCCCTTTTCCCTGGAAGGTCCTGGATGACGGAGAGGGGCCGTGCCTCGGAACTTCTCTCGGCACCCAGAGGACTGCTTTACACGGAGCAGGCACCCAATATTGGTATCCGTGGCAGTAACAGAGCCTACGGCTTTTATTTATTGAAGTCTTTAGCTTCTTCTACCTTCTGCCTCTTCCACCTCCTTCCACGAAATGGTGTACTCTCCCTTTAAGACTAAAATGGTGGCTGGCTATGATCGGGACTCCACTTCCGGTGGGGAGGGGGGCGGGACCCCAGCCCGCTCACGCCGGAAGTGGTTTGCGTTTTCAAGATGGCGACTCCCTATGTAACTGACGAGACCGGCGGTGAGTGCGGGAGGCGCGGAGCCGCTTCTCCCCGGGCTCTCGGGGCAGGGGTTCGGACTTGGAAAGGGGTCTGTGCCCCGCCCATCCCGGGGCCCCTCCTTTTGCCCCGCCCTCCGGACCGCCTTCCCCATTCATTCTCTCCTATGGGGTGTCACCTGCGCCCCCTTCTGGTCTCGTGTTTGGGGGTCTCTGCTTCCGGTCACCCAAACCCTGGGGTCCTTCAGTGGAAGTCCCTGCTCCAGAACCCTCACGGGCCCTTAGTTTTTCTCCAGTAGCTGGCGATCCCATATCTCTTGGTTTCTCCAGTCTTGGGAGCTCCTACACGCTCAGTTCCCTCCAATTCTAGCTTTTCCTCCTCTGTTCCCCTCCCCCATCTATCTGCTGTACCTGCCTCCTGCCCTACCCCAGCTTCGTTTTGATTCTCTTTCTCGAAGTTGTATCTGTTAAAGATCTCTTTATTGCTATATAATATTTTTAACATTCTCTTCCTCGTCTTCAATTTTGGGTCACTGAGGTTCAGAGGTGTGAAGGGAAGAAGAACCTAATATAACTTTCAGCTTGAGTTTTCTTCCTGATGGCATCACTCTTCTGTATTTTCTCTGGTGGTGATGGTGATAAAAGTTGAGGGATCTGAGGAGGAAGAAGGCAAACAGGAGGTGTCTAGTGTGGCCTCTCAAGCCCTCTGACGAATTCATAGAATCCATTGTTACTTCTGGTTAGAGAAGAATTTCTGGCCTGGCTGATTGAGGTGCTGAAGTGTCCGTTGTGTATGGCGGTCTATGTATTGAAAACTGAAATCAATGTTTTCATTCTGGTTTTGTCCCATCCTAATTTCCTCATCTTTAGAAAAATGTGCATAGGAATATCTACGTAGTGACGATCAAATAAGATAGCATATGTAAAAGCAATTTATAAAATCTACAAGGCAAGGTGTTAACTGTTTTTTGTAGCCTTCACTTGTGTATGTGCATCTTCTGTAGAACTGACTCTGTATGCTGTGTTTTAAAATGTGCCCTTTATGCTTCTTGCTTTGCTACCTTGCATGTTCCTTACATCTCAGCCCACCTCTCCTATGGTATTTTAGGACAAGCCAGGTCTCTGCTGTTTCTCCCCAGCCTCACATTTCAAAGTGGTACACAGAACCTCTCTTCTCCAGTTCTCTACTCAGTGGGTCCTTCATCTACTGGCTCCTTTTAATGTGTGCTTTGAAAATATTACTCATTGTCCAGTACACTTTTCTTTATTTTTAACTATTTTCTTTTTAAGATTTTTAAAAAATTTATTTATTTGTCAGAGAGAGAGATAGAGAGAGAGAGCACAAGCAGGCAGAGTGGCAGGCAGAGGCAGAGAGAGAAGCAGGCTCTCTGCTCCCAATTGGGACTCCATCCTAGGACCCTGGGATCATGACCTGAGCTGAAGGCAGCGACTTAACCGACTGAGCCACCCAGACGTCCAACTATTTTCTTTTTAAACTGATTTCATGAAAATCCAGGTACCACGTTTCACCCTACCCTCCTACTAAGAGGTATCTTCTATTCTCTGTGGCTATGTAGAAGAAGGAATCACACTGCTTTTTTGCTTTCTCTTACTATTTCTAGATTATTAATCTACCATGGTCTCTCTAATCTTTATGGAAGGTATCGCCATGCAATTATAGCATTTTCTCTAAAACCTCAGGGCCATCATTTATTGCCCACAAGGGCCCAGGACTATTGCATCACACTTTTTCCTCCAGTGTTTCTTGTTCTTATTCTGTTTCTCCAGCATCTTTGGAATACTCTAATCTTATAGTTCCTCAGCACAAGATGGTTGACTGTCATTTGTATTTTTTTTTTTCCTTAAGTAGGCGTTGCTCAGTGTGGAGCTTAACTTGAAGCTTGGATTCACAATCCTGAGATCAAGACCTGAGCTGACATCAAGAGTCGGTATCTTAACCAACTGAACCACCCAGGCACCCCTTCTTTGTATTTTTAAAGTAGCTGCACATCAGGGGCGACCGGCTGGCTCAGTCTGTTAGGGGTCCCACTCTTGGTTTCAACTCAGGTGGTGGTCTCAGTGTCTGTGAGATCCAGCCTGGCATCAGGCTTTGGGCTCAGCACAGTCTGCTTGTTGCTCTCCCGCTGCTCCTCCCAGTGCTTGCTTGCTCTCTCTCTCTCAAATAAATGAATAAATTCTTAAAACAAAAAAGTAGCTGCACAGCAGAATCACTGTAATCGGGACTTCCTCTGTGACACTGCTTCCCCTTTAGGTGCTCTCCATCACTTACTTTAGCCTCCGTACCAGTTACTTTTTCACATCCTATTTCACATACCTGTTTCTGGTATCTAGAGAATCTGCTTTTTGCCCTTCTTCGGTTCTTGACCTTTCCCATTTCATTACATCTACCAGTACCTTCATGACTACCTTTGATGCTGCTCTGCTAGACCTTGGTGACTAGCTACTTTGATACTATCTTCATTGCTTTTCTTCATTTATTTTGATCTATACTTAGCAAGCACTTTTTTATCATCTATTTTCTTGGCTTCTAATGTCTAGGGCATAGCACATGGCTAGAGAAAAAGCACAAAACTAGCACATTCAGTATAATAAAACTTAGTGTTAATTTCTGCCAAGATCCTGGCTTCTCTGCAGTTCTTTTTCCTTTGCTTACATTCCGTCATGGCTTTTTTCCCCCACCATGGCTTCACTGCCCCCCCCCCAACTTTCTGTTTCATTGAAAAGTCAAGGCCTATCATTTCTTTCCTGTTCACAGCCTGATTTCTTGAGTAACAGGTTTCCACATACTGTTTTCATTTCCTTACTGCTTATTTGTCCCTTAATTCTTTAGTTTTGTTTCTAGTGCCACCCTCTTTTCCTGGTCGCCTATTCTCTTTTCTAATTGATGGGCGAATAACTTTCATTCTTTTTTTTTTTTTTTTTTTTTTTTTTCAAAGATTTCATTTATTTATTTGACAGAGAGAAATTACAAGTACACTGAGAGGCAGGCAGAGAGAGAGAGAAGGAAGCAGGCTCCCTGCTGAGCAGAGAGCCCGACGCGGGACTCGATCCCAGGACCCTGAGATCATGACCCGAGCCGAAGGCAGCGGCTTAACCCACTGAGCCACCCAGGCGCCCAATAACTTTCATTCTTAAATATACTGTCATACCTTAAAGTCAGTCTGCCCAAAATCATTGTATTTTTTTCCTTCCTTATTTCTGTTAATGACACTTAGCCAAACCAAGATCAGCTTTTTGCACCATCACCCTTTTTAATTTAATTTAATTTAATTATTTTTTAAAGATTTTATTTATTTATTTGACAGACAGAGATCACAAGTAGGCAGAGAGGCAGGCAGAGAAAGAGAGGGGGAAGCAGGCTCTCCACTGAGCAGAGAGCCTGACGCGGGGCTCAATCCCAGGACCCTAAGATCATGACCTGAGCCGAAGGCAAAGGCTTAAACCACTGAGCCACCCAGGTGCCCCCACCCTTTTTAATTTTAAATAGACTTTACTTTTTAGAACAGTATTAGATTTATAGAAAACTTGGGAAGATGGTACAATTCCCATATATGTTACACTCAGTTTCTCCTATTATTAACATCTCACTTCATAAGGGTGCCATTATTACAATTAATGAACTGATACTGATACTTTTTTTTTTAAGATTTTATTTATTTGTCAGAGAAAGGAAGAAAGCACAAGCAGAGGGAGTGGCAGGCAGAGAGAGAAGCAGGTTCCCTGCTGAGCAAGGAGCCTGATGGGTTCTATTCCCAGAACCCTAGGGTCATGACCTGAGCCAAAGACAGCTGCTTAACCGACTGAGCTACCCAGGTGCCCCTGATCCATTATTATTAATTATAGTCTGTACATTATTCAGAGTTCCTTAGTTTTCACCTAACTTTCTTTTCTGTTCCAGGTTCCCATCCCAGATACCACATTGCTTTTAGTTTTCACGTCTCCTTAAGCTCCTTTTGGCTGTGAACAGTTTCTCAGACTATTCCTTGTTTTTGATGACCTTGATAGTTTTGAGGAATACTAGTCAAGTATTTTATAGGATGCCTCTCTTTTGGAATTTGTCTGATGTTTTTCTCATGATTAGACTGGGGTTATGTGTTTTTGGTGTACAACCTCAGAGGAAAAGTGACATTTTCATCATATCAGGGGTACCTATCATAACGATTTTTTTTTAAAGATTTTATTTCTTTATTTGACAGAGATTACAAGTAGACAGAGAGGCAGACAAAGAGAGGAAGGGAAGCAGGCTCCCCGCTGAGCAGAGAGCCCGATGTGGGGCTCTATCCCAGGACCCTGGGATCATGACCCGAGCCGAAGGCAGAGGCTTTAACCCACTGAGCCACCCAGGTGCTCCATAACGATTTTTTTACTGTTGATATGACCATGATCACTTGGCTGAAGTAGTGTTTGTAAGGTTTCTCCACAGTAAAGTTACCCTTATTTCCCTTATCTTTTTCATACTGCACTTGAGATAGAAGTCTCTATTCATGGCCCATAAAGAGGGAAGTTATACTTCCTTCCTTAAGGATGGAGTATTTATACATGTTATTTGGAATTTTTCTGCAGATTTATCTCTTCTCCATTTATTTATTCAATCATTTGTTTATAGCAGTATGGATTTTAGGTTATAATCTACTATTTATTTTATTGCTCAAATGTTCCAGCTTTGGACATTGGAAAATTTTAGTTGGCCCTATGTCCCTTTAACATACCCCCAACAGTGTAGGTTTTTGTTTTTGTTTTTTTAGCTCTTCCTTACTTTCTGGCGCTAGAAGATGCTCCAGGCTCGTCTTTTTATTTCCTGTTCCAGTCCTAGAATCAGCCTTTCTCCAAGGAGCCCCTATTCCTTTCACTAGAGAATAGTATCAAGAAACCAAGATCAGAGCACTAGGTATTTTATTTGTTGCATCATCTTTTATTCCTCTCTTTCCCCATCCCCTGCCATACACTAGTTGTCAAAATGTCATTCTTCTGTTCCCACTGCCGATATCCTTATCCCTTCTTCAATACTTGTCAGGTACATGGCCTTGGGAATTTTAAACCTTAGGAATCTAAGTTTTAGTCTTCTCATCAATGAAATTGGTATATGTGCTGCCAAAGCAAGCACTCATCAATGAAATTGGAATAATAACTCTTACCACATAGTATTATTGTGAGAATTAAAATTTAAATGAAAGGATGTACATTTCTGGCACATACAAAGTGCCCAGCAAATGGTTCTGTAAGTATTACTGTTCGTAAGGATTATTGTATGGATCAGAAGAGATTATATATGCAAAGTATCAAGCATAGTACTTGAGTCCTTCTTCATCCTTGATAAAATTCTATTTTCCTTTATCCTGAAAATATTGCTGTGACCTCCTAAATAGTTGTCCTATCTCCAGTCTCTCTCTCTCTGTTCCAGTTCATATGACACACTGTTGCCAGATTACTGTTCCTTAAGTACAGATTTATTTATGTAATTTTTGTTCAATATAAATCATTCACCCAGAGTCTTCTATTTAATTTGGGACATATCCTTCTGATCTTTATTTTTTCTGTGCATTTAGGAAAAAAAAAAAAAGATTTTATTTATTTATTTGACAGAGAGAGACACAGCAAGAGAGGGATTTTGACAAGCCGGGGGGAGTGGGAGAAGGAGAAGCAGGCTTCCTGCCTGATAGGGGGCTCAATCCCAGTATGCTGGGATCATGACCTGAGCCGAAGGCAGAGGCTTAACCCACTGAGCCACCCAGGTGCCCATCTGTGCACTTTTAAAAAAAGATTTTATTTATTCACTTGACAGGATCACAAGTAGGCAGAGGCAGAGAGAGAAAGGAGGAAGCAGGCTCCCTGCTGAGCAGAGAGCCCAATGTGGTAATGCGGTCTTGATCCCAGGACCCTGAGATTATGACCTGAGACAAAGGCAGAGACAACCCACTGAGCCACTCAGGCGCCCCTTTTCTGTGCATTTTTAAAACATTTTTAAATTTTTTTTTCTATTTTTTAAAAGATTTTATTTATTTTATTTGACACAGAGACATCACAAGTAGGCAGAGAGGCAGGCAGAGAGAGGAGGAAGCAGGCTCCCTGCTGAGCAGAGAGCCCAATGCGGGGCTCAATCCCAGGACCCTGAGACCATGACCTGAGCCGAAGGCAGAGGCTTAACCCACTGAGCCAACCTGGCGCTCCTTTAAAACATTTTTTAATTAGATGGTATATATAATTATATTTTGCCTTTTCATTTAACCTTATGCTATAAATATTTTTCCTTGCTATTAGAAATTCTTTGAAAACTAGAGTTTTAAAATATTGGCAGTGGGATGCCTGGGTGGCTCAGTTGGTTGAGCGGCTGCCTTCGGCTCAGGTCATGATCCCAGCGTCCTGGGATCGAGTCCCACATTGGGCTCCTTGCTCTGCAGGGAGCCTGCTTCTCCCTCTGACTCTGCTTGCCTCTCTGTCTGCCTGTGCTCGCTCTCGCTCTCGCTCTCTAACAAATAAATAAATAAAATCATAAAAAAAAAATAAAAAAAATAAAATATTGGCAGAGTGTTTTATTGCTTAGGCATGCGCTTTCTCTTATGTTTCTTCTGTTATTGAACTTGTATTTTATTTATTTATTTATTTTTAAAGATTTTATTTATTTGTCAGAGAAAGAGAGAGAAAACATGAGTGGGGGAAGAGCAGAGGGAGAAGCAGGCTCTGTGCTGAGCAAAGAGCCTGATGTGGGACTGGATCCCAGGACTCTGACCTGAGCCAAAGGCAGACATTTAACTGACTGAGCCACCCAGTCATCCCTGTTACTGAACTTTTAGATTGTTTCCAGTATTTTTGTTAGAAGAATTCTGTGAATATTTTTGTGCATAATTTTTTGCCTGCATTTGGGGTTATTTTCTTAGGATTGAGTTCCCAGAAATAGAATTACTGGGTTATAGGGAATAAGCATTTATTGATTTAATTCATATTGATTGTAGGAACCTTGGAAAATGTTTTTGTAAGCAGTATAAAAATACAAGTCACACGCATATTTGGTAATTCTAGAACCCAAAGATAACTATAATTACAATTCCTTTTAGTTTTTCTGTGTACATATGTAGCTTATCTATATTTTATATAATTGGGATCAAAGCAAATAGCTATATTTCCCAAAATATGATCCTCGGAATGCTTAGTAGTCCTATAAGATATGCTACAAAATAAGTAAAAACAAAATAAATAGCAAATAAATAAATAAGGTTCCTGTGGTCAAATAAATCTGGGAAAACTGTAAATCACACTCCCATTGTGAGTAGTCACGTGAATAAGAACACATTAAGTCTTGCCGATAAAATTGCTTTCCTATGTTTAACCCATAATTGGCCAAACTTATTTAATGATTTTGGGGGGTAACTTTTATTATCATACGGAAATAGTATTTTAAATAACAAAAGCTTTGGGAAACTATAGGATTACCTTTATTGTCTTGCTGTGTTAGCCAGATGGCTTTCTAAAGGGTTTTACCACCCAGTATATGACTATGCTGATTTAATGACATCTTTGACCACACTGGTGTTCTTATCTTCAAAAATTCTACTACTCTGACAAATGGAAATTTTATTTTATTGTTTTATAATTTTTTAATTATTATTAGTGAGGTTGAACATTTTTGTATCTTTTTCATTTATAACACAATATGCAGAAGTAGTATAAAATGTACAGCTTTTGGAGCATAGCCTGGGTTTGAATTCTGTAGCTTACTGACCATAACTTTGGGCAAGCTATTAAATTTCTCATTGTTTGGTAGCTGCTATTTTCTTTTTGGAGTTGATCATGAAATTTACATATATACCATTTGCTCTTAGATATGCTCTTTAATATGAGTGCCACCCACTTTTCAGTATAGTATCACCACATACTAGGTCTCTGTCTATAATTCCCAGTGAAACTGGGCTATGTGGTGTAAGACAGGTGGAATAGCATTGTGCCTTTGTGATCTTGGACCCATCTTTAACCTCTTAAGGACTCTTAATCTTAGCTGTAGATGATAATATCTACCCAATGTCTAGATTCAATAGAGTAATATATGTAAAGTTTCTGATGCAATGGAGCCACTTATTAATCAATGCTCTTTCCTAACTGTTCTTAGCATACTGTGAGTTTTCCACTGCTAATGATTTTGCTTGTTGTTACTCCTCTTAGGCCCTTTCCCTTCCTTTCTCTGCCCACAGAAATATCAGCCACTGGTTTGTTATTGTACTACTGTTACTACCTAGTATTTAAGGTTGGGTCCCTGAAATTCTGATTTTTTGTCACCTTCCCCCATCAAACAGAGTGTGATTATTTAGTCTCTTGAAATCTGGTACCAGTATGTATCAGTGTCTCTTAAGATACCTAAGACATTTATATTTTTGTTTTAGTCCTTGCCTAACTTGTCCACCCTCTTCCTTAGACTGTAAATTGCTTGATTTTTTAAAAAAGATTTTATTTATTCATTTGACAGAGGGAGAGCACAAGCGGGGTGGGGGTTGTGCAGCAGGCAGAGGGAGAAGGAGAAGCAGGCTCCCTGCTGAGCAAAGAGCCTGACGTGGGGCTCAATCCCAAACCCTGGGATCATGACCTGACCCAAAGGCAACCGCTTAACCGACTGAACCACGCAGTTGCCCAAATTGCTTTAAAGTAGGGATCATTTTACTCCCTCTTGATAATCCCTGTAGCATTTACTAGGATACTTTTCTCATGGGAAGCTTTCAATAAGTGTTTATCCTTTTAATTAATTTGTAGTCTGGTTTCTGACTACTCTGCTTTTCTGAAGCTATATTCTTAAAGATAACTAGAAATTTCCAAATTGCCAATTTTTTTTTTCTTCTCCATTTTCCTTTTCCTTAATCTCTGTGCATTATTTAATACCCTTAATCAGCTGCCCTTAAAACTCTTTTGGTCTCCATGGCATAACACTGTCCTGGTTCTGCTCTCCTACAGTTGTTTTCTGTGACTGCTGACACCTTTTCTTTCTTGAGGAAGATAATCATGACCGTTTTTCCAAGGTCATTTCTCCATATTGGATCTTCTCTTTCTGTATTTTCCCCAGGTTTTAGAAACTGTATAATTATAATTCTTGGCCCTAAGATCATCCCCAGGCTCAGATTTGTCATACAGATCTCCTTTATTGAAACAGGTCACAAGGATTGAACAGTCGCTTCAGCCTAACCCCTTAGAGTTCTCTCAGGCCTTGTTTTCTGTCTTGTCTCTTCACTGTGTTCCTGCCACCCCCCCCAAAATAAGGCTCTTTTACAGTTTAAGGCAACAGATTAAGGATTACAAAACAGCAGATGTGAGAGAATAGCTGAATTTACCATGTTTTGTGGTAGCAATCTCTAA
Source organism: Mustela putorius furo (assembly GCF_011764305.1). Lineage (NCBI taxonomy): Eukaryota > Metazoa > Chordata > Mammalia > Carnivora > Mustelidae > Mustela > Mustela putorius. The sequence goes on along the minus strand of NW_025422127.1, from coordinate 1,461,706 downwards.
TCTGTGTTTCTGACATTCTCAAGGGCGCTACCTGACAATCCTGATATCCTGCCCTTGGTTTTGAGTTCTAGGGTAGGAATCTCCAAACCACTCCCTTCATTTTCACTTTACCTCTGAATGAAAGGACATGAAGGACAGAGAATGGAACCAAGAGGATAATGGGCTATCTGCATCTCAGGGCTTCCAGTTAGGATAGCCATTCAAGAAGCTTCTGCCATGTCTTTTCTCACATTCCACTGTTACTTGTCTTAAGCCTTGAACTATAATCTTTGTGCAGTTATCTTAAATATATGTTTCGAGTATTGTCCTTTCCTCCTTAATTTCACGTAAAACACTGCCTGTCTAGAATTAGTTATTTTCACAAAGTTGTCATCTTCTCTAGACTTTCTTTGTGTTTTATTTTTTTATTTTTTTATTTTTTATAAACATATATTTTTATCCCCAGGGGTACAGGTCTGTGAATCACCAGGTTTACACACTTCACAGCACTCACCAAAGCACATACCCTCCCCAATGTCCATAATCCCACCCCCTTCTCCCAAACCCCCTCCCCCCAGCAACCCTCAGTTTGTTTTATGAGATTAAGAGTCACTTATGGTTTGTCTCCCTCCCGATTCCATCTTGTTTCATTGAATCTTCTTCTACCCACTTAAGCCCCCATGTTGCATCACCACTTCCTCATATCAGGGAGATCATATGATAGTTGTCTTTCTCCGCTTGACTTATTTCGCTAAGCATGATACGCTCTAGTTCCATCCATGTTGTCGCATGTTGTTTGTTTTAATTCCAGTATAATTTACAGTATTGTATTAGTTTCAGGTATTGGATCGGTGATTTTTGTCCTCTAAATTTTGCACATTCACAAGTGATACTGTAATTAGTTTATTTGTGGTCTTTTTTATTACCTTTCTTCCTTACTAGAATGCATGGTACAAAAAGACAGGACCCTTGCATGCTTTGTTCATTGTTGTATCCCTAACTGCTGTTACAGTGCCTGGCACAACACCCAGTGCTCAATAAACATTTAAAATCCATGTGTGAATAAATATTATTACCATTTGCCCAATTTACCCACAGGTATGTTGTAAAAAATAAGAGAATACATGTGAAAAGCACCAGATTAAACCCATTATAGCAGTTTCAATTACCTCGTCTCTCTAATTCAAATCTTGGCAGTCTTTTGGCCCTATTGACTTCTTCATAATGAATTTCTCTTTCATTTTCCTTTCAATACCCATAGAGATGATCTAAATCAGTTTTTCTCTGTGGTGACTATTATTTTCATTTGTTCTACTTTTAGTTTCTATTATACATTTTGATGTTAATCCTTAAGCACTGCTTTGAGCAGATCCTGTGTACTCTGCTTTTGGCCTTCAGTGTTCTCCCACAGTCTGAAGCTTAACTCCAAACTCAAGAGAGATTGGATACCTTCCATATTCTGACTAATTTACTTCTAGTCTCTTTTCTCATTACATATGCTTTTTGCCCAAATTATACTAGGTTCATGTTCTCTAGTATGATGCTTAAATTATTTTTTTAAAAGAGTTTTTTTTTTTTTTTTAAGATTTTATTTTTAGGGGCACCTGGGTGGCTCAGTGGGTTAAGCCGCTGCCTTCGGCTCAGGTCATGATCTCGGGGTCCTGGGATCGAGTCCCGCATTGGGCTCTCTGCTCAGCGGGGAGCCTGCTTCCCTCTCTCTCTGCCTGCCTCTCTGACTACTTGTGATTTCTCTCTGTCAAATAAATAAATAAAATATTTAAAAGAAAAAAAAGATTTTATTTTTAAGTAATCTTTGTACCCAATGTTGGGCTTGAACTTGCAACCCCAAGATCAAGAATCACATGGTCTACCAACTGAGCCAGGCAGGCGCCCATCTTTATTTATTAATCCGAAATAATTACAGCCTTCTATAGACTAGTCCCTTTGCCTCAGAGATCAAAGACAAAGTCTCTGCTCTCAGGAAAGAATGCAATTATGTTAAACATTAGAGCATGATAAAGGCCAAAACAGGTGCTGTGCACCAAGGTGTTACATAAAGGGCTACTTTTAACCTGGCTTGGGGTGGGAAGGTCAGGGAAGACTTCACTGAGGAGTTTATACTTGAACTTGACCTTTAAAGACCAGTAGGAATTAACTAAGATAAGAATCAAGGAAAATCTATTCCACGCCAAAGGAAGCCAAAGCAAAAATGCATAGACATCAGAGACACAGGTCTGGTAAGATTTGTGAATAAATATTCAGTGGCTGGAATAGAGTGTAAGTGACTAAGTGCTGAGAGAGGAGACTAGCAAGGCCTTTTTTGTAGTCCCATCCTCCATGTAAATACCCTGAAGGCAATAGGAATCCAGAATTTTAAGCAGAGTCCTGACTAGTTTGATTTGTCCCTTTGCCTAGTCCCGCATGCCTAAAATACTTCTCTATCTCGTAACCACATTCCCCATTCCCTGTCTCAATCCTCTCATCTTCCAAAGATTACAACAGGTCTGTGTCCTCCACAGAATCTTTTTAAATCACCAGGGGTCAAAAGTAACTTCACTCTCTGTTGTGTACCTGTTCTCCAAACCATTTGTTTGAAACCTAAAATTAGATTTTTTTTTTAAGATTTTATTTATTTATTTGACAGACAGAGATCACAAGTAGGCAGAGAGGCAGGCAGAGAGAGAGAGAGGAAGGGAAGCAGGCTCCCTGCTGAGCAGAAAGCCCGATGCGGGGCTCGATCCCAGGACCCTGAGATCATGACCTGAGCCAAAGGCAGCGACTTAACCCACTGAGCCACCCAGGTGCCCCTAAAATTAGATTTTTTAAAAAAGATTTTATTTGGGGGGTCTCCTGGGTGAGTCAGTTGTTTAAGCATCTGCCTTAGGCTCAGGCCATGTTCTCAGGGTCCTGGGATGAAGATGCCCCCCTCCCCCCAACCCTGGTCAGGCACCTGCTCAGCAGGGAGTCCATTTCTCCCTCTCCCCTCCCTCATCCCCTGCTCTTGCGTGGTCTTTGTCTCTCTCAAATCTAAAAAAAAAAAAAAGAATATAAAGTCTAGAAAAAAAAATTTTTAATTATTTCCACACCCAACATGGGGCTTGAACGCACAATCCCAAGATCAAAAGTTGTACGCTTTTGATCTGATCATGACCTGAGCCAAAGGCAGAGGCTTAACGACTGAGCCACTCAGGCACCCCAAAATGAGAGACTTTTAAAACCTACAGTATGGGCACCTGAGTGGCTCAGTTGGTTAAGCGACTGCCTTCAGCTCAGGTCATGATCCCAGAGTCCTGGGATCCAGTCTCACATTGGGCTCCCTGCTCAGCCATGAATCTGCTTCTCCCTCAGACCCTTTCCCCACTCATGCCTCTCTCTCTCTTTCTCAAGTAAATAAATAAATCTTTAAAAAAAATAAAACCTACAATATATCAATATTAATGGGCATTCTTAGAAAGAAAGATTATGGGATGCCTGGGTGACTCAGTGGGTTAACTGTCCACCTTCAGATAAGGTCATGATCCTAGAATCCTGGGATAAGTACTACATTGGGCTCCTTGCTCCCAGGAGCATGCTTCCTCCTCTGCCTGTCTCTCTCTCTCTGACAAATAAATAACATCTTTAAAAATAAAAGATTATTTATAATCTAATCACCCGACAACTTTTCATATTGCACATTCTTTTCTAAACTTAAAAATATACAAAACATATTTAATAATTGAAATCATGGTATATTTATATAGTTTCATTGTGTTTCATATTATGTCACCTTAAAATTTAAAATTTTATTATCGTTTGTTAAAATTATGTCATGTCTCTTTAAAGTTTATTTATTTATTTTTAAGTAATCTGTACACCCAATATGGGACTTGAACTTGCCACCCCGAGATCAAGAGTCACACACTTCTGGGACGCCTGAATGGCTCAGTGGGTTAAAGCCGCTGCCTTCGGCTCAGGTCATGATCCCAGGTCCTGGGATCCAGCCCCGCATCTGGCTCTGCTCAGCGGGGAGCCTGCTTCCTCCTCTCTCTCTGCCTGTCTCTCTGCTTACTTGTGATCTCTGTCAAATAAATAAATAAAATCTTCAAAAAAAAAAAAAAAAGAGTCACACACTTCTGACTGAGCCAACCAGGTGCCCCTATTATCATTTTTATTGGATATATTCTACACTGTTCCTGTATACCTGGACTTGAAGTTTGTTTTTAATTTTTAGTTCTTTATAGATAATGCCATAATTTACCCATGATTACCTCTCCCTTTCTTCTTTTTCTGTTTTTGTTTTTTACTGTTGGAAGTATTTCCTTATGCTGTATTCTCAAGGTTGGAATTATTAAATGTGTTGAATTATTTTTTACTTTAGCCAATTACCCAGGTGTTGTGGATTCTTTGCTAATAAGATTTGTCTGGCGGTCTCTTCCTTTCCCTTCTCACTGTTTCAGCCAATTCTGTCTCTCATGCCAGGGTTATCGCACCCTTTTCCCCCCTAACTGGTTTCCTGAGTCTCCAGGGTTTTCCTTGCCAATTCACCTTTTCATCCTGCCGGATTAATTGCCCTAAAACACTGCTTTGGATAAAAGAGTCACTCATTGGACAAATGTTTATTGAATGCATGCCATGTACCAGATATTAAACTCCTTAGCTGGTGTTTCAATGTCTGAGCATCCCCTGCTCATTAGCTTTACACCAGCCCTCTGACTCAGCCACCATATCCTGAACATGTCATCTCCGTTCCCACGTGTGCATTTGTTTTAGGATGAGCTTCTATTTTGAATCCATTCTGCCTCGTTTACTTAGGTGAGTTTGTCTCTTTCTTTAAAGCCCAGCTCCAGTCATCCTCCCTCCATGAAGCCTCAGCTTTTTCATTCTTCAGTTTATACTCTTATCTTTAAACTGTTGCTTTAAGCAGGAAATATCCTCAGTGCCTTTCTTTTACTCACCAGATAACCTTTAAATTCCTTGATGTTGTGTTGAAGGCTTTCCAAGATCTGGCCCCATTTTTTTCTTATTCCCTAACATGAACTATCTGATTCACCCGGACTCCTCTTTGTGTTTTCTAAATACTCCACGTCCCTTTCCACATCCATGACTTTCTTTGCTTGCTTGTTCTTTTTTTTTAATTTTTTTTAAAGATTTTATTTATCTATTTGACAGAGAGAGATCACAAGTAGGCAGAGAGGCAGGCAGAGAGAGAGAGGAGGAAGCAGGCTCCCTGCTGAGCAGAGAGCCGGATGTGGGACTCGATCCCAGGACCCTGAGATCATGACCTGAGCCGAAGGCAGCGGCTCAACCCACTGTGCCACCCAGGCGCCCTGCTTGCTTGTTCTTTGTCCTGTCTCTTCTACCTGTCAGATCTTACCCATTTTCTTTAACAATTTTTTTTTAGTTTTAATTAATTGATACTTGCATTTTGAACAAAAAGCCAATTCATGGAACAATATATAATCCACATGTAAAGACCTAGACTTGACTTTTTTAAAAAAGATTTTATTATTTGATAGAGGGGGAGCACAAGCAGGGGAGCAGCAAGCAAAGGGAGGGAGAGAAACAGGCTTCCCATGAGCAGAAAGCCTGACATGGGGTTTGGGCTCAATCCTAGGACCCTAGGATTATAACCTGAGCCAGAGGCAGATGCTTAACCTACTGAACCGCCCAAGCACCTCTAGGCTTGACTTTTTACTTTTCTTTTACAAATCTTTCTTTTTACAAAAGTAATACTTAAAAAGAAAAAAAAAAAAGTAATGCATGGGGCACCAGGTTGGTTTAATTGATGGAGCATGTGATTTCTTCTCAGGGTTGTGAGTTCAAGCCCCATGTAGGATGTGGAGCCTACTTAAAAAACAAAACAAAAAAACACAACACAACACATAATATATATGTATATATAAGATTTCTAAAAACATACTAATGGTATAAATAAAGATATCTATGAGGACAGAAAGTATATATATTAATGGTTAATGGTTTCTATTACCTCTTCTTCCAGGTTGCCCCTCTTAAGATAACCAGCATTAAAGGCTTGGTATCTTTGGTATGTGTCCTTCCACACCTTTCTCCTTGCCCCTGTGTGTAAACTGAATGGCCTGTTAAGTGCTGCTCCGTGCCCCAACAAGATTGGGAGTGTACCTTACATCAGCAGTTCTCAACAGTGTTGTCCAGGACCCTTGGGGGTTCCCTAAGACAGTTTCAAGAGGTCTGCAAGCATAACTATTTTTTATCATATACTAAGATGTTAGTTGTCCTTTTTTTTTTTTTTTTTTTTTTGCTGGGTTGACATTTGCTCTGAGGGTGCAAAAGCAAAGGTGGATAAAACTGCTGGTCCCTTGGCACTAATCAAGGTGGGTACACCAACTCCCACTCACTGTGCTCTTCACTGCTGCATGCTTGCAGTAAATAATGCCAGTTTCACTTAAGAATAGCCTTGATTATACACTAAGATTTACAAATTTTGTTAAACCCTGACCCTTGATTACACATCTTTTTACTTTTTTCCAGCTTTATTGAAATATATTTGACATAGAACATTGTGTAGGTTTAAGGTATGCAGTGTGATGATATGATATATGTATAGTGAAATGTTTACCATAATAAGATCAGTTAACACATCCTTCACAAAATTACCGTTTTGTTGTTGTTAAGGTCTACTCTCATAGCAACTATGAAGTATACCGTATGGTTCTCTGTTAAGGATGGTTACCATGCTTAGATTCCCCAGAACTTACTCGTTTTATAACTGAAAGTTCCTCATCTTTTTAATATTCTCTGTGGACTAAATGGGAAGGAAGGATGAAACACTTGGCTGCATATTGAAGTAAGGTGGAGTCTTAAGGAAAAGCACTGGCACAGTTGTCCATAAGTTGCAAGCTAAACAGGCGTCCTTTCTGTGGAACACTATTTTTACATAAAAAAAAAACACTGAAAACTCATAATTGAGAACTGGGTATCTGCTAGGCATTTTCCTGAAGGGAAGGAAGTGAGCTTATCATTTCAAGGAAAACAACTGACACTGTTTGTTGCCAGTGGTAAAATTCAAGCCTTCAAGTAAAAATAAGAATTCTGGAAAACTTGTATTTGCTGCTGTGAACTTGAGAGCTTCCCAGTGAAGATTTTTCTGATCAGATTAATGAATATATTTTTTTTAAGATTTATTTATTTATTTTAAAGAGAGAGAGAGAGAGAGAGACCATGACCAGGAGGGGCAGAGGAAGAGACAACCTCAAGCCGACTCCAAGCTGAGCTTTGAGCCTGATGTAGGGTCTCAATCTCTTGACCCCCAGACTGCCACCCGAGCCAAAACCAAGGGTTGGATGCTTAACTGACTATGCTACTCAGGCACCCTATTTGTTTTGTTTTGAGATATATTTATTTATTTGGAGGGGAGCAGAGGGAGAGAATCTCAAGCAGACTCCCTGCTGAGCTTGGAGCCTGACACATGGCTCCATCCCATGGCCCTGAGAGCATGACTTGAACCAAACCCAAGAGTTGGACACTTGACCAACTGAGCCACCCAGGCACTGCTGTTTTTTGTTTTTTAATATTGCATAGTAAAATGGATAATATTACAAAATAAGAGTGAAAGGGATTCTGAAAGAAAAAACTTTGAGAATAATTACTCTCTACACATTGCCTTGCAACTTGCTTTTTCACTTAGTATATCATAAGCACCATTCAAGCCAGAGTGAGCGCATTTATATCTGACACTCTTTCTCATAACAGCATGGTGTTCCATCGTGTGGATGGTCTGCATATATTCAGGCAGTCATCTGTTGATGGCCAGACAAGATGCTTTTGGTTTTTCCTATTTTAAGTTACGCAGCAACAAAGATCCTTTACATATGTCCTACGTACTGGTGCTTTTACATGTGAAGTACGGATCCTTAAAAGTTGACTTGTTTTTCATGACCCTTTTTTTTTTTTTTTAAGATTTTATCTATTTATTTGACAGACAGAGATCACAAGTAGGCAGAGAGGCAGGGAGAGGGAGAGGGAGAAGCAGGCTCCTTGCTGAGCGGAGAGCCCGATGCGGGGCTCGATTCCAGGACCCTGAGATCATGACCTGAGCCGAAGGCTGAGGCTTTGACCCACTGAGCCACTCAGGTGCTCCTTCATGACCCATTTTAATTAAACTTACCCTCTCTATATCTCCAGTCATTTCTGCTTCCTGTAGTTCTTGTTTTTGCCCCCTTTTGGCTTTTTACTCAGTTATTGGATGCCCCCATGCTATTGTCTTGTGTTTGTTTTTTTTTTTCTTTTTTAAACTCTTCTTCTCTGCCTGTCCTATTTTGCCAGCCAAATTAAAAATAGAATATAGGAACTCCTGGGGCACCTGGGTGGCCCAGGTAAAAATGGAAACTCCTGTGGCACCTGAGTGGCTCATTCGGTTAAGTGTTCAACTGTTGGTTTTGGCTCAGGTCATGATCTCAGGGTAGTGAGACCGAACCCCACATAGGGCTCTGCGCCCAGCACAGAGTCTGCTTAAAGATTCTCTCTGTCCTTCCCCTGACAAGCATGCTCTCTTCACTCTCTGAAGTGAATGAATAAAATCCTTAAAAAAAAAAAAACTCTGGGGCACCTGGGTGGCTCAGTGGGTTAAGCCGCTGCCTTCGGCTCCTGTCATGATCTCAGGGTCCTGGGATCGAGTCCTGCATCGGGCTCTCTGCTCAGCGGGGAGCCTGCTTCCCTCTCTCACTCTCTGCCTGCCTCTGCCTACTTGTGATCTCTCTCTGTCAAATAAATAAATAAAATCTTTAAAATAAAACAAAAACTCCTGGGTACAGGGCTGGTGTATGATACAGTGTTTGGTTACTCAATGAATAATGATGAGATGGGGAATTGAAGGTTGATGAGAGAAAAGGACGCCTTCGTGGTTGCATTTAGTGGCTGGATGGGGGCTGAGGAAGGCTGTGTGCATTCATGGATTCTTTCAGATTCGGAAATATTTGAAAATTAGGAAGAATAACTGTCTAATTTAATTCTCTCATTGCAGGCAAATACATCGCTTCAACACAACGACCTGACGGGACCTGGCGCAAGCAACGGAGGGTGAAAGAAGGCTATGTGCCCCAGGAGGAGGTCCCAGTGTGCGTGGTTAGGCGTGAGGAGGGGGTACTTAATGGGGTCCCTACAGAAAAGAAGAATCTCCTGATCCCAAGACCCTGGGAAATGGAAGGAGGGAGCAACTATCTGAGAAAGAAGAAGAGAGGGGGCTGGGATTCAGGAATGAGTGAGGGGGTTTAAAGTGCCTAGTCCTGTTCCTATGGCTTCTGTTCTTTGGAACCTCCAAACAACATTCAGACAGAGAGAACTTTGAGACCTGGAGACCTTCCCACAGCCTGCAGAACAGGGGGAAATTGGAAAGGGACCACAGGAGAGGAAGGAAGCAAGAAAGTGAAATGGATGAAGTGATTAGAAGGTTTAAGAAAAGGGCTCCAGAAGTCAGTGTTTCTTTGAAACTGTTGACCTCTCTTCCCTGCAGGTATGAGAACAAGTATGTGAAGTTTTTCAAGAGTAAACCAGAACTGCCTCCAGGTCTGAGCCCCGAGGCCACTGCTCCTGTCACCCCATCCAGGCCTGAAGGAGGGGAACCAGGCCTCTCCAAGACAGCCAAACGCAACCTGAAGCGGAAGGAGAAGCGGCGGCAGCAGCAGGAGAAGGGGGAGGCAGAGGCCTTGAGCCGGACTCTCGATAAGGTGTCTTTGGGAGAGACTGCCCAAGTCCCCACTGCTCCCCAGGGCTCCCGGGCAGCCCCTACAGCTGCCTCTGACCAGCCTGACTCAGCTGTCACCACTGAGAAGGCCAAGAAGATAAAGAACCTAAAGAAGAAGCTTCGGCAGGTGGAAGAGCTGCAGCAGCGGATCCAGGCTGGGGAGATCAGCCAGCCCAGCAAAGAGCAGCTGGAGAAGCTAGCGAGGAGGAGGGCGCTAGAGGAGGAGCTCGAGGACTTGGAGCTGGGCCTGTGAGGCCTTTGGGGAGTAGGGAATGGACTGCAGAACAAACCATGGGGCTCTCTGGGGTCCTGAGGAATGTGGGCAGCAGCAGTCAGGAGGGGGACCCCCCATACTGACTCAGTTCCACCTCTCATGGTCCAACTCCGTCCTCCAGAGCCTAGCCTCGCCGTCATTCCTTCCCTCTTCTTCCCAACTCCTATTTTTTGGACTTTTCTCCCTCCCATTCCCAGTGTTGAAAATCTCAGTGACTACCCCAGGTACCTTTGCTGCTGATTTGGGTGTCTTGTTGAAAAGAGAATTGGGTGGGTGGGACTCTTGGAGAACTGAGGTCGAGGGTAGGGGGAGTACACCCAAGTCTTGGAGTCTTGGTTCCTGTTCACAGTGTTTATGGGTTATTTCTCCCTCCATTCCTCACCTCCGGTTTTTTTTTTTTTTTTTTTTTTTTTTTTTTTTTTTTTAAGAACAGAATAAACTCAAGTAGACAACATATCTGACTTTGTCCCTCTCTTTTCAGCATCTAGGCTTCTAGTAGGTGTTTTATCTCCCTCAGTTTGGTACTGGAAAACAAGTGTTGGGAGTAATATTCCTTTTAATTTTTAATTTTTTTTTGAAAGCTTATTTATTTGCGAGAGAGACACATAGAGAGCACAAGCACGAGCAGGGAGAGGAGCAGAGGGAGAAGGAGAAACAAACAGACTCCCCGCTGATTAGGGAGCCTGACTTGGGGCTTGATCCTGGGACTCCAGGATCATGATCTGATTCAAAGGCAGACGCTCAACCAACTGAGCCACCCAGGCACCCCTATTTCTTTAAATTTTTAAAAATTATGAGTGTGTGACTAAATTAGCAACACTGATTTCTGTATTGTTTGCTCAGACTTGAGTGAATAGTAATTAGGTCATAATAAAATGAAACTTAGAACAAATTTAATACCACATGTTAATTTCCATGTGTCATTATTCTCCTGCTGCAGAGCAATGGGACATTTGTACCTCCCTTATTGTTTCTTTCTGAAGCTCTTTTGAGATTTTGCCTTCTCAGATGCCACCTCAAGATGGTATTGTGGGACAAACTAACACAAGAAGCATTTACAGCCAAAAAGAGCTATCACTTAGTTTTTGCATATGTGATTCACCCCTCCCCCCAATTTACCACAGTCTTTCTTTCTATCCAGCTGCTAGTGTATAGAGACCAACAGAGGGGAAGTCCACTGTAATGAACCGTCCCCATTGTTCCAAGTTCTTAGCCTGACTCATACGGTCCCACACAATCTGGCCTCATTTTTTGCCATTCCTCAACTCTGGCCAAACTGTGCTCCAACTATCCTGACTACTTCCTATTCATTGAATGAGCCCTATTCTCTCTGACCCTCAGTCATTTGCCCTTATGGGTCCATCTGCCTATAATACTCTTCCTGACCCCTTCTGCCTAGTCAAATCTTTCTAAGCCTTTGGATCTCAGTGTCATCCTCTCTAGGAAGACTTCCATTACACTCAAATATTAATTTAGGTGCCTCTCTAAACTTGCTTCCTTACTAGGTTTGTAATGGTATTTATTACATTACGTTATCCTGCTCACTTGTTAGTCCTCTTCCTCTTCATCAGCTCATTTTACTCCTTGAGCTCTGGGACTGTTTGTCATTGCATCCCAGTCCCCCAAACAGTAAATTCTCAAATAATTGCTTGAATGAATAAGGCCACAGGCCATGTGTAGAAATAGAAGACAAGAGATAATTTGTGCCTCGAACAGCTGAGCTCAGTTAATGAGGACTTGCCTGGGCACCTCAGTGTGAGACTAAAAGCCTGAGTTCCCTTATGCTGGACCCCTGCACAACTGTAAAGATTTTATAAATACAACTTAATTGGCTTATATATAGATGTTTGATGTTTTATAAGTTCAGCTGCTTTAGGGGAGTCTGTACCTTAAAAACTGTTATTAAGGAGAGATTGTTTTGCAAAAGGATTTGCCACAGTAAAGCTTTAAATTTCCTGAATCCTAAGTAGTTTGATTCAAGTTCATTTTGATATTTGTTGGGCCCTGTTAGTCATTATGCCAGTCCAGAGGGATGCAATTATGAATACATTGTAGAGCCGTCATTTAAGGAAACTATTAAGTTGTATAATTCACTAGTTAAGTACTAGGCAGATTTAATTAAGTGCTAGGCAGCACTGGTTTTGAGGGAGAACTAAGAAACCATTTCTTCTGGTTGGGGGAATGGAAAGACTTAATTGTGGTGTTGAATTTTGAAGATTATGACTCACATCTCAAGACAGGCAGATGGGGAGAGCAAGTATGGCAGCACGAAAGGGATATGGTGAATTTGCTTTCAATTCTATAGGGACACCTTTTCTTACCAAAAAATTAGTGTTAATATAGGATAAAAATTGGCAAATAAACTAGTGTTTTTCAAAATGTGGGTCATGAAACTGGAAAGTGGTGGCTAGTAGTGTGTTTTGTTTCTCAAGTTTTGTTATTGTTGTTTTAACATTTATTTACTTATTTTAGGGGTGCCTAGGTGGCTCAGTCAGTTGTGTCCAACTCTTAGTTTCAGCTCAGGTCATGATCTCAGGAATGGAATCCTGTGTTGGGCTCCACGTTCAGCACGGAGTCGGCTTGAGATTCTCTCCCTCTGACCCTACCCCTGCTCGCGTGCTCTTTCTCTTTCTCAAAATAAATAAAGTCTTTTAAAAAATAAGTTTATTTGGGGCACCTGGGTGGCTCAGTGGGATAAGCCGCTGCCTTCGGCTCAGGTCATGATCCCGGGGTCCTGGGATCGAGTCCCGCATCGGGCTCTCTGCTCAGCAGGGAGCCTGCTTCCTCCTCTCTCTCTCTGCCTTCCTCTCTGCTTACTTGTGATCTCTCTCTGTCAAATAAATAAAATATTAAAAAAAAAAAAAAATAAGTTTATTTATTTTAGAGAGAGAGTCTGAAGTGGACTCTGAGCTGAGTGCAGAAAGAGAGGCAGGGCTCAATTTTACGACCCTGTGATCACAACCTGAGCCAAAACCAAGAGTTGGACACAACTGACTGCATCACTGAGATGCCCCAAGATCTTGTTTTTAAGTAATCTCTATGTATGTATGTGTATCACTATATAAGTGTTGAGTGAAAATATAAAATATATTTCTTATCTTGATTTGCAGGAAAATGAATGTGAAAGTCACTAATGAAAATTAGTAGTAAGGGGCTAGGGCATCACACACTCTCTCTAGCCATCTATTTGGAATGGTTGGGGTAGAAGGATACTAGTTTAATTATTTCCCTCAACGGGCTCTTGTAGCTCATGGCAAAATAAAATAGCTCCTCTATTTCTTTTTACTATTGAGGCTATCTTACTATTTATTTGCAAAAATCCGCCCCCCCCTCCCCTGCAGATGATTCCTCCTAAGGTGTAAATAGCAAAGATTCTAGGAATCTGGAAGTGAGTTATTTTAAAACCTGCCATTTACCCTCATGGGCTCAGAGCCCATATGTTAGTTTCTTATTGTCCACTAGGTGGTGCTGTGAGGGGGCCAGTGTTCGCAAATTATGCTGTCTCTAGACTCCAGCTTGTTTTGAAACTAGCAGATAGGTTTCCTTGGGCAGAAAATTTTTTCTCTTCAGGTTCCCAGGCATTCCAGCACAGGGTGTCTAGATCTCCCTCCCTTCCCCAACTATAACTTTGTCCTACAAATTGAGGAGGGTAGAGAATCTGGGATCAAGAAGGTTTTTGTTTTTTTGTTTTTTCAGTATTGCCATCTCTCCAAAGAGATCAGAAATGCTTTACATTCCCCTGTGGAAATCAGTGAAGATGCTCAACTGCAGTGGAAGGACTGGAGGTTATACCCCCAAGACAATAACTGGCTTAGTGGGGGTATTGGAATCGGCTGAGAAGAGGGGAGGGAGAAGATGTTAAAAGATCTCTTCTTTGGAGGTACCTGGGTAGCTCAATTGGTTAAACAGAGCATATTTCTGCCTTTGGCTCAGGTCATAATCCTGGAGTCCTGGGATGGAGTCCCATGTGGGGTTCTCTGCTCAACAGAGAGCCTGCTTGTCCCTCTCCTCCCTGATTGTGCTCTCTCTCACTATCTCTGTCTCATTTCTCTCTCAAATAAATAAAATCTTTTTTAAAATATTTATTTATTTAAAAAAGATTTTAAAAATTTATTTGTCAGAGACTGTGTGTGTGAGCACAAGCAGGAGGAGCAGCAGCAGCAGAGGGAGAAGCAGACTCCCCACTGAGCATGGAGCCGGATATGGGACTTGATCCCTGGACTCTGATTAAGCAACCAACTGAGCCACCCAGGAGTCTCCCTGAAATAAATATATTTTAAGAAAAGGATCTCAGGGTGCCTGGGTGGCTCAGTGGGTTAAGTCTGCCTTCAGCTAAAGTCATGATCCACGTCAGGCTCTCTGCTCAGCAGGGAGCCTGCTTCTCCCTCTCCTTCTGCCTGCCACTCCCCCTGTTTGTGTTCTCTCTCTGTGTCAAATAAATAAATAAAATCTTAAAAAAAATTTTTTTTTGAAAAAGGATCTCTTCCTTGGGATAGCAACAAGTTATAGAATTTGATTATATTCAGCAAACATTTTTCAAGAGCTTTCTATAGGATAGGAGAACACAAAGTTGGATAAATTTTGGTACCTACTTTCTAGAAGCTCTAGAAAAAGAGACAACATTCAACAATAATACAGTGTGATAAATAGGAGAATACACAGAGCACTGTGGAAGCAGATAAGGGACCCCCTACGTCAGTTGTGGTAGTGGGGGCAGGGAGATGGTGGTCAGGAAGGTTTCCCAGAGAAGATGACTACTAGGCTTCCATCCTACAAAGATGAATAGGAGTCCTCCAAATCTACCAGGTTCTGCTGTACTCAGGTCTCCCCTGGTGACTTCATTTACTCTTGTGATTTCAACAACTACCTCTGTGCTAATAACTTTCAATGTTTCCCAAGCCCAGTCATCTCCAAAACCTGCCCATCCAGTGTCTCCTATTTGTATGTCATTTTTCAAATTTAACTTGTTTAAAACCAAGCACTGGAAGAGACCCAAGCCTTTGATTTTTATAGTAATCATATAATTTTTATCCTTATTCATTATATGGGTGGATATCACTTCCTGTATGAATTACTTCAAAAGCACATTAACTGGTCTCCAGCTTGGATCTCTCTCCACCACAAATTTCCCCAGTCTGTCCTACATACTTAGATCTTCAACAAGATTTATCTTCCTTAAGTCCAATGTTTATGTTATCATTTCATTGAACAACATTTAGAGGTTCTGTTTGCTCTACCCAATGGAGACCAAGCTCCTTCATACAACAGTCAAGCTAGTTGTGGTTTGAATATTTGTGTTCCCCACACCTCTTCATTCATGTTGAAATTCTAACCCCCCAAAAGTGATAGATTTAATAAGTCAGAACTTTGAGTGGTGAATAGGACTTGAGAGAGGAGCCCTCCTGAATGGGATTTGTGCTTTTATAAAAGAGACCCCACAGAGCTCCGTAGATCCCTCCACCATGTGAGGTTATAAGAAGTCTGTGACCTGCAAGAGGGCCCTCACCTGACCATGCTGGCACCTGGACCTTGGGCTTTCAGTCTCCAGAACCGTGAACAATACATTTCTTTTGCTTATAAATTACCCAGTCTGTAGTATTTTGTTATAGCAGCCTGAATGGTTTAAGACAGTGCTCTCTGTTCTGGTCCTGAATGACTCTATATTCTGTGATTCCCTTAAATGCCTTTTACAGCCAAACTCATCCACTCAATGTTTATTTCCTGAATATAGCTTATGCTTTAAAAAAAAAAAAAAAAGATTTTATTTATTTATTTATTTGTCAGAGAGACAGTGAGAGCAGGAACACAAGCAGGTGGAGTGGGAGAGGGAGAAGCAGGCTTCTCACTGAGCAGAGAGCCCTATGTTGGGCTCAGTTCCAGGACCCTGGGATCACAACCAGAGCTGAAGGCAAACACTTAATGACTGAGCCACCCCAGGCACCCTAGCTTATGCTTTTCTACCTCAGTGTCTAAGTTCGCTATTATGATGCTTTCTATGTTCAGATAACATTAAAGGCAGAAAACATACATGACAATTTATATTTTAATATATAAAGAGCTCTTACAAATCAACAAGAAAAGACGGCCACTCCAACAGAAAAAAATGGTAAAGTACATAAACAGCAATTCCAGTTGATATGGTTGGATTTAAATCTACCACTATGCTGTTTGTTTTTTATTTGCCCTATTTTTTAAAAAAAGATTTTATTTATTTATTTGGTATGCACAGAGAGAGATCACAAATAGGCAGAGAGGCAGGCAGAGAGAGAGGGGGAAGCAGGCTCCCTGCTGAGCAGAAAGCCCGATGCTGGGCTTGATCCCAGGACTGTGGGATCATGACCTGAGATCATGACCTGAGCCGAAGGCAGAGGCTTTAACCCACTGAGACACCCAGGTGCCCCTGTCCTATCTAATTTTGTTTCTTGCTAATCTTGGACTGAGTATTTTTATCTTCCCTTACTAACTATATATATATTTATTTAGTAGCTGCACTAAGGCTTATTATACACATCCTTACCTTACCACAGACTGCCTTCAAATAATATTATATGATTTCATGTGTAATGTAAGAAATGTATAGTAATACTTCCATTTTCCCTTTGCACATTCTTCTTGCTATTGTTGTCATACATTTAATTTCTACATATATCCTACCGTATATTGTTACTATTTTTGTCTTAAGGAATCTATTGTTTTTTTTTATTTACTTAAGGAATCTATTGTTTTTATTTATTTACTTATTTTAAGTAATCTCGACACCCAATGCAGGGCTCAAACTCACAACCCCAAGATCAAGAGTTGGATGCTTTTTTTTTTTTTTTCAAAAGATTTTATTTTTTTATTTGTCAGAGAAAGAGAGCATGCACCAGCAGGCTGAGTGGCAGGCAGAGGCAGAGAGAGAAGCAGGCTCCCCACTGAGCAAGGAGCCCGATGTGGGACTCAATCCCAGGACCCTAGGATCATGACCTGAGCTGAAGGCAGCGGTTTAACCCACTGAGCCACTCAGGTGTCCCAAGAGTTGGATGCTTTACTGACTGAGCCAGCCCAGTGCCCCAAAGAGTCAATTATCTTTTATTTATTTATTTATTTATTATTATTATTGTTATTTATTTTATTATTATTATTTTTTAAAGATTTTATTTGTTTGACAGAGAGAGACACAATGAAAGAGGGAACAAGGAGGGGGAGTGGGAGAGGGAGAAGCAGGCTTCCCACGGAGCAGGGAGCCTGACGCAGGGCTCGATCCCAGAACCCTGGGATTATGACCTGAGTGGAAGGCAGTCTTAATGACTGAGCCACCCATGCACTCCTCAATTATCTTTTAAACAACTTTTTAAAAGTGTCTTTTATATTTACCTACATATTTACTATTTACATTCCCTTAATTTGTTTGTGTTGATCTCAGTTTCCATTTGGTATTATCTTTCTTCCATCTGAAGAAACTCCTTTGACATTTCTGGTAATTTAAGTGATAATTTTTTTCAGCTTTTGTTTGTCTTAAAATTTGTTTTTTGTTTTTATTTTTACATCCACTGAAAATACTATCATAAGTCAATACTTTTTTCATTTAGCACTTTAAAGGTGTCAATCCATCGTGTTCTGTCTTGAATGTCTTTGTTTTGTTTTATTTTTAAAGATTTTATTTATTATTTGACAGAGAGAGACACAGCAAGAGAGGGAACACAAGCAGGGGGAGTAGGAGAGGGGAAAGCATGTTTCCCGCTGAGCAGGGTGTCAGATGCAGGGCTCAATCCCAGGATCCTGGCATCATGACCTGAGCCGAAGGCAGACGCTTAATGACTGAGCCACTCAAGCGCCCCGTGTCTTGAATGTTTCTGATGAGAAACATTATACTTGTCTTTGCTTCAGTATTTTTTTATTTTTTTAAAAAAGATTTTATTTATTTATTTGACAGAGATCACAAGTAGGCAGAGAGGGGGGCAGAAAGAAGGCTCCCCAATGAGCAGAGAACCTGAAGCGGGGCTTGATACCAGGACCCTGAGATGATGACCTGAGCCGAAGGCAGAGGCTTAACCCACTGAGATACCCAGGCACCCCATTTTGCTTCAGTATTTGTATCTCTTTCACTGTCTTCTTTTCAGATTTCCTTTTTATCATTGGTGTTCATCAATCTGATTATGCTGTGTGTCTATGTATAATTTTGTGTTTATCGTGCATGAGGTTCATCAGATTATTTGGATCTGGATGTTGATATTTCTTCACTAAATCTTGTGAACTTTTTGCCGTAATTTCTGCAAATATTCCTTTCTGCTCTCCTTGTTCCCAGTGCTCCAAATTACATATATGGTAGAATATATGGCTTGATATCATCCAACAGATCACTGAGGCTCTCCTTATTTCCCCTCCAGCTTTCTTTTCTCTCTGTGCTTCAGTTAACATAGTTCTAATTTCTATGTCTTCAAGTTGACTGATCTTTTCAACTTCATCATCTAATTTTCTGTTAAGGCCATACAATGGTATTTTTCATTTCTTTTGTATAGTCTCTATATCTTTCCTCATTGGATTCATGGTTTTCTTTAAATATGTAAACTTATTACAGATTTTTTGAAAACTTTACCTATTAATTGCATAATTTCTATCATTTCTGGATCTATTTTTACTGTCTAATTTTTCTCCTGGCTATAGATCACATTTTTTAAAAAAATTGTTTATTTATCTATTTATTTATTTGATGGTTGGACGGAACTTGTTTATTAGACACTGGACATTCTAAATGTTACATTGTGGAATTTCTGGATTTTATTGTCTTTTGTGAAGCTACTGGGCTTTGTTCTGACAGGCAGTTAATTTACTTGCATATCAACTTGATACTTTTGAGGCAAGTTTCTAAACTTTATTAGGGCAGGTCTAGAGTAGCTTTACTCTTGAGTTTGGCCAGTTTCAAGAACTCTCCCCTCTCATGCCCTGCATGTGCAGCCTACTGTTCAGCCAAAGACTCACAGGACCTCTATGTAAATTTGTGGAGCTCTTTCTTTGCATAGTTCCCTTCTCTCCAGTACTCTACCACACAATCCAGCCTCCTCAGCCTCCTTCAAATAAAAACTCTGTCTTCTCACTTTAACAAAATCAGTGTACTTTGCTTGGATTTCCCATCCTTGTGAGATATGCATATAATATAGATAGATAGATAGATAGATAGATAGGTGATAGATATAATCTGATGAGAAATTATGGCCAGATAGTTGGGATAATTGGAAGGTACACATAATTTGGTTTTTCCTTTTTTCTTAGGGATCACAATCTTATGCTGCCTTTGCCCAATATCTTACAACAGTAGTTTCATATATTTTGTGCAGTTTTCTAAGTGTGTGTGTGTGTGTGTGTGGTGGGAGGGCTAGTCTGAGCCAGTTACTTTGTCATAGTCAAAAATAAGAAGACGATTCAATTTTCACTTGATGTAGAATTCTAGGTTGACATGTTTTCTTTTAGTACTTGAAAGATGTCATTCCATTGTCTTCTGACTTGTATTGTTATCTTTGTTTTCCTATGTGAAATGTTTCTATATCAGAAATGAAAAGTAAGGGGTGTCTGGGTGGCTCAGTGGGTTAAAGCCTCTGCCTTCAGCTCAGGTCATGATTCCAGGGTCCTGGGATCAAGCCCCACATCAGGCTCTCTGCTCAGCAGGGAGCCTGCTTTCTTTCCTCTCTCTCTCTGCCTGCCTCTCTGCCTACTTGTGATCTCTGTCTTTCAAATAAATTAATTAATTAATTAATTAATTAATTAAATCTTAAAAAAAAAAAAGAAAGAAAGAAATGAAAAGTAAGGGGCACCTGGGTGGCTCATGGGTTAAAGCCTCTGCCTTCAGCTCAGGTCATGATCCCAGGGTCCTGGGATCGAGCCTCACATTGGTCTCTCTGCTCTTTGGGGAGCCTGCTCCCCCACCCCCTGCCTGCCTCTCTGCCTACTTGTGATCTCTGTTTGTCAAATAAATAAATAAAATATTTGAAAGGAAAAAAAAAAGAAATGAAAAGTAAAAAACCAGATACACTTTATTCTTATGTTATTAAGGAAAAAAAAAAAAGAGCTCAGTGTGGTAACAGGGAAATGGATACATTCATACTTCTCACGGTATAAATTGTCAAAGTGTTCTTGTGGGAACAATTTGATCTAAGATACTAATCACCCAAAATATTTTTCTAGGCACATAGGAGAATAAATATATATAAAAGAGCTTTTTAATTAAAAAGAAATAGGAGTCTGCTCCCAAATGCATCTATAATTCAAAATGTCACACCCATACCCCCAAACTATGCCCTTCAACTCCAGTAACCCCTAAGTCTTCTTTGATGTGGATATTAGAGGGGAGCAAGTTGGTCGAACTGTCTTAGAGTTGTTTGCAGATGTACTCAAAACTGCAAAAAATTTTCGTACCTTGTGTGCAAGAATAAAAGGCATTGGGGGCGCCTGGGTGGCTCAGTGGGTTAAAGCCTCTGCCTTCGGCTCAGGTCATGATCCCAGGGTCCTGGGACCGAGCCCCACATCTGGATCTCTATTCAGCAGGGAGCCTGCTTCCTGCCCTCTGCCTGCCTCTCTGCCTACTTGTAATCTCTTGTCTGTCAAATAAATAAATAAATAAATAAATAATCTTTTTTTTTTTTTAAAGATTTTATTTATTTGACAGAGAGAGAAAGAAATCACAAGCAGGCAGAAAGGCAGGCAGAGAGAGAGGGGAGGAAGCAGGCTCCCCGTGGAGTAGAGACCCAGAGGCTTTAACCAACTGAGCCACCCAGGCACCCCTAATTTATTTATTTGAAAGGAAGAGAGAGCACACAGGAGTGGGGGAGGAGGGGTAGATAGAGAGGGAGACTCAGAGTCCCTGCTGAGCAGAGAACTTCTTTTTTTTCCAGCTCCTGGGATCGTGACCTGAGCTGAAGGCAGACACTTAACTCACTGAGCCACAGAGGTGCCCCTGATATATATATATATATATATATATATATATAATTATTTTGTAATTATATAGTAAAAACTCCCAAACAAACAAAACCTTGGTCACTTTTAGAGGTTTCTAGGTTATCAACTAAATATTCCTAAAACTTTATAAATAGAGGAAAATATCAAACATATACTCTAACCTGTAAAGGACCTAATAAGTAATAAGAGAAAAAAATTTTTAAACCATTTTTTTTAAAGATTTTATTTATTTATTTGACAGACAGAGATCACAAGTAGGCAGAGAGGCAGGCAGAGAGAGAGGAGGAAGCAGGCTCCTTGCTGAGCAGACAGCCCAATGCAGGGCTCGATGCCAGGACTCTGGGATCATGACCTGAGCCGAAGGCAGAGCCTTAACCCCACTGAGCCACCCAGGCACCCCGAGAAAAAAAATTTTTTTAAGTAGGCTTCAGCCTAGGAGTGGAATTCATGACCTTGAGATCAAGAGTCAGATAACTTGGGGCCGGTGCCTGCACCGCCTGCTCCTCCTCGCCTGTCCTCTCCCAAGACGCGGGGACCATCTTCGACGCAAGATGACGGCCCTTGACCACCACAACCCGGCTGGCTTCAACTGCAAAGATGAAACAGAATTTAGAAACTTTATTGTTTGGCTTGAAGACCAGAAAAATCAGACATTACAAGATTGAAGACAGAGGTAATTAAAGAAACATCCACAGCAGTGACTGGCCCAAGTTCTTTGAAAAGTATCTCAAAGATGTTAACTGTCGGGGCGCCTGGGTGGCTCAGTGGGTTAAGCCGCTGCCTTCGGCTCAGGTCATGATCTCAGGATCCCGGGATCGAGCCCCACATTGGGCTCTCTGCTCAGCACGGAGCCTGCTTCCTCCTCTCTCTCTCTGCCTGCCTCTCTGCCTACTTGTGATCTCTCTCTGTCAAATAAATAAATAAAATCTTAAAAAAAAAAAAAAGATGTTAACTGTCCTTTCAAGATTCAAGATCAACAAGAAGCAATTGACTGGCTTCTTGGTTTAGCTGTTAGACTTGAATATGGAGATAATGCTGAAAAATACAAGGACTTGGTACCTGATAACACAAAAAATGCTGACAATGCAGCTAAAAATGCAGAGCCATGATCAATTTGGATGTAAATAATCCTGATTTTAAGGCTGGTGTAATGGCTTTGGCTAACCTTCTTCAGATTCAGCGTCATGATGATTCCCTGGTAATGCTTAAAACAATTTGCATTTTGGTCCAGGAGCGCCTGACACAGGATGCAGTTGCTAAAGCAAATCAAACGAAAGAGGGCTTGCCTGTTGCTTTAGACAAACATATTCTTGGTTTTGACACAGGAGATGCAGTTCCTACTGAAGCTGCTCAAATTCTGCGATTGCTGCACATAGAAGAGCTCAGAGAGCTACAGACAAAAATTAATGAAGCCATAGTAGCTGTTCAGGCAATTATTGCTGATCCAAAGACAAAGGGGAAAGTTGGAAGATGAACGTTTTAGGATTTCAGTTTCTCACCTACTTAGCACAATTGGGAACCATGTATGCTTTGGCATGTGTTTGGAAGTCAAATGTCACATTTTCAAGGGAAGAATCCTAGAAATTTGACTATGTTCTCGAGATTTACCATCATTGCTTTTTCTTTAATAAAGTTCAGGAAAGTGGGGGGGTGGGGAGAGTCAGATAACTTGGGAATTTTTTTTTTTTTTTTTTAAGAAAAATCATAGCTAACAACTGCAGAAGGAATTAGGGAATTTGAAAAATCACCAGTAGGGGACATACAGGTTTTATATGAAGTTTATGCATTTTGACAGATCCCTTTAAGTAGAATACATACTTTTGGAACAAATTAGTCATAGAACCTTGTAAAGGATTCGTGTAGGTGAGGGGCCCTGAAGCTTAAAATTCATTAGCTTCATGGTAAGTCTACCTCTGCCCAGTTCTGCTAGACTCAATTCTTCCTACAACTTCCAGTGATCTCTTGGTGAAATTTTTCACAAGATCGAATGTCTTAGATAATCTATTGATTCCATTTTTTGTTTGTTTGTTTTTTGCTTAGTGACATCCTCTGGAACCTACCTTGTGCCTGTTAGTCTGGACTGGTTGCTCTCTGGACCACTTACATAGCTGATGTCCTGGGACTTCTCTTTGACATCATCCTAGGAATGATTTTCACCTGTCTCATGTGTAAATTCCCATGTCCTTGATCTCAGGTTTTCCTCTTTCTGGGCGTACTTCCTCTTTCTGGTAGAGAACACCTTTACTAAGAAAAGGCACATAGGAGATAAATTGTTTGAAAGCTTACATTCATGAAGATGCCTTCCTTTATTCTACTCCACACTTAGTTTATGGTTTGGGTATCAAATTCTAAATTTAAAATAATTTCCATGTAAATTTTTAAGGCATTGCATCTTTGTTTTCTGGCTTCATTTTGTTGTTGTTGTTGTCATTGTTTTGTTTTGTGTGTGTATTTTAGAAAATTTACTTTATTTGAAAAGTGTATATAATACATCCCATGATATAAAATTCTAAACATAGTAAATTTTTAAAGGATCATAATGAAAAATATAAATATCCATTTTCTTTTCCTATGTGTACCTTTTGTACGTTTATTGTCTTTTCCTAGGCTTGCATTTTTCTTTATTTTACAACCTGACTCATACTTAGAGTAAAAACATTTCAAATTTCATAGACGGGTATAAAGCAAAAAGTAGAAATTGCCTTCTCTCCAGCCGCTCCTCAGATACTGGTAAATATCTTTTCACACTTTCAACCACCTGGTTATATTTTTGCTTTTTTGCATAAATGGTTTCACATTACACATGTTGTTCTGTAACTTACTTTTTTCACTGAATACCATAATGGAAATCTTTCATGATACTATAAGTTAGAGCTACGTCATTTTTTAAAAAAGCATCTTATTCATTTATTTGAAAGAGTGCACACAGGAGCAGGCTGGGGGGAGGAACAGGCAGAGGGAGAAGCAGATTCCTCACTGAGCAGGGAGTCCAACACAGGTCTAGATCCCACAACCTGGGCTAAAGGCAGACACTTAACCCGCTGAACCACCCAGGTGCCCCTACTTCATTCTTTCTAATGCTTGTACTTTATTCCTTTATGTATCAATATCTATTTAACCAGTTCCCTCATGATGGCTCTTCAAAATATTTCCAACATTTTATTAATAAAAATAATGCCACAGCAAACGTGTTAATAGCTTATTTAGACAAATGAGGTTATTGTATTGACTTATATATCCTACAATCCTCCTTTTAAAAATCAGGTTTTTAAAAAAGATTTATTTATGTCTTTTAGAGAGAGAGAGAGAGATGTCATTTGATTCCCAATCCTTTATACATGTGCTTGTGTGCAAGTGGAGGAGGGGCAGAGGGAAAGAGAATCTCAAGCGGACTCTCTGATGAGCCAAGCCCCAACTGAGGCTCGATCTCATGACTCTGAGATCATGACCTGAGTGGAAACCAAGAGTTGGATGCCCAACTGACTGAGCCACCCAGGTGCCCTTAAAACTCAGATAGATACTTTTAATGAAAGTCGAAGTATTGAAAATGACTAATGGAATATATATGGGTAACGTGAATTTGATGGGAAAGAATCAGAGTTTTAGCAATCCGATTTTTATTAAGTAATGTTCATGTCAACAAACCAGAAAGCCATGTAAAACTAACTTTTATGAAAGACTATGACTGAGTTGGTGACCCTTATCTAGATTAAGGCTACTTTCTCACTATGGAATTGTTCTCAAGGGTTCCACTGAATTTCCTAAACATATGCTTTCTGTTCCATGCTCAGAAGCTGCCTGGTTTATCTCAGTTGTCTTAAAACTATCAGACCTGTTTGGTAGCAGGTGATGTTCATTTTTAAGATTTAAGATGTTTCTAACAAAATTTTCTGCCTTCAATGCTGCATTGAGAAAACAGATGTCATTTGATTCCCAATCCTTTATACATGACCTGTGTTTTCTCATCAAAATCTTTCAGGATCCTCTCTTTAAGGTGATGATGTGATTGGTATATTTTTAAATTATTTAGTCAATAATTTCCTCCTCCTTATTTCTCTGTTCCCCTTTCTAATATTGAATCTCTTTTGGACTGATACTTGGGCTTTAATGCCTTTTTACTTCCTTATTTTTTTTTAAAGATTTTATTTATTTGACATACAGAAATCACGAGTAGGCAGAGAGGTAGGCAGAGAGAGAGGGGGAAGCAGGCTCCCTGCTGAGCAAAGAGCCAGATGCAGGACTCGATCCCAGTACCCTGAGATCATGACCTGAGCCGAAAGCAGAGGCTTAACCCACCCGAGCCACCCAGATGCCCCACTTCTTTATTTTTTTTATAAGATTTTATTTTTTTAAGTAATCTCTACACAAAACATGGAGTTCGAACCCACAACCCCAAGATCAAGAGCCACACGCTCCACCAACTGAGCCAGCCACACACCTCTGTGCCTTTTCATCATATCTTTTTAAAAGATTTTTGACAGAGAGAGAGAGAGAGAACAAGCAGGGGGAGTTGCAGAGGGAGAGCAGGCTCCCCAGCAAGCAGGAAGCCTGATGGAGGGCTGGACCCCAGGACCCTGGGATTACAACCTGAGCTGAAGGCAGATATCCAACGGACTGAGCCACTAAGGCGCCCCAGCCTTTTCATCCTATTGTCAGTCATTTTGTTCTATTTTCTTGGAGATTTCATTTACTTTAACTTTGAACTTTTCTAAGGGATTTTTTTTTTTTTTTTGGCTACCAATTTTTAATTTTCATGACTACTTTCATTTTATTTTTAAAGATTTTTTAAGAATCCTGGGTGTGCTTAGATGGCTCAGTCAGTGGGTGTTTGACTCTTGGTTTTGGCTCAGGTCATGATCTTCAGGTTGTGAGACTGAACTTGCTTTGGGCTCCCTACTCAGCAGGAAGTCTGTGTCCCTCCCCCTCAGTCTCCCTCTGCCCCTGGCCTGCACATGCGTGCTTGCTCTCAAATAAGTAAATCTTTTTTAAAAAATTGTATCCTGTACTTGTTTCATGGTATTGTTTTTTTAATCTTTCTGAAGATATGAAATATATATATATATATTGGGACTCTCTGATGAGCAATCTATATATGTGTATATATATATATATATATATATATATATATATATATATATATATAAAGATTTTCCTGGGGCACCTGGGTGGCTCAGTCGGTAAGCAGCTGCCTTCTGCTCAGGTCATGATCTCAGGGTCCTGGGATTGAGCCCCACAGCGGGCTCCCTGCTCAGCAGAGAGCCTGCTTCCCCCTCTCCTTCTGCCTGCTGCTCTGTCTAATTGTGCTATCTCTCTGTCAAATAAATAAATAATCTTAAAAAAAAAAATTTCCTGTTGTTTAGTCCCTTTGTTTTTTTCCAAGTCCTGCCCTTCCTTTACTGTTGTTTGTTTTGGTCTCAGTTTTCCATATTGGAAGCTTTTCTCAGATGACCTTGCGAAGTATGAATTGTGACTGTCCATTTATGAGAGTTTGTAACTGAAGAAAAAAAAAAAAAACAGAGAAACAACCAAAAACAGTTAGAAGCTCTGTGTGTTTCAAAGGTCTGTTGATAGATAAGTTTCATTGTGGGGTGAGCAGGCAATGGGTTGACTTTTTGTTGAGGGAATCCCAAGTATCAGTAGCTGTAAGTTTCTCTGGAGCTACTCAATCTCTCCAGAGAACAGTCCAGTTTTCTGTGTGGTAGGTCAAATTGTGGCTGCTAGGTTGCCAGCAGCTGGGAAGGAAAAGGGGTCTCAACGCTTCAGTGTAGCAACTGCAGTAGGCACAAAAAAATACATCCCCCACAAGACACATTTACTTTCTAGTCCCCAGAACCTGTCAATATTATATAGCAAGAGTGACTATTTCCTTGTATGGAAAGATGTAAGGAAATTAATGATCTAATGAAGAGTTTATACTGGATTATCTGGGTGGACCTAACGTAATTACACATATCCTTATAGGAGAGAGGCCATGTGAAGGAAGCTCGAGACCGAAATTGGAGTGATGGAGCCATAAGCTGCATCTAGAAGCTGAAGAGGCAAGGAATACATTCTTCCCTAGAGCCTTTGGAAGGTGTGTGACAGCTGATACTTGGTTTTGAACTTTTGTTCTCCAAGCTACGAGAGAATAAATCTCTGTTGTTTTAATGCCACTAAATTTATGGTAATTTGAGAGTGCAGTCCTGGGAAATGAATACCGTGACCTTCACTTAAACCCCTGTTTTCAGTCTGATTTCATGTCCTGCTCTCCTCTGGGTCCTCTGGCTCAATTTCTCTGGAGGAAGAACTTCGTATTTCCTCCTGGGAAGTTCCCTGAGGAAGTTATCTGGCTGCAGAAACATGGGAAAGGGGATCTTATATAAACTATATAAACTGTCCTTTTCCACTGCCATACGAGGGACTGGTGCCTCCAAGCTCTGAGGCTTCTGGAATGGGGGTAGGTTGGGGCTGTAAATTGGTTGGCTTTTTATTGGTTTCATCCACTGTGGGTATTTAGGCTTCAACTTGTTCCAAATTATGAAGTTGTCCCTCCTCTATTGGATTTCCTTCTTCCAAAATGTGTCATCTCCCATAGACTATTCAGACTTTTTTCCTACTCTCCTTGTCCTTGTGGGTTTGTTTCTTTTTTATTCCTTTACTAGCATTTTTGAGGAGAAAATATTCTTTTTTTTTTTAAGATTTTATTTATTTATTTGACAGACGGAGATCACAAGTAGGCAGAGAGGCAGGCAGAGAGAGACTGAGAAGCAGGCTCCCCGCTGAGCAGAGAGTCCCAGGCGGGACTCCATCCCAGGACCCTGGGATCATGGGAAAATCAAACTGATTTTTTTTTCTATTTCCGAATTTACAATTTTTTTTTTTTGAGATTCATTTATTTACCTTAGAGAGAGAGAGAGAGAGCATGAGCAGGAGGGGCAGAAGGAGAAGGAAAGAGATTCAAAAGTAGACCCCATGTTGAGTACCCTGAGTCCAGTCCTAGGATCCCAAGATCATGAATAGAGCCAAAACTAAGAGATGGACGTTTAACCAACTGCACCACTCAGGCCCCCTCTATTTCTGAATTTTATTTTTTTATTTTTTATTTTATTTTATTTTATTTTTAAGATTTTATTTATTTATTTGACAGAGATCACAAGTAGGCATAGAGGCACAGAGGCAGGCAGAGAGAGAGAGGAGGAAGCAGGCTCCCTGCCAAGCAGAGAGCCCGATGCGGGACTCGATCCCAGGACCCTGAGATCATGACCTGAGCCGAAGGCAGCGGCTTAACCCACTGAGCCACCCAGGCGCCCCTATTTCTGAATTTTAAATGTTTATTTGATAATAATGGCTTCTGGGTTTTGCTTCATGCTTAAGAACACCTTTAAAGAATACTTTTATGGTTCAATAACTTGCCTTTCAATCACTGCTTGATGTGCAATTTATTTGAGTTCATTTAATGACATAAGATCTAACTTTTCTTTTTCAATGGCAAATAGTGACCCTAATTCTACTCACTGAAAATCTATTCTTTCCTCACTGACTTGAAATATCTTATCTATTATATGTGCTAATTTTTTAAAAAGATTTTATTTATCCATTTATTTGACAGAGAGAGAAAGATCACAAATAGGCAGAGAGACAGGCAGAGAGAGGGGGAAGCGGGCTCCCTGTTGAACAGAGAGCCCAATGCGGGGCTCGATCCCAGGACCCTGGGATCATGACCTGAGCTGAAGGCAGAGGCCTTAACCCACTGAGCCACCCATTTGCCCCATATGTGCTAATTAAAAAAAAAAAAAAAAAAGGTTGTTTCGTTGATTAATGGGTAATATTATTTCTAACTTTGGAAGGGCCATCTTATATTTGTTCCCATATATACACTAGTAATATTTTTTAAATTAATAAACTTTATTTTTTTAGAGCAATTTTAGGTTCACAGCAAGGCTGATTTGGTACAGAGAGTTCCTATATACCTTTATCTCCACACATGCAAAACTTCCCTCACTATTGACATCCCAATCACAGTGATAACAATGTTGAACCTATATTGACACATCATTATCACTTGCAGTCCATAGTTTACATTAGGGTTCACTCTTTTTTTTTTTTTTAAGATTTTATTTGTTTATTTGACAGAGAGAGATCACAGGTAGGCAGAGAGGCAGGCAGAGAGGGAGGGGGAAGCAGACTTCCCGCTGAGCAGAGAGCCCGATGAGGGGCTCAATCCCAGGACCCTGAGATCACAACCTGAGCCAAAGGCAGAGACTCAACCCACTGAGCCATCCAGGTGCCCCTAGGGTTCACTCTTGCTGTTGAATGTGCTATGGGTTTTGACAAATGTATGATGACATGTATCTACCATTGTAGTACCATACAAAATAGTTTCACAGCCCTAAAAGTCATCTGTATTTTGCCTGTTTGTCCCTTCCCTCCCCCAACCCATGGCAACCTGTATCAGTAGTTTTGCCTTTTCCAGAATGTAATATGTAACCTTTTCAGATTGGTTTCTTTCAGTTAGTAATATGCTAAGATGTAATAACATGGTTCCTCCATGTGTTTTCTTGGTTTGATAGCTCATTTCTTTCACTACTGAAAAATATTCCATAGTCTGGATGTATTTATCCAGATTTATCCAGATAAATTTATTTATCCATTCACTTACTGAAGGATGTTTTGATTAGCTTCTAAGTTTTGGCAATTATGAGTAAAACTGCACATAAACATTCATGTGCAGGTTTTTGTGTGGACATAAGTTTGGCTTCATGTGGATAAACACCAAGGCATGTGATTACAGGATTGTATGGTAAGAGTATGTTTAGTTTTTTTTTTTAAATTTATTTTCAGCGTAACAGTATTCATTGTTTTTGCACCACACCCAGTGCTCCATGCAATCCATGCCCTCTCCAATACCCACCACCTGGTTCCCCCAACCTCCCACCCCCCACCCCTTCAAAACCCTCAGATTGCTTTTCAGAGTCCATAGTCTCTCATGGTTCACCTCCCCCTCCAATTTCCCTCAACTCCCTTCTCCTCTCTAACTCCCCTTGTCCTCCATGCTATTTGTTATGCTCCACGAATAAGTGAAACCATATGATAATTGACTTTCTCTGCTTGACTTATTTCACTCAGCATAATCTCTTCCAGTCCTGTCCATGTTGCTACAAAAATTGGGTATTCATCCTTTCTGATGGAGGCATAATACTCCATTGTGTATATGGACCACATCTTCCTTATCCATTAGTCTGTTGAAGGGCATCTTGGTTCTTTCCACAGTTTGGCGACCATGGCCATTGCTGCTATAAACATTGGGGTACAGATGGCCCTTCTTTTCACTACATCTGTACCTTTGGGGTAAGTACCCAGTAGTGCAATTACAGGGTCATAGGGAAGCTCTATTTTTAATTTCTTGAGGAATCCCCACACTGTTTTCCAAAGTGGCTGCACCAACTTGCATTCCCACCAACAGTGTAAGAGGGTTCCCCTTTCTCCACATCCCCTCCAACACATGTTGTTTCCTGTCTTGCTAATTTTGGCCGTTCTAAGTGGTGTAAGGTGGTATCTCGATGTGGTTTTAATTTGAATCTCCCTGATGGCTAGTGATGATGAACATTTTTTCATGTGTCTGATAGCCATCTCTATGTCTTCATTGGAGAAGTGTCTGTTCATATCTTCTGCCCATTTTTTTATATGATTGTCTGTTTTGTGTGTGTTGAGTTTGAGGAGTTCTTTATCGATCCTGGATATCAACCTTTTGTCTGTATTGTCACTTGCAAATATCTTCTCCCATTCCGTGGGTTGTCTAGTATGTTTAGTTTTGTAAGAAACTGCCAATCTGTCTTCCAAAGTGACTGGACCATTTTGTATTCCCACCAGTGGATGAATGT
Organism: Mustela putorius furo; assembly: GCF_011764305.1. NCBI lineage: Eukaryota > Metazoa > Chordata > Mammalia > Carnivora > Mustelidae > Mustela > Mustela putorius. Next base: position 1,430,958 of record NW_025422127.1, on the reverse strand, counting down.
GAGTTCCTGTTGCTCCATATATTTGTCAGCATTTGGTGTTGCCAGTATTTTGGATTTTGGCCATTCTAATTGGTATGTAGTGATAACTTATAGATTTAATTTGTAATTCCCTAATGATATAGGATGTTGAACATCTTTACATATCCTTTTTGCTATCTGTATATCTTATCTGATGAGATGTCTAGGTCTTTCACCCATTTTTTAAAAAATCAGGTAGTTCATTTTCTTATTATTGAGGTTTTTTTTTTTTTTTTTTTAAAGAAACCATAACCATTCCGGGTTTGTTGTTGTTTTGTTTTGTTTTGTTTTTTAAGATTTATTTATTTATTTATTTATTTATTTGACAGACAGAGGTTACAACTAGGCAGAGAGGCAGGCTGAGAAAGAGAGGAGAAAGCAGGCTCCCTGCCGAGCAGAGAGCCTGATGTGGGGATTGATCCCAGGACCCTGGAATCATGACCTGAGCCAAAGGCAGAGGCTTTAACCCACTGAGCCACCCAGGCGCCCCTTACTGAGATTTTTTTTTTTAAAGATTTTATTTATTTATTTGACAGAGAGAGATCACAAGTAGGCAGAGAGGCAGGCAGAGAGAGGAGAGAATCAGGCTCGCCGCTGAGCAGAGAGCCCGATGTGGGGCTCGATCCCAGGACCCTGGGATCATGACCTGAGCTGAAGGCAGAGGCTTTAACCCACTGAGCCACCCAGGTGCCCCAAGAGGGTTTCTTTAAGATAAGATTTTATTTATTTATTTGAGGGGAAGTAGGGGCAGAGGGAGAAGAGAGAGGGTCTTGAGCAGACTTGCTGCTGAATGCAGAGCTTGACTCAAGGGCTTGATCCCATGACCCTGAGATCAGGACCTGAGCTGCAAACAAGAGTTGGAAGCTTAACTAACTGAACCATCCAGATGCCCCATTTTATTACTGAATTTTAAAAGTTTACTTTTTTGTGTGTGTATTTTGGATACTAGTCCTTTGTCAGATGTGTCTTTTGCAAATATTTTCTATCACCCTGTGGTATGTCTTCTTTTTCTCTTGACATTGTCTTTCTCCCAGGAGAAATTTTAAATTTTACTGAAGTTCAGCTTATTAATTTTTTCTTTCATCCATCATGCCTTTGGCATTGTCCCTGAAAAGTCTTTGTCATGCTCAAGGTCATCTGTGTTTTCTCCAGGAGTTTTATAGTTTTATGCTTAGATTTAGTTCTATGATCCATTTTGAGTTGATTAAGATCTGTGTCTAGATTCATTTCTTTTTCATGTGAATTTCCCCATGTCGAGACCCTTAATTTTATCACCTGTAAAGTCCTTTTTTGCCATGTAAGGGAACATATTTAGAGGTTCTGGGGATTAGGATATGAACATATTTTGGGGCCATTATTGAGCATACACATTAGGTTACAAAGAGTCAAGAGCAAGGATGCATCTGGTTTTGTGGGACCATCAAAGAGATAATACCATGAATCCAGGCATGTTCTTCCTCTCTCTCCTCTTATCTTGCCTCTGACCTTCTGTTTTGGGCTTTTCTAACAATAGGCTTCTTCTGGTTCTGTGTCCTCAAAGGGGGGAAGTATAGTCATAACTCATTGCCTGAGCTTTACATGTTTCAGATCCAGTCACATGAAGAGACTAACTTACTTCTTTGTCAGACTCAGTTCCTAGGGGGTGGAGGGAGTAAAACTGCTTGACTCAGTTATATATCTCTGGTTCAGTTAGCTGGTCTGGACGGCAGAGTTTTTACAGAGCATAAATATGGCTGCTGGCAGTCACCCATTTAACCATGTGGAAGGGGGACAGAGAAGGGTGATCACTGTGAGATGGGCAAATTTCCCAAAGAAGTAACCACTGCATTTATGTATATATACCTTTACCCTCTGACCATATATTTTCATTATCTACCTGGAGAATATTGGTGGAAAAGTTTTAGAAGCACTGATAAATTCACTGATAAAAAGTGAAGCAATGAATGACAGATTAAACCAAGCTAGGTTTAGCTTCTTATGCTCCTTCAACTCTCCAATTTTTTACTCACTTCTTTTTCACACTCTTTTGTCACTGGCCTTTCCCATTGGCCTCATAGTAGAGGGCTAACATGCTTGCTTATCATTTCTTTCTCTTATCTTATTGACCATCATGGCTACTCTGGTCAGGGACCAGCCTTAATTTGTGGCCAGTGATCAACTAGATATTTCTCCATCTGTTCTAGCTCTTGGTTTCCAAACATCTCTCAAATCTTTCTTCCCGGTGTGCTTCTGTTCATCAATATCTGGCTTCCTTCTTGAAGGCAGGCAGTTTGATATCATTTCAAGTTTTTACAACAGAGAAGCATCACTCCTATAACAACTCCCCTCCCATACACACACACACACTCCTAGTGGGCAATGGGCAACAAGCAAGAATACACATCCTTAAGAATAGCTTCTGGATAAAAAACCTGAGAATATATGGGGTGCCTGTGGTTCAGTTTGTTGGGCCTTTGACTCTTGAATTCAGCTCAGAGCATGATCTTTGGGTCATGGGATCTAACCCATGTTGGGCTCCATGCTCAGTGGGGAGTCTGCTTCTCTCCTTTTCCCTCTGTGCTCTCCTGTGCCGCCCCCCCACCGTGCTCGTCTGTGTGCTCTCTCTCTAAAAAAAAGTGCATAGATAAATCTAAAAAAACCCCACAAAATCATATAGAATATAATGTTCTTTAGGATCAACAGTCTTCTTTCTCAATTATCTTTTTCTGTTTCCCATTTCAAAAACTTCTTTCACAACTTACAGATAATGCTTATTATGCCAAACCTGCTTGCAGCTTGAACTCAAACTGGAACTTTGCCCCTTTGATGCTTTATTATTTTTTTTTTAAGATTTATTTATTTACCTTAGAGAGAGCAAGCACAGGATCAGGGAGGGGCAGAGGCAGAGAGAGAGAGAGAGAGAGACTCTCAAGCCCATTCCGTACTGAGCAGGGAACTCAACATGGGGCTTGTTGTGGTACTCAATCTCATGACCCTGAGATTAGGACCCAAGCCAGAGTCAAGAGTCAGACACTTAACTGACTGAGCCACCCAGGTACCCCTTGCCCCTTTGATGCTTTAAAATCCTTTAGCTCTTTCTTGGCACCTGGGTGGCTCAGTGGGTTAAGCCTCTGCCTTCAGCTCAGGTCATGATCTCAGAATCCTGGGATCAAGCACCGCATTGGGCTCTCTGTTTGGCAGGGAGCCTGCTTCCCTCTCTCTTTCAGCCTACTTGTGATCTGTCTGTCAAATAAATAAACAAAATCTTTAAAAAATAAAATCCTTATCTCTTTCTTGCTCACTATATGCAGGATACACTTGTTTACTATGTTGATCCTTCCCCCATTGTCAAATTAATGAATTCACTAAAAAACAAAAATATAACCACACTGGTCAACCCTCCACTATCCTTCTTAAGTAAGTTAGGAACAAAACAAGGGGCACAAAGGAGAACCTTCTCCCTATGTGCCTCCACCCTTAAGGGCTGCTTTCTTACCCCACTAGTCCTCTCCGCAGTTGCTGGCCTGGCAGAAGCAGAATTGGGTTATTCCTCGGTCTCCATCCCCCATCCAGTTACTACCCTTTTCAAAAGGGGAAGTCAGTGCTGAACTATTTCCTTTGCCAACACCCTATCAAAGCCTTTTGCCAATAAAAAAGGGATCCAAACATGAGTTTTCCGGGCTCATGAAAGTTCCCAAACATGAGGACAGATCTGTTTCTTGGGGTCACAAAGTGAGCGCAGGCAGCCAATGTACTTCCCCACATCTCACTGCCACTAGGAAAAACAATAAAGATAGTTTGGTTTTCATTAAGAAAAAAGCAGTCATTTCCAGAAGGAGCAAAAATCGTTTGTGTTAACCATCATTTCCCTATCATCCTAGATGCTGAACGAACATTTAAGTTTTTTCCCCTTTAATTAATTATTTTTAAAAGATTTTATTTATTTGAGAGAGGGAAAGGGATCACAAGCAGGAGGGAGAGGCAGAGGGAGAAGGAGACTCCCCCTTTGAACAGGGAACCTGACTAGGGGCTTGATCTCAGGACCCGGGATCATGACCTGAGCCAAAGACAGCCACTCAGCCAACTGAGCCACCAGGCACTCCTTCTCCTTTAATAACTTTTTAAAAAAGATTTCATTTATTTGAAAGAGAGAGAGTGCAAGCATGGGAGCAGGAGCAGAGGTAGAGGGACAAGGAGACTCCACACTGAGCGTGGAACCTGAGGCAGGGTCTTGATCCCAAGACCCCAATATCATAACCCGAGTCTAAATTAAGACTTCGGTACCCAACCTACTGAGCCACCCAGGTGCCCCACTTGAGCTTCTTATTCCTCTACTCCCTCCTTACTCCAGAGGCTAGAATTGATCCCTTCAAGCATCCCTTTGGCACTGTACTGGGCAATGGGATAACCAGCAGAAGCCTCCGGCAATCTCTAGAAGAATCCTGGGGGATGATACTTTCTCCTGTACACTGGAAACAAGGAGCAGATCTTGGTCTTCCTCACACTTCGACAGGAACTGGAGAACGGGAGAACGTAAGGATTTGGTCTGATATCCTCTCAACTGAGCCAGTTCGGGCCAGTGCCTGAGTACGTGTGTGTTTGAGAAGCTGTAGGTGGGTGGAAATGTTTGTGATGGGGAAGTGCTTGTAGGGGCCTGCGGAAGTCTGGAGCATCCTGGGAACAGAATGTACTAGTGCAGCCCCTGAGCCATCCCCAAACCCCTCCCACTTCTCTTGTCAGTAACCGGTTCCAGCTGTGCCCAACCCAGGCCATCGTTTCCCATCTGGCTTCTAGGAACTCATGATTAACTAAAGGAGTGTGTGTTGGGGGGAAGGTCCTCTTAAAAACAGAGGTTTCCAGGGTAACAGCTTGGAAAACTCAATCACATTCAGCCAGGGAAAGTTCCCTCTCTCCTGATTCCCTCAGGGCTCAGGGGAAACAGGCCAGAAGCTAAGACCGCATTTCTCTAAATCAAGAGCAGTGTCTGGGCTGGTGAGTTATAACTTAAGTTTTTCTCACCTCCAGTTTCCAGTTTCAGGTCCCAGACTTGCGCTTTACACCAGGATGTCCGCCTCTAGGGGCCACCCCATTCGGGTAAGGGTGGCTGTCAGAGAGGGTGGGTGGTGGTTTTAGAGACCCACTTTTCTTGGACTAAGAGACTCCTGACAAACCTTTGCCATACAACCCATAGCCCTATTACCCTCCTCCCACCCCCATCACTAGAAAATACTCTAATAATCTAACCTACTTCCTCCTGTTATGGTTTAAAATATTTTAACTAAAAATATTTCCATACACAACTGTACGACCACATTCTGTGGATAGAGAGGGAAACTAGTTTGCAGGAAGGGAGCAAGCAAGCCAAAGGATGCAGGAGTTCTTTCCCTCAAAATCAAGTTCTCTTTTGGGGGCAGGCAGAGCACATGTCCTAACCCTTTGCACACATCCCCATAGCTCCTGCAGCGAGAGGTGACAAATTCAGAGGGCAAAAGAGCTGGGTCAGCCTGGCTCAAGGGGTGGGGGGTTGGTGGATAGGGGTGGCCACGATGTCACTAGGGGACCAGTTAGTTATCTGTCCTTCCCCATGTGCCCCCCTGCAGCTCCTGGCTCTAGGGGGTTTTGTCTGGGTGCCTACGGAAACTCTTGGGAGGCTGCAAAGATCATCACAGGTTGAGCCTGAGGCTCAACTGCTTCCTAGCTGTGTGACCTGAAGCAACCTATCAGAAACTCAGTTTCTTTTTCCTTAAGAAGTTATTAATACCAGCCCTGTTGTTGAGGGTAAATGAAGTAAACTATTTCGCAGCTTTTACTATTTTACTCTATTCTCTCCTGGCTCCTTAGTATCTAGATGTGGTTCCATGCCAGAGTGAGTGCCCACCTTTTGTAATCATCTCTCACTAACATATTGTCACAGGTTTTTTTTTTTTTTTAAAGATTTTTTATTTATTTATTTGACAGAGAGAGATCACAAGTAGGCAGAGAGGCAGGCAGAGAGAGAGGAGGAAGCAGGCACCCTGCTGAGCAGAGAGCCCAATGTGGAACTCGATCCCAGGACTCTGAGATCATGACCTGAGCCGAAGGCAGCGGCTTAACCCACTGAGCCACCCAGGCGCCCCTATTGTCACAGGTTTTGAAGTGTCTTCCCTGCTCCTCTTTTTTTTTAACCCCTCACATGAGGTGCCTAAAGGGAAGGAGATCAGCTATCACATTCATCTTACTTCTTTCTCTCACATCCTCCCTGTCTGTATCCTACTCTTTCCCCCTTAGTCTCAACTCCTGTCCCTCCTCCATCATCACTATTATTATTGTTGTTGTTGTTTTATTTCTTATTGTTTTTTTAAAATCCTGCCTTTTTTTTTTTTAAAGATTATTTATTTATTTATTTATTTGACAGAGAGAGAGAGATCACAAGTAGGCAGAGAGGCAGGCAGAGAGAGAGAGAGAGAGAGGAGGAAGCAGGCTCCCTGCTGAGCAGAGAGCCCGATGCGGGACTCGATCCCAGGACCCTGAAATCATGACCTGAGCCGAAGGCAGAGGCTTAACCCACTGAGCCACTCAGGCGCCCCTATTTCTTATTGTTTTCTCTTCCATTCCAGCCCCAGTCCCTAGGGGCTGAGTCTGGACAGGCTAGAGCTAGAGCTGAACTCAAAGCCACAGAGTTGCAAGAAAATGGGTCAAATTGTTACTAGTGATTCTCTTCTGGGTAACATTTACTGGTGGTTTTCATGTTCTTCCTTGTTTATTTTGGTATTTTCCAAATTTACTACAATGAGCAAAGAACAACTTTTATTGAAGAAAAGAGAAAATTTTACTTATTTATTTATTTTTAAAGATATTGTTTATTTATGTATTTGACAGAGAGCAAAAGAGCACAAGCAGGGGGAGCACAGGCTCCCCTAAGTGGGAGCCTGTTGATGTGGAACTCCATCCCAGGGTCCTGGAATCATGACCTGAGACCAAGACAGACATTTAACTGACAGAGCCAGCCAGGCACCCAAGAGAAAACTTTAATCAGAAAAAAGTTATAATTTTCAACTGGGCCATGTCCTGTTCTCAAAAAAGGAGGGAGTGAGGGTGGAAAGAGGGGGGGGAAGAACAAGGTTGCGAAAGAACCCTGCAGTGGGCTGAGTGAAAGGAGAGCTGGTTCCTAAACCCCGTCATTTCCTGGGGACATCTGCCTTGATGATGGCCTCAGTCATGGTCTTTGTCACTTATCGGTCAGAAGGTCTCTGTCCTTCCTTGCCTGTCACTGGCCATTTGGGACTTAGTCACCTTATTATTACCCAGTTGAGGGCTGGGTGGGTCAAGGGCTCAGCATCATCAAGGGCAACAATATGAGTCAGGAGTATCCCCCACTATGACCCACGAGTGTGAAGGGTTCCCCTGTAAAGCCTGCCAGTCTTATAGCATAGCATATACAAAAGGGCTTGGCATTGGGGTCCTACTGAGAACGTGAGTTCAGTAACCCTTTCTCCCAGTCCTATCCTTACTTCTTTGTGCATTTGAAGGATATGCAAATGTGTGACGCATAAATGAGAGTGGAACCCTTAGTGGCTCCTAAACATTTGAAGAACCAAAACTGAGAATCATCAGTGTGGTGGATGGAAAGAGTATGGGTTATGATAGGTTATGGAGTCAGTAGAGTGATTTGAGTCTAGCCAGATCAATTGGGAGCTTCATGTGCTCGGTCAAGTTCCCTCTCTGGGTCTCCATTTCCTTTTATAAAAAATGGCCAAAAAACAAAAACAAAAACAAAAAACAAGAGGCAAAACAAAAACCAAACAAATGGATGCCTGAGTGGTTTGGTCGGTAAATCTGCTCCCTTTGGTTCAGGTCATAATTCCAGGGTCCTGAAACCTGAGCACCTAAGCTCCTCCCTTCCTCTTTCCTCTTTAGTTTAGTTTAGTTTTTTTTTTTTTTTTTTCCTATCGTTGTACAGACAGGGACCCATGAAGGTTGAAGATGAGGCGTTTACTGCCCCAAGGTTCCTGGGGCACAAGAATGTCCAACTCCAGGGGATAGTCATGGTCCCTATCCTGGTCTCTGCTGGGATTCTGCTTCTCCTCCTGCCACGATGCTCACCCCCAGGACAATGTGAAAAGTCTTCCCATCTTCAGGGGAGGACTCTGTGGGAATGGACTCTGTTGGGGACTCTTCTTGACAGAAACTCTGTGGCAGGACAGGGGTTAATGGTGAATTGCAACATATCTCTGGACTGAGTCACCTCCCACTGCCACTCCCCCCAATTTCCCTCCTCTGAAGTTTTATAAAGAGGGCCAGAGACTGGAGAGTGGAAAGAACTGGAGGCAGGAGGCCCCCCCAGCCCAATCTTGCTCCCCCAAGTTCCCAGAGATCTCAGGGCAGAAGGCCCAGACAGCCTCTGGAGTTGTTGCCTGGTTCGACCATGGACTGGCAGTGGCTGTGGCTGTGGCTGTGGCTGGGTTTCTTACTCCCTATGACAGTCTCAGGCCGGGCCCTGGGGCCGGCAGGGAAAGAGACAGCAGTGGTGAGTCCTCCAGGGAAGGAGGGACACAGGCCCAGGAAGGGATTGGGGTACTACGCCACAGTCCCACCCAAGCCTCCCTCCTGACCTTCAACCTGCCTTTCTTCTTCTTCTTCTGCTCCATGATCTACTCCTACACATCTCATACTTCTTGCCTTTGTTCCACCTGAGCCCCTTCCTTGAGATGCCCTTCCTTTAGTCCTTCTATGTCTGCCCCTTCCTATCCTCATTGGTCTGTTAGGCCACTGAGAAGTGTTACCCTGAGACTCATTCCCCTTTTATTCTGCTTACTGTGACCCCCATCATAGGATTACCTCTTGCAATATGGGTACCTGCAGAAGCCTCTAGAAGGACCTGATGACTTCAGGCCAGAAGATATTATGGAGGCTCTGAGGTGAGAGGTTATAAGGCACATGCCTTATTAAGGGTCAAGGTTGCAAGGTCATCTTTCCACCTTCCTTTTCCATCCCTTCTTCTCACCAGGCCCACTTCTGCCTGACCCCAATCCATGTTGGGGAGCTAGGGAATGGGTTGCTATCACTCTCAGGGGGGTGGGGCATGGAATGAGATGGGGATCCAAAGATGAGGAGCAGTCATTGCATCTTCCTAGACCCTGAGCATCCCTTTGGAGGCTCCATTCCACATTGTATCCAATACACTATTAGCGACATCCCACATGAAGCATAATTTACAGATAAAACTATGAGTCGAGTTGATTTGGAGTTGAGTTGTTGGGATGATGTTGCTTTTTGTGGACATTTAATTCAGCATTTATTTCTATTTTGACGTTTTCTTTTCCTATTTTGGATCTAATGTGTAGTTTTTCTTTCTGCTCTCAGCTGCGTTCATAGTTCTTTGAAAAGCCACAGTGCCTGCAGAGCCTGAGCTTGGAAATTGCCCCAGAGCAGGCTAGGCTGGGAGCGGAGTCCAGCCAGGAGGAGAAGGCTGAGGGAGGACAGGCTCTCAGGTTGGACCGGTGGTGGGAGAGTTTCCAGAGCAGGGGGCAGGGCACTTCCCCAAAGCACAAGAAGTTTAGAAATTGCAGTAGGGGAAGAAGGCTACACCTGAGGGAAACCTTACACAGATTAGAGACTGAAGATGGGGAGATGAAGCTGGAGTATTGCTATTTCTGCAGAACAGAAGAGAAAGTCCTAATTATGAAGACTGGTTACGGGAGTGACCCCATCAGTTTCAGAGATCCTGTGCCATTCTCACCTACCACTGTGGGCAGAAGGGGCCAAAGAGCTATCTCCAGTTTTCAGTCATTCCAGACTCCCCTGCCCTGCTGGGCCCATCCCTCTCCCTCTTTTCAGAGCTTTTCAGGAAGCATCTGAGCTGCCAGTCTCAGGTCAGCTGGATGATGCCACAAGGGCCCGCATGGGGCAGCCCCGTTGTGGCCTGGAGGACCCCTTCAACCAGAAGACCCTTAAATACCTCCTGCTGGGTGAGGACTGAGATTGGGAAAGGGAGGGAAAGGAGGCTGCGGAAGGGCTCTGGAGTACAGGTGGCATTGGGACAGGCTGGTCCAGCTCAGTGTTGAATGGATGATCACCTGGTGATTAACTGATCATTGCCTGCCTGGACACATAACTCTTTTGAGCGAATGCCTAGACTCAGGGGAGCTCTTTGGGGTTGGCAGAGGATCTGTTTCTAACCTATTTTCCGTCCAATAATCAGGCCGCTGGAGAAAGAAGCACCTGACCTTCCGCATCTTGAACCTGCCTTCCACCCTTCCACCCCACACAGCCCGGGCTGCCCTCCTTCAAGCCTTCCAGTACTGGAGCAATGTGGCCCCCCTGACCTTCCGGGAGGTGCAGGCTGGCTTTGCTGACATCCGCCTCTCCTTCCATGGCCGTCAGACACCATACTGCTCCAATTCCTTTGATGGGCCTGGTAGGCACCAGCTCTCAGTTCCCACCTCACAGACATTTGAGATGATCTCTGTCCCCTTGAGCCAGTGACTCTGCAACATTAATGTTCAGGCTGCTCCCTATGCCTAACTGCACCCCACACTCTCTAACCACCTTCTAATATTCTCTCAGAGAGCAGCTGGTCACCTCTCTGGGGTCTTATCAAGCTTCCTGTTTGAAGCTTGTGCTTTAGTCCTTGGTTTAAGTTCCCCTGCTCAAGACACCCCTCAGAGAGAACTGGGCCAGAGAGAAAAGAGTGGTTGAGAAGTATAGAGACAGAGGGATGGGCAACGCAGAGAGAACTGGGTGATGACAAGGGGAGGTGAAAATTGACTGAATACAGTTGGAAATTTAAGAGAATGGAGAAATTGGGGTTTATAACATGCAGGGGACACTTTAGCCTAGGAGACTCTGACCTCCTTCCTATCCACCTTTGTCTTTGTCCAGGGAGGGTCCTGGCCCATGCTGACATCCCAGAGCTGGGCAGTGTGCATTTTGATGAAGATGAACTCTGGACTGAGAGAACTTACCAAGGGGTGAATCTGCGCATCATTGCAGCCCACGAATTGGGCCATGCCCTGGGGCTTGGGCACTCTCGATATACCCAGGCCCTCATGGCCCCTGTCTATGCTGGCTACCGGCCCCACTTCAAGCTGCACCCAGATGATGTGGCAGGGATTCAGGCTCTCTACGGTTAGTTTTTTCCCTCAGGTTATGGCTAATCATGACCCCTAGTGATCCTGAGGTCAGTGTGACCAGCATCTCTTCAGGCTGAAGAGACTGGTCTAACCTCCATGGTGGGAAATGACTTGGCTTCTTTCTCTTCCTCTTGCCCAGTTATTTAGGCTTCTTCATTTTCAGGAGTTGTTTTTCTGACACTTCCATGTCTGACCTTCCTTTCAGGCCTCTCTCTCCTCTTACCCGTTCTTGGGGATGAAGAAGAATCAGTGTTCCAGCAAACTTCCTTCCTCCTTTCTGGTGCCTCTCAAAACTAAAATGTGTCTCCTGTCGATATCAATACGATCTTGCCTCCCACCAAGAGAAATTCTCTAGGATTCCCTTTTCCACTTTCTATGGGGATTCTGAGGCAAACTTGTAGAAGAGTGGGGAGGCCAGGTACTGTGAGTTCTCTCCTTGAGCAGCATTATGTGGCCTTGCAGGGAAGAAGAACCCAGAGATAGAAGATGAGGAAGAAGAGATGGAGCTCCCCACTGTACCACATGTACCCACAGAACCCAGTCCCATGCCAGACCCCTGCAGTGGTGAACTGGATGCCATGATGTTGGGTGAGGCCCTTCCCCTCCAGGCTATAGGCAGGCAGTGGCAGCAGCCCACTGATCTTGAGACCTGGACAGATGGGAATGACCTGGACAGATGGGAATGAGCAGAAGTTAGATACCAGACAGAGGTTAGTGGCCATGGAAGAAGGCACGTGGCATGGAGAGGAAGGCTTCAGAGCCAAATTAAAGGTGGGCTAGGTGGGCATTTACCTCAGTAGCTTCGCTATAAGGGCCAGCAAAACATATCTGGTAATATAGCAAGGTGAAGAAAACTCTATTTCCTAGAATGTCTATTAGAGAAGGTATCATACCTGCATGGAAGGACAACTTGGAAGCTACTTGGAATGGGAGGTGAGGTCCCCAAAGGTGAGCTATCTGCAGGGTTTTTGTTTTATTGAGTGAATCAGAGCTGAATTGGTCTGAATAACAAAGAGGCTGAACACGGAGTCTTCCTTCTCTACCTTAATCCTCTCTTTAAATTAAAGTTGAATGAAGTTTTGAGGCCCAGACTGTGGGAGGAGAGCAAATTATCAGCCTGCCTGCAGAGCCCGTAAGTCTTTATTTGACCCAAGTCTTTTTGACTTGTCCACACTTTACCCTCAGGGCCCCGCGGGAAGACTTATGCCTTCAAGGGGAACTACGTGTGGACAGTGACCGATTCAGGGCTGGGTCCCTTGTTCCAAGTGTCTGCCCTTTGGGAGGGGCTCCCAGGAAACCTAGATGCTGCTGTCTACTCTCCTCGAACACAATGGATTCACTTCTTTAAGGGTAAAAGAGACTGTTTTACGGTGTGTTACCTGAGGAGGGCCTACAATTAAAGAAGCCATAAAAGGGAGGGAGAGATGAGAAGTTTCTGGAAGGGTGGAATGGGAGAACCAAAAGCTATCACCTGGAGACAGACATAACATGTTCTTTCCTTACCTGCTCTCAGGAGACAAAGTGTGGCGCTATATTAATTTCAAGATGTCTCCTGGCTTCCCCAAGAAGCTGAACAGGGTAGAACCCAACCTGGATGCAGCTCTCTATTGGCCTTTCAACCAAAAGGTGTTCCTCTTTAAGGTACAAAGTTCAAAGCAAGGGCAAATCCCTTCTTAGGAGAGGTGGGCTACCTCACACTGAGAAGCAGACTTGCTCTTGAAGGGAGATCATTTGCAGCGGGGGTAGATCTGGGGATCCTTAAGCTCTTTCCTTATCCTCTTCTTCTCCCTACCCACCCTACTCCTAGGGCTCCGGGTACTGGCAGTGGGACGAGCTGGCCCGAACGGACTTCAGCCACTACCCTAAACCAATCAAAGGCTTGTTTACGGGAGCGCCAAACCAGCCCTCTGCTGCTATGAGCTGGCGGGATGGCCAGGTCTATTTCTTCAAGGGTAAACAATACTGGCGCCTCAACAGGCAGCTTCGAGGAGAGAAAGGCTATCCCAGAGATACTGCCCACCACTGGATGCACTGTCATCCCCAGACCTCAGACCCCACTCTGTCAGGTGGAGATGCCACTTCTTTATCCTCAAGCACTGACCACTCTGCCATAGGAACCACCTTGGGTTCCACTTCCTCAGCCATAGGTACCACCTTGAACACTGACCACCCACCCAGAGACCCTATCTTGGACATTAGCCCCTCAGCCACAGGCTCCCCCACCCTTTCATTTCCTGGTAATGTCACCGGCCAGGAGGCCTGAGAGGAGTCAAATGTCTGCTCCCTAGCCTGCGGGGCTGCATCAGGGGGAATGAACAATAGACTTCAGGGCTTGAAAGGTCCCAGCTCCGGCCACCACTCCTCTGTGCTCTTGCCCTCCTAGGCAGTGACTCCTTAACTCTGGGTCAGCTCCCAACTCTATACATTCCTTCGCTCATCCTACATAGCACCTTCCAACTGTGTTATCTACTTTCTGGAAGACAGCAGTAGAAGGAAGGCATCCCTCAGGACACGGCCTGAAAATGGCATGGCCAGTAAAATGAGTAAGGGCTTTGGAACCCTTTAAGAATCACATTTACTTGCTTATGACTTTGGGCAAGTTAATTAACCTCATTGAATCTCAGATTCCCCATCTGCTCAATAAGGTTAATACTAGTCCTGCAGGGTGTTTGCATTAAATGAAATACTTTTTGTGAAGTGCAGAGCACAATGTCTGGCACATTTGTGCTTAAAGGCTAACTCCATGTTCATTAAAGAGGACTGAACAGCTCTTCCTCTGGCTATGTGTGTGTGTAGCTGTGAGTCCGGTAGTCCAGTCTGGTGAGGATAGCCATATCAGATCTTTAGGGGACAGAGGACTTATCAGTCTGGCTAATGTTTGGGGGGTGCAGAGAAAGAAAAGAGCAGCAACAGTAGAGGCTGGACTCCCTGGTTCAGTGTTCAATGCCTTTTTTATTCACATGCTCCATATTCTTCCTCCCTCCCATCATAGCTCTGTTGCCCAGGGGAGGAACACATCTTCCTTCATGCTGTTCAGGGAACCAGGGAACAGACTCTGAGCAGGAAAATCAGAGGAGGGAGTTAGAATGGGTTAGTGGCTGGGATAAAGTTCTAGTGAAAGAGATGAGCATCACCTACAATGAGAAGCAGAGAAGGCACTTGTCTCCCATGCAGCGGTGAAGACCAGGCTGCTTTGGGCAAAAGGGCAAGACTCTGGCATGTGTGCCAATGGTCTCCCCTTGGAGAAGTAGACAGCTGTGGGGGGAGGCAGGTTCTGTGCCATGCATTGTCCCGTGGTCTTCCCCACATTAAGGAGAGAAAGGGAAGCACCATGGAGGACTGTATTCCCAAATGAGGTAGGAGAACGGGACTTGAGCCTATGGAAGCCAGGAGCTCCTCTGTACCCTTCTCCCCATCAAATAGCTATCAAGTGCTTTAGGGAGCTACCTGGTTTTCTGTAGGTCCTACAACAACAAAACCCCCTAATCTACCATCGTGAGGCACACTGAGGCAAGTATGTAAAAGGCTCTTTGGGTAAGGGCCCTCCTTGGTTTCGAGGGAATTAGGAAGCCAGTTACTCTAGGGGCAGGGCACCTCTATTATTGGACAGAGGTAGGTATTCAGCCTTCCATTCCTCTCCCTTCCCTACAAGATTCCCCTTTATCTGTCCCTGAAACATATCCCTACAGGACTGGTCTGGGTTGGAGTACAGATTCTATCCCCAGTGACAGAGGTGGGGAAGTTTGTGTGTGGGTCCTGTGGGTTCAGGCCCTGCACACTTGGTGTTCCAAGGCCCTTGGTAGGGGTCGAAGCATCAGTGGAGGTTTAGGCTCAGGTCCGGGTGGAACCAGAAGGTGTGGTGAGGGGTACAGTGGAACCACAGTCGGAATCCAGGTCCAGGATGGTGTGGGGGGCTGTGGCCTGGGGGCCTGGTCCCAGTTGGCGCTCTCGAAGGCTCTGGAGATAACTCTAGAGAGGCACAGGGCAGAGAGGGTAGAAGGTAGGGCCTGGGTCAGAACCCTCCACCCCTGACCCTGACCCCAACCATCCCCATGTGCCCTCTGCCCCATCCCCAGGTGTGCCCCTCCCCTCACTCACGGGAGCCAGACTATCAGCGGGGCTCTGGGGATTGGGGGGAAGCTGGCGCCGGTAGCTGCCTTCACAGAGCCCCACCCCAGCGGATGTCCGGTGCAACTTGGCCTCTTGCTGGCGGATCCGAAGGAGTTGAAGATGCCTTCGCTGGTGGCTCAAGACCACTGCTTGGGAGGGGGCCATACAGACTCAGGGAGGCCCCTTGAGACCCTGCATTCTACCCCCTAACACCTTTACCCTCTACAGAACCCCCTTTGATCTTCCTATTGTAACTCTCTCAAACCTCATTTCCTCCCTGGCTATTCTGAAAGAAACTCTTTTTTGAAACCCTCCTGCACTTTCCTCTTGGACTTCCCTGAGACCTTTCTTTCCTTCCATAACAGTCCCCAGGAACTAACTCCTCTCTGCTTCCTCTGACAATTTTTCCTCATTCTTACCCAAACTGCTGGCTCCTCCAACTCTAATGTCCTTTCAATGCCCTACCTCATTCATCTCGGACACTGCCACCCTTAAGTATATTTTCCCCATTCCCACCCCCCTTCCTGCCACCGCCCTGTCAAGTCTGGAAACTGGGGACATGAGAAGGCACAGGTTGGCTGCTTCTGTACCATGGCACTAACTCACCATTGGCGTGGCCTCCATGTTCCTCATCCATGAGCTTCCACTGGGCCAGGGCCCCAAGGGCCCCCAGGGCTGGCCAGGTGCCCAGCAAGACCCAGCTATACCAGCAGAGAGGAGGCAAGGCTGGAAGTGCCTGCAAGCGTTGGCCCAGCCGACTGCCCAGTGCCAGCCCCTCTAGGAAGTAGTCAGCACAGGCCACCAGCACCGCAGCACCCAGCAGGGCTGTGCCCAGAACTGTGAATGGACGTGGCCACCGAAGCGTGAGCAGGGCTCCCAGGAGTGCCAGCCCCACCAACCCCCCAGCTGGCACCCAGGCTGAAGGTGGTTGGTAGATGGGCTCTGTGCCCAGCAGGGCCCCGGCACCCAGGGTCAGGCCTAGCAGGAGACCAGTCAGGAAGAGCCCAACGCTGCGAACCAACATGGTGACCAGGCCACAGAGGAGTCCGATGCCCAGCGCAATGCCCGCGCTCACCTCCAGGCTCAGCTGTGTCTCTAGCACTCGCTCCTTGTGGCACAGCAGGAAGATCACCAGAGCTCCCGACAGCAGGCCCGAGAGAAACATTACTGCCTTGAAGCAGCGGTAGCCTGGGAAGGGAGGCAGGAGGCACTGAGAGACAGAAAGTAGACATCTACAGGGACAGCTCTGATGAATTAGAAGGGAGAGGAGTGGCTAATCAGAGGGGCAGAAGACAGGAGCAGCAGCCCAGGGACCTCAAGGCAAGGGGCAGAAAGGGATCATCTCAAGAAAGGCAGGGATCTTCCAAACACTGTGAGGGGGTGGGAGGAAAAAAATCAGGAGGTAAGATGGATACATTGCAGGGAGTAAATACAGAAGGAAGGTTTAGTACTTCCAGGGATGGTAGACAGGAAGAAATGCAGGTTATTATTCCCCAATGCAGATTATTGGGGAAGGGTTGAAGAAGACTTAAACATGGAGGATAATGTGGGAATGGAGTTTTGAGGTAGGGGGAAGGGAGAGGCAAGTGAGAATTGTCAGGGGTCAGAGCTAGAGGGCATGGATATAGGGCGTGGACAAGAAAAGCTGGCAAGAGCAGCATGGGCCTCACTGAAGGTAGGGATCCCCTGACAGAAAAATAGAGATGGCCCAGAAACAAAGGAGAAAGTTGGCATCATCCTTGAGGGTGACAGTTTTGGGCAGCTGCCCCCCAGAATCCTGGCCCTGCCCTCACCGAAGCAGCAGTAGATGATTCCAAAGCAGCAGCAAAGAGCACACACCAGGGCGGGTGCCAGTTCAGGATTGTCCTGGGGTTCCAAGGCACATCTTGGGTCTGGAGGCTCTGGGAGTTGTTGATTAAAGGGCCTGGGGTCAGAAGTCATGGCCAGGGGCAACAGGGCTTCCTCCATGGCCGAAGAAAAGGTGATCCCAGAGGAGAAGATCAGTGTCAGCTCCTCTCATCCATCCATGAATATCTTGAGGGGGATGGGAAACCTGCAAGGGGGTAGGGGGGAGGAACTGAGGTGCCCATGAATCTTGAGAATTCTGTACCTCTGCTTCTTATGAAGAAAGGCCAATTTCAGGAGGGAGCATGGCCTTGCTGGAGTAACTGAAAAAATCCACAGGATTGGGTCAAGGGGAACCAGCTGTCTTTTTACTACCTTCTGAAACAAGGACACGAAGTAAAACTTAAACTAAAATCTTATAAGGTTATGAAACTTTATCTGCTCCCTAGCTTCCCAGGGTGGGTTGGAGAGAGTAGAAAGTCCTAGGTCGGTGGAAGGAGGGGGCCCAGGGACACTAGTGAGACTGGGTGCTAAAGGCCAGCAGCTTGTTCCAGCTAAAAAGAAAGCTTGCCCCATCTGGGACTCAATACTACCTCACTGGACTGGGAAAGGTGGGGTTAATTGAGGGGGTAGGAGGAGAAAGAGAAGAGAATGAGTCATGGTGGGGTCTCTGAACAGCTGTTCCAACCCCAGGGAAGGAAGAGGGGAGAAAAGAAACAGACACTAAAAGAGTTTGGGACAAGGAATCGAGAGAGTCCCCACACTTTGCCAAAGTTCTGAAGCCCCAGCTCATGTGGAGATGGAGTTGTTGGAGGGAAGGGGCATCTGGCCACAGTCCAGTTCCCATGGTCCCTCTTGGACTAAGCAGGCACCTTGCCCATAGACATCTCACATCCTGGTACACCGCCTCTTGCTCCTCCTCTCAGGACATTGATGGGACTTTTCCTACCCCTCCCTTCCCCACCCCACCCCCCAGGGGGTGTCGGGGCTGCCAGTAGAATTTGAATTTGGCTCCTGAAAGAACATCAAGGCGGGGCTGGTACTGGGGGCACTGTGGGAGTAGGGTAGGAGGGATGCAGGCACTTTCATCTTCTTTTGGACACCAAGGTCCTAACAGACTAGAGGGTTTGCGTGGGGATTCCCTGGGGCTCCTCTCTTCAATCCGCTTGGAAGTCTAGGGACTCTAAACAAGGACAGATTGGGAAAGGAGTGTTAACTACTCACCACCCTGCCAGGGCTCAGAAGAGGAGGGGATAGAAGTGCTTCCCTAAACCCCCTGCTGCATCCTTGCCCGGAGGTCCTAGGCGTCGGGGCGGCTGTCGGGCGTAGGCACCCCCAGGGTCACTCTGTTCGTTGCCCCCTAAACTCTTGCAAGGCGAAGCCCAAGCCCCGTGAGCTAACTGCAACCAGCCTGGGGGTGGAGGAAGGGGACAGGGTGTGTGGGGGGTGACATCACGGGGCGGGCCCCTCCAACTCTTTTCCCTTTGGGTGTGTGTGGGGGGAACAGTTTGCCCACTGCTCTAGGCTGGGACCAGAGATCCTCCCCCCCCATAGCAGGAACAGGTTTTGGGGACACCACAAGACGTTTGGGGAAAGATCTCTGAATGCTCAGGCGATGACTCGACAACTAAACGCTCTCAAACTCCCAACTGGGGTCCCAGCACCCCCCTAGCCCGGGCTTGGTTTCTTCCACTTCCCAGAGAATTGGAGTATTGTCTTCTGGAGAACCTGGTGGTCGAGATTGGGGACCCAGGGAAGGGGCTTTTACAGAACTGGGGGAGCCGGCGAGGGGCTCATGGGCGGAAAAACTTGCGGAGCAAGACGGGGCCTGGAAGGGGGACTAACGAGAGAAGCGCGAGCAGAGGAGGGGACCCAAGCTGGGTCTGCGTGGGGGCGGGGGCGCGTGTAGACGTAGGCCGAGAGCTGCTCGGTATGCAAATGAAACGCAAAACAGCATGTAGATGAATGCAGTGTTTTTTGGCACTCCGCTCGGGTCCTGAGCCTAGCGGAGGTACGCTCCTAGTCGCCCAGAACCGCTACCTTGATAGTGCCTTGGAGCAGCGTCCCGAGGGGCGGATCCGGGCCGTGGGAGCTACAGTTATACCGGGCAGTTCGCCAGCTGGGTCAGGCGCTGGGGAGGCCGAGGATTGCTGGGAAAGAAGGGGTAGTGCAGGGAGGCCAGGGTGGGGGCTGGCCCGGGGCGTCCTCCCCTCTGCTCCACCTCCGCATGATACAAAAGGGTCTCTGTCCTCGCTACAGGCAGCAGGGAAAGGATCGGGGTGGTGGTTCTTCTACGCTCCCTGGTTTTGTCTGCAAGGGAAACACCGTGGCTCGGTGGCTGTCCTCAATCTCCCAGTCTCGGCCAAGCCCGAGAATACAGCCAGAGGAACCCTGAAAAAAAAAAAAAATCTGTCCCGCGTCTGCAGGCACTGCTACAGCGCCCACCAGTGGTGCAGCCTGCAGAGCTATCACTTCAGCACGCGGAGGGTGGCAGCTGAGAGCCCTTTAAGGGGCGGGGCCAGTTCTTCCTCAGGACCTCCTCCTCTGATTTGACTCAGCGCTTGCACGACTAGTTCGCGTATCCGCCAACCGCTTTTTCGCTTCCTTCCCGTCTCTTCCCTGGTGACCCCGGAAGTGGAAGTGGGCGTAGGTCGGCGGCCACGGCGGGGACGGAAGGCGGAAGCAGAGCGTGAGCGGGAGGCGGAGCCGGGGGAGCTGCTCTCGTAGCTCCCCCTGGCCCTAGGCCCAGCTGCTCGAGGGGGAGGAGTTACCTCCGCTCTTCGGGTACGTTACCTTCGCCCCCTCTACCCAGCCCAAGGGTTTCCTGGATGTCTTTCTCAGGGGCAACCCCAAGCTCCGCCCCCAGGTTTTCTTTGATAGCCGCACGATCCCCACCCTTTTCTGGCAGCCTGCGGCACCCCCCTTTCCAGTCTTCTTTCCCTTTTTACCCAAGAGTGACCCCCGGACCACACCCTTTGAGTAACCGCCCTCTTTCCTTATTCTGGATTATGACTTTCTGGGGAAAGAAGAAAAACTAAGGGGTTTTGGAGGGGGGAAGGGAACACGGTTGTGGTAATGGAGTATTGGCTTATTGGTAGGGATAACGAACGCCCCAGAAGAATTTGCGAAAACAAGGGAGGTGGGTGCATTAATTATATCCTCAATTTAAGGTTATTTAACCCCTCTCTCAGTTCAATTCTGATCATCCCCACCTTGATACCTTTGTTGCAGGCATCAGAACTTATCATGATGGCTGTGACCTAAAATCCTCAGGAAGCCCTGGGGTCATGGCCCAGAAGCACCCCGGAGAAAGAGGGTTGTGTGGAGCCCACCACAGTGGTGGTACCTCCTTCAGGACTTTAGGATCCTCTGTGGACCCTGAAATACTTTCATTCTCAGGACTCAGGGACTCAGCGGGGCCTGCTCCTAATGGTACCCGCTGTCTCACAGAGCACTCTAGTCCTAAGTACACACAGCCCCCAAACCCAGCCCACTGGTCGGATCCAAGCCATGGCCCCCCAAGGGGTCCAGGACCCCCAAGGGATGGAGAGGACCTTGATCAGAGTGAGGCATCTTCAGAAGAAGAATCAGGAGTGGACCAGGAACTCTCAAGAGAGAATGAGGCTGGGTACCAGGAGGATGGCAACCCTTCTTTTCTTTCCGTTCCATCTGCTTGCAACTGCCAGGGAATCCCTGGAGTCCCTGAAGGGCCTTACTCTGAGGGAGGAGATAGCTCTTCTAGCAACTTTTGTCACCATTGTACCTCTCCAGTTTTGGGGGAAGATGAAGAGTTGGAAGAGGAATATGATGATGAGGAACCGCTTAAGTTCCCCAGTGATTTTTCACGTGCGCCCAGTAGGAAGAAACCATCCCGGAGACAGCGGCACCGCATCCCGGCCAAGGAGGATACTCGGGAGGGTGGACGCAGAGATCCCAGGTCCCCTGGCCGACATAGGCTGGGCCGGAAAAGAAGTCAGGCAGATAAGCGCAAAGGCCTGGGATTATGGGGAGCAGAGGAACTGTGTCAGCTTGGGCAGGCAGGCTTCTGGTGGCTGATTGAACTGCTGGTATTGGTGGGAGAGTACGTGGAGACTTGTGGCCATCTCATCTATGCATGCAGGCAGCTGAAAGGCAGTGATCTGGACCTTTTTCGAGTCTGGCTGGGAATCTGGGCAGGGCGGCTGGGAGGCTGGGCCCAGGTAACGTTCCAGTTTCTGAGCCAAGGATGTTGCTATGGGGCAGGGCTGTTGACCCGTTTTCTTAGGCTACTAGGTGCTTTGCTGCTTCTGGCTCTGGCCCTCTTGTTGGGCTGTCTACAGTTGGGCTGGCGGTTTCTGGCGGGACTGGGTGACCGGTTAGGCTGGAGGGGTAAAGCCAATTGGCTCTTTTCTTGGCTGGATTTTCCCACCTTGCAGCGTTGCCTGATTCTGCTGAGAGATAGCAGGCCATGGCAGCAGTTGGTAAAAATGTTTCAGTGGGGTTGGCTGGAATTGCCTTGGGTCAAGCCAAGAACTAATAGGCAGGGGAATGCACCTGTAGCTAGTGGTCGCTACTGCCAGCCTGAAGAAGAAGTGGCTCGACTCTTGACCATGGCTGGGGTTCCTGAGGATGAGCTAAACCCTTTCCATGTGTTGGGGGTTGAAGCCACAGCATCAGATGTTGAACTGAAGAAGGCATATAGGCAGCTGGCAGTGATGGTGAGTATCTTTCCTCTGTTTCCTGTTCCTCTTTGCTGTCTTATTTTCTATTCCAGTTTTAGGAAGAGTAGGATAAAGAGAAGGCAGAGTAAAAAGTCAACTTGAAGCTGGAGCAACATTAATTCTTAGGAAACAGTCATAAAGACTTTTTCCCCTCTGCTGTGGCATCTGACTTTTCCTTCATTTTAAGCTTTTTGTTTTGAGATTCTTTAAAAAAAAAAAAAAGATTGATTTATTTGAGAGAGAGAGAGCACTAGAGAGTCTGCAGGGCAGGGGGAGGGGCACGGGTGGCGTGGGGAGAGGGAGAAGCAGACTCCCTGCTGAACAGGGAGCCAGGTGCAGGGGCTTGGTCCCAGAACCCCAGGATGTTAGACCACTCACCCTGGAATATTCAGGTGAAGTCCCTCTAACCACCCTCTAGGGTGGAAAAGAGGCCTCATTGGAAAGCCTGTCATTCTGTACCCTGAACTAATGAGGGTCTTTTGAACACGGGGATATCCAACTATCTGTCCCAGATAGGCAAGTGTGGACTTAGTGTGGGAAGGTTCAGGGAGTGCATGTGATTGTTCCCGGACTAGGTGAAAGAAAACAAAGTATTTCAAGAACAGCAGTCTAGAGTGGAAAAGGGAAAGAGAATGGAACATAAACCATAGAGAGGCATGTGCATCTGTATGCATAAAAACATATGGCTGTTTTTAAAGATTTCATTTTTAAGTAATCTCTACACCTGATATAGGGCCAGACCCACAACCCTGAGATCAAGAGTCCCATTGTCCTACTGACTGAGCCAGCCAGGCACCTCATGATATGGTTGCTTTTATTGATGGGGGGTGGGAGGGGGTGGTACAGGTGGAGTTGTGATGCCCCATATGCCTGAGGGAAATGTTTAATACAAGCATGCAAATTGCTATTAGTAGATATTAATTTGATATTTTTAGGTAAGATTTTTATTGCTTTTTCTGTAAGTAAAACTGTATTATAAGTAATGTGTGTAAATTCCATTGGAGGCTGATTTGAGTATATGGAACTGGACTGGTAAAATTATCATGGTGTGCAAATTACGCCAGTGACTGCATGGCAACAAAAAGGAATGGGTTAACCAAGGTGTCCATTAACCATCAAGACACAGTAAGGTACCAGGCCTGTAACTTAGCAGAGGACTAAGTTCGGTGGGAAATGCATGCCCCTTAGTGGATAGACTGGGATATTCTTAAGAGTGGGAAATGGCAGTTTACACTCAAGATTGTTAGTAGCAGTAGAGCTCTTTTCTCACTTTCTTGTCTTTTAGCAGACATCCTCTCTTGGGGAATAACATTCTTAGAAGAAAATTTCATTTTCAACTTACTTTCTTGGAGTAGAGATATAGTTAAGTTCCGTGATCCTCGATATATCTGCCCTGCACCTCAAAGTACTCCCTTGTTCTGGGCCAGTGTCTGTGGGCTTCTTTTACAAAACCTCTCACTGTCCTTCTGAAGCCTCAGAGTGACCATGACCGAAAGCTGTTCTATAAGCTTGGGCATGTGGAGTACTAACGGCATTCTCTTTATTTGGCATCATCAGGAGATTAGCTTTTTTCTGTTCTTTTGGAAAAGGAGGATGGGAACCATCAGGAAGCTGTAGGAGGTGAGGATACTATTTGTCTTAGAGGAGAGGCTGAAAAGTGGATAAAAAGCCTATGAGGATCACAATATGCTAATTCATTTCTGGGACAGAAAGGCAAACCATTATGGGAAGTACATGCTAGAATTTTCTAGTTAGAATGAGTTTGAAGATGTAGTATCTTTGGAACTCTTACTTTATGTTTGACGATAGAGTTAAAATGTGAGGGCTTAGTATGCATTTACCAGGTAGGGTGACCGACCATCCCTGCTTCCCGGGATTGAGGGTTTCCTGAGACATGAACTTTTAGTGCTAAAACTGGGATAGTTCCAGGCACACTGATAGGATGGATCATCCTAGTGCCAAATTCTGTGTATATATGTTGTGAATATTCTCCCAGTAATCCATGATAGATAGCTAACAGTGACAGAGCTAGAACTTGATCCTATATATGTGTCTGCAGAGCCAGAGCAGTTAGTCATTAAGTTGTATTGATTCTCTAAAAGGGTGATGAAAGAGAACCATTTGATACAAGGGTTATTATTATTATTTTTTTTTTAAGTATGTTCCATGCCCAGTATGTAGCCTAAGGTGGAGCCCAACCAGGCTTGAACTCAGAACCCTGAGATCAAGAATCAGATGCTTAACCCACTGCACTATCCAGGCATCCTGATAATAGGTTATTTTGACCTAAGACGGGGAGAGGGTTGGAATGGATTTGGGATGAAATCTTTGTCTTGGTAGGTTCATCCTGACAAAAATCATCATCCCCGGGCAGAGGAGGCCTTCAAGGTTTTGCGGGCAGCTTGGGACATTGTCAGCAACCCTGAAAGGCGGAAGGAATATGAAATGTAAGTTGGAAATGGGAAATTGTCAGGTGGGATAAATGAGTAATCTTCAAAGTAGAGGTCCCTGAACTTGTGGGTGAAGCTCTCTGAGGTGGAGAGAACGGGGTTGCTTATCTTTCTGGCTGGCCAGGGGCCTCAAGAGGCTTAAAGTTTCATCTCCCTTTGTCCCTTGATCAAAACCTTTTGATTTACAAAGGCTTTTTTCTCTTAGGAAACGAATGGCAGAGACTGAGCTGAGCCGGTCAGTGAATGAGTTTCTGTCCAAGCTGCAGGAAGACCTCAAAGAGGCAATGAATACTATGATGTGCAGTCGATGCCAGGGAAAGCATAGGTATGAAATAGGGCAGGGATGGGACAGTCACAGATTAGCCATTGGGTAGCCAAAGACTTCCGTTTGAGTATTACTGGTAGTTGGGGGATACAGCTGATGAGTAAAAAGACCCTGAGGTTTCTACTTTTGCCATAGTGTCAAGAGATTGGGAATTTGAATTGCACTAAGAAAAAAAAGTTAGTATTTTTAGTTTTAAGAGAGAAGGTTGAGGGTACGGGTGTTCGTAGACATATGTAACAACTGAGGGGAGATAATTTTAGATATATCAGCTATTTGTCAATAATGATGACACTAAACACTTGATCTTAGCCAAAAGGCCGAGAAGTGATTATAATGATGATAGCAGAACAGTGTTGTAGGCTTGACAGATGAAAAGGAACTTTCCTTTTGTTGGGTTGTAGGAGGTTTGAAATGGACCGGGAACCTAAGAGTGCCAGATACTGTGCTGAGTGTAATAGACTGCATCCTGCTGAGGAAGGAGACTTTTGGGCAGAGTCAAGCATGTTGGGCCTCAAGATCACCTATTTTGCACTGATGGATGGAAAAGTGTATGACATCACAGGTACACATCTGTTCTCTAGAAATATGGGCTCATGTACGCTCAAAACTGTGATGTTTTGGCTAATTATTTCTCATGCTTGTAGAGTGGGCTGGATGCCAGCGTGTGGGAATCTCCCCAGATACTCACAGAGTCCCCTATCACATCTCCTTTGGTTCTCGGATTCCAGGCACCAGTGGGCGGCAGAGGTAGGTGTTACTTCTTTCAACAATCTACCTACTGTTGTAGTTCTGAATATGATTTCAGATGACATGCTGCTTAGGACACCTAGAGGTCTTACCCTTAAGTTTGGCAGCTGATTCAGTATATCTTTTTCTTTCCCCTGCAGTGTATCTTTAACTTAGGTGTAAACAGGTAACAGAGGTAACCATGTAACTCTTAATAGCTCTTGCCTCATAATGTCTTCTGTTTTCCTCTCAGAGCAACCCCAGATGCCCCTCCTGCTGACCTTCAGGATTTCTTGAGCCGGATATTTCAAGTACCCCCAGGCCAAATGTCCAATGGGAACTTCTTTGCAGCTCCTCAGCCTGGCCCTGGGGCCACTGCAGCCTCTAAGCCCAACAGCACAGTACCCAAGGGAGAAGCCAAACCGAAGCGGCGGAAGAAAGTGAGGAGGCCCTTCCAACGTTGACACCCCTTCTCTTCTTTCCTCAGATCAATGTCAGGGAGTTAAAAGGGCTGTGTATAGCACAGGATGGAGTTTTGACTTGTTTATTTTTAAATATTTAAAAAAGGGAAAATTTTAAGCTCAAATTCTTCACTTAGTACTTGTAGGAAGCCCCAGAACCACTCTCCCTCCTCCACCAGCACCTAGGAACTGAATCTTGTCTTCTGACAATACCAAAGAAATAGGGGGTGGCTAAAGCAAAGATCCTAGAGCCTGGACCTGGGCTGGACAATATCTCCCATGGTAGTGTGGGAACTGGTATTTCCCTGGGGTCTGTATGCCTTTGTCTCTTGCTTCTAGAGCAGATGACACTTCCCCCCCTTTTTTAAACTACGAGTCTATCTTATAATTTCTTGACCCGTTTCAGGAGGGAGCTCCCTCCTTTACCCCAACATTCTAGTTAAAAGAGAACAAGAAAGCATGTAGCCCTAATTATAGGAGATTATACATAGAGTTCAGAGAGTGGGAACTTTGAATTTTTCCTCTGACATTCACCTTGTGGGTAAGCACCCAACTTCATGCTTGTTGCTGCAGGGATGGCCAAACTAATAATTTTTAAAAAGCAGACTCATGCCCTCTGCCCTTGGGTGAGGGAGAAGGATAAAGGGGCTCCCAGAAGCCCCCTTATGATCCAAGGGTTTGTATTTTTTTAAGTTTGTTCATATTTGTATGTACATATCTATTTAAAGCCAGGGGATTATCTTTCTATAAATATATAAACTGGCAACCTGTATCTTTCCTCTTTTCTTTGCCCTTTTTCTCATTTGAGAATCCTTTCCCTAAGTGTTAGCTGAGTGAAGGGCACCTCCTACTGGATCAAGGGAGAGGGGATTAAAACAATACCTTAGAGAAGTTTTATACAATAAGTTGCTATTCCTTGTTTCTTCCCCAGCCTTATGAGGACATCTCCCTACCCTTCCTGCTGACCAAACTATAGCCATATCTGAAAAAAAAAAAAAAACTTTATTATAGGGAAAAAACACAGCAAAACAGAGCTGGTAGGTGGTGCAGGTAGAAGATCTGGGAAAACTTAATCACCAAACAAACTGCTCAAACATGGCTTCCTGCTGTGAGGGAGACTGATTTGGCCCTTATCTTTGCCACCTTTCCTGATTAAAAGAAAATTTGTTTTTAGCTCCCTGAGGCCAGGGAGCCCCATTTTCCAGTCTGTTTTCTTCCTGGGAGTTTGGGAAAGGTTATGTAGTTCTCAGGGTTTCAAGATACAGAAGACAATACAGAGGAGGAAAGGATGTTGCAGCCCTTTGGTCCAGTGTTATCCCCAGCCCCATCCCTCAGTATTTGTTGATGCCAAAGAGTCGAACCCCATGGAATTGGGGTAACTTAGGCAGCAGTACGCTGAGCAACGAGGCTGTGTTGATGAGGAAGTGAGCAGCATCATACTTGGTGTAGAAGCTGGCCAGGAGGTAGCTGGGGAGAGAAGAAATGGGTTAAGTGATGTTGGCCTTCCCTAGCTGTTATTTATGGCTTTGCAGTGACTTTTCTCTTCTATTTTTAAATGACCAGTTTTATTGCATGTAGTCCTAGAATATCTGAAAATATTCCAGTTAAATTAATAGTATTTACTTTGGGATTGGGGAGATAATCAGCACTTTTAGCTGGAGATTTATAAATTAGAAGAGTTTTTTCACTGTTAATGATGTGGTAAATGACAGCTGAAGTCTTATGTGGCTGTTAGAGTGCTTTTGCTTCAATTTCCCACAGTTTTCACAGATTTATATCTGTTCTGCTTTATTTATTCATTTCCTTTGAAGTGTAAAACCATTTGGTTTTGCTTGGGTGTTTTCTCAGTCCTTTCTCCATTCCCCTACCACCAACGGGCAGCAAGGAATGCTTGATTACTATCTTCTACTTTTTATTGCTCTCCCTAGATTCAGACCATACCATAATATCTTCAAAGGGTGTAAGTTAGTAGTCTGCTTTTTTAAAGCTTCCCTATGCTTAGAGCATTCCCTGTATCTCCCCCTAGACTCACAGTATGATAGGAGAGATGCTGAGGAATTTGCGGGAAGAGGTAAATTGGAGCCCGTAGTCCATCTGTTCCCAGTGGGTCAGTAGCCGAGCCTTTCCTTGGTCAGGGGTCTCAAAAGGTGTCCCTTTCACCATATGTAAGAAGACATACATAGCCTGGGAGGAGGGAAAGGCGGGGCGGTGGGGTGCAGTGTGAGGAGGCAGAAAGTAGTCCCTCAGCCCAAGAATTATGCTGAGATTCCGAAACAAAGACATAAATTCCCAAATAATCAGTGATATTGGGTTTTGGTTTGGAAAGGCCTGGGTTGGGTGTAAGGCCTGGGTTGGGTGTAAGGGTATAACTGCTCACCAAGTTATGTATGACGTTGGTCAGGGTCCAGACAACAGGAATGCTGAAGAAGGGGATGCTGAGAAGAACCACATGCAGCAGTCCTACCAAGATGATGTAGGCCAGCCAGATGCCCCGGCTATTCATCACTCGAGTGTTGGGGTTTACTTCGCTGTGTGCCACCCCCACATTCATCCTACCACCGTGGGGGGATCAGGCAGAAGTCCAATTCAATTTCCTCTTAACCCCTCTTTGAATGAGTTCCACCAAGTTGTCTCCTGGATAGCCCAAATCCCCTTAACTATATTGGGAATAAAAGAACTTCCCCATTGTGCACAAAGGAAAAACTGAAGACTTAGGAAAGAAAACTTAAAAGGCAAGAGGGGTGCTCTCTACTTTCAGAGACATTAATGGCAATCTTTACTCTGATCTTT
This sequence comes from Mustela putorius furo, assembly GCF_011764305.1. Lineage (NCBI taxonomy): Eukaryota > Metazoa > Chordata > Mammalia > Carnivora > Mustelidae > Mustela > Mustela putorius. The sequence goes on along the minus strand of NW_025422127.1, from coordinate 1,402,443 downwards.
ACACTTCAACTGTAACCTAAGGGGTCTAGGCCTGGGGCAGGGACTTCTGACAGCAGGGGTTAACAACCACCAATAAGGGGTAAGGGGACAAAACTACTTCTAATCCCCACCTCTTCCTATGTGGCTTGCCCGTCCAGTCTCTCTCATTCCCTTGGCATGTAAGCAGGCCGCATCCCAATCCCTTTCTCAAGCGAAGGGCGCTGCCAAGTATTTACCCAATGGCTTTTGGATTGAGCTAGGAAGGAACCTGAGCTCAGCATCTCGAGTCACGGAGCCTTATTCCCGATTCAAGAGGCGGCTCTGATTGTCTGAACTTGGCCTTTTAAAATCGTGCTCGTTGATGTGAACTTGGGAAGCAAATCTTGCTCGCCCGTCTTTACCTGAAATTCCTTAAACCCTAGTGTTGGACCCGCCCCACGCCCCTCCCAGCTTCCCTCTCCAGTTTGTCGTCCGGTTATCCTCAGGGGTCTTTTCAGAGCTCCTCTCGTTAGGTCGCCGACGCTCCAACCTCCCTCCGCCCCCGCCCTCCATCTTTCACCCCGCACCACTTTTCCTCTGCCCCATTTCTAGTCTCCCGGCAGCCCATACCTGCTGGCTTCAGAAGCCCGTCCGACTCGAAGAGCGGCGTTCGCTTCCACACCTGTGGTGTCCAGGAAGCACACGCCCTCGCCCATCTGCGCTCTCCCTATTCGTGGAACAGAATCGGCGCTGCCGCCACCCATTGGTTGGCAGTTTGCAATGGTAATGCGCAATTGGTCGCCATTTCCGCCGTTTAGGACGTTCAGAACCCGCCCCTCTCCCTGTCCCACCTTTTGAGAGAGGTGGGGAAAGCTGCTAGGAGAAGTGAGAACGGCGTCCGCTATTGACTAATGGGAAGAATTGATAGTGTGAGGTGGGAGTAAGAGTGACAGCGATTGGTTGGCCTTGGTTATCTGCGCCTAGGCGGGAGCTCCTGGAAGCGGAGGCAGTGGGTGGGGGCCTAGTGGACTAGAGGGGTAGCAAGATGGCGGCGGAGACGGTGGAGCTCCATAAACTGAAGGTACCGTGAGGCGGGGAAAGGCTAAGTTAGACCTTTCTGGGGACTGAATTCTGCCGGGTGGCTTGCTATTTTTACTGTATGTTCATCTTGCAGGCTTTTCCACTTCGTTTTCTGGATCCCGCCGTAGTTCTTTTCTTTTGTGCCTCCTTTCTTCCCCACTACGCCTTCCCTAATTTCCCATTTCTCCGTGCGGTTTTACAGTATTCTTTGTTATTTCGGCCCTTTCTTCATCGTAGTATCATCCGTCACTTCCCCACCGGATGTGCAAGTGCTTTCAACCTGTTATACTCCTTTCACGTTTCTCGTCAGAGCTGCATTACGTCAGTGGTCCCCTCCTCTTTGCCCCATGCTGGAGCCAGGACCCCCTTTTTCTTTCCTGGGTCGATGCTTTTCAGTCTGTTGTCCAAAGCTGGGGTTCCCGTTAGCATACGATGGCAGCGTTTTGTATTTCTACCCACGTTTCAAACAGTATCCAGAGAATGCTTCCACTCCTTTTTTTTTTAGGTGGGGTTACGCCCTCGGAGCTAACTTTGAAACGTGAGGAGAGGCCTCAGAAGCTAGGCCTCTCCTGAGAAGCCAGGGATTTCGGAGACCTTAAGGGTTAGTAAAGGCATAGATACCTCAGATTTAAAAGTTTTTCGAATTCTCACGCGGTTCTCAGCCCGCCAGCCTTATCCCCTACCCTTATACCTTATCATTAGAAAGACAACTCACTTGTAACTGTAATATTTGGAAGAGCAGTTCCGAAGTTAGGTTTATCTTTTCCCATTTCATATAGCAGGTGGACCCTGCATCTTTTGGTGTCACCACTGGGTGACACTCTCAGTCACAGGGCGGTTTTAAGTTGTATCTTTTGGGAATCTTGGTAGCTTCCTCACATTGAGATTATTAATCTCCTAGAAGAAATGAGTAGTTTGTTTTAGGTGAATTAAGAGAATATCTTGATTAGTTGTCCATGTGTGGTTTCACAGTAGTTTTTCCCATCAGATGTTTCGGTCATATCATCCTGGGAACCTGGACAAACCACGCTGATTTAGCCAAAGCCAAAAACTGATCGTTTAAAGTTTGATGAGGTTTTAAAAAAAGGAGTAAAGAGAATGCGGGTAGGGAGTACACATGCTGGTTGATACCAGTTAGTCTTTCTGTGAAATCTGATTTCTCACCCATGGATTCTAAACTGTTCTAGTGGGTTTTTGTGTCTCCTGGAGTTACTGTTAAATTGGTAGCACTGAAATCTGTAGATTATATCAGTGGTCTCTTAATGCAACAAGTAAAAATTGAGTAACTATCTCTGTTATATGTCTTGGTACTTAAATAATGTTCTGCCATACTGTTATGTCTGTCCTAAAACATACCAAAAAAACAACAAAAAAAATTTTTGTAAGATTTTATTTTTTTATTCTGCAGAGACAGTGAGAGGGAACACAAGCTGAGGGAGTGGGAGAGCGAGAAGCAGGCTTCCCCCTGAGCAGGGAGCCTGATGCCGCGCTCCATCCCAAGACTCTGGGATCATGACCTGAGCGGAAATCAGGAGTCAGACACTTAGCTGACTGAGCCACCCAGGCACCCTGAAAAGTTTTGAGTGAGATGAAAGGGAAATACGAATAGAAGAATAGTATTTTCTTTTTATTAATTCCACTTTTGAAGTCCCTGGAGTAAGTCACTAGTCTTGTGACTTGCCTTTGTGGATTTTGTGTTGGTTTGTGGAGTGATTCTTTCCATAAAATCTGTTTGTCAGGTCTGTATTAATTTGATTTTGATAGGAATAATGTCCTCTGATGTGTTTTCAGGTATTATAGTCTGAAAGAATATGAGACCCTCCTGTCAGCCTGAAAAGGCTTTTTTTTTTTTAAGGTTTTATTTATTTTTAGAGAGGGGGAGGGAGAGCATGAGCAGGGGGAAGGGCAGAGGGAGAGGGAGAGGGAGATGGAGAGAGTAAGCAGTCTCTTGGGGAGCTGGATACCTGGCTCAGTCTCCTAACCCTGAGATCATGACCTGAGCTGAAATCAAGAATCGGACACTTATCCAGCTGAGCCACCCAGGTGCCCCTGAAAAGGATTCACTCTTTTAATCACGTTTGCTTGTCTTTGCTTTTTCTCTAGAGCACTTCTTAACCTTTTGGAGGTCACAGATATCTTTGAAACTCTGATGAAAGGTATGAACCCTCTTCCCAGAAAAAGGCATGTACATATACTTTGCATGCGATTTGAGGGGCTTCATAAAATTATGTTGTAGCCCTGAGGAGTCCGTGGACCTCTGGTTAAGAACCTATGCCTTTAATTCTGACTTCCAGGATAGTTAATGCTTGGTTCCACTGTTAATCTTGATGGAGTGATCCTGACTTTTGCATTGACCAGACTTTTATCTCTTTTTTTAAAACCCCAGTTTTATAAAGAGAATTTGTGGCTTTAGTATAGATTCTCAGATGGAAGGAACAAGCTGTGAAATAGGAGGGAAAAATATTATCTGAATTGATATGTAACTCCATATCAACAGCAAATTTCTGAAGATTTTGTAGAAATGTAGTCACTCTAACAGTGGGAGAGAGAGACTGAATGTGGGTGAAAATGTCTTGAACTGTAGCGATACCAGATTTCCATTCAGTGGTGAAAAGCGGGACACGGGACTACTGCAGAGGAGAGAACCACAAGGATATTTAGTGTCAGAATGTTGAGAACAGTGAGACATTTGTAATAGTGAAGCATAAAGTACATTGATGATTGATGATAATTTGGAAGGGAAGGTAGGTGAACTGTGTGACCATAAAGGTGGAATGGAATGATATTGAAAAGGGCCTTTTAACTTGTGTAAGGTGTTTGGTTTTTGTCACATAGGCAGAAGGTGAGGAGCCTTTGAATATTTGAAAGGAAGAGCTGATGTGATCAGTTTGTGTTCTTTTGGCATTATGGAGGATGGGGTCTGGAGAGCAAGAGATTTTTTTACCAGTTAGATTTTTATTATAGTAGTCACTGTGCTGCTTAAAACCTTTTAATTATACCCCTGGCAATCTCTCCAGCTTAGTTTCTCACACTGCCAACCACTGTGGCTTTACTACATTTTATTCCTCAGAATAGCTGTGTTCATTAATTACTAACAATTACTTAGAATTTACTATGTGGCAAGGTCTGGTCGAATCTATTTACATACATTGCCCGATTTAATTCTCATAATAACCTTGTAAGGTAAATGCTTTGTTATTTTGTTATTCCCGCTTTAAAATAAGAAAAATGGAAACTCAGAGAGATTGAGTAACTTGCCTTAGGTTGCAGAGCTAATAAGAAGTGGTGACTCAAATCCAGGTAGTCTGTCTCCAAGGTCATGTTCTTAATCACTGCACTACCGTCTTTCTTTAGCTCAGAACCCAGAACTGTTACACATGCTTTCAGCTTTAGTGTTCCTTGCCACCTCCATACCCCATACCTTTGTCTAATTAAGTACTAACTCCCTTCAGATATCAGGCAAACACCATTTACCCAAGGAACCCTTAGGTTAGATAAGTTCTCCATATCCACACACATGATCAGACTACTTTTTAAAAACTTCTGTAGGACCCTGTACCTTTTTATATTAAACATTAAGTATGTGATCATTGGTAGCCTTGTTTTCTTACTAGATTGTAAACCTCACACGAGCAAGGACTCTCTCTCTTTATGATTATTTTTCTTGTATCTAGGATAATGCTTGATGGAGTGAGTGCTTAATCACTGTCAAGTGAATAGACTTAGTAAGACCTAAATTAAGGTAGTGGATATTAGAATGGGAATGAATTTGAAAGAATTCAGCGGGGTGTCTCTGCTTCTCCCTCTCCCACTACCCCTGCTTGTGTTCCCTCTTTCACTGTATCTGACAAATAAACAAAAAAGCTTTAAAAAAAAAAGAGAGATTGTATTTGAGTTAGTGAGAGGGACCATTCCCGAGTGAGCATGCGCATGCTCGTGCATGCAGAGGGAGGAGTGAGGAGCGCAAAGAGAGGGGGAGGGAGAAAATCTTAACACAGACACCATGCGTAGTGATGACCCTTACATGGGGCCTGATTCCACGATCCGAGACCATGACCTGAGCCCAAACCAAGAGTGGAGTGCTCAACTGACTGAGCCACTCAGGTACCCCAAACGAATGAAACTTTTTAAAGTGTAACTAAGATCAGAAGCCTGGTTCTCCAGGAAGCAGAAAGAAAATGAAGAAACATGGTACCAATGTAGAAAAGATCCAGGCTCTTAAGAAATGGACCTTAGAGGGCGCCTGGGTGGCTCAGTGGGTTAAGCCGCTGCCTTCGGCTCAGGTCATGATCTCAGGATCCTGGGATCGAGTCCCGCATCGGGCTCTCTGCTCGGCAGGGAGCCTGCTTCCTCCTCTCTCTGCCTGCCTCTCTGCCTACTTGTGATCTCTCTCTGTCAAATAAATAAATAAAATCTTTAAAAAAAAAAAAAATAAAAAAAAAAAAATAAAATAAAATAAGAAAAATGGAAACTCAGAGAGATTGAGTAACTTGCCTTAGGTTGCAGAGCTAATAAGAAGTGGTGACTCAAATCCAGGTAGTCTGTCTCCAAGGTCATGTTCTTAATCACTGCACTACCGTCTTTCTTTAGCTCAGAACCCAGAACTGTTACACATGCTTTCAGCTTTAGTGTTCCTTGCCACCTCCATACCCCATACCTTTGTCTAATTAAGTACTAACTCCCTTCAGATATCAGGCAAACACCATTTACCCAAGGAACCCTTAGGTTAGATAAGTTCTCCATATCCACACACATGATCAGACTACTTTTTAAAAACTTCTGTAGGACCCTGTACCTTTTTATATTAAACATTAAGTATGTGATCATTGGTAGCCTTGTTTTCTTACTAGATTGTAAACCTCACACGAGCAAGGACTCTCTCTCTTTATGATTATTTTTCTTGTATCTAGGATAATGCTTGATGGAGTGAGTGCTTAATCACTGTCAAGTGAATAGACTTAGTAAGACCTAAATTAAGGTAGTGGATATTAGAATGGGAATGAATTTGAAAGAATTCAGCGGGGTGTCTGCTTCTCCCTCTCCCACTACCCCTGCTTGTGTTCCCTCTTTCACTGTATCTGACAAATAAACAAAAAAGCTTTAAAAAAAAAAGAGAGATTGTATTTGAGTTAGTGAGAGGGACCATTCCCGAGTGAGCATGCGCATGCTCGTGCATGCAGAGGGAGGAGTGAGGAGCGCAAAGAGAGGGGGAGGGAGAAAATCTTAACACAGACACCATGCGTAGTGATGACCCTTACATGGGGCCTGATTCCACGATCCGAGACCATGACCTGAGCCCAAACCAAGAGTGGAGTGCTCAACTGACTGAGCCACTCAGGTACCCCAAACGAATGAAACTTTTTAAAGTGTAACTAAGATCAGAAGCCTGGTTCTCCAGGAAGCAGAAAGAAAATGAAGAAACATGGTACCAATGTAGAAAAGATCCAGGCTCTTAAGAAATGGACCTTAGAGGGCGCCTGGGTGGCTCAGTGGGTTAAGCTGCTGCCTTCGGCTCAGGTCATGATCTCAGGGTCCTGGGATCGGGTCCCGCGTCGGGCTCTCTGCTCAGCAGGGAGCCTGCTTCCCTTCCTCTCTCTCTCTGCCTGCCTCTCCGACTACTTGTGATTTCTCTCTGTCAAATAAATAAATAAAATCTTTAAAAAAAAAAAAAAAAAAGAAATGGACCTTAGAGATCATTTAGAGTCTGCATTCTAGATTAATAATATTCAGGATATTGGTCTGAAGGCCAGTGCAGGGTCATGAGCTGTTAGTGGTTAGCAATAAGTTAAAAAAAAAAAATGAGTAAGCTTTTAGAAACTTTTATAGCAGTTTGGCATCACTGCTACATCCAAGTGTGTGATTTTTTTCCAATAACTGGTTTTTATTGTTTTTTACAAACGTATCAGTCCACCTGGCTGGAATATTTTAAAAAGTTGGCAGCCCCGGGATGCCTGGGTGGCTCAGTTGGTTAAGCAGCTGCCTTGGGCTCAGGTCATGATCCCAGCGTCCTGGGATCGAGTCCCACATCGGGCTCCTTGCTCCGCAGGGAGCCTGCTTCTCCCTCTGACTCTGCCTTCCACTCTGTCTGCCTGTGTTCGCTCTTGCTCGCTCTCTCTGACAAATAAATTAAAAAAAAAAAAAAAAAGTTGGCAGCCCCATCAGTCTGCCTAATTAAAAATATATTGATCTGTGAAATTTGGAAACCTGTGAAGCAGCGATTCTGTTTAATCTTGTCTAATCTTTAAGCCAGTGTCTAACATTTATGAAGTGCTTACTAGCTGCCAAGCACTATTGTAAAAGCTTTACAAATATTACTGATTTAATCATCCTAACAGCCCTAGGGACTAGGTACTGTTGCCTTATCCCTGTTTCATAGGCAGCTGAGGCACAGAGAGGTTAAATTAGTCATCCAGGGTTACATAGCTATAGGTGGTAAAGCTGAAATTTGAACCCAGGTGACTTTAGAAGAGGCTATGCTATGCTTTTAATGGGTGATTTACTACCATGTTTCTCAGTAGAGGGTGCTGTTTGTTGAGTAGGCTAGTTCTCCACACAGTATCCCTGGTGCCTGACCAACTCATTGAATGCTCCACCTGCCCAGTCATTGTATTAGGGGAAAAAGCGCCCCTCTCCATTTTCAGATGCTCCCTTGGTTGAAAGCCTTCCAGAGATGCCTGGCATATTCTGTTAATAGTAAAGTTCTTTCTTTTATAGGGATCTGCTTTCTGACTTCTGGTTGATCTTAGATCTGTACTTCAAAGCCAGTGAAGTCGTCTTTCAGTGCCCATCTGTTTGTGCACTGATCTGCATATAGGATTTCTGGAGCCTTCCCTTTTCTGCTTGTTTTCCTTGGGTCAGCGTGTCATTATGCTTCTTAAAATAAGAATCAAATAAATAATCATTTAATGTAGATTCTGTTTTTCGGGTTACAGTACCTAGAATTACTTTGGTAGCAAACTGAGGTCTTTATCCTTTGAGTTACTGTTGAGTCAGATCTTGCTCATCTGATTTTTGAACAGTTTAAATTTTGAATATAAATGTAATACTTCATAGGGATACCTGGTCCTTCCAAATTGAATCTTCTTTTTGGCTCATTGTTCTCTGAGGAGCTCCCCTTCTTGCCCTCCCTGCCCTTTAGTTCTATCAGTAATCTATCAAGTCTTCCTTCCTCCTTCTGTTGTCTGCAAAGCGCTGTTATATGTTTATTCAAGTTACTGATTTAAAACTTCCACAGAACTTGATAGCATGCCACTAGATATTTTTCTCATTTTGAAATAGATCCTTTAGTTGATCCATTGTTGACATTAAACTAGCTAATATGTATGTCTACCTAATTCTTTAGTGGTAAGGCTTATATGCATGTAAATAGTAAATTGCAGTAAGGGATTTGGGATAATAGATAGTAAGAAGAATCTGCTTTTAGATAATTAGTTCTACTTAAAGATTCATTTTTTTCTATATAGGAAAAATGGGGGGGTGCAGACACCATCCCATCCCTAGAAATACCTAGGGATTTGTGATGATAAATAGTTGCATGAATAGGTAAGAATTCTATTAAAGTAGGACATTTATTCTTCATCATCTTTTAGAAAAGCCTTCTTGCATATTGAATATTAATTAGAGAGATCCAACTTTGTGGATCTGGAGGGTTGGTGGGTTTAAGAGTGGTAGTTTGGGATTGAACTTTTTTAAAAACACCAGGTTCATTCTGTTAACTAAGGAAAAGCTTTATTCTTTTTTCTCAGCTTGCTGAACTTAAGCAGGAATGTCTTGCTCGTGGTTTGGAGACCAAGGGAATAAAACAAGATCTCATCAACAGGCTCCAGGCATATCTTGAAGAGCATGGTGAGTGTTTTGTAGAGGCAGAGTGATATGAGTGAACGGTTTAATTTTTTTTGGCTCTGCCATAGAAGATTTCTCCTCCTTTAGGTTGTTGGTAATATAAGCTCTTAACTCTATCAGAAAACTCTTGATCATCTGAAACAGTGATTATAAAGCAAAGAAATACATCCCTCCCTTTTTTTAAGACATTAAATTTTATTTCAGCAAATTGTTTGAAAGGAAGTATGCTAAAACAAGTATCAATAGACTGAGGATTGGAGAATTTGGATTCTGATTCCTCTTATGCCAGAGATTTACTTGGTAACTTTGCATAGTCACTATTTACTTCAGTAGGTGTCTGTTCTGATCTATGAAATGAGACAAATGTTGCCACCCTTAAAATTCATAAACGTAAGGAATCTCTGGTCCTAACTCTGACATTCTACAATTCCACCTTTTTAAAAATCAACAGAACCAGCTTTATTTAAGGCATATTATCATCCTAGATTGTACAGGGCCCCGTTCTAATTTTTGTTTCCTTTTGTACCCATTCCTTTTATCCCACCTCCTTTAGGCAGCTATTCTAATGTGTTTGATATATATTTTTTGTCTTTGTCCTTGTATAAACCTTGTGGTATTGTTTGGTATACACTATTTTTTTTATAATTGGCAGTGAGGCCATATTTGCTTCTCACTTGTTTTCTCTAAGTTTTGTGTGTTTTTAGGATATATTTATATTCGTGTGGCCTGTGGCTGTGTAGTCATCTAGTTTATTGATTCAAATTCCTGCATAGTGTTCTGTCATATGTGGAATCCACCACATTTTACTTAATTCACCTGGCAACAAACACCTATATTGCCTCCTACACTACTTCTTTCATCTTCCTTTATATTTCTGTGTGAGTGTCTTTCTGGGGTATATTCCCACGTGTGGGATTGCTAATTAATATCTGTTCATACATGTACTCTTGGTATGATGAAGCACTGCCAAATTGTGTTCCAAAATTCCTCTGTAAATCTACAGTACTCTCATCATCAGTGCATAGGGGTTCTTTTATCTCCTCCACATACCTGAACTTGACACTATCCTATCAAGTGAGTTAATTTTTGCTAATCTTTTGGTTCAATTTACATTTCTCTCATTATTATAAAGTTTGAACATTTCTTGTGCTTATGGTTCTTAGGGATTTTTCTTCACCCTGGTTTCAGTGGGGTTCCCCTGAATGTAGACATTTTGTATTCCTAGTAACTGGTCCCTTTTGGTTTTAGAAATAAATACCTTCTTCGTCATTTCTTTTTCCATGGTGTCCTTAGTTTTAGAAAATCTGCAGTTTTTCATATGTCACTTTTGCTTCAGGGTTTTGTTTGTTTCTTGAAGAAATCCTTCCCTACCACTAAATCTTAAAGATATTCTACATTACTTTTTATTAATGTTATAGTTTGACCTCATTACAGTTTTTTAGTCTAGCTGGAGTTCAGTTTTGTATTAATGTTAGGTAGAGAATATAGTCTTATCATCTCCATGTGGAGCAGATTTTATAAGCATCAGTTCTGGCTTCCATTATTGAATTTTATTTTGGGAAAGCAAAATGATTATAATTTTAGCTTAAGTACAGTGATCAAGATGGTTTTTTAGCAGGGCTTGACCTGAATATTTTAATATTCTTTAGCTGAAGAGGAGGCAAATGAAGAAGATGTACTGGGAGATGAAACAGAGGTGAGTTGGAGAGAGTAAGGTTAGTCGCTGGCCTGGCAACTTGCTGCTACCTTGGCCATATTGCTTAACATCAATCAGTAGAGGCCTTAAATGCTAACTTGTTAGGGGAGCATAGAGGGGGAATGAAGGTTTTGGAAAACTGGTTCATTTTTGAGTTCTCATATTCTTTTATTGATGGGTATTTACTGTTGATTTATATTAACCATTGTTTCATTTGGTTTTAGGAAGAAGAACCAAAGCCCATAGAACTGCCTGTCAAAGAGGAAGAACCTCCCGAGAAAACTGTTGATGTGTAACTATCCCTTTTTTATGATCTGACTACAGGGCAGATAGTTCTGGGTTTTGGAGGGGTTCAGTCTTTCATGTTTACCTCTTACACATTCCATTGGCTTTTTTCGTTTCTCATTAGATCATAAATTTTCAGAAGAGTCTACTTCATTTCAAATACATGGTCCCAGGGAAGCAATGTAGTTTGTCTCTGGGTAATATAATAGATAATTAGGATGGGGAGACTTCAGTCCCAGACTGAGTTTAGTTCTAGTCTTTTGTTGTAGTATCATAATAGATGATTCCTTTTCTTCGTAGAGAATCGTCTAGATTCTCTGTGTATGAGAAATCTTGTAAGGGAGGAGGGTTCTGAGCAGAGATGATGTCTCTTAGGTAACTCTGTATTCTTTCTTCCTTTTTGATTTACAGTGGAGGAAGGGAGGACAGAGTACTAGAGTGGAAAGTGGACCTTGATTTATTTAAACTGTCCCACAAGGTTGATCACAAACTAAAGGTTGATCATAAACATTTCTTGGGGGGGGCTCTCAAATCCAGCACGTTAGTTACAATTGAATCCTTATTAAAATTTTTGTTCTCCTAGCTGTATTTATGCACTATAAAAGACAGTATATATGCTAATGAAAAGTCAAACACTACATAGAGGAGTATATAAATTAAAAATTATGTACCCCTTGTCTCCACCCCCTGTCTGACTTCCAAGAGGTTTTCAGTATATTCTTTTAGAATGTTACATGGGAAGTTTGTGTATATGTATATATACAGATACATCGACACACTAGGTATATTGTGGGTTTCTTGATTTTTCTCAGATCTTTTTGTATCGTTTTACAGTAATGTTTTTATTTAAATGTTAGTTATTTACACGGCAGGATTCTAAGTGTTTTACATGTATTCTCATTTAGTCCTCATATCAGCCACATGAAGTGGTGTAATTATCTTTGTAAGTGGTAGGTCTCTTTTTTTAGCTTGTTATTGTGGGAAATGGCAAGTATTTCCACAAGTTACGAGAAAAGTATAGTAGACCCACATACACCTATCACCCAGATTTAGTAGTTATCAGCTCAGAACCTTACGCTTTCTAGCAGCTAATAGCCCTCAATTCTATGGATGAATAGTAATTTCACCAGTCTCTTGTTGATGAACATTTAGATAATGCATAATAGAAAATGTAGTGCTGCATGTCCTCATGCAACTATTTTTATACTTCTGCAAGTATGTCCATATGATAAATTCCTTGCAGTGGATTTGCTGCATCATAGGAGATGTACATTTAATGTTTCATTAGATTTTATCTAATAATACTGCCTCTCCCTCACCCCTGTTAAGGAAGGGGAGTGAGGGGCTAAGGGAGAGAGAGAATCTTTTTTTTTTTTTTTTTTTTAAGATTTTATTTATTTATTTGACAGAGAGAAATCACAAGTAGATGGAGAGACAGGCAGAGAGAGAGAGAGAGGGAAGCAGGCTCCCTGCTGAGCAGAGAGCCCGATGCGGGACTCGATCCCAGGACCCTGAGATCATGACCTGAGCCGAAGGCAGCTGCTTAACCCACTGAACCACCCAGGCGCCCCGAGAGAGAGAATCTTAAGTGGGCTCCATGCCCAGCACAGAGCCTGATGTGGGGCTCGATCTCATAACCCACATCATGACCTGAACTGAAATCAAATTAAGAGTTGGACACTTAACTGACTGAGCCACCTAGGCACATCTAATAATACTGCTTTTTAAAGCCAGGTAATTATCTTCCATCATAGGAGATTCATGGTTAGATATAATGCCTTAACGAAATGCTTAGGAATACCTTTAAAGTAGCAATGTTTTGGGGACCTCTGGAGCAAAAAGGAAGATGAGGTGAATATAATAATAATTGGCTTGTGTGGATTAACAGTGAAGTTGGAAAAATTTTTTTTTTAATTTTATTTATTTATTTGACAGAGAGAGATCACAAGTAGGCAGAGAGACAGGTGGAGAAAGGGGGGAAGCAGGCTCCCTGCCGAGCAGAGAGCCCGATGCGGGGCTCGATCCCAGGACCCTGAGATCATGACCTGAGCTGAAGGCAGAGGCTTAACCTGCTGAGCCACCCAGATGCCCTGAAGTTTGAAAATTTTGTAGAAGTTCATTATCCTTAGACTATGTAAAATGTGTGATTCTCTTATTTAGAGTGCTTAAATTTTATTAAAGAATTTCTAAACAAGGAAATTGAAAATGTGTATGCTGCGAGGGTGATTTTCTCTTTAGAGTGATAGTAGTGGTTAGACTACTATGTATGTTAAGAAAAGTTCTGGGTCCCGATAGTTTGGAGAATGTCTCATATGTGACTATGGGTAGGAGAGAAATTTCTCAGCGAAGAGAATAAATTTCCCATGAGTTCCAGAATGTGATTTGTATTTATTGCTTGAGCTTAATTGTACCTGAGGGAGCTGGAACACAGCAGAAAGAAGCATCCTTTCTGGGGTTCCCTTTCTTCCACAAGGTGTACTGCAGTGATTGTGCTTCAAGATGGGAATGTGAAGAAAGTCATTAGCTTGGGGGTTATTGGAGAAGACTGTTGTCTTAATGGCACTGGACTTAAAGTGAAAACATCAAACTTCAGTGTCCCTTTCTATCTGAACAAGACAGACAGAGGCTTGGGGAAGTATGGATGACCCGCAAATGAGAATTCAGGAATTTCTTTAATAATATTCAGGGCTAATTTAGGTACTTTGAACATTCAAAAGGAGATGCTCTTCATCTTTGGCTTGAGGTTCTCCAAAAATATGCTACTGTTTCTAGTTTGATTCCTCTCACTCCGCTACCCCTAACCAGGGTAGTCAAATATTGTAGGATATAGTTATGGTCAGCAGGGGGCACCCATTGCTTATCTGTCAGTCCAGGGATCTCCAACAAAAGGATGGAGAGAGAAAGTTCCTGTTCCAGAATTGCTTCCTCTGAAAATGCCATTAAACCATTACTACCTTTCAGGGCATCAAATGGGAAAAGTGTCCGGGATATTGGAACAAAGGCTGCCCATGTCTCTAAATGAGGGACCTTAATGAGAGACTGGTTATGACCCACAGTTTTATGGGAGTTGTTTGGTGGATGGTTAATGCCCTTCCATTTATCCTGGGTACTTCTGAACTTTGTCTCCCGCCCCGATGGTCCCCCCTCTTTTGTTTTCTCTTAAACCTTTTGACTAGTAACTTAACCATGTTTTCCTAATTCAAACTCCCCTTAGCCTTTTTTCTTCCCACTCCCTCTGGCATTTTTATTTGTCTCAATTTGACTGTTCCAGCTGGAGCTACACTCCCCGTGGGAGAAATAAGGGATTTGTAAAAGAAGGAAACCAGAGCTTGTAGAGCACTCGTTAATTGTTGTGATGAAAATTGAGAGCTGCCATTTAAATGAGGGTTAGAGAAATAGTCATTAATCCAGAATAAATTTAAGGTTCCTAAAAGTAAAAGAAGTGGTTTCCGGTGTCCTTTGAGTGTTTCCTTTTCAAACCAGTATATTTAACCAGACTTTTTCCTGATTACTTTTTTATAGTTTAGCAAAGTAGGTTAGTCTACTGTCTGAACTCTTACCAATAGATGGCAGCTCAAGAAACTGAAGTTCTAATGGGCTTCGTTTTTTTTTTTTTTTTGGACTAAGGGGTAATGGAGAGATAAGGGACAGAGGACATGATTCAGGTGAATTCTTACATATTCTAAAGTTGTGGGTTAGAATATCAAGTTTTCTGGTTTTAAAAAATTTCTTCTTTTCCAGGGCAGCAGAGAAGAAGGTGGTAAAAATTACATCTGAGATACCACAGACTGAAGTAAGTATTTTGCTCCCTAGAAGACCAGCAGTCTCTCTCTTTATCTTTCTGTTTCTTACCTTTTGTTTTACCTGTATGATCACTAAAAAATTGACTCATAGGCAGAAAATCAGTATTGACAGATTTTGGTATTGATATATTTTTCTACCACCTTACTTGGGAAAATATCTGGGCTGGCATAGTCACCTTTGAAGTCCTAGTTTTTTTGTATATAGTCCTAAGGCCTTAGAGGTAACTCTCTTTAAGATGTTTACTAGATAGAGTTTGGGAGGATTATTCCTTAGAAGAGATGAAAAGTAATAAGGGAAGATGTCACTACTTCATAGCTGGTAAGACTGGATTCTGTGTCAGTATCTCTGAAGGTCTCCAATTGAGACCTATGTGGGGGTTTTTTGTACCTTTTAAGTAGAGATGACATAGGACAATGCTGCCTCATTTCTAACTGAAAGAGTACCACTAATGTTGGAATCAAGCTGTTCCTTTGATCCCTTTTCAAAGGTCAACCAAACACAGCTTTTGTCTTCTTGGCCTCGTGCAGAATGTGGGTTTTATTTTATTCCTTTCCTTTTGTTTTTGAGGACATGAATGTGATAATAGTCTTTTGTGTTTGCATTCTGGAAAGGGCTGTTGAGTTAAGCCCTGGATAGATACAACCTGATAATCCTCTAGAATTGTCAGTATTCTCAGTTTAGACCTTATGAAATATACTCCTCATTTTCGAAAGCTACACACTTCTAAACAACTTTTCTCCTTAAAGAAGGAAACCACACATTAATTTTTCTCTTCCCCTTTTTTTGTCTCTTTATCACCTAGAGAATGCAGAAGAGAGCTGAACGATTCAATGTACCTGTGAGCTTGGAGAGTAAGAAAGCTGCCCGGGCAGCAAGGTGAGTATCCTAGACTTTTGGATCTGAGCAGTGATAATATGAAGGCCCTAGGTTTTAAATACAATTGTTGGGGCGCCTGGGTGGTTCAGTGGGTTGAAGCCTCTGCCTTCAGCTCGGGTCATGATCCCAGAGTCCTGGGATCGAGCCCCGCATCGGGCTCTCTGCTTGGCAGGGAGCCTGCTTCCTCCTCTCTCTGCCTGCCTCTCTGCCTACTTGTGATCTCTGTCTGTCAAATAAATAAATAAAATCTTTAAATAAATAAATAAATAAATAAATAAAATTGTTGGTTTTAAGTAGAGTAGAGACCTTGCTGAAAAGAAACGCTGTCAAATAAATAAATAAAATCTTTAAATAAATAAATAAATAAATAAATAAATAAAATTGTTGGTTTTAAGTAGAGTAGAGACCTTGCTGAAAAGAAACGCTTTTTTTGGCTCTGTTCAGAATTCTCCACTGATTTGCATGTAGAAGCTATAGATTGGGTCTCACCAAGCAGCATTTTTGTAATAGGTGAAAGTCAGGAACTGTTACTCCCGGTTTTGATAAGGTTTCCTTTTAGCTTATTCTCTGGTCTCTTGGTGAGAAAAAGAGTAAACTGAACCTCTTTCATGGGGTTGTTAGAATTAGCTAATGATTGCAAGTCTTGAGATCACAAGCAAGAAGTGCCATATGTACACTTGACACGGAGACAGACAAGCAGGAGTGTGAACAGCTTCCTAAAATTTAGCTTGTTTTTCTTTCTACAGATTTGGGATTTCTTCAGTTCCATCAAAAGGTAAGAATACAGAGACTCTTCTAAAAACTTATAACTTTTCTGTCACAACAGATTTCATTTCTCCAAAACAGTCACCTTTTTGCTTTACATAAAACCATACTTAAGGCTTCCTTGGCACTTTAGAGAAGGTGCTGAAGTTATGAGAGAGTGGGAGGAAGTGTCGACATTTGTTTTCCTTTTCTTGGACATCTTTAGAGAAGTTTCTGGTACTTTGCCGGTTTATTCTGGTGTCTCAAGTCAGTGTGTAATTACTACGTACCTGTCCCATGTTATACTGCCTTGTGTAAGTGGTGAAAGAGAAAAGAGAGTATCTTTTACCTCAACAATCTTAACTTCTAGGAATTTCCAAGGAAATCATATTGGATGGCTTAAAGACCTAGTTAGCCATAAGGATTATCACAGCATTATTTTCGTGATCAGTAAGTAGAAATAATGTAATACACAGTAGGGAATTTGTTAAATAAATGTCTACCATGGTATAATAGACTATGCAGTTTTTAAAATGATATTGAAGAGTATTTGTCAGAAAAATACTAAACAAACATAAATTATAAAATTAGCAGTATATTTCCCTTTTGGTAATAGAAGTGCATGTATTTATAGATAAATAGGTTTGGATGACTAACCACCCAAACTCTTGGGTGGCTCACTTGGTTGAGTGTCTGCCTTCAGCTCTGGTCATGATCTCAATGTCCTGGGATTGAGCCCCATATCGGGGCGGGGGGGGGGTGTCCCTGCTCAGCGGGGAGTCTTTCTCCTCCTTCTGCCCAACCCAGCTCCCTTAGTCCCCCACTCATGCTGTCTCCCTCTCTCTCTCTTGCAGATAAACAAAAACTTTTTTTTTAAAAAAAGGGAATTTTCTTAAAACAAAAACCAACAACAAAAACAGGTTTGGGGGGTGCCTGACTGGCTCAGTTGGTGGAGCATAGCAATTCTTGATCTCAGGGTTGTGAGTTTGAGCCCCATGTGTGGTGTGAAGTTTACTTAAAAATAAACATTTTTTTAAAAATGGGGGCACCTGGTGGTTCAGTTGGTTAAGTAACTGCCTTCAGCTCAGGTCATGATCCCAGGGTCCTGGGATCAAGTCCTGCATTGGGCTCCCTGCTCGGTGGGGAGCCTGCTTCTCCCTCTCCCTCTGCCGTATCCCCTGCTTATGTGCACCTACTTTCACTCTGTCAAATAAATAAAATCTTAAAAAAAAACGGTTGGATGGAATATGTGCTAAATCCTTAATACTCATTGTCTCTAGTTGGAATTTTGAGTGCTGCTTTCTACTTGTCTGTTTTTTAAATTTCTGCAATGAGTATCTTGTAATAAATTAGGAAGAAAGTTACATTTATCTATTTATTTATTTATTTGAAAGTTACTATTAAAAAGAACATAGTCCAGTTTTAGAGACTTAAATTTTAAATGTAAATTTTTTAATCGAATTTAGTTTCCTTTTTTTTTTTTAAGATTTTATTTATTTATTTGACAGAGAGAAATCACAAGTAGATGGAGAGGCAGGCAGAGAGAGAGAGGGAAGCAGGCTCTCTGCTGAGCAGAGAGCCCAATGCAGGACTCGATCCCAGGACCCTGAGATCATGACCTGAGCTGAAGGCAGCGGCTTAACCCACTGAGCCACCCAGGCGCCCTCGAATTTAGTTTTCTTAGTGATCTGTTCATTTGAAGTGTATTAAGATGTCCTCTAAAAATGTAGCATTTTGCTCTGCTTTTTAAAAGACTAGCAAGGGGCGCCTGGGTGGCTCAGTGGGTTAAAGCCTCTGCCTTCGCTCAGGTCATGATCCCAGGGTCCTGGGATTGAGCCCCGCATCGGGCTCTTTGCTCAGCGGGGAGCCTGCTTCCTCCTCTCTCTTTGCCTGCCTCTCTGCCTACTTGTGATCTCTGTCTGTCAAATAAATAAATAAAATCTTTAAAAAAAATTTTTTAAAAATAATAAAAGACTAGCAAGGGGTGCCTGGGTGTCTCAGTGGGCTAAAGCCTCTGCATTCAGCTCAGGTCATGATCCCAGGGTCCTGGGATCCAGCCCCACATTGGGGGGGGGGGGCTCTGCTCAGCAGGGAGCCTGCTTCCTCCTCTCTGCCTGCCTTTCTGCCTACTTGTGATCTCAGTCTTTTAAATAAATAAAATATTTAAAAAATAAATAAATAAAAGACTAGCAAAATTCTGGCCACTATCACTACATGTTTTACTTTATTTTTTTTTCCCAAAGATTTTATTTATTTGAGAGAGAAGCGCAAGCTGGAGAGAAGGGCAGAGGTAGAGAAAGCAGCAGATTCCTCGCCAAGTCCAGAGCCCAGTGTGGGTCTCGATTCCAAGATCCTGAAATCATGACCTGAACTGAAGGCAGGTGCTTAACTGACTGAGACATCCAAGTGCCCTCACTACATGTTTTAGAAACAAGATATTTTCCGGCTTTTAGTTATATCAGATATCAAGAAAGATGCAGTAGGATTGGTGGTAGTACAGCAAAATTTATTAAAGACCTTAGATGGTGCTGTTTGAGGAAAGACAAAAGTTAAAATTAATAGTCTAAAAAGGAAACCTAGGGGCACCTGGGTGGCTCAGTGGGTTAAAGCCTATGCCTTCAGCTTAGGTCATGATCCCAGGGTCCTGGGAGCGAGCCCCGCATTGGGCTCTCTCAGCGGGGAGCCTGTTTCCCCCGCTCTCTGCCTGCCTGTCTGTCTACTTGTGATCTCTACCTGTCAAATAAGTAAATATAATCTTGAAAAAAAAAAAGGAAACCTGATCAATAAAATAACGTATTGATAACATTTACAGTATCATTCATGTAATTCTAACATCTTTAACCTATAGAGTATCTTAAAAGAATAGAGTTTGGCAACATTTGAAAGGAAATGCTTTTTGAATAAGAATGTAAAAACATCTAACAGTTCTTAGTACATGGGTTGTGGCAAAAGTTGAATCTGTACCTGAATGTTTATAATGGAGAGTTAGGGAACCAATTATACAAGACTGTGATGACTTAAAATTCTGAAAAAAAAGTTTTTTTTTTCCTTAAAGATTTTATTTATTTGAGGGATGCCTGCATGGCTCAGTTGTTGGGTGTCTTCCTTTGGCTCAGGTTACGATCCTGGGGTCCTGGGATTGAGTTCCTCATCGGGCTCCTTGCTCAGTGGGGAGCCTGCTTCTCCCTCTGCCTGCTCTGCCTGCCACTCCCCCTGCTTGTATGCACACACTCTCTCTCTCTGACAAATCTTTTAAAAAAATTATATACTTATAATTCAGTGGTTTTTAAAAAATACATTTACAGGGTTCTGCAACTATCATCTCAGTCTAATTTTAAAACATATTCATCACCCCAAAAAGAAACCCTGTACTGATAAGCAGTTGTTTCTCTCTCCACCCCCACCCAAGCAAACACTCATTTTTTCTATGTATATTAATTTGCTTTCATATAAATGGAATTATACAATTCATAGTTTTTTGTACTGGCTTCTTAGCACTAACATATTCAGGATTTGTTTGTGTTGTGTGATACATTAGTACTTTATTTTTATTTTTATTTTTTATTTTTTATTTTTTATTTTTTAAAGATTTTATTTATTTGACAGAGATTACAAGTAGGCAGAGGAGAGGAGAGAGAGAGAGAGAGAGAGGAGGAAGCAGGCTCCCCGTCGAGCAGAGAGCCCGATGTGGTGCTCTATCCCAGGACCCTGGGGCCATGATCTGAGCCGAAGGCAGAGGCTTTAACCCACTGAGCCACCCAGGCGCTCCCTTAATTTCTTTTTAATGTTGGATAATATTTCATTGTTTGGGAATACCACATTTTACCTATCCATTCATTAGCTGATGGACATTTAGGTTGTTTTCACTTTTTGGCTGCTATAAATAATGCTGCTATGAACATTCATATACAAGTTTTGGTATGGATGTATGTTTTCATTTCTCTTGTGTGTATACCTATGAGTGGGATTACTGGGTCATATGGTAAACTCTGTTTAACTTTTTGAGAAACTGCCAAATTGCTTTCCAGAGTGGCTGTACATTTTGTGTTCCCATCAGCAGTGAATGCAGACATGATCTCTAGATGTAATGTTTGCTTTTTTTCCCCCCTTTTAAGATAAAGGATAATTGTCCTTTATGCTTTTTCTGTACTAATTTGATTTGAAGACTGTTAGTTCCCTTTATGATTTTTAAAAATGTTAAGTAAAACTTGTATTTGCTTCTTTAGGTCTCTCATCTGATGCCAAGCCTATGGTAAGAAATCTTTTTTTATACCTTGAGGGACAAATCTTAACTCTGGTTTTAAAGTTGGAGATAGCTCCCCAGATCAGAGGAATTTCTGAGATCCTAAGAGTTTGGTGACTGTTTTCAATACAGTGTTTTATGTCCTGAATAAAATGGATTGTTTGAGTACTAAGAGGTTAGGAAAATTGCTATATCTTTCAAGTCACTGTAGACATCTTCCTTCCTATCATTCCTCTTGAGAAAATGAGTAGATTTTGTTAGCTAGAGGACAGTTCATATAATTTTTTGTTTTATGGTACTGTAGTTTTAGGCCTTGTCTAATGGCTTTGAAAAATGTCTAATTCTTAGTTACCACACACAGATCTCTGGAAGCTGCTTATGAGTTCTGACTTTATGAAATCCTG
This sequence comes from Mustela putorius furo, assembly GCF_011764305.1. Lineage (NCBI taxonomy): Eukaryota > Metazoa > Chordata > Mammalia > Carnivora > Mustelidae > Mustela > Mustela putorius. The sequence goes on along the minus strand of NW_025422127.1, from coordinate 1,381,511 downwards.
CTCTTGAGTTTATAGTGCAGTATGGGAAATGAAGCTGAAATGTAGGAGTAGCAGAAAATTGAGTTGGGTTCTAGTGGTAGATTGGTCTTCTGAAGAAAGGAGAGCTGTATAGAGTTAAGAGCTACTGAAGAGGCTATGTATAGGATTTAATGATTTTGAACTGTGAATAATGGACTTGTTTGGAGGTGATTATTCAGATATTTGCTTTTTTAAGCAGTGTTTGGCCTGCTTTTATCTTAAACCTCTTTAGGCTCTTGCCACCTTTGATGAACAAAGGAGGCTGAGTTGAATGTTTTATTGCATTCCAGAAGAGGTTTTTTAATAATTAGTGGCATGGATGGGTGCTGCTTAATGTCCTGATTTGCCATATAGGGTATCTTTGATATTGTAGGCTTATTTGAACTCTTAGCTTTGGACTATAATTTCTGCCTTTTGTATCTTCTGTTTTGATTTTTTAGAATATGGGTTTTTCCCCCTGTGTTTTTATAGGTTAACCTGGATAAACTAAAGGAAAGAGCTCAAAGATTTGGTTTGAATGTCTCTTCCATCTCCAGAAAGGTAAAGTACTGTTTTTGCCACCTTAGAGCAGCTGGGAGACTACATAGCCTGGAAATGACTATCCTGAGAATATAGCTAGCTATTCATATTCAGCACTTCATTTCATGAAATCTTTAGACTGTTCCCTCCACTCACTCACTGTTGATCATGTTATAGGAATTATTTCACAAAGCAAATAGGTTTGCAGGTTTTTTTCCATAGCTTCCTCCCAAGCTGTTAGAACATGGTCTGTATTTCTCTTGGTTAAGATGTTGTAGTCATTGATGGTAAAAACTTACTACATCTACTTTAACTTCTGATATAGTCTTTTTTTTACCCCCCCAAAGATTTTATTTATTTACTTGAGAGAGAGTGGGTGAGGGAGTGAGCATGAGCAGGGGGAGGAGCAGAGGAAGAGGGAGAAGCAGACTCCCTGCCAATTAGGAAGCCCAATGCAGGGCTCTGTCCCAGGACCCTGAGATCATGACCCAACCTGAAGGCAGTTGCTCAGCTGACTGAGCCACCCAGGCGCCCCTCTAATATAGTCTTAATGGAAATAGGAGATGAAAATCCTGTCATTGGGTCAAAGGTACCTAGAAACAAGGTTCCCTAGAACAAAAATAAAGTTATTTCATTCTTTCTGCCCCTCTGCTAACTGACATTATTGAGTTTATTAAGCCAGTGACTTTGTTGACACAGTGCTGCATGGAGTGATCAATTTTATAGGGCATTATTGTGTTTGGAGTTTTGCCAGGCACGTTCTTTTGGAGAAGATGCTGAGGATTCTCCTTTTCTTTGAGCAGGTAGTCTCTTAATCTGTGTTCTGTGAGAATGAAAGCACGTTTCTTGGTTGTGGAAGTGGGGGCAGGGTTGAGGGAAGACTCTTTGAAACCAGAGGAACTATCAAAAGAAAAAAAAGTCATTGGGGCACTTGGCTGGCTCAGTTGGAAGCAAATATGACTCCTGATCTTGGGGTTGTGAGTTTGAGCCCCGTGTTGGTTGTAAAGGTTATGTAAGTAAATAAACAAATTTTTTGAAGGGTCATTATTTCCCATTGAGTATGGAAACATTTAGCTCTCTGGAAGTCCATTGGGAAACACTATCCTCTGACAGTGACTGTTAAAATTTTTGCTCAGGAGAAAAACTGAGCACTCAGAAGTACAAACACGTATGCCCCAATGGGACTTTCTAACCTTATACAGAGCTGCTACATTTTCCTTCCATTTAGGTTACATTTTTTATGTTTACCAGAAGCATAACATTAGGTCTTTGTGCCCGGCTCAATGCTGAGACCATAGGTGTTCAGTAGGAATATTTCCTAGTTTATGTGGAATTTTTAAAAATTCAGTAGTTCGGAGTAGACAGAGTATGTATTTCTTAAGCCACATGCAGCTTCATTGGGAAGACTATACTATAAACCAAGTCATTTGTGTTTTGTTTGATTGGATTGCCAAGGGAAAGGGTGCTTGGATCTGTGGCCCCAGATCTCGTCTGTCTCCTTTGGTATATGAAGACTATGTATTTGAGAATCTCAGCAGTAACTTTCTGTAGAGAACTGTATGTGCTCCATCAAAATTAACACAATTGAGCATCATATCTCCAACTATGTAGCTCATATGGACACTTCACCAAGACAGATTTGCCCCTCGCATTATACTGCCCATCTGACTTACTTTTATAGTATTTCATTACAAGTGCCTTTTCACTGCACTTCCTTAGAATCTTTCTCCATATTTGACTTCCTTTCATTTTTAGTCCATAGGAAGCTAAGTGAAGCATGAAGAGATATATTTATTAGCTTTGTGACTTTGAGCACATTACTGAACTTCTTTGGTACTCATTTGTAAAACTGGGAGTAATACCTAACACTGTTTGTGAAGAGTAAGTAATTGTGTATATGAAATTATCTAACATTTTAACACTTTTACCTTTAATAAATGTTCACTTTCTTCTTAGTTCAGTTATGTTGGCCACCTAACTTTATGAGGTCAGTTAGCTTCTGTGTTTAATTGAGTCAATTAACTTCATTGTTTTAGCTGATCATTGATAAGATTTCATTTCCCATTTTAAGTCTTGAAGCGTTAGGGTGCCTGGCTGGCTTAGGTGGTGGAGTGTGTGACTCCTGATCTTGGGGTTGTAAGTTCCAGCCACATGCTAGGTGTGAAGATTACTAAACAAAATTCATAAACTTAAGGAAAATAAATCCCTGAAGGGTTCTAATCAGATAATGTAATTGGTAAAATTCTGGCTATATGAGTTGTGTTTTCAGATGGCATTCATTGCCATACATATGTTCTGGAGTAGTGCTTCTCAAACTCTGTAGCAGAAGACAAGTTTGTTCTTTTAATTTTAAGATTTTATTTATTTGTCAGAGAGAGAGTAAGCACAAGCAGGGGGAGCAGCAGGCAGAGGGAGAAGTAGGCTTCCTGCTGAGCATAATGCCCAGTGGCAGGACCCAATTCCAAGACATTGGGATCATGACCTGAACTTAAAGCAGATGCTTAACCGACTGACATTCAACCCAGTCATCCCAAGATTAGTTTTTTGAATTTTTAACTTATTAGGGTTCCTGGCTGGCTCATTTGGAAGAGCATGAGACTCTTGATCTCAGGGTCATGAGTGAGTGCAAGCCACACATTGGGCAGAGAGCTTTTTTTTTTTTTTCTCCCCCCTAATTCAATGCAGAGTGGTACTTTTGTAAAATACAGTAAAAGTGCCACAGTGGTGTTAAATTACTCTGGAAGTTTCCAAGCACTTGAAATTTATGGAGTTACTGCAAACTGTAAAACACTTTGGGGATCAGCCTGAGGAGGCAGATCACATTTTTTTTTTTTTTTTTTTTTTTTTTTAATTTTTTTATTTTTATAAACATATATTTTTATCCCCAGGGGTACAGGTCTGTGAATCACCAGGTTTACACACTTCACAGCACTCACCAAATCACATACCCTCCCCAATGTCCATAATCCCACCCCCTTCTCCCAAACCCCCTCCCCCCGGCAACCCTCAGTTTGTTTTGTGAGATTAAGAGTCACTTATGGTTTGTCTCCCTCCCAATCCCATCTTGTTTCATTTATTCTTCTACCCACTTAAGCCTCCATGTTGCATCACCACTTCCTCATATCAGGGAGATCATATGATAGTTGTCTTTCTCTGCTTGACTTATTTCGCTAAGCATGATACGCTCTAGTTCCATCCATGTTGTTGCAAATGGCAAGATTTCATTTCTTTTGATGGCTGCATAGTATTCCATTGTGTATATATACCACATCTTCTTGATCCATTCATCTGTTGATGGACATCTAGGTTCTTTCCATAGTTTGGCTATTGTGGACATTGCTGCTATAAAACATTCGGGTGCATGTGTCCCTTTGGATCACTACATTTGTATCTTTAGGGTAAATACCCAATAGTGCAATTGCTGGGTCATAGGGCAGTTCTATTTTCAACATTTTGAGGAACCTCCATGCTGTTTTCCAGAGTGGCTGGACCAGCTTGCATTCCCACCAACAGTGGAGGAGGGTTCCCCTTTCTCCGCATCCTCGCCAGCATCTGTCATTTCCTGACTTGTTGATTTTAGCCATTCTGACTGGTGTGAGGTGATATCTCATTGTGGTTTTGATTTGTATTTCCCTGATGCCGAGTGATATGGAGCACTTTTTCATGTGTCTGTTGGCCATCTGGATGTCTTCTTTGCAGAAATGTCTGTTCATGTCTTCTGCCCATTTCTTGATTGGATTATTTGTTCTTTGGGTGTTGAGTTTGCTAAGTTCTTTATAGATTCTGGACACTAGTCCTTTATCTGATATGTCGTTTGCAAATATCTTCTCCCATTCTGTCAGTTGTCTTTTGATTTTGTTAACTGTTTCCTTTGCTGTGCAAAAGCTTTTGATCTTGATGAAATCCCAGTAGTTCATTTTTTCCCTTGCTTCCCTTGCCTTTTGCGTTGTTCCTAGGAGGATGTTGCTGCGGCAGAGGTCGAAGAGGTTGCTGCCCGTGTTCTCAAGGATTTTGATGGATTCCTTTCGTACATTGAGGTCCTTCATCCATTTTGAGTCTATTTTTGTGTGTGGTGTAAGGAAATGGTCCAATTTCATTTTTCTGCATGTGGCTGTCCAATTTTCCCAGCACCATTTATTGAAAAGGCTGTCTTTTTTCCATTGGACATTCTTTCCTGCTTTGTCGAAGATTAGTTGACCATAGATTTGAGGGTCTATTTCTGGGCTCTCTATTCTGTTCCATTGATCTATGTGTCTGTTTTTGTGCCAGTACCATGCTGTCTTGATGATGACAGCTTTGTAATAGAGCTTGAAGTCCGGAATTGTGATGCCACCAACGTTGGCTTTCTTTTTCAATATCCCTTTGGCTATTCGAGGTCTTTTCTGGTTCCATATAAATTTTAGAATTATTTGTTCCATTTCTTTGAAAAAGATGGATGGTACTTTGATAGGAATTGCATTAAATGCGTAGATTGCTTTAGGTAGCATAGACATTTTCACAATATTTATTCTTCCAATCCAGGAGCATGGAACATTTTTCCATTTCTTTGTGTCTTCCTCAATTTCTTTCATGAGTACTTTATAGTTTTCTGAGTATAGATTCTGTGTCTCTTTGGTTAGGTTTATTCCTAGGTATCTTATGGTTTTGGATGCAATTGTAAATGGGATTGACTCCTTAATAGGCAGATCACATTTTGAGTAACACTGTACTGGTGTAGTATGATTTCTTCCAGGGACCACTTTGCTTAGAGACTTGAAACTTTGAGATTCTCTGAGTATAGACTCCATGTGTACTCATCATAAATCCTGATTTTCAGAATCATCCTGATTTCAACAGTTTGTTCTACTTTGCCCCATAAACCATTAAAATGTCTCAGAAATGCTGATGTTTTGCTGTCTGCCACTGTCCAGTAGAATTTTATGTGATGTTGGAAATATCCTACAGAATATTGTCCCATTGAATAAGTCTGTGTTATCTAATACAGTAGTCGTTAGCCACATGTTGTTATTGATTACTTGAAATGTAGCTAGTGTGAACTGAATTTTTAAAGATTTTATTTATTTATTTATTTATTTATTTGAGAGAGAACATGAGAGGCGAGAAGGTCAGAGGGAGAAGCAGACTCCCCATGGAGCTGGGAGCCCGATGCGGGACTCGATCCCGGGACTCCAGGACCGTGACCTGAGCTGAAGGCAATTGCTCAACCAACTGAGCCACCCAGGCGCCCTGAACTGAATTTTTAAATTAAATTTAAATAGCTGCATGTATATTGGGCAATTCAAGCCTAGCTTGTATCTCTCATACAGTTTTCACGCTTGAAGTAGCATAGAAATCCTTGATCAGACCACATATTTGGACAAGTGTTCTGTAGACCAGAATTTTTTTAGTGCCTGTAGAACATGAACAATTTCAGAGTGAATATGGAAGGAGAGAAATTGGAGGAAAGGGAGTAGTAAAAGATAAGAAAAGGAAGTGTTCTTTTATTTATTTATTTATTTTTCATTTTATTTATTTATTTATTTTTAATGATTTTTATTTATTTGACAGAGATCACAAGTAGGCAGAGAAGCAGGCAGAGAGAGGAGGAAGCAGGCTCCTTAATGAGCAGAGAGCCCAATGCAGGGCTTGATCCCAAGACCCTGGGACATGACCTGAGCCAAAGGCAGAGGCTTTAACCCACTGAACCACCCAGGTGCCCAAGTGTTCTTTTTTTAAAGTAACTTTTTTTATTCTAGGTCCAAATCCTGAAATTGCAGCTGGCTACATTCTCAGTGAAAGTTCTTTAGTTCAAAATCTAGTGTTTAACTCTTCTCTATCACCAGAGATGATTTGCTACCTAGTATTTGGTTGGTCAAGGTTAGTGGTATGATTAAGTTTGTATTTATGGAACAACTAGGTTAGTATAATGTGCCCACCTCATCCTGGGTTCCAGTATAGACTCTTCCAATATAATTCGGTCACCGTCTTTAAGTTTTACAGTTCTCTAGGCACAGATCTCTTTCAGTTAGATAAGATGCAAATGGTGGAGATTAGCAGGTAGGGTGGAGATTTCTCTTCATCCTAGTATCCCGAAAAGGGGAACAAGAAATCGCACCTTCTGTCATGTCTGTTGCATGATTTTGCTTGATTTCCTCTGCAGACCGGTGTGCATGATAAAGAGAAAGTGTGTGAGAGGAAGTGAGCCATGGATCAGTAGTGTTCATGACTGATTGATTTGTATGTGTGTGGTGTGTGTGTGTGTGTGTGTGTGTGTGTCATAGTCTGGTCATTTTTTCTTTATATTTTGGATTTGTGTTTTGAGCATTTTGCAAATTTGAAGTTACCAAATCACTGCTCTTCTTCCTAGGCTGACTTTTGCGTGACTGCTCATATATTTCAATGTTCAGCTTCAGTGTTCAGTATACTATACATGTTAGGTAGTACACAGAAACTTAAAGAATTATCTGCGCACCCCCCCATCTCAGTCATCTTCCTCCCTTTCCCCTGCCCAAGAAAGGCCTGTCCGTTCATGTTTCCAACTCAAGTCTCAGTGAATAGAATCCTGTTGGTTTAGGATAATGGGAAGTGACAGGGCAAAGAATGGCACTGGCATTTATAGACATTTTTTACACAAGAGGCTGTAAATTGTCCCCTCCAACTGTTTGGACTATTTGAGGATAGAATGGCATGCCTTTTCTCATATAAGCCTCATGGTGACTATGGGCTGAGAAACCTCCCACCCCCTCAAACAAAACAAAACCCAGATAAATAATCTCTGCCTGGTTGGTTCTGATTGATCACCAGTTAGGTTTTCAGTCTTGTGCTTGACTGGTTGTTTTTATTGTTTTGTTTTGTTTTTGTTTTTCCTTCTTTCTGTCAGTTTTTCCATGCCTCCCAAGAGAAGCAGTGTTTGGGTTAGTCCTATTGGTGAAGGACAGGGCTTGGCTTGGAACATAAACTCATCTTTGAAAGGAGTGAGGGATGGATGGAGGGAATAGATGGGAAGCCAGCTCAGTTAGTAGATGATGGTCATAGGACATGAGTTTTATAAAAACTAAATCTGGGTTTAGAGTTAGGGTGTAAACTGATAATAGCTAATTTGGATTGTTTTGTTTTCATCATCCACCCCACCCCCACCCCCACCCCCACCCCCTGCTCGCCAAATTAGCATATTTGGGAAAGTGAAACTTGATACTTCAGGAAGTTATAGGACATCCAGCTAAGTAAGTATTACAAACAAAACAAAACCCAAGCCCAGGCACTAAGTAGAAAACGGAAAGGTGGTTTATACTCTTTTACCCCCGCCCCGAGAATGTGAGGGGCATGTGTTACTGCTTCTTGGTTCTTGATTAGTAGTAGAAAATATAGGCATCTTTTATCCCTATTGATGTTAGTACATCTTCCCCACTTCTCTGCTGCAGTATTATTGTGTTTCCCTATTTGTAGCTCATGTTAAGGTAACTATCCTAGTGAGTTATCATAAGGCCTATAAACAATAAAAGCTGCTTTTCCTGTGTTGTGATTTTACCAGTTTTCTTCCCTAATGATTGTGGTCTGTGTTATACAGAACTATAAATCTATAAAAAGGTTAAAAAGTTAAATATCTCTTCATTGATCATTATTTTGTTGTTGAGGCTGGTAGCTAGAAGATTGTTGGGTGGCTGCAATGATTAGTTTCAGGAACCTTTCGTATAATTATAGATTTTTGCTCACCAGTGCTTGGGGATGAACCACTTAAGAATGAGAGAGATATTGGAGGATCTTGTCACTGCAGTCTGTTGAGATATCAAAGAAGCTGTGACAGAGTCACTTCCAAGCATAGGAGAGCACCAGTGTCTCCTAGCATACAGATTTCGCTGTGGCTAACTGATTTTGAGCTGGTCTCCAGTCATTCTTCTGGGATGCATATTTGATTTTATCTAAATTCCCTTCCACCATCTGAAATAAATGAAATGTTTGTTCTTCCTTTTCAGCAGTGGGTTTTGGTATAGAGGGATGTGGAAAGAAGGATGTTCACTCTATGGATTTAGAAGTTGGTCACCAGCTTTCTCAGAGGGTTTATAATTATTAAGAGTTTAGGTATGTGTATATAAACCTTTTCCAAAGGAAAAACTGTGGGGCAGTCATGCATAGGACATGGCCAACATAGTACAGTAAGACACTGAAGAACCAAAAACCATGGTGAGGAGTTTGGCAGAATTTTTTTTACAGGGGTAGTGGTAGAAGATTTAGATCACAAGATAAGTTGGAGAAGTAGTCTGCTAAGTGGTTTTGGGTTCTTTTCCATCCAAAATACACTCAAGTAGCAGTACCTAGGCCAAGCATACCACTTAAGTCTCTATTCCCCTGTCTTATGCCCCATGAGACCAAGAGAAATGCACGTAGTAGGATTGTAGATGGGAAAAACTTTCATGTGGATCTTAGACATTTCATTGAGCAAGAGTTTTGGGGGAATATCCTCGCCCCTCATCCTAGATTGTTGTTTTTTCTAAAAATGCTTCTTCCATTTGAAAAATACATTCTCTTATATTAACCAATAAGAAAAGTAAGGATGGGAGAGAGAGAGAGAGGTGTGTGTGTGTGTGTGTGTGTGTGTGTGTAGTAGATAGCAGTTGAGACTGTCAAGATGAATTTCAGGAAGAGCTAAGATCCAAACCCATGTAGGTTTCAGCATTTCTTGCAGCATTTTGGGGCTCAACTAAAATTTAACCAGTCCTTTATATCTTCTTCTAGTTAATAATGATTTGAAAATTAATATTAGGTCTTTTTTTCTGCCTTCTCTCCTCTAAGATAAAAACTGCTGTTTCTCTACCCACCTTTTGGAACAAACCTTGAGGGAGTGGTGAAGGAGCTGTTTAAAGAGGAAACAATAGGGAAAACTCTCTGACCTCAGTTTATCCCCTCATCTGGTTCTTCATTTGTCCCTGCTGAGGAACAGAACTTGTCTTTTGTCTGTAACACAAATACATCTTCACCTCCCTCCCTTCCCACTCCCCCCCACCACCCGCTCTTCTCACTCCCTTCTATTATAGTTCCAATCAGTGATGTCATTATGTGTGCCATTCAACTGCTGTTGAGCCACTTGGCTATAGGAATTTGGAAGAGCAAAGAGGCAGAATGGAATTTTTCTCTGTCCTGCCTAGGGCTCTTGAAAATGTATTCTAATTTTAACTTGAGAAATAGGAGTCAGGTTTTTCTTTGGTTAATTTCTTCTTCTACCCTCCCACTCTATGTTCTAACCCTTAAACAGAGTTTTTACTAGCTCTGTATGAGGGAAAAAAAGGATAAAAAATGTTAGAAATATAAATTGAACACCTTAAGAGGAAAAAGCTTTAAATATTTGTGCAAGCAAGATGAAAATTTTGATGCTTTGTCAGGATTTATGCTGTTTTGCCCTGTTTATTACATGTTGGGCCTTTGAGAGGTTTCTGGTAGAGGATTATACTTCACTAGGGTGTATGGTTGAAAACACTAAAGATCTTGGACCTTTTCATTTTATTTTTTTTACATGATTTTATACACCGAGTTTGAGTCCAAAGAACTAGAAGAGGTAGGAAAGCTTGTAGTAAGAGAAAAATGCACTCTTTTCTCTCTCTCCTGTTCAAAATCCCACCCCCACTTAGGTCTTTGCATTCCTTCTTCTAACATGTCAGAACTGATGTCTTTGATAAAAAACAAGTTTTAGGCCTTTTTGTGGTGCCCCTGTAATCTTCTCCCCAAGAGTAAATACAGCCTGGAAAAGGAGGGGAATGAGTCTGTTTCACTTTTAAATACATTTAGTTGCTTTTGCCAGCCAAGTTCTTGAGATGGGATCATTCTGAATGTCAGTTTTTAAAATTAAAAAAAAAAAAAGTTCCACTCATGGTACATAAGATAAATTATTTTTTAAAATTTATTTGTAAATATGTCTGTATATCTAGTTGTATGTCTAATCTGGGGGTTACCAGTACCTGTGTCTAATTTGGGGATGACCCAATAACTGGCCGGGCTTTTCTAATTATAGCAATATCTAGTATCTCTTTCTGATTGCTCTCAGATACTCTCCCTGCCTATGGTGAAATGTGAGCCCACTTTCTGAATCCAAGTCTTCCATTCTTCAGAATCTGTATGAGAAAAAAGAGAATGGAGTGGGTTTTTTGTTTGTTTGTTTTTGTTTGTGTGTGTGTGTGTGTGTGTGTTTGGTGTGTGTATTGCTGGTTTTTGGGTGGGACAGGTAAGAAGTTTTGGTATTCAAAGGTTCCTGCTGTGAGAGCTGTAGCAGTATAAGGATGTTTAGGATGTATTTTAATACTTGAGAGGCTAACATTTAGCTAATAGTGTTCTTGGGGCTGACATTGATAAGAAGAAGTGACATTTTATTTTTGAAAATACATATAGGTTCATGTGGCTTGTGGGTGGCTCAGCCGGTTGAGTGTTCTACCTTTGGCTCAGGTCGTGATCCCAGGACAGGATTGAGCTCCGCATTGGGCTCGTGCTCTCTCTCTCTCTCTCTCTCTTCCTCAGATAAATAAATAAAAATCTTAAAAAAAAAAAAAAAATATATATATATATATATATATATATATATATAAAATATACAGGTTCAATTCAAGTAAAGTTTTTTCCAGTAAAATTTAATAATTACATGGCAGTTCGTTTTCTTATATAGTCATTTTTTTTAAAACACATTCTTATTTTCCTTTAAGATTTTATTTATTTGACAGAGATCACAAGTAGGCAGAGAGGCAGACAGAGAGAGAGAAAGGGAAGCAGGCTCCCCGCTGAGCAGACAGACCAATGGTGGGGGGTGGTTGGATCCCAGGACTCTGGAATCATGACCTGAGCTGAAGGCAGAGAATTTAACCCACTGAGCCACCCAGGCGCCCCATTACATATTCATTATTAATAGCAAAGTTGCTTTTCATGTCTGATAGCCGAAGGAGATCAGATAAAATCCAGTAGTATTTTAGAGATAGGAGTGGGGATGAGGCAGGGCATCAGATTGGGAGATATTTTATAGGGGGACATTTGCTTGTAATGTTTGCAAACTAGCAAAGGCCCTGTTTTGTTTTGTTAAGTTTTTTTTATTTTTTTAAGTAATCTCTGCCCCCAACCTGGGGCTTGGACTTAGAACCCTGAGGTCGTCATATGCTCTGCTGACTGAGCCAACCAGGCACTGCGAAAGCCCATGTTTTTAATAAAATCTGAGGTGTCTTGTTAAGATCTAGAAAATGTTAACTCCTTTCATCCCTCCCCTTTCCTTTGTTACTCTTTTCTCGCATTTTTTAAATAGTATTTTAACCAAATTTTACCTTCTCATACCGAGAGCAGACTCTTAGGACAGAAATGGAAATGTATTTTCAAGATATTCTACACTTGAAATTCATATCAGACACTGAATCCTTAAATCCCTAGCAGTGAAGATGTGTTACTGAGAAAGATACTGTGTTTGAAATGCTTGCTGTCTGGATTTTTAAAAACATGGGTGAGGATTTCATTGAGGTATAGAGTAGAGGAGGCAGTTACAGAATTTTCACTACCATGTTCATGCTTAGGTATGAGGTGGTTGAGGAAGTACAACTAGAAGTGAAGAGAGCTGTAAGATCAGAGAGGCCTTATGTGATGGACCTCTTTAGTACATGATGGACCTCTTTAGTGCTGTGTTAAAGTGAATGAGCAAAACACAAGCTCTAAGACAAATCCTATCTGTTCTTTTTTCTGCTCTCTACCTTGTTGATATTCCCCCTTGTACTGGTATCAGTTCTTCAGTGGGAAAAACAAACAAACAAACAAACCACCTTTGTGTGCTTGAACCTAGTTGCCGGTGTCTCCCCCTCCCCACCCCACCCCACCCCCAGCATACCTGAAGTTTTCCCTGATCTTGTTTTGGCATGTTTTTCCTGTTTTGAACTCCCTTGTCAAAGAGTCTCTGTTCCTCTACTTGAATTCTATGAAGGCAAGCAATACAGGTGTGCTTCATAGAGCCAGTTGTGATTTCTTCATAGTTTTCTTTTCCCCTTCTCATCCCTGTGGCTGAGATACCCTATTTGTAGGGAGCATAAACTTTTTGGAAGGTCCCTAGTGCTTTGGGGGGAAAACTGGAGTGGAGTAGCAACTTTGCTTGTACTTGGTGAGATTGATTGATTGATTGATTTTTTGGGGGCTGTGCTTTTTTGAAGCCATTTGCAATTGTTCCCAACTATAGCAGCACATAAGGGTCACCAGGGGACCCTTTTTAAAATACATCTCCCTAAGGGGCACCTGGGTGTCTCAGTGGGTTGAGGCCTCTGCTTTCAGCTCGAGTCATGGTCCCAGGGTCCTGGGATCGAGCCCCACGCCGGGCTCTCTGCTCAGCAGGGAGCCTACTTCCACCTCTCTCTCTCTCTCTCTCTGCCTCTCTGCCTATTTGTGATCTCTGCCTGTCAAATAAATAAATAAAATCCTTAAAAAAAAAAAAACATCTACCTAAGCTTTTCCTTTTGAGAGTCAGATTTATTAGTTTGGGTGAAACCAGAAATCTTCATTTTAAAATAATTACAGGTGGGTCTGCTGGCTGGCTCAGTTGATAGACCATGAGACTTGGGTCTTGAGTTCGAGCCCCATATTGGGCATAGAGCTTACATTAAAAAACAGGTAGATATAGATATATTTTACAGGTGAAAAGAACCTGCTTTCCTAGTGCTCACTGTAATTTCTGAATGCTTAGGTAACTGTCCTCCTTCATTCTCTGTAATTTGGTTAAGATAGCATATACCTCCCTTCAAAGTTTTTAGCTTCCCTCTACTGCCTTCTTGACATTTTTGGTAGCTCTGCATCGCTTATCCTTAAAAGCAGCAGCTTCCTGGCTTTTAAGGGAGGGAGGTGGGGACTTTTAATAGAAACTTGGTTTCCGGGGGTCTCAAGTGTAAAGCCTTCATTTCCTCCACCTGCTTTGCTTTGTCCTACAGTCAGCTAGAGCAAGACCGAGACGACCTCCTCTGGGGTTGGATAGGAATGGGGGTGGGGAAAGGAGCTTGTTTTGGAGAAAGAGAAAAAGTAATGGGAGCTAGCGACTGAGAACAGTGTTTGGTTCTGAGCTGATTGTGTTTTGGGGCTTTAAATCCTGTAAAGATAAAGGAGATACAGTTCCTGGCCGTCTCTAAATCTCATGTAGCTTTAAAGTTCCTGGCACCCTGATGGCCCTAGAAAGTTGATTCTGATGCTACAGTTAAAATTTTTGAGAGTAGGTAAGATGGTTTTATTGGGAGATATATTTTTTGTTATGTGTGTGGGCATGTTAGAGTGTCTCTTTACTATCTATGTGCTAAAATGGCATACCTTTTACTAGTCCAACCTTTCGCTTTTGTCTTGCTTAGTTAAGGCTCTGTGCATTAGTTTTTAGGACCACTTCATGTTCCTTGGTCTGGCTGACATAAAGGCTCAGGAATAAACTTGTTCAGATGAATTTCTGAAACTGGGGCAGGGAGGTGACAGCTGTGTGTTTAAGCATCGTAGTGTTTCTGAGAGAAAAACCATCAGTTGCTGTCATTCACTCTGAGAGTATAAAATTGGAAGCCCACTTACCCTAGAATGTTTCATAACCTTCACCTCAGGGAGTCAAGGCCATATCATTATTAATCTACCATTGCCTGAAAGCCCCCAGCCTCTGCTTTTCATCCTGCCATCAGTCATGTAGCAGTGAGTCAGAAAAATGACCGTAAAGCGCCATCCTCCTTATTTTGCCTCACTGTTTTACATTTCCTTGGAAAATCAGACTGGCCTGAGTACTATTAACATTTTCATATCGTTAATTCATTTATAAAAAGAGACAGTTAGAGGCACTTGGGTGACTCATTCATTAGACATCTACACTTTGATTCAAGTCCTAATCCCAGGGTCCTGGAATTGAGCCCCATATTGGGCTTCTTGCTTAACGGGAAGCCTGCTTCTCCCTCTCCCAGTCACCCTGTTTGTGTTCCCTCTCTATCTGTCAAATAAATAAATAAAATCTTAAAAAAAAATAAAGGGGTGCCTGGGTGACTCTGTCGTTAAGTGTCTGTCTTCGGCTCAGGTCATGATCCCAGGGTCCTGGGATTGAGCCCCACATCAGGCTCCCTGCTCAGCAGGAAGCCTGCTTCTCCCTCTCCCACCTTCCTGCATGTGTTCCCTCTCTCAATTTCTCTCTCTATGAAATAAATAAATCTTAAAAAAAAAATAAAGGGGACAGTTAACTTGTTATTTTTGCAAAATGTGACCATCTTAGCTCACTATCAGTCTCTCTCCCATCATTCCAGGAGAAAGACTTCTGAGAAAATAACTGTTAAAGTGGGGTAAATAAAGTGGCAGAGTTTAGGTCTTGATGGAAATATACAGCAGATTCTTACACTGAAGAGTGTTGAATGTGAAGAGTAGCTGTCATTAAAACAGCCATATGAGGGGGCGCCTGGATGGCTTAGTTGGTTCAAGCCTTCTGTTGGGATCCACATTGGGCCTGGCTACTTGGAGCAAACAGACCAAAAAAAAAAAAAAAACCAGTTATAAGGACACCTGGGTGGCTCATTCGGTTAAGTTTCTGCCTTTGGGTCAGGTCATGATCCTGGAAGTCCCACACTGAAATCCTGCATCAGGCTCCCTGCTCAGCAGGGCGTCTGCTGCTTCTCCCTCTGGTCTTCCCCCAGCTTGTGCCTTCTCACTCTCTTTCTTTCTCTCAAATAAATAAATAAAATATTTTAAAAACCAAAACACCAGTTATAGGAGAACACCCAGCTCCAACTCATAGTAGTACCTGAGTTGAGCTTCCCTGAAGTGCTCTTCTCTGCTTATAAGGATATCTCTGACTGAATTTTTTAGATTGTAATTTCTTTTTCTTACACATGTGTAAGGAGGGATGATGAGTGAGTGAGCTGTTACACTGACCAGGAAGGTCTGGCTTGGTTAATCCTTTTGGTCTCCTCTGAGAATAGTGAGGATATCTCATATTTAAATTCAGTAAGTACTTTATTTTAGCTTTGGGTTTTGGGAATTATAGTTCCTTAAATAAGCCTAAGTTACATTTGGGCCACTGCTTTATTTTTCCTAGTTTCCTTTTTTTTTATTTTATTTTTTGACAGATCATAAGTAGGCAGAGAGGCAGGCAGAGAGGGGGGGGACAGGCTCCCTGCTGAGAGCAGAGAGCCCGATGTGGGGCTCGATTCCAGGGCCCTGGGATCATGACCTGAGCTGAAGGCAGAGGCTTTAACCCACTGAGCCACCCAGGCACCCCATCCTAGTTTCCTTTTTTTAAAAGATTTTATTTACTTACTTGACAGAGAGATCACAAGTAGGCAGAGAGGCAGGCACAGAAGGGTGGAGGGGAAGCAGATTACCCACTGAGCAGAGAGCGCCTTGCAGGCTCTCCTGATCCCAGGACTCTGGGATCATGACCTGAGGTGAAGGCAGGGGCCCAATCCACTGAGCCATCCAGGTGCCCCCCTCCTTTTTTTTTTTTTAAGATTTTATTTTTTTAAAGATTTAATTGTGCATTTTAGAGAGAGAGCACAAACAGGAGGGGAGAGGGAGAGAATCTCAAGCAGACTCCACTGTGAGCGCAGAGCAAACATGGGGCTGGATCTTGCGACCCTGAGATTATGACCTGAGCCAGAAC
Source organism: Mustela putorius furo (assembly GCF_011764305.1). NCBI lineage: Eukaryota > Metazoa > Chordata > Mammalia > Carnivora > Mustelidae > Mustela > Mustela putorius. The sequence goes on along the minus strand of NW_025422127.1, from coordinate 1,365,394 downwards.
CAAGAGTCAGTCAGATACTTAACCAACTCTGCCACCCAGGCACCCTGATTTTTTTTTTTTTTAAGATTTGATTGATTTATTGGGGGGTAGGCAGAGAAAAAAACTCAAGAAAGAAAGAAAGAAAGAAACTCAAGCCAAGAGCCTAAGGCAGGGCTGGATCCCAGGACCCTGAGATCATGACCTGAGCCAAAATCAAGAGTTGAACGCTTAACTGACTGAGCCACCCAAGTGTCTATAAGATTTTATTTTTTTAAGTAATGTCTCCAACCCTCGTGGATCTTGAACTAACAACCCTGACAAGACTTGTACACTCAATTGACTGAGCCAGCCAGGCACCCCCTCCTAGTTTCTTTTTATGATCCAGAGTGGCACTGGTAATAAAATTGAAAAAGGTGTATGTTTTCAGTACATAGCCCATGGAGTGCTAAGTAAATCAAAGTAGGCTCCTCTTGGCAGAGCAAATAACCCTGGCACACTAAGTTTGGAGTGCTGTTCTTTATTGTTTATTTATTTTATTCTTTATTGTTCTTTTACAGGATAAGACCAGTAAGTTTTGAAAAATGTTCTCTTGAATTTTTATCTTGAAGAAGCAAGTTGGGTTTGGAGGATAACAAAGCCACAGTCTACTCCATCTTGGGTAGAGATCTAATCCTTGGAACTCTTTGCCATAGAACAAAACAGTCAGTTTAGAAAGTAACTATGATGGGGCACCTGGGTGGCTCAGTTGGTTAAGCAACTGCCTTCGGCTCAGGTCATGATCCTGGAGTCCCGGGATCAAATCCCACATCAGGCCTTCTGCCCCTCGCCCCTTTCATGCTCGCTCGCTTGCTCTCTCGCTCAGATAAATAAAATCTTTAAAAAAAAAAAAAAAAAAGAAAGTAACTATGATGTTCAGGCTGCCAGTTGTTGTAGCTGATCTTCCATTTGGGACTTAATTCCTGGCTACAGTGTATATGCCTTGGAAACCATTGACAAGAGTCCTTAATTTAAAATTTCTAGGGGCTCCTGGGTGGCTTAATCATTAAATGTCTGCCTTTGGCTCTGGTCATGGTCTCGGGTCCTAGGATCAAGCCCTCCATCAGGCTCCCTGCTTGGCAGGAAGCCTGCTTCTCCCTCTTCTACTCCTCCTGATTGTGTTCCCCCTCTTGCTGTCTTTTTCTCTGTCAAATCTTTTTAAAAAAAGAATAAAATTTCTAGTGATAACTTGGTACTTCCTTCTCCTCTCCTTTTCTTTCTTGGGGGTACTCAAGTATTTTTTAACTAATCCCATTAGATTTAGAGAGGAGTAAGTTCTTAACCCACTGAGCCACCACCCAGGCGCCCGAGAGGAGTAAGTTCTTAAGGGACCAGCAGCAACCCTATAACTAACTGTACTTCATCTTCTAAGTTTCTGCCTTGGGATCTAGGTGTTGGATCCTTGTCTTTGGATCTCACCTCAGTACTTCTCTCTCACCTTAATACATCGGGCTAATAGAAAATATTTTCAAAACTGCTTGCCAGAGACAGGCCACACATTTGGCTCCAAATAATTTTATAGCTGTCAGAAGAAAGAGGAGAGCAGTTAAAAGTGTTTATAGTGATTCACAGAGCTCGGAAGATGAAAACTTAAAATTTGCTCGGCAAAACCATAATTACCAGAAAGAAGATTTCCCTGTGGGTCCTCATAATTCAGTAATGTAATGAACAGGGGCTCCTGGGTGGCTCAGTTGGTTGGGCATCTGCCTTCCACTCAGGTTGTGATTCCAGGGTTCTGGGATCAAGCCCCCCATCAGGCTCTCCACTCAGCCGTGTGTCTGTTTCTCCTGCTCCCTCTGTGATCTCTCTCACTTTCACTCTCAAATAAATAAAATCTCTTAAAAAAAAAAAAAACAACCTTAAAAAAAAGTAATGAACAATGGCATGCATCTTTACTTTTACTCAGTCTTAAATTTGTAAGTCCCATGAGGTTAAGAATCTTTGTCTTACTCATCCCTTATTCCCCATGCCAGAATAGTTGCCTAACCTAAGGAAGACACTCATTGGATATTTGAAAGACTAGTGGATGAATGGATTAATTTTGAATGGATTAGTGGTGTTATTTAAAATGTTGATGGGAGCAGATGTCTATAACTCATTGAAAGCAATTCTTCAGGGGCCTTTAGAGTACCTTAAATTGGATCTACAGAGTTAAGAGTTTGGATCCTTGCTCTGGTTCCCTTGGATAGTGCCTAGATTTTTTTTTTTTTTGTCATTATTAGTTTGATGAAATTAGTAACGCCTAGCAGCATAGATTTTGTTTTTTACGGTTTCATAAGCAGGAGGTGGTTTAATAGTACCACTGGTGGAGATGATTATGGTTTTGGCTGGTTTCTTATTCTGCCACACTTTAACCCTAAATCTGCTCATCAGTCCAAATACTTATTTGCCTTGCCGCTAATGGGAATTTCCTTGTATTGGTAAAGGGTCTGATTCTTACCTACTTTTTTTTAACTTTTTATTTATTTATTCATTCAAGTAATTGCTACTTGAAACATGGGGCTCAGATTTCACAACCCTGAGATCAAGAGTTGCATGCTTTTCCAACTGAGTCAGCCAGGCACCCCAAGATTCTTACTTACTTTTGATGACTTTTTTTTTTTTTTTTTTTTTTTTTTTAGTTTCAGAGGTAGAATTTAGTGATTCATCAGTTGCATATAACACCAGTGCTTTTATTACAAGTGCACTCGTTCATGCCCATCACCCAGTTATCCCTTTCCGCACCCACCTTCCTTCCAGCAGCCCTCAGTTTGTTTGCTAGAATTCAGCATTTCTTCCGATTTGTGTCCCTTGTCCCTCTCAATTTTCATCTTGTTTTATTTTTCCTTCCCTTCCCCTATGTTCATCTCTTTTGTTTCTTAAATTCCACCTGAGTAAAACTATATGGTATTTGTCTTTCTCTGACTTACTACGTGTAGTGTTATATCCTCTAATTCCATCTGTGTTGTTGCAAATGGCAAGGTTTCATTCCTTTTGATAGTTGAGTAATATTCCTTCATAGATAAGCACACCACATCTTTATCCATTCTTTTCTTTCTTTTTTAAAGATTTTATTCAGTTGAGACAGAGGGAGACAGCACAAACAAGGGGAAAGATGGAGAGGGAAGGGGACCGAGCTGACTCCCCGCTGAGCAGGGAGTCCCATGCAGAGCTCAATCCCAGGATCCAGAGATCATGACCTGAGCGGAAGGCGGACACTTAACTGACTGCACACCTAGACACCCCTTGATGTCTTTGCTTCTAATGTAGAAGCTTAGCTTCAGAATTTTGTTGGTGGTTTCACACTTTGTTCCAAAGACCAGGAGGAAGGTTGTAGTAGAAATCCTCGCTGCCATTTATTGAGGAGCTTTGTGAGAACCCCTTTATTCTGAGCTGCAGTTTCATACATGTGATTTGTGTCTTGGGGCAGCCTTGAACATCTCAGTCTTTTCCTGCATCGGGCACTGTTTTCTTTATGTTGCTTGAGGATTTTCCAAATATGAAAGGGAAACAAGGAGAAAAGTGAATTTGAAAGTTGAAGACGTCTGAAGAGCTCAGTTTAGAATTATCTTATTCCAGGATGGGAAATACAGTGATAGGATTCATGGGGGTACTGGGCTTTATTAAATATATGTTCTGCTTTCCATCCTGTGCTTTGAATATGGGCACTCTCCTCTTCTGCACAATTCTCTTTCTCATTTTTACCAATGATCTTCTAAAAAGAAAAACAAGGCAGCTATTGGGAGATAGGAGGATTATGTATGCTGAAATTATTGATGTCAGTTGGGTTGCTATTTAAATCTTGAGTGAGAGGACGGGCAAGTGAAGTATATGGATCGATCTGAACATCCAAGGCCTGTGTTTAGTCCGTGAGGACAGGTTCCTCCTCTGGTTTTGAATGCAGATTGTATGTTTTGAAGAGTTTCCACTTGATAGGAAATAAGGGCACTTCAGATTCCAGCACTGTTCTTCCCACACGGGAGCATACATGGGAAGAAAAAAAAGATTTGCTGGTGGTTAAGGGATCGCGGGAGGGAAGTAGAGGAAGAATGAAGAAGGGAAAGGTTTACAAATGCATGACACTGAGCTAGAGGGGTCAGTGCTGCCTGCAGATGCACAACCCCATTTGTGCACTTGAGCATGGCCTGAGGGAGCATTGGCCTGATGAATGCAGAGAGAGATGCGTTTTGATCGAGGTAATTTCCCTCAGATGGGTCTCACCATCTCATGAATCAAAACCTGTCAGCAAGGAGCTAAAGATGGAGTGAAGTTTATTGTACGTTTGTTTCCATGCGACACCGTCACGCTAGAAGGGTCAAGTGAGAGAGATCATTAGAACTGTGTTGATTTACTGGGCCTGTTGTGCACTTTCCCTGCAGGGCAAGGGGGAAGGAGGCTTTAGGAGGGAAGCTGAGGGGCTCTGGGTGGGGAGGGAAGGGCAGGCATGCACAAAATAAATAAAACCCTCACTGGTCTCTGCGGGTGAGGGGTAGGCAGGCTATTTGTAGAGGGGTGGGAGGATCTGTATTGTTTTGTTGTTTTTTTTTTTTCTTTTCCCTAGAGACCCTGGTAGATTTGCAGCAGATGCTCTGCCTGGATGTCCAGGAGAGACACCGAAGGTCTGATTAAAAAGGGAAGCTCCTGGAGAACTCTCTGATCTTAGCCTTAGTGGCTAGAGACGTGTACCCTCTCTCCTTCCCTCCCTCTATCTTTCCTCACCTTTGAGCTTTAAAAGAAGCACAGAAAATTTAATTTGGAGGTCAAAATTCCTGTTTCAGGTTGTAGCAAAATAAAGAACCAGAGAAAAGGCTGTCCCACACATTCTAAATAGACATAGGCTTTGTGATGAGATTTGTGTAGGGAGTGGCCCCAGGGTTTGTGCTGAAACACACACACACACACAACCAGCTGGGTTTTGAAAGTACCACCTCCATCTCTCTGATTTGAACTGGCTGAAATAACCCTACCTCTGAATTGAATGAAAATAAGTATGTAGTAGTAGTTCAGCAATATAAAGGTCTAGTTCAGCCTTTCCTCAAGAAGGATACGGGATGCTCCTTTTATTACTCTAACACTGTGCTTGGCCTGGAGATTTTAGTGAAATGGAGCTATTTCACCTAGAATATGCTGTAGAGATTCTCATTTTGAGTGTTCCATTTTTATCTCTTACTCAGTTTATCTTAATGGTGGTAGACAAATTAAAGAAAACTTTTCCTAGTAACTATATTAGGGCTGTGTTCATTGGAAACCTTCCTAATTATTACAGTTCAACAGATGGAGTAGCCAGTTAGGCAAAATTAGAAACAAATTCATTAGAGGAAATCTTTAGTGTAAGATTACAAACTGGAGTCTTTTCCCTAGATCCCAGATAGTTACAAAGTGGAAGTATACAGAAAGGGGGTGGGATCCTAGCATTGACCCAGGTTATTTGAGTGATACGGAAGTTGTTGAACTAGTTTTACAGCTACTTTTAGCTAAGGATCCTTGCAATTCTCTTCCTTTGGGAATTAAGCACTTCTTCCATTCTGCTTTTATTCTTCCAAGGAAAGGGTTGTGTGAGATACCTGAGGAGATGATAGAGCTAAGAAAGTGGATTCTTGAGTAAAATGTCCTGGGTCCCATTCCTGGCTCTCTGCCACTTACTATTTGTGAGACTTTGAGCAGGTTACTTAATTTCTCCAAGTTTCTGTTTTCTTATCTGTGAAATTAGTTTAGTCATAGTACCTAACTATGTATGTCGTAGTACCTACTATGTTTGAGATTATTAGAAGAAGTAAATGAGGAGTATCTGGTTGGCTCAGTTGGAAAAGCATGGGACTCTTGATCTTGGGGTCCTGAGTTCAAGCCCCACATTGGGTATAGAGATTAATAATAAGATAAACAAATGAATAAACGTAAATAAGTAAATGAGATATTTCATGTAAAGAACTTCATACAGTACATGGCACAAAGCAGACACTCAGATGTTAGTGACTATAATATTATCATCATTATTTTAATTTCTAATTATGAAAAACAAGAATACTTTGTGGGGGTGCCTTCATGGTACAGTCGATGAAGTGTCCAACTCTTTTTTTTTTTTTTAAGATTTTATTTATTTATTTGACAGAATGAGACAGCAAGAGAGAGAACTCAAGCAGGGGAATTGGGAAAGGGAGAAGTAGACTTCCTGTGGAGCAGGGAGCCCGATGCAGGGCTCAATTCCAGGACCCTGGGGTCATGACCTGATCCAAAGGCAGACGCCCAACCACTGAGCCGCCAGGCACCCCGATTTTTTCCTTAAAGATTTTTATTTATTTGAGAGAGTGAGCGAGAGAGAGAGAGAGAGGAACGGGGGGAGAAGCAGACTCTCCTCTGAGCAGGGAGCCTGACTTGGGCTCTGTCCTGGTACTCCCCGATCATGACCTGAGGCGAAGGCAGACACTTAACTGACTGAGCCCCCCACTCTTGATTTTTGACTCAGGTCACGATTTCAGGGTCCTGGAATCGAGTCCTTCATTGGGTTATGTACTCAGTGGGGAATCTGCTTTAGAATTCTCTCTCTTTCTCTCTCTTTCCCCCCAGTTTCAAACTGTTGAGAGTCTTCTGTGACTTTGCTGGGCATTCATAATGTTTGGCTTTCTTTGTACATTCTTCAGAAATACCACTCTGGCCTCTTTGTCTTCCATCTCTGGGCAAGTAAATGGAATTTGTAAGCAGTGTTCAAAAGTAGTTTGGGTGCCTTCTACCAACACTTTTTCTTCACGTGTTACCCATTTAAGCCTCAGTGTTCATATCTCTGAACTATAAGAATTTCTCCTGAAATTTGTTGTATTTTTTGTGGGTAGTTCTTATGTTTTCTTGACTCTGTGTCTCTTACGAATATTGAAGCCCTACTTAAAATTAAGTTTTTAGTCAGTCTTAGGGCCAGCATACTGTATGCTTCCTTAATCAGTTTCCTGTCTATTTTTTTGTGTGGTGATCCTTAGTTTTTGGCACAAGGTTGGCTGGTATATTATAACCATTAAGTTATAATTTCATCTCATGAGTGGAGGCTAGCTTGTTTCAATACTTTTCTTTGTCCTTGAATAGTCTGAAGATGATGAGAAGCTGAAAAAGAGGAAGGAGCGATTTGGGATTGTTACAAGTTCAGCCGGAACAGGAACCACAGAGGATACAGAGGTAAAATATACCTAAAGTGCTTCATAGAGCCCTTTCTTGAAAGTAAGTGAGGGTGAAGAAACATTATTTTCCTGACCTGCTTCTTAAGTGCCCAGATAATAAGATCTTTTTGTTCTTTGCTTTATATCTGTTCTCTGGGTAAAGTAACCACACTGAATTCCATCAGTATACTTAATTTGGTGTTAGAGCCATTTAGCCTGGAAATGAGCACAAAATTTGGAATCACAAAAGCTTGGGTTTGAAAAGTGACCCTGCCACTTCGAATTACTTACAAGTTATGGCAGTTCTCTGAGCCTGTTTCATCATCTGGGATGTAGAGATAATACCTACCTCAAAGTGGTATTTTAAACATGAAATTATTATATGTAAAAAGGAATGATACTATGTAAAATGCTAGACACAAAGCCTGCCTATTACATTTGGTAAGTAGCAATGTCTCTGATTATCTGCTAGCCATAATTCTTTGATCATTTAATGAAGACTTGGCCAACTCAGACACAAGTATAGTTGTGCCTAACTCCCCTCTGGAATACTTCAATGGACTCAAAAGAGAGTTCTTGTTCTTATCACTTTATCTATAACTCGTTTCTTAAATGGAAGAGTGGCTTTTTTTATTTTGTTTTTATTGTTTGTTTTGTGTTTTTTTGTTTTGTTGTTGTTTTTAAAGATTTGTGTTTGTCTATATCCCAGCTTCCTCTGGAGTAACTCACATTAACTGAGACCCTGAGCATTGGCAAGACTACTCAGAGGTTTGACAGAGAGTATTGATTCCAATATTGATTTGGTGATTTAAGAATATATCTATAATAGGGGCTGCTGGCTCATTTGGTAGAGAAGGTGACTCTTGACTTGGGGTTGAGAGTTCTAGCCCCATGTTGGGCATAGAGATTACTTGGAGTGGGGGGCAGTGAGCATTTATGATATCACCTTAGGTGTACATAAAGAAGAGTTGAAATAGTGAATATGTTTAGAATTCTGAAAGTTTCTTGGGTGGTGAAGAATTTGCTGTATTCTTTCTTCCTTTAAATCTACCTCTGGAAGTGGCTTTTGTTTGTTTTGTTTTAAAGTAGTCTCCATGCCCAGCATGGGGCTTAAACTCAAGATCCTGATTTCAGGAGTTGCATGCTGTACCAACTAAGCCAGCCAGGCAGCCCTGGAGATGAACTTTGAAAATGTATTACCTTACACACTCAGAATCTTATGAAGCATTTTTATGAATAGATAACCAGAGTAAGTCTTATAAATAAACCCTTGTAAATAAAACCTTGATCAGTTTAGATCTCCATTAGGAAGAACTTGAAAGACTCTGTATTCTTTGAGCTACTAATTCAGAATAAAGCATTACCTGTTGTATCAGCTTACTTATTGACTTGCCAGGATGAGCTAGAAGTAAACTTAAAGGCTTGTTTCAATTCTAGTAAAATTACTCCCCCTTTGCCAAAGAAACTGTTGAACCAGCCATATTTACTAAGGTAGTACATTTGGCTTCTCCAGGATAATGCAGATGATTTTGTTGGTTGGCAACAAATAGTAGCTTTTTTGGGGAGAGTCAGTGCATGTAGGGGAGTACTAACTTTAGATGTTGATGGAGTTTACATGAAACAGATGACTAATTTATTTGATTTCAAAGAATTGTGTCAGTAATCCAGGTAGAGTGAGCTGGGCTTATATACACTTTTCTTTTCTTTTTACTCTAAATTAAACCTGTGTGAATGGAATGGGGTGGCGGGGGGGAGTCCCTGGGCACCTGGGTGGCTCAGTCAGCTAAGCATCCAGCTTATGATTTTGGCTCAGGTCATGATCTCAGGATTGTGAGATCAAGCCCTGCTTCAGGCTCTGTGCTGTGTGTGGAACCTGATTAAGATTCTTTTTCTCTCTGCCCCTTCCCCCACCTCCCTTTCTTAGAGGGAAAAAAAAGTTCCCTCTTTGCTAGGGGCAGTGGTTTGAATCAGCATGAGGGACTCACTGCTGTTCTCAGTCACTCCCGGAACAAAAAGTTCTTTCTCTCCTCCCCCACTTCTCAGTTTGTGCTTCTCTCCAGTGCTGACCCCCTTGAAGAGATCCATGTTGGGGACTCTCCTCCTTACCATTTATTTTTTTGGCACTGAAGATTTATATACCTCTCTGTGGATTTGGAGGCCCAAGGAATAGCTTCTGCTTGGGCCTTACTGCCTAGAAGGGCATCCCCTTCACCTCTATGAAAAGATAACAATCGCCAACCCTTTGTCCTCTGAGATCTCCCATCTCCCTGCTGACTGGAAGATTCCCCAGTCTGTTAAGAGTCCATTGTTTCCAGACTAACTTGCTTAGGCTGAGTTGCCTTCTCTCCTTCAGGAATCTACTACTATTCTCTTCCTCCTCTTCCCCCCACCCCTACTCCCCAGTCTTCTCCCCTTCATTCCCACCAAACCTCCTCAGGTCTAACTGGATAACTAGAGAGATTCAGGAATGAAATCTCTGACTGCCAAGCTTAAGCCTGGGTCTTCCCTCCTTCTTGGACCTTGTGATAGTTCTTGTGAGTTTGGATTAAAGCCGCCAGGAATCCATGCCACTATTGTCTTGCAATCTAATTTTTTTCTTCTTGCTTTTTTTTCACAGGCAAAGAAGAGGAAAAGGGCAGAGCGCTTTGGGATTGCCTGATGAAAAGCTCTTAATGCTTTCTGTTCTCCAGTGGTTTCCATCTCTCTGACTTTTCTTGGTCATATATATACCTAAATGCACAGTCATGTGCCTAGGTCCTGCCTTGCAATGAGATAGCATGTACCCCAGGTACATCCAGGAACTTCAGCAGCAGTTTGACTCAATGCTGTTCCAACTTTAAGGTTGTTATTCTTGTGTTGTTGTTTTTTAATTATTATTTTGCTTGTTAATAAAAAACAAATAAAAAAGAATACAATGTGTTTTATTAGGTGCTTCTTCTGAGTTTTTAGAGCCAGATCAGACCAGATAAGGGGAACTTCAGGGACAAATACTACAGGGAATTAGCCATAATGCCTTTATCCTTTAGAAAAGAGAAGAAGGAAAAGGATTTGAGTCTATTCCTTTAAGCCTATTTATTCCTTTCTCTCATACTCACAGGCATCCTTTTACTCTTTATCCTTCATGAAGAGGCCAAGTTTCACCCTGTACCTTTGCTTCAGCAGGTTGGCATGACCCATTGGGGTACAATAGGGGGAACACTGAGTTTTAGGTATAGAGAATATAAATATAAGGACTGATGATTGGTAGTCTGTTATGGACTGGCGTCTAGAAGGACTCTGTTTTCAAGAGTGACCTAATGAGATACTGTCTAGTTTCATCCAAGGCCAATATGTAGGACCCTGTTGGTTATGCAGTTCAGGAAAGGAAACGGGTTGGGTACTCCTCAGAGCTAGAAGAAAGTGGAAGGATTCAGAGCATGACAGGATGGATGTTAGAGGTGTTAAGCATTGTTGTCTAGATCCCGTTGGGAACATGAGCAGTGGACTGGAGGCCTGTGTGTGTGTGTGTGTGTGTGTGTGTGTGTGTGTGTGTTTATAATCTGTTAGAGGTGTTAAGCATTGTTGTCTAGATACCATTGGGAACATGAGCAGTGGACTGGAGGCCTCTGTTTTGTGTGTGTGTGTGTGTGTGTGTGTGTGTGTGTTTATAATCTGTTAGAGGTGTTAAGCATTGTTGTCTAGATACCATTGGGAACATGAGCAGTGGACTGGAGGCCTCTGTTTTGTGTGTGTGTGTGTGTGTGTGTGTGTGTGTGTGTTTATAATCTCTACACCCAGTGTGGGGCTCAAGCTCACAACCCCAAGATCAAGAGATTAAAAGCTGCGTGCTTTTCCGACTGAACCAACCAGGTACCCCTGGAGGTTTCTACTTTCTAATCAAGTCCTGTGCTAGTTTGTCTTTCTCCATTACAGAAGTATACTGTTGTAGTGGCAGCGTTTCTTAAATATTACTAAAATCCATTTTCTTTGCTGAGCCTTCTACTTAGAAAGGTTTGATTTTCTCCAGGTAGGCTGCTGCTCATTTGCATTTGATGTTTCACCAAGATCTGAGACGTGTTGCTTTTCTTTTTGGGTATTTTGGTGTACAGTTTCTACTCCTAATCTTTGTTTCTGCACATCTCTATAAAGTTAGTTTTTGTTTGCTTTGAGAATAAAACTTAAGAGCCTGGCACCTTACCTGAGAACTTTATAGGGATCAGATCCTGTGTTGTGATTTAATTCCTTATTTCCATTTCTACTACAACCTGGCTGGTTTTTTATTAATAGAAAAGTAATAGTTTGATCCCTTCCTAACAAGAATGTCTTTTCAATAGTCTCTTCGGTTGCTGAGTAGGGCAGGAACCCAAGTTTAGATGCTTTAGGAAAACTGCCTTGGAGAGCAGATGCAAAGCTTGCCCATTTATTGTGAATTTTGCCCCAATTTGACTTTGGAGAGGTGAACAAAAGGGAGCACTGATTAAACAGTTCCTTCCCTCCCTTCCCTCTGGCCTCTCCTATTTGCCTGCCTTTTTTTTTTCTCCAGGCCCTGATCTTTAGACTGACTTCTCTGTCTATTCCGTTTGTCTGAAAACAGAGCCATAGAAAATTAGTTGTTTTATAACTTAAGAGAGATTATAGATTCAGTGAGGGTTTTCTACCCAAGAATGGGAAAATAAGAAATAGGTAAAGGAATAGAGCACTGGGTTCTTCAGAAATTTTCTGTACTTTGTCTCTATCTTCTGAAACCTTCCAGAAAGGTATTCAGCCTTCCCCCAGGATTCTCTTTCTGAGGCTTAATCATTCTTTTCCCCACTCAGCTCACTTCCCCAGATCTTTGATACTGTGTTTTTTCTCAGTTTCTGTGGATTTTTAAATAACTTTTTTCATCCTATTCTAGCAGCTGTTTTTCTGTCAGTCAGAAGTCTCTCCCCTCCAAGCCTAATCACCATATCCTCCTCTTCCTGTCTCATGGTAGTCATTTCTGAGTATGAAAGTTCAGGATGCCTATGTCTTTTTACTAATTCAATCTTAAAATAGGAAGTCCAGGCTTGTAGTTCTTTATCCAGGTTCCAAGTACCCTTCCTATCCCCCAGTAGCCTGGTATGGGTGATCGAAGATTCATATGCAGTTAGCTGACTCTAGTCTTTTCCTTACTCTGAAGCTGTGACATTCTCTGCATACCTGGGAGTTCTTAATGAAGGAGTCTATAAAAGATGTGGAGGGAACTAGTTTCCTCAGTGGTAAATCTGCACCTTTTTATGGTTCTCTTAAGAAGATCTGGAGATCTGGATCTGGGGCGCCTGGGTGGCTCAGTGTGTTAAGCCGCTGCCTTCGGCTCAGGTCATGATCTCAGGGTCCTGGGATCGAGCCCCACATCAGGCTCTCTGCTCAGCAGGGAGCCTGCTTCCCTCTCTCTCTCTCTGCCTGCCTCTCCATCTACTTGTGATTTCTCTCTGTAAAATAAATAAAATCTTTAAAAAAAAAAAAAGAACCATGGGATCTTTCTCTTTTTCTGAACCATCACTCTAAACTGCCCCTTCCCTCCACCCCAACTCCTGGGAACTTATGAATTACAACTCTAGAAGCTTCTACAGGGGTGAGAGCTATAGGAAGGAAGATGTGAATAAGAGCAGGACTTCTTGGGGTTGAGTTCCATTGCCATGTCTGACATGAGAAACAGATGAGGGGGAAGGAGGGAATTTCTGTAAATAAGGGAGAATAGCTTTTTCTCTATTTTCTTCATGTGGGCCTCTGACAATGTTGTTCCCTCTGATTATTGAAATCCACTAAACTCTAACCTCTCCTTCGTGTTCCATGTCCACATTCTTGTTTTTCCTTTCAAAGGAATTGAAAAATAATGGCAGATTTTATACCTTTGCAGACCCTTTGTGCCCAAAGTAGATCCCAGCTTTCTCTTTATTTTTCTTGTCCCTTGCTCTCCCTGCCTTTAGTTTTTGACTTCTCAGATTACTATTAATAGAGTAGATTAGAGTGGAATATTATATAGTATTTAGGTGTAATTTGTTCTCCAGTACTAGCTCTGCTGGCTCTGAGACTGGGCACCTCATTCCATGACTCTCTCCATACTGTACCAATAGCAAGTGCCCCTATTGTGAAGGCTGCTATTAGGACTGATAATAGGTTATATACTCAGCACAGTTTGCTTACTATAGTTTTCATAGTAATCATTCAGTAAGCTCTTAATTTTTTTAGGTGATTTACAGGGGAAATAATTCTTTTCCCTGAGTAGGTTCCAGCTAGAGGGTAGAGAGGGAGCTGAGTGGACTCATTTGAACATGGGGGAGGGGGGTACTGCATGTATAGGTGAATTTAGGGCTTCTGAGAGTGTAAAGAGGTGAGATCCTCAGTTGCTCCTTTACCCCCACCTCACAGGAAAGCTGACCTTGTGGCCTGGGGCATTGACTTCTTGGCTTCTGCCTTACTACAGATGAGAAGTTGTAAATGTTACTGCCTGCTGGTTCTTAGCTTGGGGCTCTGTAACTCAGAAAAGAGGCCAAGGAACAGTGTAGGATAGCTAGCTACTTGTGCATTGAGTTGGAGGTTGTTTAGGGATAAAAGTCATCTGGCAATCTCTTCTGGGTGTCCTTTCAACATAGGAAACAATGAGCAGTGAGGGAGAAAACCTATTTTTAGCTCAAGCCAAAAGCTAGGAGTAGGTGTGGATAAAACAATTCCTTGGGAAGATACCGTATGTAGCACTTTGATCATCTCTCAACCTCACTCTTGTAGTTGGCCTGTGGTGGGGTCAGTCTACTGACAGAACTGACAGGGCAGGGAAAATATGGTGGCACACTGATCCCACAGTGGCCCTGGCCCCCCATTGTGGATCAGGTGAATGTGACAGAAGCTTTCCTCGCCCCCCCCCCAAATGTGAGTTAGGCAAGATTCTTTTGCTTTACACAGAAGACATTTTTATGGAGAAATCAAAGACCATTTGAGATGCTTAACCATGTTGGTACATTTACAATTTGAATGGCTATGTTGGTTTGGTTTGTGGATTTTGGTGAAACTTAGTTAAGGGAACTCCGGGAGAATGGGACTGATATTAGCTGGATCATCTTAAGAGAACTTTTAGATTGTGTTATGTGGAGGCTGGAAGAGGGTTTTGGTAATCTTTGAGACTGTTTTGGATCAAGTTTTCCTGAGAAGTTATTCTAGGTCCCCTCCCTTTCCCATTGTCTGCCCTTGCTCCCTTGGACTGTATGTTCCCACCCTCATCCCTTTTTTCTTGCTCCAGACCCCCGTGTTCTTATTCTTTGAACAGGGTTTCATCCCCTCTTGGATCCTCATTTATTCCTGGTCTCCAAGGTATAAATGTGGCGCTTGGTTAGGGAGAAGAGTTCATCACTGAATTCTAAACTCTTTGACTGCTTTTATTTATTTATTTTTTTCAGGTTCAAGTGCTGGATTGTGTCATGTGACCATCCCAAAACTCAGAGCACCCTATGGCCATCTTTGCCCTCTGTCACATAACTTGAAAACTGCCTGATGGCCTTTTTGCAATGGTTCCCTCCAGGAAGCCTTGATCTCAGTGAAGAAGTCCTTTCCCGGCATTCCAATGCCCCTGTGACCCCCATACTCCTCAGTCACCCTTAACAAACAAAGGCAATCACACACATGGTGTAACAAATACACAAAGTAAATAAAAATTACACTACTAATGATCAGAGGGGCACTGGCCAGGTCCACACACGTCATAAAGTGGGAGAGGGGTTGCTAGTTCCCAGTAGGTTGCTGGACTGTGCACCCAAGCCTCATTACCCCATGCCTCTTGGGGGTGAGGAGGACAATGGAATGAGACTTTGACTCATAATTTATGTTCAGAAGAAAAAGACCCTCTCCCACCCCAACAAAGGTCTTTATTTGGTGGTGTTAAAGGGGGATATTGTAGGTGTCCCCCAAGTCTAATGCTCCAGCTCTCTAGAATTTGTAGAGAGAAGTCACCTGATGTCTATTGTCCAACCCCCACCCTGTGCCAAGATCAAGAGACATGAGCATTTGATCTTGGAGGAGGCATCTTCTGTTCTCCTGTGTTCCTCTCCTTCAACCAAGGGAATGTGAATGGTGTTGATGGTCAGGTGTATCTTGTTCTCCAAGGTTGGGGTAGAAGGAGGGATGGAAGAACAGGGCCAGAGAGGAGGGGCTGGGGGCTAGCATTAGCTGTTACATGGGAGGCAAGTTGAAATGCTTAATAGCCCCTGCCCATTCCTGTACCAAAATACCTCATCTTAGTTTTTCACAATGGGAATGGGAATAAGATACTAAAGCTCACCAACATCACCTTCCCAAGGGTGGTCACATACCTTTGCCCCTTCCACCATCTGGGCCAGACAGGAGAGTCATACTCTTGGGAAGAACAAGCCTTCCAGGTCAGCTCTCCAAGTCAGGCTTTAGTACTGTTTGCATCAGACCCATAACTGCGGGCTCTACTTAAGAGTGGCAGTTTTGCTGAAGGTTCCGGACCTCCTCTCTTGACATCCTCTAGGCTCTTGCCCAGAGCCAAGAGGTCTGGTGGTGAGGTATGGGTAGGGTGTGGATCAGGAGATATCTCAACTCCTTGGCTTCAGGCACTGTCCATCTGGGAGGCAGAGGGGAACTTGTACTCTGAAGCCTGTGACTCTTCTAAGCCTCACATCTCTTCACCACTGCTCTGGTGCCCTGGTTATCTGTCCCACAGCGAGAGGTATTTTATGTCCATAAAGTGCCCGTGGTAAGTGCTCAGAATTCATCTCTTGGCTGTGGCGGGTGCTGCTATTTCTCATTCCATCGAGGGGAAGAAACTGAGGCACAGTGAGTCCAGAGGATGGTGGGTCAGGATTGTGGGAGGGATGAATAGGCCTAGCTAGTGACTGGGAGTGGCGACCAGTCCCTGCCTGCTTCCTAGCCTTCCAAACCAGAGAGTCTCCATCCTTCCAGTCCTCTGCTCTAACTGGCCTTGTGAGATGCTTTCCCCTTCCCCACTGTATTGTTCCCTCCCTGCTGCCAGGTACTGCTAGATTCCAAAAATAAAAGATAAAAATAATTATAGACACTCTGCTCCCTTGTTCTCCCCCCTTCCACCCTGAGCTTTGGGGTTGGGGGAACTAAAATGTCCCCCCTCTGGAATCCCTTCCATCTTGGTCTGCTGGCTCTGTTCCCTAGCCCAGAGCAGTGATTTAGATTCAAATGCCCTGTAACCTTTAATCTCCTTACTACTCCTTTCTTGACCCCTCCTAACCCTTCTCAGACCTGGGACTCGGGGATCTCTATACTCGTTATTGACCTGAAGATAGAGGCTGGGAGTAGGGATATTCCACAGGCTCTTTGGTCTCTCTTGGCTGGGGGGAATTTGGGCATATGTGGGCCACACCCTCTGGCTAAATAACTCAGGACTATGAGGGTGGATCTGAGGGTAAGTTTGGTGGCTCTCATAGATCCTGGATGTTGAGGGCTCTCCCCTCCCCTTCCTCCCACCCCCAGCTCCTAAACCCTAACCTCATACTGTTTCTGTGACTGCTGGAATTCAGTTCAACCCATTTGGCTCAGGAAGGTCAAGTTGGGTAATTATGGGTTGGAAAATTTCATGTATTAGCCCTCTTGCCCTCTGCTCCCATTCCCAACCCTGGAGGCTTTATACAAGTGCTTAAGTAGGTGGGTATTGAGGGAGAACGGGGCTTTGGGGAATAAGGGAGAAATGGGGCACAGTGGGCAGGGGCCCTTCTATTTCAGTAAAGCCAAATACCAAAAAATGAAAAGTCACAATAAATAAATAAATAAAATTCCCAAATCCTTACTTTTGCCCCTGCCCTCACCTCCCTTCCCTGGCCACTGTTGGAGGGAGAAAGGGAAGAAGCTAAGAATGGATTTTTTATTTCCTCCTAATAAGAATGGTAGTCAGGGGATCTCCCCAAACTATACCAAGCCCCTCACTTTGCCAGTGGAAGAAAGGAGGCTGGGTGTGGGGCTTTCTCTTATTACTCCATTTCAGCCTCTTTCTCATCGTTTACCTCTGCCTGATCTCTGTCTCTTCTGCCTCTCTCTCCCTTTGCCTTCTCATTGCTGCTTTTTGTTCCTCTGTCTCTATCCCTCTGCTCTACCTCTGTCTCTACGTCTCTCTGTCTTCTTGCCAAACCTTCTCACCTGCAAACCTCAAACACTCCCCACCTGACCATGCCCCCTCTTTCCCCTGTTCCCCAAACCCCTCA
This sequence comes from Mustela putorius furo, assembly GCF_011764305.1. Taxonomy (NCBI): domain Eukaryota; kingdom Metazoa; phylum Chordata; class Mammalia; order Carnivora; family Mustelidae; genus Mustela; species Mustela putorius. The sequence goes on along the minus strand of NW_025422127.1, from coordinate 1,348,074 downwards.
CCCGTCAGTCCCCACCTGCCTCCCTCTGTTGTATTGCACACTGCTTGGGCAGGGAACAAGGTGTGATGTTCATGGAAAGAGGTGGAGGGAGCTCTAGGGTCTGGGGGTTGGGGGGTCAGGGCCGGGGGTCTAGGGGTAGGGTCTATGGGGGAGGCATCCTCTGTCCCCCACCTTAGGAGCAGCCACAGCGATCCACCACCATGCCAGGGATCTTGCCGTAGATAATCTGCTGCTTGTCATTGAAGTAGAGCATGTTGATTGGGGACATCTTGGTGGGAGTACAGCAGGGCCCAGCAGAGCCTCTTGGATTAGCCTGTTGCACCAAGTGGGTGTGCGGGTACTTTTGCATGAACATGTACTCGCACTGGCCGGAGCAGTAGTTGGCCTTGTATCGTTTAGGCGCGATGATCCAGTCCCAGCCAAAAGCCTCAAAGTCCACTGTGAGGGGATATCGGCAGCAGCGGGACTCACTCGAGTGCTCATCGCAGTCCAGGCCCAGGTTCCGCCGGGACCGTTTTGTGTTCTCTAGGACCCGAAGCTCCATGAAAGGATGCTGGGGATGAGGGAGAGGAGAAAGAGCTGTGATAAGAGACTCGAAGAGCACCTGCTCCCTTTCCTTTCTCATCTGCCCCCTAACAGGGGCATCAGAACAGAGACAGTCGCCTTCTCAGCTTTTCCCCTGCTCCTATATCCAGCCCTATCTTCTACTCACTTTTCTCACAAGCTAGCTATGTCTCCTTCAACTCACCCCTAATTTTCTCCTGGCAACCTCACCCTGATCGCCCCCTTGGCCCCAGGCTTCATCAACAGATCATTTTTGTGTTTTCTTGGATCTCCCATTAACACGACCCCAAATCCAGTTTCCACCTGTTGCCTGGCTTGTATCTGAAAAGTGATAGCTGCCACTCCCCACCCTATCCACACCCCCAAAACTGCTCCTCTAGAATCAGCTCCTGGCCCCTGAGAAATAGCGCTGGTGCCCAGCCCCTTCTCATTCCTGGTCTACCTTTTCCAACATCCCACCTCCTCAGGGCCAGGTTATACATATCTGGCACCATCTCAGGCTCCCTGCTCACCAGCCCCTCAGCTCCTGGCCCCAGGGAGGTAACAGCCAGGTCTGTGCCACTGGGATCAAAGGCGTTGATCTCGATGCCCCAGTTGCTCTGTGGCTGTCGGAACCAGCTGTGTAGCACTTGCTTGAAGTCGATGCTCTGCCAGTGGCCTGAGCGTGAGTGCAGCTCAATCTTGAGTGAGCGGATTCGGATGTGACGCCGTCCTCCGCCCCCTCCCCCTGCAGTCCCTTCCCCAGTTAGGGGTTTCAGTCGCAAGATCTGCAGGTAGACTGTGGCTGGACGGGGCACCGGCCGTAGATACACCCACAGCTGGGCCTTCAGTACCTTTGTGAACATCACCTTGGGGCTGAAGTGGAAATGGCAGCAGAGGGGGCTGCCATCTGTCTGCACCGCAGGGTCCGCTGATAAGAGAGAAGGGGGCACAGCATCAGCAAAGGGTGTTTGTGAAGGGCGTCAGCAGCCCTGGGTGGCACTGGCAACTTGAACGACTCAGCCTGAGTTTTCCAGTTCTTTACCCTTTTCTCGTGTTGTCTTGTTGACTACTGTGTCACTGGTACTCAGAACAGCGCCTCCTCTCTTTCCCTATAGGATGATGTTTCTATCAGGGCTTTCTGATCTGCATCCATTCCTTAGTCCATTTGTCCTAATACATAGGCCCCGGTCTATAGATAACCTGCACAGACAGTTATTAGGGATATCCCCTCCCACCTGCAGCCTTCCATTCCCCCAGCATGTAGGGCTTCAAATTTTTCAGAACTTTGATGCTCTTCATAGAAGCCAAACCTCATCACACCTGCTCTTCTCAGGTCGCCTTGCCCCATTTCTGCCCTGTTTTGTGTGGTGGCCAGGTGAAGCCTTGGTACAACCCCCAACCCCAACCAGATGTCTCAAGAGTGGGTAAACGGGGTCCAGATAGGGAGCAGGGGCTAAATGTATTTCATGAGGTAAGCCAGAATCCAGATCTCGGCTTCTTAAACCATTCCTGCCAGAAACAATACACTCAGAAGAATGGATCAACTCAAGTGCTGACTCTTGTATATCTGACTCCCCAGTCCCTTTAATCCTGAGAACAAGTTTCCTCAGCTGTTTCCTCCTCCTTATCACCATTACTGCCTCAGTTTTTAAGGAAGGGAAAAACTACCTCCATGTTGTTTACACCCATCCCCAAAGCTTCAGAAATAATATTCAACACATCAGATCAACTGCAATGTCTTCTTTTCTCCCCTGAGCTTCCTTTGGTTTCTCAGTCCAATGCCAGTAAGTCTTTACAAAGGTTTAACATCCCAACTTTACATTTTGGCCCATTACATCTTGCTCTAGACCAGAAATTGACCCTTCTTGGGTCAAAAGGCTGATTCTCAGCATCTGCCACTGCTTCCATTTCAGGTCCTCTGGGTTTCCCTTTCTAATCTCTTAAGTCAGTTGGAAATGCCCTAAATCATGTTTCCACTGGACAGGAATATCCATTCTCACTCTAAATAGACTGAGAGAACAAGAGTCAGGAATGAGCTTCCAGAGCTATGTAAGTATGATTAGGAAGTCCAGCCCTTATGTATCACTCCAGGTCTTGAGTTCTGTGTAATCATGGAGGACTTAGCATCTGTTGTCTCCCATCAGCACTCCCCCACCCCAGGAGAAGGAGGATCCTCCAAGTGAGATGAGGAGGCAAGTGCTCAATGATCTTCATATATTCAGGAATGAGACACACATTTCCTCTGGTAGCTTCCTTTCCCTTGGTTCTTCTCTGAGGTTCCAGGGCACTGGTAGTCCTCCCAGTTATCCACCTGCTGGAGCTGCAATGCTGGCACAATGAGGGAGGATTCGGGGAGTAGAGATTCAGAGATTAGGAGAATTAGGAGAGTAGCTGAGGCAGGGAAACTGCTGGTGAGATGGGGCTATTGTGCCTAATTTCATAGGGTTGTCTTATTTTCCCACCTGTCTTCGTTATTAGCTACTAATCTCCACGAGGGTAGACACTTGTCAATACTCTCTGTTTTACTCACCATTATATAGCTTTAGTGACTCCCATGTTACCAAGCAGTGTTTAGAAAATGCATGCTGAATGAACTCCCTTACCTCCAAATCTTAAATTATACAGGCAAATGCCTAAAAGTTCTTCCTGGCATCTAAATACTGTTCTTAGACTACAAAGTGGGTTCAGTCACTGCTCGACTTCTCTTTAACATGTATCTGACCTTTTCCACCCAACAGTCTCAGTGATACAGATGATAATTCTTGTTTTATAGGAGTGCTGAGCATTAAATAAAGAATGAAAATAGTAGTAGCTTCTCAATAAATGCTGGATTATTGTTAGTTTTGTAAGCTCTGAGCATACTCCCCTACCTAAGCTGACCTAGAGGACTGGGCACTAGGGCCCCATCCCTCGAAGTCTTTGGTTTCTTTCCCCCACCCCTACCCCAGGGACTCAGCATGCACTTCTCTCCAGGGAAGGTGCGGACAGTTGGTACTACAAGAGGCCAAGATGGATGGAGAATGAAAGGGAAAGGGGAAGAGACAGGAGAGAGACTGGAGGTGGTGAGAGAGGTAAGAATAGAGAAGAGACTGTTAGTGAAGAAGGCAGGTTGGAAGAGATAGTCAAGAGAACTGGAAGAGAGAAGGAAGGGAGAGAGAAAGGTCATGGTGGGGCGAAAGAAATAAGCTTGGGAGTTGAATATTGGGAGAGAAGGGGCAATGTGAAAAGTAGACCAGGGATAAAAAGTGAAAGGAGGAAGGTAGCTAAACCTTGTGGGGTAAAGAGAAAGGATAGAAAGATACAGAGAGAGGAACAAAGAAGTAGCAGGTAGTGCCACAGAGGGAAACGAGAAGCTTGAGAGAGTCCCCAACACACACATATAGGCCCAGCTCCCAAGGGGAGGGGAAGGAGCCACATCTGTGTTGGATTGATCGGGTTGGTGGCAGGCAGCAGGTCAGGTTTAGTAGGCGGTGCTGGTCTGGAGAGAGGTCATTGCACTATTTTCAGCAAAAGCCCAACCCCCTCGCAGCTCACCACCTCCTCCTCTATGGCGTCCCCCCCCCCATACTCTCCTTACCCAGGCTGGAAGGCCTAGGGGCAGGAGGTTGGGCTGAGGGCAGGGGCCTCTTGGCGTAGGAAAGGAGAGAGAAACTGAGGGGCTGGGCTTGGCTCCCAGAAGGGCAAGGGGGCTGGGTTCCCAGGATGAAGGCTGGGGTGGGAGAGCCTGAGAGGGTGGAGGGAACTAGGGCAGGCACTGCAGCCTAGGAGAGGTGGGGGCTGGGGTCCAGGGCTGAGTGCTGGGGGAGGGGAGGAAGGGGGAGGGGAGCGGAGGCCATCTCTGCTGACAAACACCTCCCCCGATTAGCAGAGCACAAGTCTCTTATTAAAGCGGGTCCCTGGGGATTAGACTATAAAAGTCTCTTTTTCCTTTTCCCCTCTCTCCCTCCCTTCCCCTCCGCTCCCCCTCCCTCTCAAAAGAGCTCAGCTTGGCTCTTAAAGGGGACGTACAATACCTGGCTGGAGACCCAGTTCCCTAGTTATCCAAGTCCTGAAGTAGAATGAGGGCGGAAGTTGGGGTAGAACCCCACCTACTGGTGTCCTTCCTGGTCCCCCCCCCCCACCTAACCTGCAATGTCCAATCCATGCACGCGGAGTGTGCTCACTCCCTGCATCCCCATTCTGAGGGCTAACTCTGGGCTCAAGCCACTTGGTTAAGGGATGCGAAGGATAGAAGAGACAAGGGGAAGTCCCTAAGTCCATCACCCATTCTGAAACTCCACATACACACCAAACCACACAGACCAGAGTGTGTTTTTCCTCTGTACCCTTCATCTTCTTCCAGCATACTCTTCTTCAGAATTCCTCCACAACTGTTTCATAGAATCCCCACCCCCACCCCCGCACTCAGTCAATCTTAGCCTGACCCTAGCTTCTATAAAGCAGAAACCTTAAGAACACAAGGGAGACTGAGGAAACTAGACAGATCCCAGGCTTTCACCACCACCACAACCCTCAGCAAGTTTTCTCGTCCTTGGGGTTTTCTTTTCTTTATCAGCCTAGCCAAGTATTGTGGAGTTAGGGTCTGCAGAGAAACGGGTGGCAGTATGAGGCACTCAGCTTCACAGATGCACACCTGGGTTCCTGTGCCTCTCCCATGGGAGTGGGCCACTAGGAGTCCACCTCAGCCCCCAGCTTTTTATGACCCATGTGCCAATAAACCAGTCCCCCCCTCTTCTGTTCAGAGCCATAAAACCGAACTATGGGGGGGGGGCGACTTTGCCAAACCACTAGGGAATAAGAGAGGGCCTGGTTCCCTGGAGTTGGAGCAGGGAAGGGGTGAAGGGACCTCAGTGGGGGAGGGGAAAAGGGAGTCATCTGACCCTAGGGAGAGCTGGGGGTGGGGTGGGGGGGTGTTGGCCTGGATTTTCCAGGCCATAAAATTTCAAAGCAGCTCAAGTCTATTAACATGTTCATCTTCCGTTTGGCCAGGAGCTTGAATGCCTGGGTTCCCCCTCCCTCCTTATCTATTTCTTTTTCTTCCTAGGTCTCCCTCTCTCTCCTCAAGTCCAGTTTTGAGTAGGGGCGGGTGAATAGGGAAAGGAATGATACGCTTAGAGTAGCCAAACGGGTGCCCTCAACCCCAGTGCAATGGAGTTGAGTTCTCTGAGCCCGGTCAGTACCAAGAAAGTACAGCTTTACCAGCCCTGGGAGACCGGATGTCAGAAGGGCTCTGGTGAAGTGGGTGCCAGCTGGCCTGCCAGGAGAGACACTGGGCTCTGGGAGGGACCTCGTTCCTGCTAGAGGGAGAAGGGCACTCAGTTCTCTGCAGCCCGGTGGGCGCGTTGCGGAGCCAGAGGTGGAAGGGGCGGAGAGTTGATGATGCCAAGGGCACCGGTAGCAGACAGCTCTGCAGCCCGCCTGGGACTGTGGGGGTCCCGAAGCGTCCCGATTCTGTGCTCCAGCCTCTCCTCCATGGCCTTTCAGGACTGAGTTGCTGTCCCTTCCACTCCGCTGCGACTGAGCTCTAGCTTCCCCAGACTTCCCGCAACACGGGTCTTTTTTGAACACCCGGGTGGGAGGCGGTATCTCGGAACCCTCTCACTGTTTGCCGTCCCACCTCGGGGAACGGAGTGTGCACACAGCTCCGCGGCCCATCTCCAAGCTCGAAAAACTTCTGTGGAGCAGCCCCCCCCCTCCCCAATCCGTCAAGTTTTCGCAGAAAAAGCTTCTGGGCCGGAACAGCCGGGAGCGCCCCGCTTCGCAGCGGGAGGCGGTCACTTTCCCAGAGCCAGCACCCCACTGCTCGCGCCCGCCGCCCACTTACTCTCCTGGGCCATGCTAATGACAGTCTCGGTGGTGGCGTGGTACTCGTCCTCCTCCAGGAAGTCTTCGGGCTGCAGCGCGTCTCCCTGGAAGTCGTGTAGGTCCAGGATTTGCTGCAGCGGCGGCGCCTTGGGCAGCAGCTGCTTCACCACCTCGCGGCTGATGTTGGGCGCCTCCTTGAGCCGCAGTTTGCTCAGGATCTGCGACTTGATGCTCTCCAGGCGCAGCTCGCGGCTGTGCTGCCGCCACACGCATACGGGGCAGCCGTCGGGCTCGGGCGCCACGGACGGGGCCGGCCGGCTCGAGCGCTCCCCCCCGGCCCCCGCCGCCGCCGCCGCCGCCGCCGCGGGGCTCTCGGCCGCCTCCCCCCGGGGCCGCAGCTCCAGGGCGAGGAGCAGGAAGCCCAGCAGCAGCGGGGCCGCGAGCACCATGCTGGAGGGGAGGGGAGGGAGGACTGGGGGGCGGGGACGCCGGAGTCCCGCGGGGAGGGGGCGGAGGGAGAAGGGAGGGAGGAGGAGGGGGTCCGGGCGGCGCGGGATTGGGGGCTGCCCGGCCGAGGGGGGCCGGGGGGGCCGGGGGCGGCGGGCGCGCGGGCGGGGCGGGCGGGCGGCCGGGGCGGGCGGCTGGGGGGGCCCGAGCCCGGGCCAGGCCCTTTATAGCCCCGGCCCCCGTGTCGTCAGCGGCCGCGATTGGCTGCGGAGCCAACAAAAGAGGCAGCGCTGTCATCCGAGGCGAGAGAGGGAGCCGGAGAGAGCTGAGGAAAAGAGAGAGAGAGGGAGAGAGAGAGGGAGCGAGGGCCCAAGGAGAGATGAAGAGAGAGATATCCGGGCGAGGGAGAGGAAAGGAGAGATAAGAGAGAAAGTAAGAGTCAGAGAGCCCAAGGAGAGACAGAGAGATAAAGGGGCAAGAGACAGATGAGACACAGAAATAGGTAAAGCAGGAGGAAGAGGAGAGAGAGACAAAGGGGGGGATAAGAGAGAGTCAGACGGGAGAAGACAGAGGAGAGACTTAGCTGGAGAGAAACAGAGACAGAGAAGGAAAGAGACTGGTATAAGCTAGTGGGAGAGTTACAGGGAGAGAATCGAGGACAAAGACAGGGGAGAGAGACTAGAGGGAGAAGAGAGGTATGGCTAGACAGGAGGAAGGGATGGAGGTCCACAGAGCCTGATCACAAGAGGTCAGGAGTGCAGAGAGATGGGAACAGGGACAGAGAAACTGATGGGACAAAGACCAGAGTCCTGGGAAAAGAGGGAGAGAAATCAAGAAGAGAAGGCTTGGGAGATGCCAAGGGAGCCCCTGAGGAGGCAGACACAGAGGATCAGGGGAAGGCAGAGATGAAAAGACAGACTTTTGAGGAGAGGAGAGACAGCACAGTGACAGGGTTAGCCTTGGTGGGAGTATGGAGAGCCTGAAGGGGAGGATGTGGGGAATTTGAGCCCAGAGGAGCCCCAGCTACTGGAGGTAGCCCAAAGAAAATGTTTAAAGAAGGCCTGGAGGGCAGCATCAGGCTGGGCTCATTGGGAGCTCAGAACAGATGGAAGGATGGGACATGGGGGTTAGCAGGGAATATGAGGAGAGAAGGAGGCCAGAGATAATCGGAGCAGGTGGGGAAGTGGTGGGAAGCCCTGAGACAAGAGCAAGTCTTAGAGCTGGGAAGAGCGTGATCTGAAATTGAGGGATAAGGGAGTCAGTAGGCTGGAAAAGGCAAAAAAGCAGGAACAAGGGACCACTGGGGGCCACTGAGGGGGGGCTGGGGTGGGAGGAAGCAGGCTGGAGACCACTATGCTTGCGGACCTCTGAATTCCTAGTTATACTTTTGCATCTGCAGGGTCTTAGAAGCTGAGAAGGCTCTTGTAATTGCAGGGCTGAAAATGAGAGAGAGGTCTGCCCTCAGATGACTGAGATGCAGACAGCAAGTTACAAAGGAAGAAACCTAGTTGTGGGACCAGCCCTAGTTTCCAGGTGTGACCTTGGGTACAGCCAGAGGGCAGAGTGGAAGAGTGTTAAAATACTCCCGAGGTACTTGACTTCTGGTTCTGGAGTCCTTTTCCCAGTCCTCAGTTTCTCTAGGCTGATTTCTTGAGTCCAAAGCCCTGGAGATCAATAGACAACCAATAGATTGAACATGTTTGGGGGTGTGTGCCTGGGTGGCTCAGTCGATTGGGTGTCTGCCTTTGGACCCTGGGATTGGGGGGAGGGCATGGTTCTCTGCTCAGCAGGGAGCCTGCTTCTCAGTCTGCTGGCTGCTCCCCCTGCTTGTGCTCCTTCTCTCTCTTTCTGTCAAATAAATAAATAAAATCTTAAAAGAAGGAAGGAAGGAAGGAAGGTAGGAAGGAAGGAAGGAAAGAAAGAAAGAAAGAAAGAAAGAAAGAAAGAAGAAAGAATATTTGAGGGGATTAGGTCTTGCTTGTTTCCTGGTATACACAATGTTTATTGAGTAAAGAGATGAATGTTATTGGGCTTCTCAGGCAAAATAAAGAGACGCCAGTTTTGTCTCCATTAGAGCTCAAAAGAATGTCTTAAAACGGGATCGATGGAACACCAGGCATAAGGACAAAGTTGGGGGGTGCCTGGGAGGCTCAGTGGGTTAAGCCTCTGCCTTCAGCTCAGGTCATGGTCTCAGGGTCCTGGGATCTAGCTCCCCATTGGGCTCTCTGCTCAGTGGGGGGCCTGCTTCCCCCTCTGTTTCTGCCTGCCTCTCTTCCTGCTTGTGATCTCTCTCTCTCTCTGTCAAATAAATAAATAAATAAATAAATAAAATATTAAAAAAAAAAAAAGACAGGGTTGGGTTGGGGAGCTGGAGTGAAATGAGGAAAGAAACTAGAGGTTCGGGTGTGAGGAAGGAAGGTTGGATAGGGATCAGGAGGACCAAGCTGGGGAGCTTTGAAGAGATGAACATCTCCATGGAGTACAGGAACTAAGACCACAGCACAATGCAATAAATTTAGACAGCGGGTTCTCTCCCTTGCTTTGGACCAAGACATGGGTCTTTCAACATTTCATCACCTTTCTTCGTCTATAAAATGAGCATCACATTGTCCCCCTCAACTAGTTGTGAGGATTACATAATAATCAGTTACTAGCGGCCTTCATGGGCTCTTTCTTTCTTTCTTTCTTTCTTTTTTTTAAAGATTTTTATTTATTTATTTGACAGAGATCACAAGTAGGCAGAGAGGCAGACAGACAGCGGGGGCGGGGGGAGGCTGGGGGAGACAGGCTCCCCGCTGAGCAGAGAGCCTGATGCGGGGCTCCATCCCAGAACCCCAGGATTCTGACCTGAGCCAAAGGCAGAGGCTTTAACTCACTGAGCCACCCAGGTGCCCCCATGGGGTCTTTCTTATGATTTTTTTCTTTCCTTTCTGATTTCTTAGAGTAGCAACTGCCTTTACCACATATTCTGGCATAGCCTGTTCTCCAAAACATTTCTCTGATGTCATTTCCTTAGCACAACTGCAAACTCCTTAAGAGCAGAGATGGTGTCACCTTCTTCTCCTTCCACGGAGTCGGTGGAAGCCTTCACTTTCTCACCAAGTTTGTGTCTAATGGTAGGTCTATGATAGATGCAAAGACAAATTTTCTCAGGAAACATTTAGACTGGATGGAACACTAGATAAACAGTGTACCAGCCAAAACTCCAAGCCAGGGGCTCCTGGGTGGTTCGGTTGTTAAGTGTCCACCTTAGGCTCTGGTCATGAACCCAGCCCCTGAATGGGGCTCTCTGCTAAGCAGGAAGCCTGCGTTTCCCTCTCCCACTCCTGCTTGTGTTCCCTTGCTGTGTCTTTGTCAACTAAATAAATAAAATCTTAAAAAACCAAACAAACCAACCAACCAAACAAACAAACAAACAAAGCCAACAAACTCCATGCCAGATAGATGCCTCTTTGATATCCATCTGGATGTCCCAAGGCACCTCAAACATCATGGGTTAAATATGATAATCAGAGAACTCCTTCTCTCCCCCGAAAATGTGCCCCATCTTGCTGAGGCACATTTTCATTTTACTGAATGACAATCATCCAGACCAGAAACCTAGAGGTAGACCTCATCTTCTTTCTCTTGATCATCTCTGAATCTTCACATAAGTTTTCTCTTCCTAGAACAACACCCCTTCCTACCTCTATTGCCCCCATTCCCCAGTATCTTGGCCAAATTTGTTCTTTCTTCAGGTCTCAGTATAGACGAGATTTTGGACATGTGTCTTCCAGGAATCTGTTGCTGATTCCCAAGCCCAGAGTAGATCTTCTTCCTAGCTACATCTGCACCATTCTGTGTGGTATGGAAGTTACTCTAGCTTCCAGACCAGAAGTAGGCTGTCTGGGTTCAAGGTCCAGCCCTCCCACATTTCTGGCAGTGCGAACTTGGCTCTGTATGCCTTAGATGGGATAACAATATAGTACCTAGTACCTTTTTCATAAGGTTATGAGGATTAACTGCCCAATATGCAATTCCTTTTTTTCCTGACATGCAACCCTAAATGAGTTAGTCATTACTATTATCCCAGCTTATCACCCTTACACTGTGAGTCGGACCCAAGAAAGCAGGAAATTTTCCCACCAAAGTGTTCCTTATCTCCTTTGAATGAAGAATGAATGAATCCTGTTAACTGGATCTGGTCAGAGGAGGGTTGGGGAGAGAAAACTGGGTATTTATGGTCATGAAGAGTTATGGGTGTCTGCCAAATGCCGGAGAGCAGGAGTCAGGAACAACTTGTGAGACAAGAGTGAATATTCCCACCTCCCAGCTTCGTCCCCACTAGTTCCAGGATTGGGCTTAATCCATTGAGTGGGCAAGACTGCCATCTGGTGGTAGAGTCTGGAATTTTAGCTTCTTGGAAGTGGAACTAAAACTGGTTTTGCATACTTCCTTAGATTTCTACTCCAAGAAGTTCTATATCAAAAATGCATTAAGCCTTGTTCCTCTCTCCATCCCCTCCTACATCTTGCTTCTTTCCTTAGTTCCCTCAGGTTTGGTTACTTTTGGGTTTCCCTGAGTTGCGGGAACTAATCCCTGGGAGGTCTCTTTCTGGAGCTTAAAGACTTGCAGCTGCCCTAGACCCAGTTCCCAAGGAGGTGACCTGCAGGCTTCATGGAAAGGAGCTGGGAGAGATCTGGACCTTTAGATCTTTTCTCATCCCAATACAGGCTAACTGGGGTTTAGGGCTCCGCCCACTGTCCTGGTCTCCCTGGCAACTGTCTTCCGCCGGGGGTGCCCCCCCTCCGGCGTTACCCAGGCAACCTTCAAGGCCCGCCTCCTTCAAGGTCCTGACTGGTTCATAGCAAATGTGGGTCTGGGCCTAAGAGAAGGCGTTTGGGTTGGAAGACCTCGAGTCGCCAGGAGAGAGGCAGGAGGTGTCCCAGGGAGAGGGAATGAGGTTTCAGGAGCTACTGGAAGGAAGAGAGGCTTGCGTAGCCTCGGGTAGAGGGTCGGTTCCATCCTCAGGCAGAGGAACTATAGGTCTTGGGAGCTGGTCGTCAGGGTTCAAGGCCAGAGACACCTGGGCTGCTCTCAGAGCAGCAGACCCCAGAACTGGGGAATCTCTGTAAGGAGGAGGGGCTCCTGTTACCCTGCATCCCCACCCCGCAGACCACCCCGCACACCCAAACAGCATTGTCCATCAGACCTGGGCCAGTGGGCTGCAACTTGGGATCCCTAATGGCATCTTTTCTCACTTTTCCCTCCTGAAGTCCCTATTTCTAGGATCAGTGGCTCATTCCCTGGCACTGCAGGTCTTTCCAAGGAGGGGAGGGCCTGGGGTCATTGAGAAGCTGCTGAGGGGTTTCCCTACCAGGCTTGCTTCACCCTTCTTCTGCCCTCCCAGCCTGAGCCTTTGGGAATGTGGTAGAGGAGGCTATTCTGGGCTACGGCTGGAATGTTAGTGGAATGGACCCCTCCCAGGTCTCTGCCCACAAAGCCTGAAGCCCCCAGAGAGGACCTCACTGTGTAATTACAGTCCTCTTGCACACCAGGCTGGAAATCCTATAATTATCCTGCTGGATCTCCTAGCAGGCCTGGTAAACTCCTTAACCCCCAGGCCAGACAGAGGGCGCCAAGGAGCTTGTATCTGGGGGGCAGCTGGTGGAGGTGGAGTACAACTGGGGGAACTCAGAATCATTTGGGGTTACACCTTCCTTTGCCCTGGGCCTTCCAGAAGACTGCTCTGCCCTGCCGCCCTCAGCTTCCCTTATCCTCTTAGGGCAGGCCCAGCCCTCCAACTCCACAGGTGTACCTTGTTTCCCACCTACACTCAGTCTCCCCAGGCCTCTCCCCTCTTTCTGTCTTTCTTACCAATTGCTCCCTCTCCAGGCCAAGGCCCAACATGGGATCCTGCTGGGGGGTCGGGGGGTGGTGGTCAAGGCTGTCCCCATGCCCAGTTTGGCCAGGAGGAGGCACCTGCTGGTCAAGGGAAAGGACAGGTCTGAGCCCAAAGCTTGCTTCTCATTCTCCAGGGACTTCAAAACGCTGGGAGGCCTCTACCACCATGGGAGGTGACAAAGTCTGATGTGGGCTACCAGGGGAGGGGAGCTGGAGTCAGGAATGCCCAGAGGGAAGCTAATGTCCAGGAGAGAGTGCAGGGCAGTGAAAATCAAGGTTGTTGCCAAGTGAGGTGTGTGTGTGTGTGTGTGTGTGTGTGTAGAGCAATGGTGAGGGTGTGTGGGTGGCCAGAAGATTTGGCTGAGGTCTGGGAATGGGAACTAGAAATTAGTAATTTAAGAGCAGAAAAGACTTCTCTGGACTCTGCCTGGCGGTGCTAAGGACCTCACCCCCGCCTCCTCCCCGGCCACTCAGATCCTGCCTGTCTCCTCACTTCTAGTTCCCTGAACTGCAAGGCAATTTGCAGAGGGAGGAGTCTACAATGTGCACAGCTTGAGTGAGTGCTCCCCAAGGCCTCCTGTGCTCTGCTGCATCCCCGCAGCTATGTCAGGTGGCCCCTGGCATCCAGGACTGCTCTTTGGCACAGCCTTCCCCACACTGTACTTTTGTATGTGCCCAAAGGTTGTAATCACCTCGAAGGCTGGACTCTGTCTCACTCATCTCCATAGAGTCCCAGTGCCTAGCATGTTTAGGGCTTTCAGTGGAGCATGGGTGGATGGATGGATGGATGCCCCAAGGAGCAGGAGCTGGAGGTAACCACCACATCCCAATATTGCCTCTTCTCATCACTGCCATGTTCCTATCTGCTCCATCCCGGGGGAAAACTTTGTTGTGCGGGTCTGCGATTCTCAGGAGGAGACCACTGCCACCTCAGCTAGCTCGGATCAGAACCACACAGCAGCTGGCCTCCTGGGCAAGGCTGTGCTTGAAGACGCCATGGGATGGGGCTGCTGCCCTGCTCACTCACCAGCTGCGCACCTGGAGTGACCCCACAGGCGACAGTGAGGAGGCTGGGGCAGGAGCCAGACAAAGTTGGTGAGAATGAGGAGCCAGGAGTCAGGGGCTGGGGCCCAAGGAGCAGGGAAAGGAATAGGCAAGGACAGAGACAGAGTGCTGAGGAGGGAACCTGAGCAGTGGGGGGTAGGGTGGGGTGGGGTTGGAAACAGAGTTAAGCCCTAGGGCTTGAAATGGGACCCTGGGCCAAGGCCAAGGTGGGAAGGACTGCTCTCCCTCCTAACTTGTCTCTTGGCCATCTTGTCACCTGAGGCAGAGTCCAGATATTTATTCATTGATTTATCTATTTATTTTATTTTATTTTTAAAGATTTTATTTATTTGACAGAGAAAGAGAGGAAGAGAGAACAAGCAGGGGGAACTGGAGAAGCAGACTCCTCGCTGAGCAGAGAGCCCACCACTGAAGCCAAAGCGGGGGCTTGATTCCAGGACCCTGAGATCAGGGCCTGAGCCCAAGGCAGATGCTTAACCGACTGAGCCACCCAGGCGCCCCAAGATTTTTCTTATATTTAAGTAATCTCTACACCCAACATGGGGCTCAGGAGGTCAAGAGTCACATGCTCTACCAATTGAGCCAGCCAGGTGCCCCAAAATCTCAGTTGCCTGATTCAGACCCAATCTTCTGACCTTCAGTTCCAGCCATCACCCTTCCTACCCTCCCTAGTGAAGAGATGGCCTTGGTGCTAAGGCACCCTTTGGTTTTTCTATCTCCTGCCCCTCCCTCCCTCTTCCTCCTCCCCACCTTTTCCCAGGCATCTGTTTTTCCTTCTCTATTCCTTCTGTGCCTTCCCCTATTCTCCCCTGCATCTTCAGCTCTTCCCTTCCCTTCTCTCTCCTCCTGAACCCCACCTCCACCCAACCTCTGCAGGTGGCAGCTCCTAGGTCATGGACCCTCTCCTACCAGCCTACCAGGGTGCCCTTGGCTTATCCTTGAGGTGGCCCCTTCTAGTGGGGTGGAGGCAGGCGCAAGGGGCCTACTGGGTGGAGGGGAGAAGGTATGCATGCAGCAGGTGCTGGGCTCCCTGTGTGGATGTGGGCTTCAGAAGGCCTTGGGTGCTGGGGAGGGGCAAGGTGCTCACCCCAGCTCACTAACTAGCAGGCAGTGTCTGGCTCCCAAGGGACAGGGGCAGGAGCTAATGAGGGCAGGTGCCCAGCTGGATTGCACATCTGGAGGCCAAGCACTTGGAGCAGGTGCTGGAGGCTCTGAAGGACATGGTGTGAGCGGCTGGGTCCCAGCCAGCTGCTTCCCTGCTCAGAGGGACACAGGGCTCTATGCTGATTTTCCAGACTAGGGGAGTGAGCCATTTGTGTGTGTGTTTGTGTGAAAATACATTTGACATAAAATCTACCAATGGAACCATTTTCAAGAGTACATCGCAGTGGTGGGCAACTATCGCTGCCATCCATCTCCAGAACTTTCTCATCTTCCCAAACTGAACCCCATTGATCACTAATCTACCCAGCCCCTGGCAATCACCTTTCTAGTTTCTGTCTCTATGAATTTGACTAGGCACGGGCTTTTCCCCCTTCTGGCTCCACGCTGGCTGTTCTCCAGGGGTCTCCCTGGCCCTACCCTTTCCCATCTTCCCTGCACCATTACTTCTTCCCCTTCCTTGATGGAGCTACTGCTGCCACTCTGTGCTCGCCGCCGTTTGCTCCGAGCTTCTTTCCCTGGTGCTCCTCTCCCAGGCCTCCATTTTCCTGACATTTGCCTCAGTTCCGCCCTTGCCCACCTGATTGTCTCCACCTTCCTCTCCTTCCTTCCTGGACCTAGCAGGGGGTCTGGATCCTGCCCTGACACCGCTCTGGAGAAGGCCACACCATCTGATGACCTTCTCTTGTTTCTCACTCAAGTTGACCTTTCTATACTCTTAGATGCTCCTGGCCACTGTCCCATCCTCCTGTCGTGACGTTCTCTTTTCTCTTGGCCCCCAGGAGAGAGTGGAAGAATCTAGGCTTTGGAACCCTCAGAGACCTGGGTTCCAATTCTAACACCGCCCTTTACTGGCTTGGCCTCTGGGCCTGTCAGTCCCTGTCACAGAGTCTCAGTTTCCTCATCTCTAAAACAGGACATGTCATACAGATCTCGAAGGATTGTCCTAAGGGTTAAGTGAGCTAATGGGTATAATGCTGGTCCCGGCCCAGCAGCGTGTGGGGGCCAGCTCCACACCTTCCTTTCTCTTCCGCTCCTTTGCTGGCTACTGACCCCTCCGGCCTGTTGCTGAGATGTAAGTGTTCTCTGCAGCTCTTGGTTTCCTTCTCTTGCTCTGGCCCTCACCCATCTAAGAATTTAGATAGCACTTTTTCTCTCTAGTCTGACTACTTCTCGCCTGCCTTTCACATCCGCAGTTCCTGGTGGACGTCTCCACGAGGATGCTCCTTGTGGGCCTCCTGCCTTGGGCAACCGCCACCTACTCCTCTGGGCATCCAGGTTCAGAAGCTCTGAGTCATCTTGGGCTTTCTTACTTCCTCTCTCCTCCACAGGTAAGCAGTCATCTTGTACTTATTTTCTCTCTGAACTACCACTCAGACTTCCCTCTTCCATGGTTCCACATGGTTCCAGCCTTCATTACCTCTCCCTTGGATGGCACCTGTAATGTCTCAACTATCTTCTGGGCCACCTGCTTTTCACTTCCCTTTCTTTCCTTTTTTTAAAAATTTTTATTTATTTATTTGTCAGAGAGAGAGAGAGAGTGCAGAAGCAGGGGGAGTCGTAGGAAGAGGGAGAAGCAGGCTCCTCGCTGAGCAAGGGGCCCAGTGAGGAACTTGATTCCAGGACCCTGGGATCATGACCTGGGCCAAAAGCAGATGTTTAACCAACTGAGCCACCCAGGCACCCCTCATTCCCCCTTCTTTTTTTTCTCCCCCCCTCTCCCTTCCCTTCCTTCCATTTTTTTTTTTTTTTTAATTTGACGGAGAGGGAGAGACAGTGAGAGAGGGAACACAAGCTGGGGAAGTGGGAGAGGGAGAAGCAGGCTTCCCGCTGAGCAAGGACCCTGAGATCATGACCTGAGCTGAAGGCAGATGCTTAATGACTGAGCCACCCAGCTGCCCCTCACTTTTTTTTTTTTTAAGTAATCCCCACACCCAGTGTAGGGGTTGAACTCATGACCCCAAGATCAAGAGTCACATGGTCTGGGCACCTGGGTCACTCAGTCATGTAAGCATCTGACTCCATCTCAGCGCAGGTCATGATCTCAGGGTCTTGACATTGAGCCCCGCACTGGGCTCCATACTCAGTGTGGCGTCTGCTTGAGATTCTTTCTCTCTCTTCCTCTGCCCCTTCCAGTCATGGTTTCTCTCTTTCTCTAAAATAAATAAATCTTCAAGAAAAAAAAAAAAAAGTCCCGTGCTCTTCTGATTGAGCCAGCCAGGCACCACCCCCTTATTTCAATGTAGGTCAAACCCCAAGATCCTTCACCCTTTCCAAAACACCCCACCACTCCCTACTGCCTTTAGGACATTCCCAACCTTGGGGCACCTGGCTGGCTCAGTTGGTAGAGCAGGGAACTCTTGAACTTGGGGTCATGGGTTTGAGCTGCACATTGGGCACAGAGTTTGCTTGAAAACAACAACAACAACAACAACAACAAAATACAACATAACCTTCTAGGTCCTCAATAGTCCTATTACGTAGTCTCTTTGCTTTTTATTTTTTAAAAACACCTTTAAATTTTTATTATTTTTATTTTTTTAGAGAGAGAGAGTTCATGCACACACTAGCAGCAGGGAAGGGACAAAAGGAGAGGGAGAGAGAGAATCTTAAGCAGGCCCCACGTCCAGCAGACTGATGCAAGATGCAAGGCTCAATCTAATGACTCAGCTCATGACCTGAGCCAAAATCAAGAGGTGCTTAAACCACTGAGCCACCCAGACGCCCCAAGACTCTCTGCTTTTTGCTTCATCGTTTTGTGAAGTATTCCAAAGCAAGTACAGATATGACATTTCCTCTTAAATATTTCAGTATGCATCTTTTTTTGTATGCATCTTTAAAAAATAATTTTCTTATATAATCATACTATCATCATAGCTAACAAAATTATATTTTCTCGTGTCTAATTCCCAGTCCATATTCAAATTTCCCCGGTTGTTCCCAAAATGTCATTAGATACCTAATGTCAGTTATTAGGTATCTAAAGTTTCTCCATCTTTTTTTTTGTAAAGATTTTACTTGACAGAGAGATCACAAGTAGGCAGAGAGGCAGGCAGAAAGAGGGAGAGGAGGAAGCAGGCTCCCCACTGAGCAGAGAGCCCAATGCGGGGCTTAATCCCAGGACCCTGGGATCATGACCTGAGCCCAAGGCAGAGGCTTTAACCCACTGAGCCACCCAGGCGCCCCTAAAGTTTCCCAATCTTGACTTCAGAACACTTTCCCGTCCATTTTTCACCACATCCTTCCTGAACCCTTTGAGCTAGCCAATCCCAGCCTGCCATCAACCTTGAAAACTACTTTTTAAATACTTTTTTATACTTGTGTCTTTCCTTGTCTCTGGAACCGAGAGCTTGTTTCTTTATTCTATAAAGTCACCTCCAAAAGATCCCATCTTTGTGATACCAAATCTGTTCTTTTTCCTCTGGAGCAGAAGCAGCATCTGTCCCTCCCTCTGAGACTGTCTACCCTCCACCAGGGGACTGTGTGTCTGTTCACAGGGAGGGCTTGGCTCTGTGTGTGGGCAGAGGGCAGGGCCACTGTCTCCCTTGCCTGCCCCCCTCCCCCAATCTCCTGTGGGTGGCACGTGCCTGGCCTCTAGCGGCAGCACAATAAAAAAAAAAACTGATGAATACTCCTTTTAGCATCTTTGCTCCTCTTCCCACGGCTTGCCTAGGTGATAACTGGGGAGCAAAGTCCAGAATGGGCTTGGTGTCCCTTGCTGGAAGGTTGTGATCCTGGAAACTGGTTCTTAGCCCAGTCCAGATCTCTTTCCTTTTGCTTTTACAGTTTCTTTCCTTCTTTGTGTACACATACAAAGACTCGGGAAGTGGTTCTTAAGTCAGGACTAGAAGAACCTGAGGGGTGGGGCCCAGGCTGGGTAGCCAGGAATAGTGGCTGGTTCTGTCCTTGGCCTGTTCACACAACTTCTGGGAACCACCAGGGCACACATCGGAGGGAAGCAACCCGAGGCCGCCATCTCCCTTTCCAGCCTTCACCTTGCTTTATCCCCTGGGATGTGAAGTGCTGCCTGCTAGGCTGGGATGGGAAAATCCAGAAGATCTATCCGTGCCTGCTTCAGTGTCCTTCCCCAGGCCTCCATCTGATAAGAGGCTGATCCAGGAGTGGTGGGAGCATAGACCTTGTCCACCCTCCCCCGGAGGGAGGGACTGGACTGTGACTGCTTCCTCCTGTTCTCAGCCCACTACTCCGGAGCCCCAGAAAATGGAGAAGGGACTAACAGAGGGGGGGACAGGAACACCCACTCCAGAATGTTGGGGGACTCCCAGAATGTGAGGCCAGGGACTTTCTGGAAGTGTTCTGAACCCACCCCATCCCAGGGAGCTAACAGCGCCCTCTGCCGACTCGGGGATGGGAGTGGGGGGCTTCAACAGAGATGGGAACCAGAGGAAAGAAGTGGACTTCAGGTGGAAGACGAGGCGGCCTCTTGAAGACCACCTCGTCACCTTCACGGCCCAGTCTCCCGGCGCGGGCCCTAAGAGTGTAGCTCCGGGCCGCTATCCCCCCCTTGGCTCGCACACGCTTCCTCCGCTTGCCCGAACCGGGCAGAACTAGGCGACGCTGGGTCCCGCCCTCCCAGCCCGAGGTGGTGCGGGGACCAGGGTACCAGAAGGGGTGCCCTGGCACCCTGAGATCCTGCCCTCGCCACTTTCCCTCCGCGGAGGTGGGCGCTGCTTTCCGGCTACGGGCCACGTGGCCCCTGCCGGGCGGGGGGCTCGGCCCTCCCCCTCATGGGCCGGGTGACTCAGGCCGCAGCTGTTCCCGCGTCACATGAGGGAGGAGGGCGGCCACTGGGCGGAGGAGGTGGCGGGGGAGGGGGCTGTGGCTGGAGACCGGGGCGGGGCCGCGCGGCGGGCGGGGCCGCAGCCGGGGGGCGCCGCTAGAGAGCCCCTGAGCCGCGGCCGGAGAAGAGCGCACAGCTTTGGGGAGCCCAGGTGAGGCCGCGGGGTCCACGGCCGGCCTCTGTCTTGGTGGGGGTAGCTCCTGGGGAGCGGGTAGCTCTCTCCGCTGCGGCTCGCCTCGGGTTCCCGAAGATCCGCCGCGCTCCCGGACGCTCCCGAGGCCCTCGCAACTTTGCAACTTTGCGGAGTTCCGGAGGCCCGGGAGGGTTCGGTGTGGGGACGGGCTGCGCTTGTGTTTCGGGGGAGGTCAGAGCGAAGGGGAAGACGGCTGGGGGTCGCGCTTGGGCCGAGGGCCGTTTGTAGGGGCTGGCTAGGTGGGGAGGGAATGTTGGAACGCGGGGGGTGTTGGCGGGCCGAGGGTGGTCGTCGGGCCCCGGCCGGGGTGGCGGCGGGGCAGGTCCCGGCTTCGCGGCGGTCGCCCCCACCCCTCTCCAGCCTGGGAGAAGAGGGGGCTGGGAGACGTGGATCTGACCGCGGGTTTCCGGGTGGGAGGGGCCGGGAATGGGGGCCGCGCAGGGAAGGCCTCGAGGGCCGGCAGGGAGTACGGAAACCGAGGTCCCCCTTCGCCCGGTTCTCATCCCCCTGCGCTCCCCTCTACCCCAGGCCCGGCAGCCATGGCGGTGGAAGGAGGAATGAAATGTGTCAAGTTCTTGCTCTACGTTCTTCTGCTGGCCTTCTGCGTGAGTGGGAAGGGGGACGGTGGGGGGCGCGCTGGCAGGGTGCGGGGAGACCTGGATCCGGAGTGGTGAGGGCTTAGGGGCCGAGAATGAAGGCAGCTGGAGACCAGATGTGGAAGGAGAGCCGGTGGAACAGGCCGAAGACAGCATGGCCACCCCACCCCCTCCAGCTTTCCGGGTCCTCTAAGGCTTGTTTGGACCAAGAATGGACAGCGTGGGTGCACAGCACCCTCCCCCTCGCCCCTCCTGGCCCTTCCTGTCTGGTGACCCAACCACTTGTGATATCGGGCAGTGGGGCAACCAGCCAACGGCCGGCCTGATAGCTATCGCCGTGGGGCTTCCCTCTCCTCCCCACCCTTCCCTACTCTCTCCCTTACTCCTCCTCCTTTTCTATTCCCTCATCCCTCTTCACTCCCCTCAGCTGCTTGGGGGTGGGGAAGGGCTGTCTACCCTCTACAGTCTGTTCCTGTCCTGGGCTCCTGGCTTCAGAGGCCGCTCTTTATCCACGGAGGGGCACCCCACTCCGGTCTCTTTTTCTGATCCCTTCTCCTCCCTGGCCTAGTGGGCCTGAGGAACCCTAGAACAGCTGATGAGGATGAAGTGGGCACTAGAAGATAGAGGGCAGTTCTGGGAGCCCTAGAGGCCCATAGGAAGCACCACTCTAGGTGAGGAATACGTGCCCTGGGGTCAAGGCTTTCTGGGAACTTCTCCTTTGGCATTTCGCCAAATTGTGGGGAACTACAGGCCATCCTCTTCCCCTGCAGTCAAGTTTTCTGGAGGTGTGAGAATCCGTCTCTTTGGGATGGGGCTAAGGCTGTGTCCTGGGTGTACCCACTGTGCTGTGAGGGCTCATGGGTTGTGGGTCTGGCCTAATTCTGACCTGCCCTCCTCACAGGCCTGTGCAGTGGGACTGATTGCTGTGGGTGTAGGGGCCCAGCTGGTCCTGAGTCAGACCATTATCCAGGGGGCCACGCCTGGCTCCTTGTTGCCCATCGTCATCATCGCAGTGGGTGCCTTCCTCTTCCTGGTGGCCTTTGTGGGCTGCTGTGGGGCCTGCAAGGAGAACTACTGTCTTATGATCACGGTGAGCTGGGTGTGGGGCCAGGGTGGGTATCTGGGACTGCAGGGAGGGTACCCTACGGAGGGGGCGGAAAACCTTCATGAGTGAACTAGAGGCTGGCTGGGCCACAGCAGGCCACTGTCACCAAGACTCCAGCCTGACCCTTGTCCACTGTGCCTGCAGTTTGCCATCTTCCTGTCTCTTATCATGCTGGTGGAGGTGGCCGCAGCCATTGCTGGCTATGTGTTTAGAGACAAGGTAAGCAGGGGAAAGGGCGGAGGGCCCTGCCTCAGAGGTCTCGCTGCTCTGGGATGCGTGTGCCCTGGAGTTTGACCTCAACAGTGCCCCTTCTTATTCCCAGGTGATGTTAGAATTTAATAAGGACTTCCGGCAGCAGATGCAGAATTACCGGAGAGACAATCGCACAACTTTGGCCCTGGACAAGATGCAGGAAGACGTGAGTGAAGGTTGCTGGGAGCAGGGGTAGAGGGGGAAGAAGAGTCTTATCTTTGTATTGTAGGTGGAGGTGCACATACTAACCTTTTACTCCGTATTTCTTCTCTCCTGCAGTTTAAATGCTGCGGGGCAGCTAACTACACGGACTGGGAGAGCGTCCCTACTGTGCCCAAGGGCCAAGTCCCTGACTCCTGCTGCATCAATGTCACAAAGGACTGTGGGGCTTCTTTACAAATAAATAACATCTACTCTGAGGTAAGGAAGAAACTGAGATAGAGGGGACTTGGGAGATCTGGGAAATATTTCAAGGGTTGAGATAGAGAGAGGGACCAGGGATGGAGGTGGAGAGGGTTGGGGCCCTGGGATGGGGAGGAGCTCTGGGAATGCTAGGGGTAGGGTGAAAGGTACAGAGAGCGGGGGAGAGAGGGAACAGAAAGTAGGTGGGAAGTTTCTGATTATGTTCTTGCCTTGTGTGCCTACTACCTTTCAGGGCTGTGTGGAGAAGATCGGGGGCTGGCTACGGAGCAATGTGCTGGTGGTGGCTGCAGCAGCCCTGGGAATTGCCTTTGTGGAGGTGAGAGGCACCTTTGGGACTCATTCTGGGGCATCTGGGCACTAGGGGCAGTGGGAGGAGGGTGCTGGGGGAAGTCCTGGCCTGGGGACAGGGGCCCTCGTGGTGTTTGGGGTCTGCTGGGTGGGCCTCGGATACTTTGCCTTTCTGACTCCTTTCCACCCCTCTCTCTTTACTTCTAGGTACTGGGAATTGTTTTTGCCTGCTGCCTCGTGAAGAGTATCCGGAGTGGCTATGAAGTGATGTAGGGTGTCTAGTCTCTTCAGTCTCCTCATCTAAGGGAGTGGGGTAGTACACTCCAGGTTTTTCAATTAAACGGATTATTTTTTCAGACTGAAAAAAAAAAAATGGTCTCACTTTGTCTTTAAGTGTAATACTTTATCCTTTCCTTCTCCTCACCTGTGTTCCTGTCCTCTGGGATCCTGTTCTATGCACCTCAGTAAAGAAAGGCATATGGTGGTGGTGGTGGTGGGGTTGTTGGGGGAAGGCGGGTTTTGCTTAAGACACTGGTGGGGTTGGCAGTGGAAGTGGGGATCTGGAGGGGGCTGGGCCCCATGGCCCTCCCTGTCTCCTAGTCCTGTGCTGCCAAGTTTGGGGCTGTAATATTCATGAAGCCATCTCCTGCCAAAGTCAGAGGGATTCCCCACAATGGCTCTACCTGGGAGAGGCCAGCCCACATCTACCACGGACATCTTCTCCCTGGTGTTCTGCCCACCTCTGAAGGCCTAGCAACTCCCTCCCAACAAAGGGGACCCGGCTCCTTTTAGGATAGTGATCAATTGCTATCACACCTTTGTGGCCTGTATCCATTAGATAAGAGGACAATTTAGGGGTTCCTGGTTGGCTTGGTCGGTTGAGTGTCTTGACTTTGACTCAGGTCATGATCACAGGGTCATGAGATCAAGCTCTATGTCTGGCTCCCAGCTCAGCAGGGAGCTATTCTCTCCCTCTGCCCCCCTTCCCTCACTTGCAGGGTCTCTCTCAAATAAAAATGTAAAAAAGGAGGGGCCATCTGGGTGGCTCAGTCAGTTAAATGTCCTGCCTTTGGCTCAGGTCGTGATCCCAGGGTCTTGGGATTGAGCCATGTGTCAAGCTCCCTGCTCAGTGGGGAGTCTGCTGCTCCCTCGCCCTCTGCCTCTCCCCGCCAACTCATGCTCTCTCTTGCTTGCTCTCTCAAAGAAACTCTGAAAAAAATAAAATAAAATAAAGGGGCGCCTGGGTGGCTCAGTGGGTTAAAGCCACTGCCTTCAGCTCAGGTAATGATCCTAGGGTCCTGGGATGGAGCCCCGCATCGGGCTCTCTGCTCAGCAAGAAGCCAGCTTCCCCCTCTCTATCTGCTTGCCTCTCTGCCTACTTGGGATCTCTGTCAAATAAATAAATAAAATCTTTAAAAAAAATAAAACAAGTAAAAAAGAGAGGGGATAATTTAAGTTGGTATTGCCTTTTTTCCTCCATGGAAACCACCCAAGCCTGGTCCGGACCCCTCTTCACTACCTTCCTTCCCTCTTTAAGAAAAATAGGTACTCTTCATAGAAAATAAATGTCCAACAATGCCCTCTGGTGGCCATTCCAGGTGCAGCGTCAAAGGACCCATACAGATGCCAGAGGGCCTGGGGGTTGGGGGGTGACACCCAGTGGTTGCTAGTGGCTTTGCAGATAGTACAGAGACCCCAGCATCAAGTCAGCCTAGGGGGCAGGGCTTAAATGGGGTCAGTCTCCCACTGGACAACTTCATTTCTGCCCATCTACAGTGTCTTTTATTTGTTTTTTAAGCAAGACATTTATTCAGTGCATATTTTATGCCAGGCATTAGGCAGTACCTGGGTGGGGACAGAAGGCTGGCAGGCTGGATTCAGCAGACTGCCTGGGCAGGCTTGGGAAGGAGCCAGGTGAGCACAGCATCCACCAGGCTGGCTGGCAGGTAGGAGGCTGGCAGCCAGAGCAGCTTGGCGTCCCAGCCTGGGCTGTAACGGGTTCTGGGGTAACGAGCAGTGAGGGCATGCTCCAGGCACCTGCTCACTTTGGTCAGGTCTGGATCACAGATCAGGTTCATGATGCGCTGCTGTACTTCCAAGTCTGCATTCCAGGAGATGGTTGTAATCAGTGTCCCTTCCCACTCTGGCCCATCTCAGGCCCTATATTCTGGGTTCTGGAGCTGGTCCCCAGCAGAGGTCAGAGGGCTCCTTAGTGGCTCCCCAGTATGGTAAGTGGGCAGGTTCCAAATGGCCTGGGTGTTCTTCTCTGGCACCCCAATTCACCCTCACCTTCTGCTGGTGTAGGACGGGCCTTTCTGGTGCTCTCATTTCCCTTCATGTGCCCGTGTGGGCCCAGATACTCACATTTGGTGAGGAAGGCCTCCCCATAGCGGGCCTGTGTGGCAGAAGGTAGCCGTGCCCAGCACTCCTGCAGCGTATCCTCCAAACTCTTGAGATTTGTCACAGGGGTTCGGAAGAAGCCAGGCTCCACGATGGAGACTCGGACCCCAAAATGAGCTACATCCCGCCTGGATGGGGATAGAGGGAGGTTTCTGGCTTCTTCCCCTAATTAGGAAAGGGATCCTCGGGGACTTGGTTGTAGGGGCTAAAATGGGAAAGTTATCACAAGCTGGGGACCGGGGTCCTGAAGGAAAAGGGGATCCCTGCTGTTCTGGGACGGGGGCAAATGGGCCATGTATTTTTTGAGCTTTGTTTCCCTTTGTACTCTTAAGATCTAGAACAGGGGTCAGTAATTTTTTTTTTTTTTAAAGATTGTATTTATTTATTTGACAGAGAGAGGGAACACAAGCAGGGGGAGTGGAAGAGGGAGAAGCAGGCTTCCCATAGAGCAGCTCAATGGGGGCTTAATCCCAGGACTCTGGGATGTCCTGAGCCAAAGACAGACGCTTAGTAACACTGAGCCACCCAGGCCTCCCAGTAAACTTCTTAAAGGGCCAGACAGCAAATATTTTTGGCAACACAGGCCTAAATATTATTGATATCAGGTAGGTACTTACATAATCATTAACAATGTAACCATTTAAAATTGTAAACACCAGTGGTGCCTGGGTGGCTCAATTGGTTGGGTATCTGACTCTTGATTTGGCTTGGCTGGTGATCTCGGGGTCATGGGACCGAGACTTGTGGCAGCTGGGGGCTCTGGTTGAGATTCTCTCTCCTCCCTCTGCCCCTCCCCCCATGCACCTGCTCTCTCTCTCTCTCTCTCAAATAAATAACCTTTAAAAAATAATAAAATGTAAACACCATTATTAGCTGGAAGGCAATTGGCCAGATTCTGCCTGAGAATTTGCCAACCCCTGACCTGGAACTACCCCATTCCCTAGGTCCTAGAGCACAGGGTTGAGTCCTGGGTGCTGGACATGAAGGGTGTAGACTGGTATTTGCTGGGGAGACTGCAGAGACACATAAAACCTCCTTGACACAGATGCAGAAATCCAAGTATCAAGCATGTGTTCCATGATGCTGATTGGAAAATTAAAGAACCAAGGGATAGGGACGAAAGTATATGAAATTCTTTGCTGAGTGACAGTGTAGAAGGCAGACTTCCTACAGAAGGTGGGCTGGCTGGGGGGCAGGCCCTGCTCCCGTGTGGTATTTGTCAAGTCTCCTTTGTGTTCTCACGGGACTTTGAACATTATTTAATTTTTAAATCTTTCTTTTTTTTTTTTTTTTTAAAGGTTTTATTTATTTGAGAGGGAGAAAAAGTGCGCACTACAGAAAGCAAGCAGGAGTTGGGGGCAGTGGGAGAGGGAGAAACAGACTGCCCATGGAGTAGGGATCCCAGGACCCTGGGATCATGAGCTGAGCTGAAAGCAGCTGCTTAACCGACTGAGCCACCCAGGCGCCCCTGAACATTACTGTTTAAAGACGAAGGGCAGGAAAACATACAGATGAGGGACAAGCAGATCTGGGGGTAAGTCCCACTGCTTCCACTAACTAATTGTGTGGTCTGGGGTAAGTTATGTTACCCTGTGGATATCAAAGCCTATTCCTTAGAGGGTTGCTGGGAGAAATAAAGGACAGAATGTTCTGTAAAAGTACTAGTTTACCCTAAGTAACAGTTACTAATAATAACACTAGGGGCACCTGGGTGGCTCGGGTGGTTGAGTGTCTGCCTTTGGCTCAGGTCACAATCTCAGGGTTCTAGGATTGAGCCCAGCCGGGCTCCCTGCTCAGCAGCGGGTCTGCTTCTGCCTCTCCCTCCATCCCTTCCTCTGCTTGTGCTCGCATGCACATGCTATATCTTCAATAAAAAAAAAGAATATTAATAATGATAGCAGACTTCTTGGGGCATTTTCTACATGCCAGGCTCTATGGTGGCCTTAGAAGTACCTCATTTTACGCCCAGCACCCATGAGGTAGATCCTCTCATCCTGATTTAACAGATGAGGAATGAACTGGTGTAAAGAGAGGTAACCTCTCAAGGTCATGAAGCTCCCATGAGAGGAGACTGGGGTTTGAACCCACAAAGTTGAGCCCTAATGTCTCCTCTTCAGGATCCCACTATGCTGTGTTTTAGTCATCTCTGCAGGGCAATCCAGGGCTCTGCAACCCTCACCTCAGACAGTCAGAGAAGGCCTCCAGGCCAAACTTGGAAACACAGTAGCCCCCGCCATTGGCTGCCAGGCGACCCAGAACACTGGTGATGTTGACCACCCGGCCCCGGGCCTGCTGCAGCAGTGGCAGTAGGGCAAGGGTGACACCGATGGGACCCAGTGTATTCACGTTGAGCACCCGATGGAAATCGTTTTGCGTGAGCCACAGGGTGGGCCCAATGATCCCAGCCACACCAGCGTTATTCACTAGACCAAAAAGCCCTGAGGAGAGAGGAGACAGATAGCACAGGGTAGGTAAGGCATTCCAATGCGCTCTCTCCAGATCACTCTCCTTCCCCACGCCGTCCCTCCAGCTTCCTGAGGCCCGTGAGCACCCTGCACCATAGTCCCGGTGGCCTCACAGTCCTGGAGGCCCCACGCTACTCACCTGCTTCTCCAACCTGTGTTTCCACCCACTTGGCTGCCCGCTGGACACTCTGGGGATCCGTGACATCCAGCAGGGTGGTGTGGAGGCGGGAGGAGGCCACCCGCTGTAGGTCCTCTGCCCCTGAGGGGGTCAGGCAGCTGGCCAGGACTCGGAAGCCTCTCTGGTCCAGTCTCAGGGCCAGAAGCCGGCCGAAGCCTGAGTCACAGCCAGTGATGAAGACAAAGGCGTTGCTGGCGGGCAGGCTCTGCCGGTCCCTGAGCAACCACAGCGCTGCCCAGAGCAAGACTCCCAGAAGCAGGGGCAGCCACATGGCCAGAGCCCAAGCGACCTGCAGGTGGCAGCCGAGGCTGGGCGGGAGAACTTGTCTGGTTTACTCGGGCTTGGAAACCCTTGCCCCTGTTATCCTCCCTAGCTGGTAGTCCGCTCTGAGCAGACTGAGAAGTTCTCTGCTTGGCAGGGAACTGGCAAATTCTGGCTCATTTAAGCCAAGCAAAGATCCAGGCAGACCCTGTATCGGGGGCTACCTTAACTAGAGCCTGAGAGGCCGGGGCCAGGGTGCAGACTCTGGCACACACGCGAGCAGAGGAATCTGGCTGGCTTTCAGCTCTCCCGCTCAGCCAGCGACATCTGAATTCTCTCCATGTAAACTGGGCCTTATTTTTGGAAACACATACAGAGCACAGAGCACTTCAGCCCTGTTGGCCCCAAACTTACTGTGTGATGCTGAACCGCATCTCTGAACCTGTTTTCTATTCTACCAGTGGGGCCGACACCAGCCGTGGCCCAGCTGGGAGCTGTGGAGGGTCAAGGGCGATCAAGTGTGAGGAAGCGCATGAAAAGCTTCCGGCTTCGACTTATCAACACGTGCCATATCAGAGCACCCAGCTCCCAGGACCCTGCTTACCTCCTCTGGGGAAAGCTAGCAGGCAGTACAGTGCCCGAAGCTCCTTCTCGTGCTCTGTTTGAGAGACTTTGCTCCCAGTCTTTGGGTGGCCTGGGTCCCAGAGGTATTAAGTGTGTCGGGGGGGTGTTAGGGGAGAGGCTGGGAGGAGCCAGGGAAGCTGGAGCCTGGCAGTCAAAGCCAATGCTTGGCACAGGCCAGGCCTGCTGCGGCCCCCAGCCGGGGGGGTGCCTGACTGCCTCTGTCAGGAGGAGGGATATGTCAACGACAGCAGCTGCCCCTCTCTGTTGGTGACCTTGGACCTGCCACTCCTCCTCCTTCCCAGCCCTGAAGTGCCCCCATCCCCAAGAATTAATCTCCAACCTGGTCTGGACTCATGACACTGCTTAGCACCAGGCTGGGAGAGGCCACGAGCACGAGGAGAGGCAGAGCGCCAGAGCGGGGACCAAGCCTGCTCCCTGTCATATTTCTCCTCTGCGGGAAACCAAAGTCCTGAATTAGGAAGCTTGGGGCAGAGCCCACTAACCTTCTCTGGGGGGGGGGCGTGGGAAACTTCCGCCCTCGGCTCATGCAACATGCACCTGCACCAGGCCCAAAGAGGGAAAGAGAGGTGGGACGGTGAGAGGATGCTCGCTCCACCCTTTACCCAAAACGTAACTGTCACTTAGGGAAACAGTCTTTGAATCTTCACTCCTATCCACCCATGCTGGGCTAGTAGCTCTTTGAAACATACCACACAGAAATGGAGGCTTGTGTTTTATTCTTGGCCTGTCAGCTTCCCCCACGGGGGAGGCAGGAGAGGTGGGGGTGGGGTTCGGAAGGGGGGACAGGCTAGGAGGGGGCAGACTGCAGCTGCCCTTTGTACACATATTCCAGTGCCGTGGCAATGGTGCGCATGTCCAGCTCGATGCTCCGAGCCCAGTTCTCCACATCCCCGATTTCCTGGGAAGGGGAGGAGGTGGGAGGCTGGGAGTCAGAGTGTGTAGGGTAGAGTGTGGCTCTAAGGAGACAGATAGGGGCACTTTCCATCCATCCCCTAGAAAGGGCTCTGCTTGAACCCACCAATTACTTTTATCTCTCTAGCTTCTCTGACACTTCTCTGACACTCTGACACAATACCAACGATTGCTGGGAGCATCCCCATTTCCTTTTTAAACTGAGCCTTGAACTGACCTGCCTGGAGGCAGTTAATAGGGTCCCACGGATGTAGGGAGTGTGGCCCACCTTGAGTGCCTGATTGAAGTTCTCCACCATCCCGATCCACTGGCCTGTTTGCTTGGCAAACTGGGCAGCCTGGACCTGCAGGGTCTTCACCTCATGGTCCAGCTTTCTCTGGTTCATGTAGGCCTGGGCCACACTAGAGGTTGGAAGAGGGATGAGATCAACTCACCCATCTGGTGGGGAGTGGTCTCCCGGACTAATATTCCACTGCAAGGGTGGGAGGGCAGCCAGCAGTCAAACTGGGGAAAACGGTGTGAGTTTGGCCATTCTTGGATGTGATGCAAATGACTACCATTCATGCAAACGAACCAGCTTCTTCCTCCCACTCTCAGCATTCCCAGGAGAGCCTAGCTGGGAGCTGACTGAAAACTTACCATCTCCTACCCCACCAAAGGAATTCCTAAAGCTGGGTGATAGAAGGGAGGATTAACCTGGAGGGAATATCCCTGGGGAAGAAGCTGGGAAAATCCAGCAGCAGGGAGAAATCTGGCCATGCTTGGAAGCCCAGGGATGTGTGCAAGAAGTTGGGAAGGGAAATAGGGCCCCTCCCTGAATCTGGGGTGGGATGGGAGAGCAGCCCCCTCCCCAGGAACTCAGGGTCAAGAGACGATATCTCAGGGGCTTCTTCTTGGCCCTCAGTCTCTCTCCCAACCCTTCTCCTTTCGCCCACACAGATGAAGGAACACACACACACACACACACACAATCTGTCTCTCTCTCTCACCCTTTCTTCCTTCTGCTCTAGGCAGTTTTTCTTTTTTCCTCAATCAAGCTTGGCTGCAGTTATTGTTAATGCCTTGAGGTTGCTACCCCCAACCCCTTACCCTGACCCTCTTCCCCCAACCTCCCCATCCCACAACTACTGTTCTTTCTCATTGGCTGGAGAGTCTTTGACTCCCCATCCTAAAGCTCTAGGTCATCTGGGAGACTCCACATCCGGTGCCACCCCCAACTGGAATCTGCGGGGGTTGGAGGGGGCTAGGGGTTGGGGTGGGTGGAGAGAATGGGAAGGACACCTGACAGGGGCTGAGACAGATTGAGCCTTTGTTTTCCTTTCCAGGGAATGAGAGGACCCGTGGGCAGCAACACAAAACCCTTTCTAATCTGGCTTTGGCTTAGCTGTCCTCTAAGCTGAAAGAGGGGTGGCCCCTAGCAAAGGAGGAGCGGAGGGAGAAGCCGGGCCAATCTCAGAGCAGAGCCCAAGAGGCACCAATGTGGGAGGGAGGAAAGGGGGCAGACCCCATCCTTTCTCTTTGGGAGACAGCTTGGCCATAGTACAGGCTGGTTCAGGAGCTCAAACAGCAATAGCAGGGGGCTCCCGATGCTTTAAGAGATTCCCCTGGGAGTTCCTAAAACCCTAGCTTTTCCTGTTGACCTCCCACATTCACACTGAGTGAAGGGAAAGGTCTGCAGGGGAGGGAGATCAGAGGCCTCAACCACAAGCTTCTTGTCCCCTAATCTTCCCCAGAGATGAGTAATTAAGATGACAGTCCCTGCATGGCTCAGTTGGGTGACTCAGTCTCTGGATTCACAACCAGTTATTCTATTTGTCCTGGGGTGGAAGGCATCATACTGCCCTTTTTCTTCCAGTCATCATCTCAGCACTCTGCTGGGTTACTCAGGGTCAAGAGAATATTCTTTGCTCCTTCCCAAGTCTTTGGTTGTTACTGGCATTCTTCTATAGGATTGGCACAGGGGGGTGGTCTCTGGAGGCTGGGAAGGAAGGGACAAGAAGGCTTGGCTCTGCTATAGCTCCTGGCATAGATTCTGCTCTCAACCTCACCAGCTGCGCCATCTCTTTCCTGCCAGCTGCTCCCCAGGCCTGCCTGAGGGTGGGAGGTAGAGAAGGAGAGGGTGGCAAGTTCTGGTGAAGGAGGGTGCTCTCCCGCCCGCCAAAGTGACAGCTGGACTTGGAAGGATGAAGGGAAGTGGGCAGATGGCATCAAGCTGCGAGCACCAGGGAGGTTATTGAGGGGAGAGGGGAATCTGGCGGCTTCTCCAACCACTGCAGCTGCTCCTCCTAGTGCAACGTTAGAAGTCAGAGCTGACTCAAGCCTCTCCCCATAAAGTTAAGCTGGGGGAGGGGAGGGAATGATGGAACATCCCACCCCCTCAACAGCAGTCTGAGGGTTGGACCTTGCCAATGCCTAAACTTGCGGGGGGTGGGGGTGGGGGGAGGGAGAGGGAATGGTTTTGATGGGAAGAAGTTCATACCCCACATTGAGGTGATCCACCAAAGCTTCTGTCAGGCAGGTCGCTGCAGTGATAGCCTCTCGCCTCCTCTTCTCTAGGGATGAGCGGAAAAGGGATTGGAGTAGAGAATCGGTTTTTTGAAGGATGGTGCTACAGGGCCGACACTCATTGCTATTCCACTAGTAGCAGGAACACCTCAACAAACCTTACAGTGCTGGGGCTGAAAAGGACTTTGAAAAACATAAAGCAAGCCTTTTCATTTTATTAAAAAAAGGTTTTTTTTTCCCCCCTTAAGTCTTTTCTTCTTAGAAGAGGTGAGTTAACTGGTACCCTGGGAACGGAAGCGACTCGCCCAGAGACGCTACCGAGTCAGTGACGGCGCCCAGGACTCCAGACCCCCGGCATCATTTTCCACTCTCCTGGCTTGAGGATTAGTACGTCCCCGATTCCCAAGCCAGATCCTGGAAGGGCCCCACCCCCATTTCCGAGGTTTCAGGCCTCCAAGAATCTCATCTCAGCCTGGCCCCAGCACGCTCCTCCCCCAGGAGCGTCCCTTCCCACTTTTGGGACCAGAGGCTCCCTGGGCCAATCCGCACAGCGCTGTTTCTCGCGCGGGGGCCAGACGAGGATGCGCGGAGACTGAGAGTGGGGGGCGTTACCCGGAGGGGGGGCGGGGAGGGGCGGGGAGGGACGGCTCGCAGCGTAGTCAAAGGCACTAGAGCCCGCTGGCAAGTAATGGCATTTCCAAAACAGCGCCCCCACCCCCTCTCCGACGCCCGCGCCCACGAGCCCGCGTCCTTCCCAGGATCCGGGCCGTTACTCGAGCTCCAGGCTCCGGGCTGAGGCTAGGCCGCGGCGGGAGAGAAAACAGCGGACGGGAACGATCGGCTCACCCTGCAGCTCCTTGCGTTCGTTCTGCTTGGCCTGGTGTTCTTTCAGCAGGCGTGACAGCATGGTGGCGGCGGGCTGGGGGCTGGGCGCGCCCGGCCCCCTCCGACTCCGGGAGCTGGAACGCGTACCTCGGCTCCCGCGGGGTCGGAGTCACGTGACCGCAATGTCACGTGACGCCAGGACCGCCCCTTTTCAGGCCGGTGGGTGGAGAGCGTGGAAGAGCTTGGCTTTTGAACGGAGGGACTAGCAGAGGGTTGGGGGCAAGTGAACTCTGGTCTTTACTGGGCGGGGGGGTCTCCCTTTTTGGTGAGTGTTGGGCGAAGTTTTCTTTAGTACCCGTATTGCAGAGCCCGTTTTGATCGTCTCCTTTGGATCTCAGGGCTCCCGGGAGGGTCGGTACTTACGGACTGTGCATCATTGTTCCGTTTTGAGGAGGGAACAGAGGCTCCCTGGGCTCATTGAAATTCTTTTCCTTTCTTCGCCTTTCCCTCCTGGCAGCTCTGGTCGGTTCTCCGTTAATTCTCAGCACCCACCCCCTGAGAGGGAATGCTTTCCTCTTTTTCCCAGCCCCTTCGCTTCTCACCACCCTGCCAAGATCCTCAGCTCTGGGTGATCACGGTGGAGAAGAGGCATTTTCGGCATTTCAAGCGACCTCTTCGGGAGCTTTGCTAATTTGGCTGGCTGTGTGTGGTGAATGTATAATCCCATCTCTGTCCTTATGTGGTCAGGGAATGCGAACCCTTTCAGTCTTACCAGAATAATGTCTCAGTAAAAGGTAAATCATGTAACACCTCTCTGAGCTAAAGAGAAATGCTTCCGGGATTAACTCCAACAGGAAAGAATTATAAACATCATCAACCTATTCTTGCTATCTTGGTGCACCAGCTCTCTTGGTGCATCACGCCCCAACAGTCTGAGCGTCTCTGGGCAACTCGCTTATGCTCTGGATTTGGTTTTCTCCCTAGAAAAATAAGGGGATTGGATTAAATCAGTAGTTCTCAGCCCTCAGCTAAACATTAGAACCACCTGGGGAAGTTTTAAAAAATGCCCTGGCCCTAGATTGAGTAACAGGATCTCTAAGGATTGGAGCCCAGGCAAGTATTTTATAAAAAAGTTCAAGGGCGCTTGGTGGCTCAGTGAGTTAAGCCTCTGCCTTTGGCTCAGATCATGATCCTAGGGTCCTGGAATTGAGCCCCACATCTGGATCTCTGCTCAGGAGGGAGCCTGCTCACCCCCCCCCCACCCCCACCTGCCTCTCTGCCTTCTTCTGATCTCTGTCAAATAAATAAATAAAAATCTTAAAAAACTTTAAGAAGTTGTTCAGCTGATTCTAGTTTGCATTGGACTTTGCCAATCACTGGACTAAACCATATCCAGGTCTGTTCCCAACTTTGGCATTCTCTCATTTTGTGATTCAGTTACATAGTAAAAAATTGGCTTCACGATATATACTTAGAGGGGAAGAGAAATAGGTGCTTATTTATTTAGGTGTTAGAAATAGGTGCTGATTTAAACAGACATTCAGCTGTTTACAGAGTAGCATCTTAAATCCTAGGAGGTGTGCAATCCTTGAAAGGATTAGTGAATGAAATGTAAAGTGGTAGCATAAAGCAGAGCATTAAATGCCACCAAGAGGGACGCCTGGGTGACTCAGTCAGTTAAGCCGCTGCCTTTGGCTCAGGTGATGATCCCAGGGTCCTGGATGGAGTCCTACATCGGGCTTGCTCGGCAGGGAGCCCGCTTCTCTCTCCGCCTCTGTCTGCTTGTGCACTCGCTCTCTCTGATAAGTAAATAAAATCTTTAAAAAAATGCCACCAAGATAAAAATTCTGAATAAAAATGTTCGATACTGCATATGTAAATGTCTATGCTTATATGTGTACTCTAATTTATTTTCCCAGCATTTTCAGAGTATTTACCATAGGTCAAACACTTTACACATATTAATTCATTTAATCACTAGAACTATCAGAGGCAGTGAATTACTGTTGCCCTCAATTTTCAGATGAAGAAACTGAGGGACAGAGTGGTTGAGTAATAGAGCTTGGTGGCAGAGCTAGGCTACAAATCCAGGCTATCTGATTTCAGAGCCTGAGTGTAACCACCGTCCCATGCTGCATTAACCGTGGGAAAGAGACCCCAGGATGGGAAATTCTGTGTCTTGTCACTATGCCCCTCTAGCCTGTGGGCACAGTTGAAGGGAATCCTGGTAGGGGAGGAGTGTTTGGGAAGAGTCCTCGCTCCAGTGGGGCGCTGATCAATAGAAGCGGGAAGAGTGAGAGCATCACTGGGCAGCCTAGTCCAGTCCTTCCCCCAACCCCCACTTGGCTCCAGCTTCCAACTGCAGTGAGCAAGCAAAATAGAAGCACTTGGAAGATCCTTGCTGCCTCACTCCCAGAGCTGTGGGGCCTGGGAGAGAAGAGCAGGGGTTGAGGGGGTACCAGAAAATAGTTATTTGGGGATGTGAAACAGAGGGCAGGGGCTAATGAGGGGGTTGGTGTTGGGGGTTTCAGTGGCGAGTTTGTGAATGTTAAGATTAGGCTGACTCAGGGAGAGTGCCAGCCCATCCTGTATTGCCGTCACCCCCCTGGCACAATCGCCTGACATTTTCACAATCAGTATAGAGACTGCCAGGAATCTGCAGACATCAGCTCCACCCCCCTCCCCACACACTGGCTGTTCCTTTGCCCTAGAGCTGGGCAGAGAACATGGGGACCTCTATCTGGGGACCCCAGCTGATCTCTCCAGCATCATCCCCCAGATGCTATTTTTTTCTAGGCTTTTGCTGCTCACTGT
The DNA here is from genome assembly GCF_011764305.1 of Mustela putorius furo. Taxonomy (NCBI): domain Eukaryota; kingdom Metazoa; phylum Chordata; class Mammalia; order Carnivora; family Mustelidae; genus Mustela; species Mustela putorius. The sequence continues at coordinate 1,312,504 of NW_025422127.1, read as the reverse complement.
GTAACTTCAGTTTCTGCTGAGTTGAAGCTTAGCTCCCGACCTGCCTTTGGTTGAGATGGACACAAGCTTCATGTGTCTCTGAAGAATGACTCTTGATGTTTGAAATCTCTTTCTGCCCATATCTCCTTAAACTCCTTCCCACCCCACAGATTATATTCTCTTAGAATGAATGAATGCAACTCCATGCTCCTTTCCCTCCCCACTCATTTCTTTGTTCTTTTGAGGTCTTTACTTAGCAAGCTTTAAACTGAGTGCCTGGGCCAAACATGAAGGCCAGAAGCTGCTGAGTTGTTAAGGGTTGGGTGAGGAGGACTGAAGGAGAACATGGAATGAGTGCAGAAGGCTTCTCATACTGGGAAGTCTGGCTGGGTTTCTAGGGGGGAGGGTACTGTTGGTGGTGTGGCCAAGTTCCAAATGTTGGCCTGAGGCCAGTGCTCAAAGAAAAGGGGCCCTCAAGACAGTCTAAATGGCTCCCTGTGGGAAGTGACCTCCCAGTCCTCCAGAAAAATGCATGGGTTTCCCTTGGATCCTTAAAGATGAGAGCAGTCAAGTCATTTCTCCAGCGATTCCTCTCAATCACATTTATATTCTCTCTCTCCCAGCCACTCCCATAGTTCAAGCTTTGGCTACAGCCAGAATTCAGAGGCAGGCAGAAGGATTCCAGTGCTGGAGAGGTGGGTGGGGTGAGAAAGTCCTCCTGTTGTGTGTGTTGGAGAGGAAGAGGCTGACCCTGGGACATATGCTCCAAGACTCTTTTGCCAGATGAAGTGGAGGGAGAAGTTAACCCTGCGATGTGTTCTGGGAGTGTTTGCCTGTAAGCTAGAGACAGCAGCTGGAAAATGTGTAATCCAGGGAAGCTGAAGAACAGGGATCCCATATGGAAGAGAAGAAGGTTGTTAAAGGGGGAAGGGGCTGGAGAAAGCCCCAGCTTCCACTCCAATAGGGGTGAAGACTTTGCTGGGCCTGGACATTCATCAATTTTTAAAATTATTTTGAAATAGTTATAGACTTAGAGGAAGTTGCAAAAATAGTACATGAAGTCCCATGTACCCTTCTCCCAGCTTCCCTTCCTGGTGACATCTGATATAACGGTAGCACAATATCAAACCCAGGAAGCTGACACAGGGACCCTGTTCACTAGCCTTATTCAGTTTTCATAATGTTCTACACGTATTCAGTGTGTGTGTCAGTATGTGTATGCATTCGTAGTTCTATGCAGTTTTGTCCCGTGTATAGATTTGAATAGAATAACTACCACCAAATCAAGGTACAGATCTCTTCATCACCACAAAGGAACTTTCTGTGCTATCCTTTTTTTTTTTTTTTGCAACTATTTATTTTATTTTATTATTATTATTTTATTATTATTATTTTTTATTTATTTGCCAGAGAGAGAGAGCAAGTGAGTACACACAAGCAGGCAGAGAGGCAGGCAGAAGCAGAGAGAGAAGCAGGCTCCCTGCTGAGCAAGGAGCCCGATGCGGGACTCGATCCCAGGACCCTTGGCTCATGACCTGAGCCGAAGGCAGCGGCTTAACCCACTGAGCCACCCAGGCGTCTCTATTTGTTTTATTTTTAAAAGATTTTGTTTATTTGAGAGAGAGAGCGAACATGTAAGAGAGTGAGCACAAGCTGAGAGGAAGACAGAGGAAGAGGGAGAAGCAGACTCCCCACTGAGCAGGGAGCCCAGCCTTGGGGCTGAATCCCAAGATCCCGGGATCATGACCTGAGCCGAAGGCTGATGCTTAACTGACTGAGCCACACGGGCAACCCTATTTATTTATTTTAGAAGTATAATGAACACACGGTGTTGTTAGTTTCAGGTGTAATGTGCTATCTATTTATACTTACCTCTTCCCATACCTGTCCCCTGGCAATCACTAATCTGTTCATCATCTCTATAGTTTTAATTTTGTGAATTTCCAACTCTTGACTCAAACACAAGAAGTTCTCAGCAGGTTTGTTTATTCAAACACGGAGCTTCATTCTCCAGATCCCTCTAGCTTCTTCATTCTATGCCCCACCCCCTTCACCTACAACATTGTGTCCCATTCCAACAATCTGGTCTCACTTCTCCTTTAGGGAAAACCGACATGTCTAAATTTACTAGGCTGGTCTAGGACTCTTACATTCCCCCCTTCTCACCCTCCCTTGCCCCACTATTTATAGCCAGGCTAATTTTGGGCAAGCTCTCTCTCTCTCTTTTCCTGCTCCTTCCTCCTGTGGCGGGTGAGATGACTTCTCAAATATTTGGGCAGAGGAGGTCAGAAGAAGATTCTTGGCATCTGATTTCAGCCTTGGATTTAGCAGGAGCCAGCAGGGTGAAGATGAAGGGAGGCAGACATCACAGATGCAGCAAAGAGGAAGGCACCTGGGCCTCTGAAGGCATTTGACCTTGGTTGGAGATCTCAACTCAGAGTCAGGAGTCCTGGGTTCCATACTGATTGTACTACTCTGCATTCTTATATCAGCTCTACTGTGTTGGGGCTCTGTGATAGAAAAGGGACAAAGAGGGCAGATGTGGGGGATAATAAAGTAGGCTCCTGGTTCCTGCTTGTTGGCAGCACATGTGTTTCCTCGATAGTCCCTAGTTGGAGCTGTGTTAGTTCCCTGGAGGGGATGTCTACAGTGTATTGTTGCAAAAACGGAGACCCAGATATTCAAATGTATAGTAACTTACCCAGGGCAATGATTGTCCCAGGACCAGCAGAGTGAAAGCCTACCCTTCTGTTTGTTTTTAAAAGTATAATCTTTTTTTTTTTTAAAGATTTTATTTATTTATTTGACAGAGAGAGAGATCACAAATAGGCAGAGAGACAGACAGATGAGGAGAAGCAGGCTCCCTGCTGAGCAGAGAGCCCCACGCGGTACTCGATCCCAGGCCCCTGGGATTACGACCCGAGCCGAAGGCAGAGGCTCAACCCACTGAGCCACCCAGGTGCCCCTTAAAAGTATAATCTTGGAAAAAGAAGTAAGAGAGACAAAGGGAGCATGGGAAGAGAAATTAGGTAGGGGACATTGGGGCTTTTAATAAAGGGAGGCGAAGAGAAAATACTTTTTCTTTTTAAAGATTTTATTTATTTATTTGGCAGAGAGAGAGATCACAAGTAGGCAGAGAGGCAGGCAGAGAGAGATGGGGAAGCAGGCTCCTTGCTGAGCACAGAGACCAATGCGGGACTTGATCCCAGGACCCTAAGATCATGACCTGAGCCAAAGGCAGAGGCTTAACCCACTGAGCCACCCAGGCGCCCCGAGAAAATATTTTTTGAAATAGTTAATATTTAAGTAATCTTTCCCCCCAGCATGGGGCTCAACCTTATGACCCTGAAATTAAGAGTTATGTGCTCTACCAACTGAGCCAGCCAGGCACCTGATGAGAAAAGAAAATTCTAAGGATATGATAGAGACAACATTAGAGACATTGAGAAATATTCAGAGAAAGTGATAGAGACAAGGAAAGGGACAAAAATAGAGTTTGGGATGAGACAAAACCAGATAGTGAGAGAGGGAAGGGAAAGATGGATAGGTGGATATACACAAGACCATCACCCAGTGAGTAGAGGAGCCAGTGAATAGAGGAGGTGGGAGCAAGCGAGGTTCCAGTTGTGCCAAATTATTTCCTATCTCTCCTCCTAGCCCCATTTCTGGATTGGAGTTATAAATAGCAGAGGGTTGGAAAATGTCCCCCCTCCCTTTGCTTCTGTCCCAGCCTGGGGGGAAGGGAGAGGAAGAGATACAGGCTTGCTGGTCCCTGTGGAGATCCTTGCAAAGCCCCACCCAGATCCTGCCTGGACCAGCCCCTGGAAGCTGCCTTCTCCAATCTTTCCCGTTAAAGGGTGGGAAACCGACATTTCAGGGAAGAGGTCTGAGAGCCAAAGACCTCCTTTTCATCTCTCTGCCTCTTGGGTACAATCTTTTTCATCCTTGCCCTTGCCCTTCTTTGACCTCCACTCCCTTTTCCCCAGCTTAATTAATTTCCTCTTCCTCTATCAATCACCCTCAGTAATTTTCTTTTCTCCCCTTCATTCCAACCCCCCCCCTTTTTTTTTGGTAAGCTCTGTGCCCAAGATGGAGCTGGAACTCACCATCCCCAAGAGCAAGGGTAGCATGCTCTATAGACTGCTCTATAGGCAGTCAGGATCACACCCCCCCCCCCCCCCCACTCCCTACCCGCCCTAGCCGCCAAACCATTCTTTATTGATCAAACTCTTGCTCTTCTTTCTCCATCTCTTTTCTCTGTTTTCTTTCTACCTGCCTCCTTTGCTCTTTTCCCCAGACCTGCTGAATTTCTCTCTCTCCTCTTGCCTCTATCCTGACTGCAGACGATGTGGCTAGCATAGCCCTTGTCACTGCCGGGCTCTGAGGGGTGGGCTGGGATGGGGCGGGATGTGGTTTGATTCGAACAGCATGCTAGGCGCTCTACGTGACCACGGAGAGAAGGGAGCACCAAAGGACCACACAGGACCCTGCCCTTTCATCTCCCTGTGTACATCTCTCTTCCCAGACTGTCCTTTAGCCTCAAGCACTTATTTCTTACCCCCCCCCCCCTTTTTTTTTTTTTTTAGATCCCTTTCTTTCTGTACTTCTCTCTCCCTCCCCATTCCCATGCACCGCCTCCACCACTCGAGGGCTTGGGCAGGAGTGGGGTGGTGGGAGGATAGAAGAGCGCAGGCAGGGGCAGGGCCGAAGCCGGGGTGGAGATCCTGGCGTGCAAGGAGGGTTCCCACCCGGAGTTGCCAGCCCGGACCTCCCACTACCACGCCGCGAAGCCTCCACCTGCCGCGCGAGCGAGGGGCGGGGAAGAGGGCGGGGCCGGGGCGGTGTCCCCGGGAGCGGAGGCGGGAGCCCAAGCTGTCGCCCAGGAGGCGGCTGCTGCAGTCATCCTAGCGGGTGCTGGGGCAGCCGGGCAGTGGGGAGGTGGAGCATCGGGGCGGAGGATCGGAGGGAAAGGGGCGGTGAGGAGAAAGATTGCGAGACCCTTGAAACACCTGCGAGACCCGAGACCAAAGACCCGCCGTGGGGGACCTGCGGCTCCCGGCGCGAGCGAGTTTTCTTGCGTTCGTGGGGAGCGCGCCCAGGGTTCGCCCATGGCCGGGACTCCGGGCCGCGATCCTCGGGGCGGCCCCGGGATTTGTTACCTTCTTGGCTCCCTGATGGCCGGACTGCTCGCTCCGGGGGCTGTCGCCTTCAATCTGGACGTGATGGGCGCCCTGCGCAAGGAGGGCGAGCCGGGTAGCCTCTTCGGCTTCTCTGTGGCTCTGCACCGGCAATTGCAGCCCCGACCCCAGAGCTGGTAAGTCACCACACCCGCCCAGAGTCCCCGTGGCCGAGCCACAGATTTCCCCCACGCCTAACTCCATCTCTTAGTCTTCCAACCCCACGACCACGCAGGCTATCCACAGATATCTCATACTTTAACCTTGCCTTATCTCTCGGGGGTCCAGAGACTACCCTCAGGGACTGAGACCCGGGTCTTGCTTTGTGGTTGAGTTGGAGAGTGAGGTTCTTGTCTTGGCAGGTTTCCCCCAGCTTGCATCCTTGCTTCAGTCCCAGGGTCTGTGACTGCCCTCCTTCAGAGGGCTAGAGTCCCTCAGGAAGGGGGACTGGACATCTTATGTCTACTTACGGCAGGAGGAGAGGGAAAGGACAGAGAGGTTGAAGACACCATGGGAGGATGGCAGGTAGACTCCAGAAATAAATTCCGGTCAGAGCATTGCCATGGGGTGGAAAGAAGACAGTAGGACACTGGAGGCCAGGAGAGCCCTGCCATTTTATTTTGCGGCTCAAGAAAGGTTGGAAGAGGACTTGGGAGGGGAGGGTACGGCAGCCTGTACTAGATGGTTTGATGATAGAGTGGCAGGAAACAGAGCCCCCCTAAGTTGCAGCAGCAGCAGCAGCAGCAGCAGCAGCAGCCAGAGAGAGACCCAGGAGGGATGCTGGCCAGGTTGTTCCCCTTCCTCCTCCAGGTCTAGGAATCTCAGCAGTGGGGGAAGGCAGGGAGGAGTGAGGGGCAGAGGACAATTCTAGTTATTTTCTAATCAGTTCAGGACTCATGGGAGATGGATACATAATGTGTGGGGCCTGTGTCATGTTTCTTGTGCTCTTGGCTCTGCTACATGTATGATTTTAGAAAGAGACAAGGGGAAGAAAGCTTCCCACCCTCTCCTGCCAGGGGGCTTTTCTCTCCTAGGCTGGTGCCTAAGCCACACTAAGTGTCCATTAATGGGATCAATGCTGTCCACTGGGACTGTCTTCTCCCCCATACTATTGGCTTGGAGGCAGAGGACAGGAGATCATTTCTCTTCCCTTGCTTGCTTGAGGAGGAGGGGTAGCTCTAATCTTCCTTTTTCCATTATCCCTGTCATCAGGGAGCATGGTTAGTGGTCCCCCAAACTTTGGGAGAGATAGAAAGCAACTGACTTCATCTCTTCCTCAGCCTTCCATCTGCTTCCTACCTCATCTCTGTCTCCCTCCCTCCCTTCTTCCCCCATCTGCCAGAGTTCCAGGACTGGAGGCCTTTTTAGGACATGCTGAACTCTCTGAGCTATTTCTAGGCAAATTCTAGGTTATTTTTAATAGCTTGGTCTCTTGTTATTTCCCCCTCCTCTCTGAGGGTGGCCCCTGGTTCGGTCTCCCCTTGGCTCTCTTGTCTGAGCCAAGCTGGGGGCTTTCCCCGAGGAGCCTGACTGCCTAACCCTGCTTTTGCTCCTGCAAGGGGGTGCTCTGCTGCCTCGTGGCATGTGAGAGACCAGGTTCCTTGCTCGTTGAGTCTCTACCTTTTGAGTTGCCAGTCGCCTTCACCAGCATCCACCGACTGAAAGAAAGGCTTCACCCATTTTGATGACTTTCAGTCTTGCCCCTGGATGAGACCTTGAAGTCTAACCTTTGCTCTGTAGCTTCAGCCTCCTTTATATCTTTCAGTTGTGAAATGGAGTTTTGATAGTATATATGATAGTACTATCAGGTAGAGTTATAGGATTTAAGAGTTCTTAGTATATACAAAACCCTTAGAATAGTGCAAGGCCCAGAGGGAGTGCTGTGAAAGTGTTAGCACCGTGGTTCTCTGCTGAGCTAGAGAATAGCTTCAGTGCCTTACTGCAAACCTGGATCCAAGGCTTGGCTAGATCACCCTGGTTGAGTCAGCCTTCAGGCCAAGCACCCTCCCCAGAGGGCCACCCAGATTGAGAGTCAGGAAGGGCAGGCCTTGGGTCAGAGCCCTGGAGTGTGTGTAGAATCGGGAGCTGAGGTGGTAGTGGGCTACTCCTTTGCTTCCACTTAGCCAGGCCCCCTGGGAATCCTGCTGCCCCCAACTGCCCACATCATGGTGCTTTTGCAGGCAGTGGCTGCAGCTGTGGCTCCTGTCCTGTCCAGAGGCCCGGGTGGCTGGGGATGGTCAGAAAAGTGTGTGGCTGGGGCAGAAATGGAGAGACTAGAGAAGCTGTGTGTGGGAACTCTTGTTCCAGGAAGAGTCGGCTGGTCTGTTCTCTACTGAGAGTGAGGTTAGCCGTATATGCACACCAGCTTCTTCCCTCCATAGGGACCCCTTTCCTCTAGTACCCTCCCTACTCTAGACCTCTACAGGAGATGTGAACCCTGAATGCTGATACTAGCTTCTCCTGGTGCTTAGCTATGTGCTGACCAGCGGAGGCGCTGGGTGAATAAGAGAGCCCCAGTCCTCCAAGAGATGGCCATCTCTGGGTTTGGAGGTAGTGGGGATACTCCGGACTTGTCTGAAGGTTGGCCATACCACCTGGTTTCCTTTTCTTTGTGGGGTACCCTCCCCTCCCCTTCCTCCTGTTCTTTTCCTGGAGTGCCCTGTCACAGTGTTCTGGAGATAGCCCGTCATTAGGTATGGTGGAAAACTCATGGGTTTTGGAATTAGGTAGGTGTGGATTTGAATTCCAGCTTCCTACTTAATGCATCTCAGTGGGTTTTCTCAACCGAAAGACAGAAGAATCCTCACATAGGATTGTCGTGAAGCTTCAGTGAGAGAATGCATGTAAGTTGCCTAGCCTGATGTCTGAGCATTGGGTGGAGGGTGACCAACGTTAGTTCCTCATATCCCTGGCATCTAGCCTAGGGCCTGACCCATAGTAGGTGCTGGATACTATTACTTCCTGGTCTCGCCAGTGCCCGACACGGGGCCTGGCAGCTGATAGGTTCTCAATACATAGCTGTTAATGAATGCTGAACGCATGCCCTCTTCCTTGCTGCTCCCCGCCCCCTCCTTTCTCTGGACACTGGCTGTGATGCGGGATGACAGCTGCTAAGAGACCAGAGCTGTGGGAAGGGAGAGTGGCTCTGTGCCCTTCCCTCCCCCTCAGAACTGGCACAGTGCCCCGTAGATGCCTGTCTGCAGTATTGCTGGACACAACTTCAGGCCTTGTCCCCCAGAAAGGGAGATGGAGGAAAAGAGTATGGAACAGAGGCCTCCAGGTCTGCCTGCTTCCACTTTTGAGTCTGTCCTTCTGTGAAGAGAGATCCTTGTAGTCAGCCAGTCACCTCACCTTCCCCCTTCCTTCACTCCTGGCCTGTGGTTCAGCCCCAGGAGACCCAGGCAGCCTCCATTCCCAGCATAGTCCTCCCTTGGGGAAGAAGCCTTGGCTGTGATCATGGAAAATTGTCCTGCCAAGAAAGTTGTAGCTGGGAAAGTGTCTGAGGGGGAGTTAGGAGAGGGGACAGGGTGGGGGCAGGGAGGGTGGAGGAAAGGGGAAAATCATGGATGTGGGGAGAAAATGGGGGTAGGATTGGGGACAGATGAGAAACTTGCCCCTACCTTTATGCCAGCTAGAGTGACAGAGAGAATCCCAGGCTGGCAATGTTGCAGGGGGGATGGGGACTCTGATGGGTCCCTGATGAAGGGTTGGGGGACAGACCCATATCGACCCCTTTGCTTGGCCTCTGAAACTAGTCCCTGGGTCACCTCGTGGTGCCAGTCAGGGCCCCTGTTACTTTTGCTCTCAGCATTCTTGGTATTTCTGGGAGGGCTCCAACTGGACTGGGTTTGGGGAGGAGGGCAGAGCCTGAGGTTGGGGCCAGGAAGTGGGTAGGGAAGGACTGGTCAGGAACAGGTGCTGGGAACAGGCGGTTCTTTCAAACTAGCTGCGCTGGCCAGGCCACTTGGTTTGGCGTGCATGTGTGTATCTACAGTGCATGTGGGTCCTCATCCAGATAGTATGTGCATATGTAATGTGATGATTGCGTCTACAAGTGTATTAATTTGCCCTTTGACAGGACTCAGGGAAACCAACTTCCGGCCTTCCTCTTTAGTTCTTAACATTGGCTTGGTTCAGAGGGGTCAGGTCTGGGCTGCACTGGGGAGGCACAGCGCTCTGGCTGCTAATCCCACCCCTGCCCCATTGTACAGGCTATTGGTGGGCGCTCCACAGGCGCTGGCTCTGCCTGGGCAGCAGGCGAATCGCACTGGAGGTCTCTTCGCTTGCCCCCTGAGTCTGGAAGAGACTGACTGCTACAGAGTGGACATTGACCGAGGAGGTGTGGACCCCGTGGGGCTGGGAAGGGAGCATGGCCCGGGGAGGACAGGAGAAGACTTGGCTTCCTCTTCCCTTTCCTCATTCCTGCTGTCATGCCTCTAGCTGATGTGCAGAAGGAGAGCAAGGAGAACCAGTGGTTGGGAGTCAGTGTTCGGAGCCAGGGACCTGGGGGCAAGATTGTGGTGAGTACCGCTCTTTGTGACTGTATGCAGGGGTGGAGGGTGTGTGCATGATGGTGTGTGCGTGTGCACAGGTGTGCTTATAGTACACAGGCTGGCGTGTGGTATGATGGCCTGATTCCCGGACCAAAGGTATAACATAGTGCCTGTCCTTACAAAGTTAAAACCATCTAAGCATCCATCTATACATTTGTCAAACTCTTACTGAGAACCTTTTAAGCATCAGGCATTGTACTAGTTACTGAGAGAGGAAACAAAGATGGAGGAAAAGCCTGGTCTGTGGGTCACAAAGCCAACTGCAGAGTTCTGGAAACTCTCGTTCTCTGTTTTTCTGTGTCTGTTTCTCTCTATATCATCACTAATACATGCAAATACAATTAATAATCTGAGTCACTGTGGGAGCAGAATACGGTTAATGTTTTTTTAGATTTTTTAAATTTTTATTTATTTGACAGAGTGAGATAGAGAGAGAGAATGTATGGGGGAGGGGCAGAGGGAGACGCAGACTCCCCACTGAGCAGGGACTCTGATGCAGGCTCCATCCCAGGACCCTGGGATCATGACCCCAGCCGAAGGCAGATGCTTAACTGACTGAGCCACCCAGGCGCCCCAGAATATGGTTAATGTTAAGTGAGCAGTACAGTCTCCAGTATGTGACAGTCCAAAGGAGGAGTAGTGAGAAAAGCCTGCGGGGAGGAGCAGGGGTGGGTGGAGGGCAGAGTTCAGCCAGCCTTTCAAGAAGAAGCAATGCTTCAAGAGTGGAGAGGGGAGGAAGTTCTTCGCAGGCAAAGTGGTGGCACTGACAAAGGTCCAAAGCCAGGAACAGCTTGACATATTGGGGATAGGCCCATAGGGCATGATTACGGAGGCACAAGTGCCCTGTGCTGGCTTGGTGCCTGGGGGTCCAGGCAGAATGTGGAACAAGGTGTCTTCCTACAGCGCAAGGCAGTGAATGCAGATGGGATAAGTATGTGTATATTGCCTAATGCTGGGCAGGGTGGGGGGTGGTCCCCAAGTGATGTGTATGTGTCCATGCGCTTGCCAAACGTCTCATGTTGGCTGTGTGGCTCTGGCTGGTCACCAGCCCACATGGGGCAGGGTGTAGAGGGGGTATGACCCTGAGTCGCCTCCTCCCACAGACCTGCGCGCACCGATATGAGGCTCGGCAGCGGGTGGACCAGATCCTGGAGACCCGGGATGTGATTGGTCGATGCTTTGTGCTAAGCCAAGACCTGGCCATCCGCGATGAGCTGGATGGTGGGGAATGGAAGTTCTGTGAGGGGCGCCCCCAGGGCCACGAGCAGTTTGGGTTCTGCCAGCAGGGCACAGCTGCTGCCTTCTCCCCCGACAGCCACTACCTCCTCTTTGGGGCCCCGGGAACCTATAACTGGAAGGGTGAGTCACTCCTCAGGGAGGGGACAAGGGAACCAAAATGTCCTCTGACCTCAGAGGCAGGATTGGAGGGCAGCACGTGGCCAAGCATGCCCACACGTTTCCTGCCATGGCGCCCTGGGGCACCGCCACGTCTGCCAGCCCCCTCACGCCAGCACACACACACACACACACACACACACACACACGGGGGTGTCTCCTCTCCTTCCAATGGCCGAGTGTTCCCCACCAAGCCAGCATGAGCCCCCACACGCACGGCTGGGCCTGCTTGCTCCAACACCTCAGCCTCACCGCGCCACTCCCATTCCCGTCTCCGCACGCCACTGCTGGCTGAGCTGACACTCGGTGAGTGGGGTGGCAAGTCTGTGGGACCAGAAGCTTGGGCTGGGCCAGGGGCAGCGAGGGGGCTGCAGAGGAGAGGAGGGGCTTCCCCGTGTGCCTGTGGAACCAGCGTCTGGCCTGAGAGGGGCTCTCCGCTCCCCCGCCCCGGGCACTAACAGGTCTGTCCTTGCAGGCACTGCCAGGGTGGAGCTCTGTGCACAGGGCTCAGCGGACCTGGCGCACCTGGACGACGGGCCCTACGAGGCGGGGGGTGAGAAGGAGCAGGACCCCCGCCTCATCCCGGTCCCTGCCAACAGCTACTTTGGTAGGGACCCCTCCCTGGCCCAGAGCTGCTCTAACCCTCTGCTCCTCTTTCTTGTCCTCCCTCTCCACGCTCCCATCCTTCTGTCTCTGTCTCTGTCTCTGTCTCTCACCCTTTCTCTCTCTGTCTTTCTGTCTCTGATTCTCATCTCCCTGGTCTCTTTGTCTCTCTCATATTCTTTCTCTCCCTCTTCCTCTTCTACTGGCTTCTTCTTGCCATTATGTCTGGCTCTGTCTCCCCATTCTGTGGCCCTTCCTCCTTCCCTGGTGTGTCCCCCCACCTGCCCCCCGCAGGGTTGCTCTTTGTGACCAACATTGATAGCTCAGACCCTGACCAGCTGGTGTATAAAACTTTGGACCCTGCTGACCGGCTCCCAGGACCAGCCGGAGACTTGGCCCTGAATAGCTACTTAGGTTTGTAAGCTCCCACCACGTCCCCCCGGGCCCTGTGGGCTTGGCCTGGTCTCCCTTCCTCTCCTGTCCTGCCTTCACCAACACACACCCAGGGAAAGACACAGTGGGCCCAAATTTCAAAGAAGCGCTAGGCCCAGTGACCAGGCCTGAGCAGATGCCCCAAGGGGGGATGGCCTAGGGGGCTGTGAACGGGGGTCTCCATGGAGAAAGAACCAGGTGGGCTGAGATGGTACTGGAAAAGGAAGGTAGAGCTCTAGTGGGACTTTCTCTGAGAGATGGATGGTGGGCACATGCCAGAGAAAGGTCTATCCTTGCTGGTAAGTCTCTTTCATTGTCTCATCTGCAACCCTTTGCAAAGGGGAGGAAACCAGGCCTGGGAGATGTTGGGGTGAATCAAGTTCTTTCCCACTCCCCCTTCTCTCCCGTTTATCCATGTGAAGAATTCCTCTCCCTGTGAGCATGGTGGGAGGAGGGGGCAAAGAAGGTGCATCCGATGGGGCTGGGGCCTCCTGGGTGTGCAGAGAAGAGAGCAGCTCCCTGGGGGATCTTAAGCGTGGTGCCCTGCTCTGCTCTTGCCCAGCCAGCTTGCCTTCCTCTTTGTTCCCCAGTCCCCGAGGCTGACCTCACTGCACTTCTTGTGCCAAACTCCAGTTTCTGGATGTGGGAGGACAGTCAGGCCCCTGGAGGGGGAGGCAGAGCAGTCCAGCTGTGTTGGTGATAACTTGGAGGGCACCCGTACCTTTTGGCTCCAGACCTGTGAGGAGGGGGTGGAGTGAGGGGAGCCCAGACACACCTTGGCTCCTGAGTCTTTCGGGAGGGCTCACTGCTAAGTCACCCCACTCAGGTTTCTCCATTGACTCGGGGAAGGGTCTGATGCGTGCAGAGGAGCTGAGCTTTGTAGCAGGGGCCCCCCGTGCCAACCACAAGGGTGCTGTGATCATTCTGCGCAAAGACAGTGCCAGCCGCCTGGTGCCCGAAGTTATGCTGTCTGGGGAACGCCTGACCTCTGGCTTCGGCTACTCGCTGGCTGTGGCTGATCTCAACAATGATGGGTGAGAGTGGCCACAGGGGAGTGGAGCCTGGGAGAGGCTGGGCCTCTGGCATCTTTCTGATGGGGAGGGAGCCACACTGACTGTCTCTGTCTCTCCATCTCTCCCTAGCTGGGCAGACTTGGTAGTGGGCGCCCCCTACTTCTTTGAACGCCAAGAGGAGCTGGGGGGTGCCGTGTATGTGTACCTGAACCAGGGGGGTCACTGGGCTGGGGTCTCCCCTCTCCGGCTCTGTGGCTCTCCTGATTCCATGTTCGGGATCAGCCTGGCTGTCTTGGGGGACATCAACCAAGATGGCTTTGCAGGTGTGACTGGGAACTGGAAAGCCTTGGGGGAGGGAGGGGTAGAGGCGGGATGGGGAAGGGCCTCAGAGGTCCAGGGAGAGGCCTTCTGAGGGCTCCGGGACAGAAGCAACCTGGGCTGGCGTCATCTTGAGCTTTACCAGCTGTGTGACTTGGGTCAAGCGAACTTTCTGAGCTGGTAATGTCTGCAGAGAATAGCTAAGAGGCTTAAAAATGATGTGTGCAAGGTGCCCAGGACTTAGTAGCCTCTCAGTAAAATAACAAATATATTATATAGAACTGAGTGACTGAGGGAAAGTTAGGGTCTGGATGACCAGCCCCCACCCCCTGCCCCAAGTCTGACTACCTTTTTCCCATACCCACAGATATCGCCGTGGGGGCTCCCTTTGATGGGGATGGGAAAGTCTTTATCTACCATGGGAGCAGCCTGGGGGTTGTTGTCAAACCTTCCCAGGTGAGGGGGTTCGTTGGGATGAGGTGTGGGGGAGAGTGGGTGTGGGGGGACTTAGGGGGAGCACAACAGCAGAGGGCAGGGGGTGGAGCTGGGGGTGCCGCTGTGGGGGAGCTGATGGTCTGGTCCCACAGGTGCTGGAGGGTGAGGCTGTGGGTGTCAAGAGCTTCGGCTACTCCCTTTCGGGGGGCCTGGATGTGGATGGGAACCATTACCCAGACCTACTGGTCGGCTCCCTGGCTGACATGGCTGTGCTCTTTAGGTGAGGTCCTTGTCTCCTCTGCCTCAGCCTCTCCCTCCCTGAGGCCCGCGCCTCTCTTTCCCAGCCTCAGAGTCTCATGTTCCTTGTGCTCAACTCCCTGTTCCCCAGGGCCAGACCTGTCCTTCATGTGTCCCACGAGGTCTTCATTGCTCCCCGAGCCATCGACCTCGAGCAGCCTAACTGTGCTGCTGGCCACTCTGTCTGGTGAGGTGGGGCCCGAGGGAGGCAGGGAGCTTTCAGGGCCCACTTCCCCTACTCTCCCTTTCCCTGCCCAGTGTGGGGCTGTGGCTGGGGCAGCAGGGAGGCGCTGGTCAGTCAGTCTGGCTCAGGAGTTCCCCTTGCCCCCACAGTGTGGACTTGAGGGTCTGTTTCAGCTACATTGCCAGCCCCAGAAGCTACAGCCCTATTGTGGGTGAGTGAGGTCCCACTGCTACTTCCCACCCCGTTGGGTTTCAGGGTGGGTCACTCTGAGGTGGAGAGAAGGGAGTCTCAGAGATGGGGTCAGATGAGAGCAGTTCCCCAGCTCACTGGTTCCTCTCTCCTCTCCACTCGCCACAGCCCTGGATTATGTGTTAGATGGGGACACAGACCGGAGGCTCCGGGGCCAGGTCCCCCGTGTGACCTTCCTGAGCCGTGGCCCAGACGACCCCAAGCACCAGGCCTCAGGCACTGTGTGGCTGAAGCATCAGCATGACCGAGTCTGTGGAGACACCATGTTCCAGCTACAGGTGGGCCCTGACCCCTTGGCCTCTGTGAGTCATTGTCATTGCCTGATTTCTTCTCTTTGATTTCTTTTAGCTTCCTCCCTAACATGTTCACACTTCATTCTTTGATCTCAACTTTTGGGAATCTTCCCTTCTGGGCTGACCTCCTCCTCACCTGCTGCCTTCTGTGTCTTCTGCCTTCTGTGTTGAGAGTATAAGTTCTGTCCTACCTGGAGATGGAGACAGCAGTTTCCTTTGTCACACCTGGTCCTCAAAGCCCTGGATCCTGGTCTCCTCCCTTTTCCACCCCAGTTGCTCTCCCTCCCCCTCACTCTGGTCTCTACCTCTCTCCCTCAGCTCCTGACAGCTCTTGACAGCTTTCAGAATCTGTCCTAGGTCTGGCCAGCGCCTGATGATTGTTCTAGTATGCATGTCCATCTTTCCTCTTCTCAGGAGAATGTCAAAGACAAGCTTCGGGCCATTGTGGTGACGCTGTCCTACAGTCTGCAGACCCCACGACTTCGGCGACAGGCTCCTGGGCAGGGGCTCCCCCCAGTGGCCCCCATCCTCAATGCTCACCAGCCCAGCACCCAGCGGGCAGAGGTGAGCATGGGTTCTGGTTTAGCTCAGGAGAAGGAGCTGGAAGGACTAATGATCATCATCCCTCACAGTGACAAGCATTCATAGCTTCCAGAACTCTTTCACATGCTACCCTAGCAGTTCCTCACATCTCTGGGTGCTGTGACAAGTAGACCACAACATGGTATATAGCTCAAGTGATCACATGTTCCTCGTTCGAGGGGACACTGATCCTCCATTCCATGCATTCATTTAGGGGCCCGGGCTGACAGGGATCTGCCATCTTCAGACATGGCCTCCAAGGTCCTTAGGTCACCTCCATCCCTGTCAGTTGGAAGGGGGAGCGTGAAGCTCTTCTGATCAGTCTGGAAGTGAGGCCCTTCACTTCTCTTCACATTAAATCCAGAATCAGTCGCATGCAGTGTTGGCTAGGGAGATGTGGTCTTGTCGTGGCCTCTACCTCAGCATCATCCCTTGCTCGCTTCACTGAGGGCCACATAGCCCACGGTGGTTCAGTGATCAGCTCAGTGTCACACGGCTAGTAAGCAGCAGGTCTGAGAGTCAGAGCCCCGTGGCTTCATCTTGTGATACGCCACCCCACTGTGTCCCATGGCGACACATTCACCTCCTGCCTCACCCCTAGGAATGAGCCTCTCCTCACGTCTCTCCCTAGATCCACTTCTTGAAGCAAGGTTGTGGCGAAGACAAGATCTGCCAGAGCAACCTGCAGCTGGTCCATGCCCGCTTCTGTGCCCGCGTCAGTGACACGGAATTCCAGCCTCTGCCCATGTGAGGGGAAGTGAAGGGTAGCGGGGGCGGGGGTGGGAAGGCAAGAGATCAAGGAAGAGAAGGAAGCCCCCTCAGGAGGGACAGGCCGAGGGAGGGCGGAGGCTGATAATTCAGAAGATGAGGGTCAACAGTGGGGCCACAGAGTCTCTCTTGGCAAGGAATACACCTTCCCAGGATGCATAATGATAATGGTAACTCCTACCATTAGCTCCTCTGTGGATGAGAACAGGGGCCTAGAGAAGTTAAGTTCCTTGCCCCAGGAGAGTAGGTAGAAGAACTTGGACCGGAACAGTGGTCTCCTGGCTCCCTGTCTGGTTCTCTCAAGTGTGGGAAGGCCTGAGGCTTGGACAGGTGGGGAGGGCGCTGCGGTTGAGCCAGTGGGAGGAGAGACCAGGGAGTGGAGGTGGGAGGGGAAGAGGCAGGAGAGAGAGAGGCAGGGGAAGGCGTTTAGATTTAGAGCATGAGTGGGATCTGACCTCCAGGGATGCAGATGGGACAACAGCCCTGTTTGCCCTGAGCGGGCAGCCGGTCATTGGCCTGGAGCTGACGGTCACCAACCTGCCCTCGGATCCAGCCCAGCCCCAGGCTGATGGGGATGATGCTCATGAAGCCCAGCTCCTGGTCACCCTCCCTGACTCTCTGCACTACTCGGGAGTCCGAGCCCTGGACCCTGCGGTGAGGGCCTGTGGCAGGGTGTGGTGGGGTTCCTTGGGGGCTCCGGTAACCCAGACTGACCTCTCCCTCTCTCCCCACTGCAGGAGAAGCCGCTCTGCCTGTCCAATGAGAATGCCTCCCATGTCGAGTGTGAGCTGGGGAACCCCATGAAGAGAGGTGCCCAGGTTGGTGTGTCAACCTTATCCCTGTCCGAGTGCCTCTCTAAGTGCTGAGCCCTTCTGCACCCCCTTGCCTTCTCGGACTCTAATCACTCTCCACTCTTGGCCTAGGTCACCTTTTACCTGATTCTTAGCACCTCAGGGATCACTATCGAGACCACAGAAGTGGAAGTGGAGCTGCTGTTGGCCACGTGAGCCTGGGGGCACCTGGTGGTGGTGAGGGGAAGGGCAGCTGGGTTGGTGCCCACCTGGATGGGGCTCTGTTGTCTTCATCTGAGCCCTCGGGGTAGCACCTTTGCCCCGTTGCCCAATGTGTGCTCCTGCGCACTTACCAGGATCAGCGAACAGGAGCTTCATCCCATCTCTGTCCGAGCGCTCGTCTTCATTGAGCTGCCGCTGTCCATCACTGGGTAAGCTCTGTCCAAAGGGGCACATTGGCCCAAGGGGTGGGCACTACTACTCCCAAGCTCTGGCCTGGGCTCTGCCTCCTGGCCCTCCAAACAGCCATGCCCCAGGCCTCCTCAGTGCCCCCGTTCTGACCCTTCCCCACCAGGGTGGCCATTCCCCAGCAGCTCTTCTTCTCTGGTGTGGTGCGGGGTGAGAGTGCCATGAAGTCCGAGCGGGATATAGGCAGCAAGATCAAGTATGAGGTCACGGTGAGTGTTCTGGTGAGGCCCCTGGTCAGGCCCCTTCCTTCTTGGTGCAGAGAGAGGCTGAGGCATGTTGCAAGGCTGTAGTTCTCCTACTATGTGGCGGCATGATAGTCCAGCGAGTTCAAGGCCTCCCCTTGCTCCTGGACCTTGATTGTGGTGTTGGTGTTGGGGTCTCGTCATGGTCATCTCTGTGTGGACATCTCAGTTGCTGGTCTGGGTAGGCCATGAGGGTCCTGGGAAGCTTTAATGTCAGAGGCTTTGGCTGAGGGATGGGGCCGAGGGGGAGGAGGACTGATGTCTCTTCTTAGAACTCTGCTCTTGCTTGGCTGAGGCCTCCCCACCCTCTCAGGGACATCTCCAGGCCTTCCTAGTTTTGGGGTAGGAGAGAATGATGATTGGTGGGGTCTAGGATCCCAAGTCTTTGTTGAAATTCTGATTCTGGGGGGGCCGTCCCCTCAGCTCTTACCCCTCTTTCTCTGCAGATCTGTGGCCCACTTAGAAACAGAGTGCCCTCCCTTCACACTCCCTTCTGCCCACAGGTCTCCAACCAAGGCCAGTCGCTGAACACGCTGGGCTCTGCCTTCCTCAACATCATGTGGCCCCATGAGATAGCCAACGGGAAGTGGCTGCTGTACCCCATGCGGGTGGAGCTGGAGGGCGGGCAGGGGCCCGGGCAGAAGGGGCTCTGCTCCCCGAGGCCCAACATCCTCCACCTGGTGAGGCTTAGGCAGGGTGGTCAGGACCACTGAAGCAGGGTGGAGGGGGGTTAGACCTCAGGAAGGATGTTGTGGGGGCTGTGGGAGGCCTGGGGGAAGGCAGTGGGGAGGAGATGCTGTCTCGGGATTGCTGCGTTCAGAGTGACGCTCACTGCTCACACTCCCTGCATCCAGAATGTGGACAGCAGGGACAGGAGGAGGCGGGAACTGGAGCAGCCTGAGCAGGAGGAGCCTCCCGAGCCGCCGGAGCCCAGCACATCCTGGTGGCCGGTGTCCTCCTCTGAGAAGAAGAAAAACATCACCCTGGTGAGGGCAGGGCAAGCATGGGGCAGTCTGAACGAGAGGCGGAGGTGTTGGTGATGAGGATGCGGGGGGAGAGGGAGTCTTAGGGCACTGGGTGTCCAGGAGGCTGGCCCATTGACAGGCGTGATGGTCACACACCTGGAGCGAGTTGACAAGACAGTTTATATCACAACCGTGAAGCAGCTGCTGCAGCATGGATTCCCCTGTGACCACTGAGTATTCACTCCAGAGGGAGGGTCTTGGCCAGCAGCCAGTTGGCCACACAATTAGTTCCTTGTTTGGCACAGTTTTGTTCTTCAAGTGGATGTGTTGAGCCAATGAGCATGCACTCTGTGCTCATCCCTTGTAGGATGGCGCTGGCCGTTAGTGTGGAGCAGACAGATTGTGGGTATTTGGCCTGGTTGCAAGGAGGTGGAAACCCAGGTGTGGAAGGGGGGGCAATAGAAAGAGCCGAAGAGACTGTTGGTGGGGGGATATGAACAGCTGGGCCAGGTCTGGCATCGTCTGTCTGGAAGGGAGCTCCACTGTCATACCCTGTCTCTCGTGGGGGCCCTCAGCTCCCCTGCTCCTGGAGAGCATGGTGGGAGGCAACACGAAGGCACATGGGGGTCGCGTAAACTTGCGTCATGGTCGGTTCCCTGTTACGGATATTGTCCTGTCTTCTCCACGTGGCTGATTTCCCCCTGAAAGGCCTCCCTTTCTAAGGAGAACTTGGAAATGGATTCTTTTACTTAAAATTACTTTTCAACAAACTGACCAAGGATTCTTGAACTGCTCAAAGATGGCAAAATGAAAGATGATTCAAAGATCTCAAATGCTCTCAAAGCCCTTCTCCTGTACAGGAAATGTGGTGCATATAACATAATTTTTAGAAAAGATTTTATTTATTTATTTGACAGAGAGAGACACAGTGAGAGAGGGAACACAAGCAGGGGGAGTGGGAGAGGGAGAAGCAGGCTCCCCTCAGGGCAGGGAGTCTGAATCTGACTTGGTAGGGCTCAACCCAAGACCCTGGGATCATGACCTGAGCCAAAGGAAGATGCTTAATGACTGAGCCACCCAGGCGCCCCTGTCACAATTTTTAGGCAGACTGGATCATCAGGTGGGATTGGGCCAAATGGATGTAGGTCAGATCTGGAAGGAGACGGGCTTATGTCCCTGGTCCCCAAGCAGCTCCTGGGACAACCTCCACCTCCTTCAGTGGGTTTGGGCTTACCATAGGAACGCACAGACCTGGATTCGAATACCTGTTCTACTGCTTACCAACTTGCCAGCTGTGCAAACTGAGCCAGGTCACCTGGCCTCTTTTATTTTTTCTTTTAAAGAATTTATTTTTGGGGTGCCTGGGTGGCTCATTGGGTTAAGCATCTACCTTCAGCTCAGGTCGTTATCTGCTCAGCAGGGAGCCTGCTTCCTCCCCTCTCTCTGCCTCTCCGCCTGCTTACTATCTCTCTCTGTCAAATAAATAAAATCTTTAAAAAAAAAGAATTTATTTTTAAGGGGCACCTGGGTGGCTCAATTGGTTAAGAGTCTGCCTTTGGCTCAGGTCATGATCCCAGGGTCCTGGGACTGAGCCCCGCATCGGGCTCCCTGCTCAGCAGGTAGCCTCCTTCTCCCTCTCCCTTTACTGCTCCCCCTCCTTGTGCTCTCTTGCACTGTCAAATAAATTATTTAAAAAATCTAAAAAAAAAAAAAAGAAAAAAGAAAAAAGAATTTATTTTCAAGTAATCTCCACACCCAATGTGGGGCTCGAAGTCACAACCCCAAGATCAAGAGTCTCATGTTCCACTCACTGAACCAGCCAGGTTTCCCTCCCTCCTCTTTTTTTTTTTTTTTTTTTTTAAAGATTATTTATTTATTTGACAGAGAGAGAGAGAGATCACAAGTAGGCAAAGAGGCAGGCAGAGGGGGAGGGGAAGCAGGCTCCCTGCTGAGCAGAGATCCTGATGTGATGTGGGATTTGGGGCTCGATCCGAGGACCTGAGATCATGATCTGAGCTGAAGGCAGAGGCTTAACCCACTGAGCCACCCAGGCGCTCCCCCTCCTTTTTTTTTTTTTTTTTCTTAAGTGATTTCTTGGGCCAACATGGGGCTTGAACTCATGACCCCGAAGTGGACGGACCCAGTCAGGTGCCCTGCACTTGGCCTCTTTGAACTATAATTTCCTCATTTGGAAAATGGAGGTGATGATAATATGCACCTTCCAGGACAGCTTTGTTAAGTCCCTTGCGGATAGCAGGTGCTCAGTAAATGGGACCATTGTTCTGTAACACAAGCATTAACTGGGGAAGCTACTCTGTTGCTGCTGTCAAATAAGAGACCTCCTCCCTGCTCCCCATGTATTCCAAGGCCAGACAGACCAGATTTGGGATAGACTGCTCTTTTGGACCATGGGGTTAGTCTGGGAAGACTTCCTGGAGGAGGTGAGTTTGAGGTTGAGTGAGGAGAATGGGAGAGATAAGAGTAAGGAACAAGGGCAGTAGGGGGTCCAAGGTGTGGGAGCTCATGGACGGACGGCGTGAAGTCTCTGGGCAGATTCTGTGTCCATGTGAGCACCTATAGCAGGGTGCTGGGCCCTGGGGAGGCTCAGTGGGCTGGGACCAAGTGGCTCAGAGCCCTGCCTGTCCTGGTCCCTAGGACTGTGCCCGGGGCACTGCCAGCTGTGTGGTGTTCAGCTGCCCTCTCTACAGCTTTGACCGCGCCGCTGTGCTGCATGTCTGGGGCCGCCTCTGGAATAGCACCTTTCTGGAGGTAAGAGCACCGTGGAGGTGGGGCGGGCATCTTCTTCCCCAGACTCATTGCTCTTTCTGCCTTCGCCTTGTCTGAATGCAGCACCCTCTTAACCGAAGACAGGCAGAAATGCCCTCTATGTTGGGCACGATTCCACTTACAGTTTTGGGAGCTGGGGTGGGGGGCCCTGGAGCATTGAGGAGAAGTCGGTCCTCCTCTGCTCCCGTAGGAGTACTCAGCTGTGAAGTCCCTGGAAGTCATCGTCCGAGCCAACATTACCGTGAAGTCTTCTATCAAGAACTTGCTGCTCAGAGATGCCTCCACAGTGGTGAGCTGCGGGCCTGGGCATGTTGGTGTGGGGAAGCTCTTCTTTCCCTCTGCTCCAGTCCCTGTTCCCTTAACCCTTCATTCCCCAGATTCCCGTGATGGTTTACCTGGACCCTGTGGCCGTGGTGGCAGAAGGAGTCCCCTGGTGGGTCATCCTCCTGGCCATCCTGGCCGGGCTGCTGGTGCTGGCGCTGTTGGTGCTGCTCATGTGGAAGGTGAGGCTTGGGGGTGGGGATGCTGGGCTCCCTTGGCTGGCTGCAGGCCTTTCATGCTACGCTTCTGTGTCCCACCTGCTCTCTCATTTCTTTGGCCCACCTGCGCCAAACACTTGTATGTCCCAGGGACTCTGTTGGGCTCTGGATGATTCAGAGAGAAGTCAGATGCAGATCTGATCCTCTGGGAGTTGATAGTCTAGTGGGGGTGGCGAGCTTTGTAGGAAGGACCAGGCGGAAGGCTCTCAGGCAGGAGAGAGCAGTGGGAGTTCAGACGTGAGAAAGCTGGAGAGCATGGGGCTTAGCAGAAGGTGGGGTCATAGGATCTGGAGGTGGGAGGTGAGGTGGGTGGGACAGTGGGAGACAGAGCCATGGAGGCCAGGGAGTTGGGTCTGATTTAACCAGAGCATGGCAGGGAAGGCTGGGAAGGAAACTGTGACAAAGAAGACACAACAGCGCAGAGAACCTTCTCCAGGGACTGCCTCCAAGACTGAACTCAGACCCTCCATGTACCAGGCTCTACATGGAACCGTCTTCATACACACAGAGTGTAGACAGAATCCTGTTTGTGCCAGGGCTCCCACCCAAAAGCACACACATGCACATGTCAGTACGGGAATCACTTTCATCACCCATTGTTATACCCCGAACTGCATGCCACATCTGGGCTGTGGGGCACCATGCATGTCTTTGGGGCCCTCTGGAGAACTGCCCCCAGTCCTCCCTGGACCAGTTGCAGAGCACCAGTACTGTTTGGCCAATGTGAGTCATCAGCGGACTGGGCCCCTGGATGAGCTTTCCAAGTGCAGGGAACCTGGCCAGCCTTAGAGGAGGTTCATACTTTCATGAAACTGGCTCCAGAATCCCCGTTCCCTGCTTTCTTGGAAGGGGGACAGAGTAGATAAGGGCCCCACCTCTCCTGAGTCTTCCCATCCTCCACCTCTTCTGTTCCCCTCCGCCCTTGACATCCCAGTGTGGCTTCTTCCATCGGAGCAGCCAGAGCTCATCTTTTCCCACCAATTATCACCGGGCCCATCTGGCTGTGCAGCCCTCGGCTGTGGAAGCTGGGGGCCCGGGGACTGTGGGGTAATTGTGTGTGTGTGCATGTGTGTGTGCGTGTGAGTGTGTATGTATGCGTGTGGTAGAGCCCCCAGCATTCAGGGAACCAGGGTGAAGAAGTGAGATTGCATGAGGGTGGTGTGAGCTCTAGGAACGGGGGTGGGAGGTCATTATAAGGGTGAGTATCCACAACCGGAAGCATGCACAGTGGGGTGGCTGGGCTCATGCAGTGTGAGCATGTGGGAGTGCAGGAAGGTGCTGTGCATGGCTTTTCTGTGGGCATGAGACAAATGTGCAAGGACATGCTGTGCAGTCTGAGCAAGTAGGAGCCTCAGGTGGCTCCGAGTGTGAGTGTGCAAGGGGCATATTTACACCTTGGTATGGAAGGGCCAGCATCTTCATGAGGTAGGGAGGGGTGAGGCCACCCTATTCATGGACCAGAGGGCCCTGCCCCAGGGGAAATGCCATTTGAGTACATGGGATGAGTGTCTGGGGCTTGGGAGGGCTCATTCCCAGTAGGCAGGGGTCTAGAAAGCCATATTTTGGTCTCAGATCTTGTTTATGTTCTGGGGCATGCTGTTGGGTCTCTTCAAAGGCTTGAATGGGGTCAGTGGTCCTGATGCTCCATCTTCAACCCCCTCTTCCAGTACCCAAGGCAGAGGTCCTTGGTCCTGCATCTTTGGCCCTTCCTGGTCTTTCTCTGGCCGTGAGTGAGGACCTGGGGCCCGGCATGAATTGTGGCACCTGTGGGGGCCATGCACTGCACGGGACACTGTCTGCCCCAGCTCCTTCCTGCTGCAGCGGTGGAGGCAAGGTGCTGGGCTGTGCTGGGCATCTGCCCCGGGGGCCTCAGCTCCTCACATCTGGCCTGGGGTCCTTACAGATGGGATTCTTCAAGCGGGCGCGGTACCCCGAGGCCACTGTGCCCCAATACCACGCGGTGAAGATCCCACGGGAAGACCGGCAGCAGTTCAAGGAGGAGAAGACAGGCACCATCCTGAGGAACAACTGGGGCAGCCCCCGGCGGGAGGGCCCTGATGCGCACCCCATCCTGGCTGCTGATGGGCACCCTGAGCCGGGCTCCGATGGGCATCCCGTTTCAGGCACCGCCTAACACCCTGTGTCCCAGCCTGGCCCACGGGTCCCCTCCACCCTTTCCCCAGATATGGCTCCTTGGGGTGAAGAGGGTAGAGTGGGTTGTTGGCGTCCCATCAGGATGGGATAGAATCTGCTTCCTCAGGGGCATAGGCATCTCCACCCACCCCCAACAGAACTTCCCCTTAGAACACTGTGAGATGAGGGTGGTAAGTCAGGAATGGGGTTGTGGGGTAGAAGGAGAAGGACAGTGATGTCCTGATGAAAACGTGGGAGAAGGACCCTGATCCCTCCCTCTCCCATTCATTCTGTTTAACAGGACCCCAAGGACCTGTCCCCCAGAAAGTGCCTTAAGTCCAGAGGGTTGGGGAGAAGGTTGTGTTGCTGACTCAGGGGCTCTTCCCTCCCTAGTTTCGCCTCTCCTCTGACCTTAGTTTGCTGCATCAAACTAGTGGATTTTGTCTATTTATTAAAAAGTATTTGAGGACAAAACTTCTGGCTTCTTTGCTGAGTGTTGCTCTCCCGCCTCCAGGGTCTCCAGGAGAGGACTGCTTCTTTGCACCCCCACAGCTCAGGACAAAGGTGGCAGTGGGAGGGAGGGCCGGGGGGGGGGCCCAGCAGGAGCACGTGACTTTTGTGACCAGTTCCTGGAGGCACATAGCTGTGGTCTCAAAGAGGAAGGAGACCCTTACTATGGGAACAAGGGAGAGGGACAGGGAACCACCTTAGCAGTGGGTGGGCAAAAATTGGGAGACCCCGTCTATGAATTTGTCAAGGATATAACAGGATATTGCTTTCCTCCCTGTGGTCAGGTTAGGAATAGAGCTTTTATACTTTGGAAGGAAGGATTGAAATTAGACGCCAGGCAGAGATGGGGGAAGGAAGGAGAGGAGCTGGTGGGGGGAATGGCTTCTCTGACTAGATCCCTCTTAGGAGAAGACAGGTTAGCCGGTGGGTGGGATTGCTCTGGCTGAAGGCAGGACTCCGGGAAGGGTTATTTCACAGCCTTTCCCATGATGTGGGGCCCAACAGGCAACCACTTGAAGGGAGGGGGCTGGTGTTCCATTTGGAGTTGAGAGAACTGGGCACTCTTGAGGTCCTTCCAAGTCTCTCTGGTGAGGCAGCAGCCATCCCCAATGTGTTTCCAGGTAGGCTGTAAAACTTGCTGCCACAGAAAGGCCCAGCTTCCACGTGGCTCAGCCACATGCTCCCAGAAAAAAAACACTCCTCCCTGGGAGAGAAGAGAAAGTTAGCGTCACTTCTTTGCTCCATTCCACAACCTTCCTCCCACCTCATCTCCACCCCGCTGTTGGTGAAATGGGGGTTGCTGGTTCCCAGGTCTATGAAGCACGTTATTCTGCTTCTGACTTTCTCTGTAGGCCCTGGCTCCTCCCCTCTCACTCAAAAGCGCATGTGAAGAGCTGCCCAGTGGGGGTGACGGCTGAGCCACCTTTAAAGGATGACCGAGGGACAGCCTAGCAGAGGGCAGATGGATGAGGAGCTGGAGAGAGAGGAGCAGAGACCTCACTGTAGACTGAGACGCTGTCTTCTGAGACTCAGACGCATACATCCAATCTTATCCTTTGGCCAACATCCTAGGGAAAACTTGCACCTGACTCATGACTAATACTGGGGTTCCTTCCGCCCTTCTCTCCTTGCTGAACCCTCTCTAGGTGATCTCATGCACCCCTGTGCTCTGAATTTACAGCTTGTGACTTCCACATCTTTCTCTGACTTCCAACTGCCTCTATGGCTTTCCTGCCTGCCTGTTTCAGTGGCACCTCAGACCTAACAAATCCCAAATGGTTTCTCTCATGTCAGCAATTGAGACTTCCCTCTACCCTCTTTCCCTCCACCAGTCACTCATGCCAGAAACCTGGAAACCGTCCTCAAATCCTTTCTTTACTCAGCCCCAAATCATATGGATTCTATGGACTCTAATATCCAGAGCCCTTTTTTATTTTTCCCACTTCCCCACATCCTGCTTAATCCCTCAGATCTCAATGTAAACATCACTCTGTTAGGTGTCTCTGCCCCCGGGCCCCCCCCGCAGCTGCTGCATTAGGTGGCTCTCCTGTGGGCTTCCACAGCACTCTACTCTATCCCTTGGAGGCCCGGTCATGTTCACTGTTGACCAGCAAGTGGCGGTGGATGGGTGTCTAACGTGCCAGCACACCAGAGTCCCGACCCCAGAGCGGCCCTGCGGCTGTCGTCTGCCCCATGCCCATTCCCTTTCCACGCTGCTCACCGGCCTCAGCACTCTGTGGACTTCCTGCAGGACCCTCCTCGGACTCTGCACGGAGCACAGCACCAGGGTGCTGACCACCACATCCATGCAGCCGTCCGCCAGTCCTTTCATGTCCTCTCCGGAAGCCACCACAAACTGTTCATACTGGAGGTGCCTGTTCTCCGCCATGCTCTTGGTCAGGAACTTCTCGAAGTGGGGGTTTGGGTCCAGGCAGGTGATCCTGCAGCCCGCTGGGTAGAACTGGAAGTTGGCCCCCGTGCCGCAGCCCAGCTCCAGCAAGGACACCTTTCCGGAGGCTCCCGCAAGCCCCTTTATCTGGATGAAGAGCTGCTGTTTCTTACTCTCCATCTTACGGTTGCACTTGGCCGTCAGTGCGGCCATCAGGTAGGGGAAGCACATTTTGCAGAGGGGCTGCCAGCAGCCCAGCAGAGCCAGCAGGTGCAGGGGCAGTGTCAGGAGCAGCACCAGCAGCTGCAGAAGGTGGACAAGGGCGTCCATGACTCGCCAGCTCGGAGCCACGTTCTGCTGGGACACTGGCCTTTTCTCTGTCTCCAGTGCCGCACACGGGAGCCTCTCCCCCTCCTGGGTTGGGACTTTGTTCCCTGTTTCCTACTTGTCAGCTTTCTCTTTGCCAGGGTATAGTGGGTGCATGGAATCCCTCCAGAGGGCACAGGTCCTACGGCCCTATAGCTTTTTGTGGAGTGAAGGGACAGGTGGCATTAGTGTCCTAAGTTCTGGGGCACTGTGTGTTGAGGGTGGGGGTGTGCTGATTATTTCAGAGAGGAGTGGAAAGGGCAGAAGGGGATAGGTCTCAGATTGCAGCTTTGTGGGGGCCAACCCGGGACGGGCCTGACTCATCGGCCTGTGCTGGCCTCATTCTGTCCCCAGAATCTGGTTATGTAAGCTGGGAAGTCTGGTTGGGTTCCCCTGGCACACCCCCAGCGTTCTGTAAACTGTAACATGCCTTTGCCCCAGATAGAAGCCAAGCACAGAGGATTCCGGGTAAGGCCAGACTGGTCAGGAGAAGGAGGGAGACTGCAGGGCAAAAGAAAGGCATTTTCTCAGCTGACTGGTGTTTACTATCACATTCAAGACTGCACTACCCCAGCAATAGAAGAAAAGAAGGGAGAAAAAGACAGCATGGGGAAGAAGAATCAGCAAGCCCGGATCCCATTATAACTTGCCGTGTCTCTTTGGGCAAGACTTTTTACTTTCTGAGCTCCAGCTTCTCAACTGTAAAATGGGGAGATGATGACAGATTGGATGCGCCTTCTGTAGTTTCTAAGGGCTCCTCCTGCTCCTGCATTCATGTGACCTAAGGGGAGTGGGGGAGGAAAGGCGGCAGGTGACCCCAGCTCTCCTCACAGCCCAGGATGGTACTCCCAAGACTTTGGTCCCAGGCTGCCACTGAGGCAGCCCAGTCTCAGAGCCCAGACTTTGGGGTCACAGGCATCTTAGCAGAAAGTCCCCAAATGATTAAGCTGTGGCTTCTCTTTTGGCAGAAGCGTGGAGGAAGCGCCCCACAGACAGTTCCACAGGATAGCCACCAATTGCCTAGTGGCCAAAGGGAATTTTGTATAGAGAAAAGAAAATCAACAGCTTGGCATTATACAAGAGGGAAATGACAGTAGTCTAAAAGCTCATGAGTGGCATTTCCCAGGGCCACTGATGGCCTCTGGGGGAGGACTGAGTTTAGACAAAGTCTCTGGTGGAGAGGGCTGCTCTGTCGAAGCCCATTGCAGCAGCCCTCCAGTCAAGCCCACCAGGGGATCTGCCCCCGGCCTATGGGGGCCTTAGAGAGGAGGTGTGGGGATAACTATGAGCTATTTCAAGAAAGTGTCTTTTCCCACACAGAGTTGCCCGAGCCGGGGGCAGCCCCCGTGCTGCTGCTCAGGAGAGCGGTTTTGTGACCTCCCACAGTCAGACGCAGCCTTCTCTGGGCTTGGCTTCTAATGTGACTGTAAGGGAGGCAGCAGTTCTTCATAGCAGGAGTACGAGCTCAGGAAGGAAGTGGCAATGATCCAAGCCTGGTCAGAACACGGTGTGGGCGCCCAACGGCCTTCTGCAGTAGTGAAGAGGGTCAGGGGAAGCCATGCCAACTGGGGGCTACCTCTTTTGGGAATGGGTGAGGCGCTCAGTTTAGTGGAGAATGGGGTGAGCTCGAGGGGTGGTGGGAGGTGAAATCAGAGAGTAGTCGCTCCTGACAGGTTTCTTTTTGCTTGTAAAAGAATCGTTAAACTCTTTCTTGGAAAAGCTCATACATTCACATTGCACAGAATTTAAGAGGTACAAAGGGATTACAGAGAAAATTCTCTCCTCCACTTTAGTCTCTCAGTGACTCAGATCCCCTCTCCTGAGGCACTAAACGTCACAAAGCCAAGTTCTTGGAATCTTTCTGGAGATGGAGATGATCTGCAAAATAGCACATGACACACCTACTGCACATTTAGATGTGTACACATGTGTGTGTACACATGTTCCTTTTTCTTTACACAAATGGTAGCAAATTGTCCACACTCTTGAATACCTTGCTTTATTGGGTTTAGCTGATACTGCCCAAGGATCTTCCAAAGTAGCTGTTTTTTATTTTATTTTTTAATTTATTTGACAGGGAGATAGAGAGCACAAGTAGGCAGAGTGTCAGGCAGAGGGAGAGGGAGAAGCAGGATCCCTAGGAAGCCTTATGTGGAGCTTGATCCCTGGACTCTCTCTGGCCATCACAAAACTGACTGAGCCACCTAGGAGCCCCCAAAGTGGCTATTTCAATTTACACTTTCACTAGTAACATTTTGTGTTATGCATCTTTTATCTATCTATCTATCTATCTATCTATCTATCATCTATTATCTATCATTTAGCTATCTGTCTGCCTACCTATCATCTCTACTCATTCACTCATTTATATTACTACTGACTTACAGATTTCTTATTTTATTCAATGGGTTGTAGTCTTGATACCCTCTTTAGGTATAGTTTTATTGATGTATAATTATGAACAAGAGAACATACATAGTTACAGTGTATGCTTGATGGATTTTGGCATATGAATACATCTGTGAAACCGTTACCACATTCAACACAGTGAACATGTCTACCAACTATGAGCGTTTCCTCACATCTCTTTGCAATCCACCCTTCCCTCTTTCATCCCCATCTTCAGGCAACCGCTGGTCTGCTCTGTCATTATAGGTTAATTTACATTCTCTAGAATTTTTTATAAATGGAATCCTATAGTATGTACTCTTATTGTCTGGATCCTTCCTTCCTTCCTTATTATTATTATTTTTTAAAGATTTTATTTATTTATTTGACAGACAGAGATCACAAGGAGGCAGAGAGGCAGGCAGAAAGAGGAAGGAAAGCAGGCTCCCTGCCAAGCAGAGAACCCGATGTGGGGCTTGATCCCAGGACCCTGGGATCATGACCTGAGCCGAAGGCAAAGGCTTTAACCCACTGAACCACCCAGGCAAAAAAAAGCCGCTCCTTTTTTTTTTTTTTTTAAGATTTTATTTATTTATTTGAGAGAGAGAGAGCAAGCGAGAGAGTGCACACACAAGCATGGGAGCCTCTGCCTAGAGGGTGAAGAAGGAGGCTCCATCCCATTAAACAATGACTGCCTGTTACCCCCGCCCCCAGTCCTTGGAAACCACCATTATACTTTGTCTTTATGATTCTGACTGCTCTAAGTACCCCCTGTAAACGGAATCATACTGACCTATTTTGCTTAGTCAAATGTCCTCAAGGTTACCCGTGTTGTAGCATATTGAATAATTTCTTCCTTTTTAAGGCTGAATAATATTTTGTTATATGCATATACCACATCTTACTTATCCATTCATCTATCAGTGGACATGGGTTGCTTTCATGATTTAGTTACTGTGGATAATACTCCTACAGACATGGGTATACAGGGGTACCTGGGTGGCACAGTGGTTAAGTGTTGGACTCTTGGTTTTGGCTCAGGCCCTAGTCTCAGGGTTGTAGGATCAAACCCACCTCGGAGTCTGCTTCAGATTCTCTCTGCTCCTCCTGCTCATGCTCTCACTCATTTTCTCTAAAATAAATAAATAAATCTTAACCATACCCCCCCACCACATAGGTCTGCAAATATCTTTTTGAGACCCTGCTTTCAGTTCTTTTGGGTATATTCCTGGAAGTGGAATTACTGGATTATATCATAATTCTAGGTTTGATTTTTTTAAAAAAGATTTTATTTACTTATTTGACAGAAAGAGATCACAAGTAGGCAGAGACGCAGGCAGAGAGAGAGGAAGGGAAGTAGGCTCCCCGCTGAGCAGAGAGCCCGATGCGGGACTCGATCCCAGGACCCTGAGATCATGACCTGAGCCGAAGGTAGCGGCTTAACCCACTGAGCCACCCAGGCGCCCTAGGATTGATTTTTTGAGGAACCACCATACTGTTTTCCACGGCACCCATTAAGAATGACATGGGGTTGGGGCACCTGGTGGCTCAGCCAGTTAAGTGTCTGCCTTCGGCTCAGGTCATGATCCCGGAGTCTAGGGATAGAGTCCTGCATTGGGCTCCCTGATCAGCAGGTTATCTGCTTCTCCCTCTGCCCACTTGTGTTCTCTGTTTTGCAAATAAATAAAGAAAATCTTAATCCTTGTATTCAAAAAGTAGTTACATTTAAGATAATTTTACTTCTTCCTTTGCAATTCTGATGACTTTTATTTCTTTTTCTTGCATTGCTTAGGCTAGAATTTCCGGTAGTGTTAATACAAGTGGTGAAAGCAGGCATTCTTTCTTATCTATCTCAGAGGAAAATTTTATTTTATCACCATGGAGTGTGATGTTTGCTCTGGGTATTTATTAGGGTTATGTGAAATATATTTTAGGGAGAACTGACATACTTTTTTGTCTGAAAGTATATTTCCCCAGTTGCTCATATCTTCTTTTGTCCTGTCAGTAGTATTTCAAAGATCTCTTCATGTAGGTACCTAACATTCATTTCTTACTTACTTTCTTTCTTTCTTCTTTTTTAAAAAAATTATTTGACAGAGAGAAACACAGTGAGAGAGAGAACAGAAGCAGAGGAAGTGGGAGAGGGAGAAGCAGGCTTCTGGCTGAGCAGGAAGTCCAATGCGGGGCTGGATCCCAGGACCCTGGGATCACGACCTGAGTCAAAGGCAGATGCTCAACAACTGAGCCACCCAGGCACCCCAGATACCAAACATTTCTTAAGCTTATTTCTAGTTATATTACTTTTTTTCCCCTAATATACAAGGAAGTCTCTTCTTTACTTCTCTCTTCTAACAGGTTTCTATTTGTATATATATCTCGTCATTTTTGTTTCTGAATGTTAGTTTTGTACCTAGTCATCTTATTAAATGCTCTTATTGTTTATTCTTTTTATTCAATTCTTTTTCAAAAAATATTTATTTATTTTAGAGAGAGAGAGGGAGAGTGTGAGTGAGGCGAAGGGCAGAGGGAGAGGGAGAGAAAGGGAGAGAAGCAGACTCACTGCTGAGCTGAGCATGGAGCCCCACAAGGAACTCAATCTCAGATCAGGACTTGAGCAGAAATCAAGAGTTAGACACTTAACTGACTGAACCACCCAGGCGCCCCTCTTTGGGTTATCTAAGCATAACATGATCTGTGCCAGTAATAATTATTTACCTCTTCCTTTTCAATTTTTATATCTTTTATTTCCTTCTCTTGCTTAATTGCTTTATCCAATTCCTTAGAGAAATATTAAATAGTAGTATGGGTACTAAATCTTTTTGTTCCTGAAATTAATGGGACTGCTTCACAGGCTTTCCCACAGGCTGTATCTATTTTCTCTCAGCTTTTCACCCACCCTTTTATTCTTTGCTCTGTATTGCTGGGGTTAAGAGCCTATGTTTACCTGGATCACTTGCTTGCTGGCTTCTTTGTCAGTTCTGCCAGTAATAAGCACTGCAGGGAGAACAGACTGTGGGAGGAAGAAGGTGTGTTCAGCTGCACCGTTTGGCAACTGTTGGCAGTGGTGGTTCCATAGGAGCAGTGGAGATGGGGTGCTCCCAGATTCCATCTGCCTGAGCCAAAGGCTGCACCGTTTCAGCCACTCCAGCTGTGCGCTCGTCAGCAGATCTAGAACATGTGACATTGTCTGCAGGACAGTGGCAGGATTTGTGGGCTCCAGGGAAGTTAGCAGTTTATGATCTCTGGGTATCATCTCTTATTCCTCTTGTCCCCCACTCCACTTCTTAATTTCCCCTAGGGGGTTGGAAATATATATAAAACCAAGGGGGAAAATATATGTGTATTTTTTTTTAAGATTTTATCTAGTTATTTGACAGATAGAGATCACAAGTAGGCAGAGAGGCAGGCAGAGAGAGATGGAGAAGCAGAGAGCCCAATGCGGGACTCGATCCTAGGACCCTGGGATCACGACCTGAGCTGAAGGCAGAGGCTTTAACCCACTGAGCCACCCAGGTGCCCTATATGTGTCTGTTCTAAAACAAGGGAAAAACATATATATGTTTTATATATTTTGTGTGTATATATATATATATATATTTCTATATATGTTATATATATATTTATATATATGTTTTATATATTTTAAAGATTTTGTTTTTATTTATTTATTGGAGAGAGCCTGAGAGAGAATGAAAGAGAGCAGGAGCAGGGGAGGAGAAGGAGAAGCTCAGCAAGGAGCCTGACTTGGCTTGGGATTTGATTCCAGCACCCTGGGATCATGACCTGAGCTGAAGGCAGATGCTTAACCAGCTGAGCCACCCAGGGGCCCCCTCTTTTTTTTTTTTTTTAAAGGGCCCAGCATGGAGCCCAATGCGGGGCTTGAACTCACAACCCTGAGATCAAAACCTGACCTGAGACTCTGAGATCCAGACCTGAGCTGCAATCAAGAGTCAGATGCTTAACTGACTGAGCCACCCAGGGGCTGCACAGCCAAACTTCCGGAGTCATCTGCTCCTGTTATCTCAATGTACTCCCCATTCACTCTTCCACTCTCTCCAGTCCAACACCTTAATTAAAAACTGTTCTTATCTTATTTGAACATTGCCAGATCCAATAGCTCTTCCTGTCCTTATCTTATTTGACCTCTTACCAGCCTCAGGAACAGTTGGCTACTACTTCCTTCTTGGAATACTATCTCATTTAAGCTATCCCAACATCACGGCCTTTTTGTTTTTATACCCCTGGCTGTTCCTCCTCAGACTCCTTTCTTATGAGGCTTTCTTATCTCCTCAGCCTCTGTATTTTGTTTCTTGAGGTTTAGCCTTAGATCTCCCTCTGTCTACATTATCTCATTAAGTAATTTATTTCTTCCATTTTCATGGGTTTAATTATTCACATATTAATCTTTTTAAAGCAGATCTCCCCCTCCCCAGTTTCCTTCAGGTTTGCATAAATCCAGTTGCCTACTTGACAAATTCCTCAGCATGTGTCCTGCATGGGTCACTTAACACACCCAAAATGATCCTCTTCAAGTCTCTTCTGCCCATTCTCCTCACCATCTCAATAAATGACACCATGAGCTTCTCAATTGCTTAAGCAAAAACCTAGGGCTTATTTTATTTCTCTTTCTCTTCCTTCTTTCACCCCTCTTCCTCCTCACCTCTTCGTTCTCCTCCTCCTTCTGCTTTCTCTCTTTTTAAACTTTGTATAGCAGAAGATTCTGAATACACACAAAAGTTGGCACAGTCACGGACCCCCGTGTATACATCATCCAGCCCCAACACAACCATCAAGCCATCGGTAACCCTGCTCCATCCACACCCTCATCCACTGCCCCCTTCCACCCTGGGTATCATTTTGAAGTAAACCCTAGATGTGTCATTTCATCTGTAAATATTTTAATACCTATCCTTAAAAGATATGTAACAAAAAATATAACTAGAATATTATCACACCTAAAAAAGTCTAGCATAATTCCTAGGACTCACTTTTTTGAGTTTCTTTTTCCCTTACTCCCCTATCCAAGCTCTCCCCAAGTCCTGCCGGCTCTATGTCCCCATTTATCTTTAATTCAAGCACTACTAGCATCTTCACTGGCACAGAGCAGGCCACAGCCCTCGTCTGTGTGGCCCATTATAATAGCCTGGTAACTAGTCTCCCCACTGCCACCCCCTGCTTAAAATCCTTTAGTGAATTCTCATCACCATTTAGCATAAAATCCAAAATCCCTCTGGTGGCCCAAAGCCCTGCAGATCCAGCCTCTGTCTACTTCACCCCATTCTCCCACACTCGCCAAGCTTCAGCTACACAGTCTTTCACTTTCTCACATTCTCACTTTTTTTGCTTCAGTGCTTTTGAGCTTGTCATTTCCTTTGCCTACTATGTTTCCTTTTCTGGAGCAGTCCTCTTCTCCCTCCTGCCTACTTAACTTTTACTTACCTTGCAGGTCTTAGACTGAAACCATCCCTCCCTTTCCACCATCAAGGCCAAGAACTCTTAGCTCAGTTTGTAATGACTGTTTGTTGCTGTTATTATCTAATTAATATCTGTCAATAAGTTCCATGAGAGCAAGGATTATGTCTTTTTTCCTTATCATCACATATCCAGCACCTAGCATGGTGCCGGGCAAGTAGTAGGCACTGAAAATGAGACAGATAAACTAACGGGACTCCATGAAAATCTGCTTTTTTATTCCTTTTCCTGCTTCTATTCTTGCTAGGACCTATAACCTAGCCTTACACCTGCCTTATAGAACAGATAATGTGTGTCCTGCCTGTAAAGGTCAAGGAGTTAATGATGTCTTTTGATTCTTGCAGCACAATAGACAACATCTAAGGAGTGATGGGGTGGGTCGTCAGAAACATTTTCCAAGACCACTGGCTCACCAAGATCCCTAGCTGCAGGACGGAAGTGCCTCATGGAGGACACCTAACCACTTGTCTTTGTTCCTGGATGCCTGAGAAGACACATCAGGATCATGATCCTCAACAAGAACCCAGGACCCCAAGCAAAGATAAGACTCACTCTCTTTTCCTTTCCCATTCTCCCAGACACTCTGTGTTTATCCATCTACACTCTCTGTGTCTTCAATAAACTACCTTCACTTCCTCTCAGCTTGTATTTGATTTGCATCCTGCATGAAGACAAGCAAGTTCTTGGCTGGCCTTGCGTGACCTCCTCCTCCCTCTGGTCCTTGGACCTAGCCAGCCTGCATCAAAAACATGTGTTGTCAATAAACAACAAAGAGTTTTATCACAATTTATAATTGAAAACTTTCTGTCAATAATTTAAAGCCTGCTGTTTCCTCTAGTGAATTAATGCTACATTGTCAGACAGCATATTTTCCTCTTCATTGCCTTATATACTCAGGGCCATTTCCAGTGTCAGTCTCAGAGATCACTCAATCCATCATATTTATTAGATGGATGAATAAGAGGTCCATATCCTGAGAAAGGGCCCATTTCATTGAGAAATGTATCACTGAGGATCTTATATGCCAACCTAAGGTGTTTGGATCTTTTTTTTTTTTTTTTTTAAAGATTATTTATTTATTTGACAGAGAGAGATCACAAGTAGGCAGAGAGGCAGGCAGAGAGAGGAGAGGAGGAAGCAGGCTCCCTGCTGAGCAGAGAGCCCGATGCGGGACTCAATCCCAGGACCCTGAGATCATGACCTGAGCCGAAGGCAGAGGCTTAACCCACTGAGCCACCCAGGCGCCCAAGGTGTTTGGATCTTATTCTATAGGAAATGGGAAGGAATCATATGGTCTGATGGCTTGTTGGAAGCATCTCTCTGATGACTGGATTTACAGGAAAAAAGACTGGAGGATGGGATACCAGCTGAGAGATGATTTGCATTGACATCAGCCATAGAAACATTTTCTCCTAGATATATCTCCTTTGGCAAAGGAAGTAAAAGCAAACTTAAATTATCAGGACAACACCAAAATATAAAGCTTTTGCACAGCAAAGGAAACCATTAACAAAATAAAAAGAAAACCCACTGAATGGGAGAAGATACTTGCAAGTAATATATCCGATAAGAGGTTAATATCCAAAATACATAAGGAAGTTATACAAGTCAATGCAATAACCCCCAAATAATCCCATTAAAAAGGCAAAAGATATGAATAGACATTTTCCCAAAGAAGATATCCAGTTGTCCAAAAGATACATGAAAAGATGCTCAACATCACTCATCATCAGGAAATGCATATCAAAACCACAATGAGATATTATCTCATGCCTGTCAAATGGCTAAAATAAAAAACCTAAGAAAAAAACAAACATTGGCAAGGATGTGGAGAAAAAGGAATCTTTATGCAATGTTGGTGGGAATGCAAACTGGTGCAGCCACTCTGGAAAACAGTATGGAAGTTCCTCAAAAAAGTAAAAATAGAATTACCATATGACCTAGTAATTCTACTGCTGGGTATTTACCCAAAGAAAACAGAAACTCTAATTCAAAAGTTATAAGTGCCCCTATGTTTATTGTAGAATTATTACAATAGTCAAGATGTAGAAGCAACACAAATTTTCAAAGATAAATGAATGGATGAAGAGGCTGTGAGATATATATATATATATATATATATATATATATATATATATATATAATGGAATATTACTCAGCATTAAAAAAAGGAATGGGATCTTGCCTTTTGCAACAGTGTGGATGGGCCTAGAGTGTATATGTGAAATAAGTCAGAGAACAACAAATACCATATGATTTCACTCATATGGGGAATTTAAGAAATAAAACAGATGAACGAAGATGAAGAGAGGCAAACAAAAAAACCAGACTCTTAAATACAGAGATGAGACTGATGGTTGTTGGGGACAAGGAGGGGGTTGGGAGGAGGGGGTGAAATAGATAAAGGGGATTAAGAGTACTCTTATCATGATATGCATGGAATTGTTGAATCACTATATTGTACACCTGAAACTAATATACTACTGTATTTTAATTACACTGGAATTTAAGAAATAAATAAAAATTAAAAAAAAGATAGATGAGGGGCATCTGGGTGGTTCAGTTGTTAAGGTCTGCCTTTGGCTCAGGTTATGATCCCGGTGTCCTGGGATTGAGCCCCACACTGGGCTCCCTGCTTGGTGGGAAGCCTGCTTCTCCTTCTCCCACTCTGCCTGCTTGTGTTCCCTCTCTAGCTGTCTCTATCTTTGTCAATTAAGTAAATAAATAAAAATCTAAAAAGAGAGAGAGAGAGAGATGACTTACAATGGTCCGGGGGAAGGATAATGAAAAATGGAGCATTAGTGGGGACAGAGAGGAGATTTATATAGGAGGTGGTAAGAGTAGCATTTTGTTTTTCATTTACAAAATTTTGGTAAAATATGCATAATATAACGTTACCATTTAAATCAATTTTAAGTGTATAGTTAATGGCATTAATTTCACTCCATTACTGTGCAGTCATTGCCACTGTCCATCCCCAGAACTTTTTTTTTCTTTTAAGATTTTACCCACTTACTTCACACACACACACACACACACACACACACACACACACAGACTGAGAGCACAAGCAGCAGGGAGCAGCAGGCAGAGGGAGAAAAAGAAGCAGACTCCCTGCTATGAGGCTCCATTCCGGGACCCCAGGACCATGACCTGAGTTGAAGGCAGATGCTTAATTGACTGAGCCACTCAGGCGTCCCATCCCCAGACCTTTTTGATCTTCCCAGCTGAAGCTCCATGCCTATTAAACAATAACTTCTCATGAGCTCTTGGCAACCCACCATTGATCTATATATTTATTTTTAAAAAAGATTTTTAAAATCTTTTAAAAAATTTATTTTTAAATTAAA
The DNA here is from genome assembly GCF_011764305.1 of Mustela putorius furo. Taxonomy (NCBI): domain Eukaryota; kingdom Metazoa; phylum Chordata; class Mammalia; order Carnivora; family Mustelidae; genus Mustela; species Mustela putorius. The sequence goes on along the minus strand of NW_025422127.1, from coordinate 1,274,327 downwards.
AAAAATTTATTTTTAAAAAAGATTTGGTTATTTATTTGAGAGAGACAGAGAGAGCATGAGCAGGGGGAGGGGCAGAGAGAGAGGGACAAGCAGAATCCTCACCGAGTGGAGATCCCTATGTGGGGCTCGATCTCAGGATCCCAAGATCATGACCTGAGCTGAAGACAGATACAACTGACTGAGCCACCCAGGTGACCCAAAGATTTATTTATTTATTTTAGGGGGAGAGGGGTAGGGGGAGTCTTGAGCAGGCCAAAGCCTCATGTTGGGCTCAATCTCAGGACCCCGAGATGAGGATCTGAGATGAAACAAAAAATGAAACTAAGAGTCAGACGCTTACCTGACTGTGTCATCTAGGCACCCTGTAAACATTTATAATTCTTAACAGATTATTCTGAGACTTCTGACTCTGGTCACTAGAGGCAATTTATCAGAATAAGGACTTTTGGGGCATCTAGGTGGCTCAGTGGGTTAAGCCTCTGCCTCGGGCTCAGGTCATGATCTTAGGGTCCTAGGATCAAGCCCCCTATTGGGCTCTCTGCTCAGCAGGGAGCCTGCTTCTCTCTCTGCCTGCCTCTCTGACTAGTTGTGTTCTCTGTCTGCCAAATAAATAAATAAATAAATCTTTAAAAAAAAAAGAATAAGGACTTTTTTTTTTTAAAGATGGTGAATTTGGTTTTGGCATGCTGACTTGGAGGTGGTATGTCCAGTGAGGAGTTAAATATGTGATTCTGGTATTTTGAAGAGCATTTTAGGCTAGAGATAAATACCGGAGACCCATTAGGATAGAGGTTGTTTCTGGTCTGGAACTCCAATCCAGCAACTCTTCCTGTCCTTTCTGATTTGGTTGGATACATTGTAATTCCCCCAAGCCAAGGGCCAGGGAGCCATTCTTCCCCCTCCTGTTCTCTCACCCCTGTCCCCATTTAATTCAGCACTAAAGCTTGCTGTGTACTTTCAAATACCTTCTCCACATCCCTTGAATCTGTTTCCTCTCTCTTATCCCAACCGCCAGTGCTATAAATCCAGGCCCACATCATCTGGTTCCTGGACCATGAAAACAGCTGCCTAGTTTTCAAATCCATTCTCCACACAGTCAACAAGCATGAATTACCTAAAATACAAACGTCACCATACCATGCCCTTATTAAAAATCTGAATTGTTTCCTCATTGTCACCTGTAAGATAAATTCCAACTGCTTACTACAGTAGAAAGGCCTTCTGTGGTCAGCGCCGGTGGACGGCTCAGCTTCTTCTCTGAGGCTGTCTCCTTTGCTAAAGTGCTTCAACAGCTCCAAGTGTGTGCAGTTCCCCTGCTACCCAGCCCTTTCATGCTGGAGCCTCTGCCAGGCGGGGCCCCTACACTCACTTGGTTTACTCCTTCTCTTTGTTCAATTTATTCTGGCTCTCCTTTACCCAGAATGGCTTTCCTGTGGACTCCCTAATTCTGATACTGTCCTGGGCCTCTTTTCCCTCACACCTTATTCAGATACTATTGTTGTACTTACCATAGTGTGCCAAAAATATCTATTTATGTGTCTGTCTCCTTTAAAAGTCCATTGGCTTATTGAGTCCAGGGACTATGTCTTAATATGTTCCTCTAGTCCCAACACAGTAATAATGTTTTTTGCAGAATGAATGAATGTTGCAGAGGAACCAGATGTATAAGCAGTGAACAAAACACAGATATAGGACACTTTTAAAGCAAGTTTTAATTTAAATTCCAGTTAGTTAACATATAGTATATTAGTTTCAGGTGCACAATACAGTGCCTCAGCACTTCCATACAACACCCGGTGCTCATCACAACATACAGCAAACTTTTATGTGAAATTCAAAACACTATTGTAGGTCATTAGTACAAAATATGCATGCGACAGACTCCAAATTCTGTGTGCTGGAGAAAACTATGAGGGAACAATTTCTCCTCTTCTCTTGGTGACATTATGGCTGTTGTTACCATGAAATATTTTTTAATTTTGCAAAATGGTAATATTTAGTATTCCAGAAACTTCCAACTCAAAGTTTAGCCCCGGACCAACAATATTGGCTTCACCTAAGTATTTGTTAGAACTGCAGTCTTAGGCCCCACCCCAGACCTTCTGAATCTAAATCTGTATTTTAACAAGGTCCCTATGGGATAGGCAGGGCTAGGTAGGGAGAGATAGATGCAGCTAGGTGATCAGGCTCACAGAAATCCCAAAAATGTGCAGGTGTGGGAAAACCAGAGGTAAAGGAACAAACTGGACCACTCTGCCCTACGACCACCCTGCCCTAGGTGTGGGAGGTGGGTGTCTTTTTTTTGATAATCACCCGTGACCAACAAAGAATAACCAGACCCTACAAAGGAGGTCGGCCATTGAAGGTGATATCACTAGTCCTTGTTCAATGGTGTTATCAACAGAGAGGTTAAAAGGATTTAAGGTCCCTGGTTGGCTTTCTATAAAAGACTAATCCTAAAGGCCCTCACTGGGACCTGCCAGAACACCTCTCGCTCAGAAGAACTTTTTCTGTATCTTCATTTAATAAACCTCTATTGCTTTACTCACTTTCTTTTGTCCCTGAGATTCATTCTTGGACTCTGTGAGACAAGAACCTAGCTGTCCTGTGTCACCCAGGTCATTCCTCTGTGTATTGAAGTTTGAGAAGCACTATCTTTTAAGAAATCACTTTATTGTCTGAAAAGGGGTCTGAAGACTCGTGAGCTCAGGTCCTTAGTTCGTCTCGTCCTCCGGGAAGCAGTGCTGTGGAGGGCTTGGCTGGCTGGACATTCCAGAGCTTGACCTCAGGGAGGAGTGGTGGCAAAGGACCAACATAGCAGCTGTTCTCATAGTCAGGTCTAAAGTATGAGCCCCTCACTGGTGGGGTCAAACAGGAGCTGTCTGGAGCCTGTGACTGGGCTTGGGTAAGTAGGACCAATGGAGTCCAGCCAGGATTAGTCAGGGAGATGTGGCAGAAGGACCTGGGGGGAACTGTTGGGGGAGACAATAAGGGGCCTGGTCAGTGAGCATTAGTCAGGGCCAGAGGATCAGTTGAGCCCATTCCTGGGCTTGGGGCAGGGACTGGGGTTGGGAGCTCAGCTTCAGGAATGGGGTGAGGCGCAGGCTTGGAGTAAGGGTCAGAATGTTGAGTGTAAACAACATTCTTGTTAGCCCCAGGCATGAGGTTTACCTTTATAAGGGGTGGATGTGCTAAGATGTCCTGCTTTCTCTTGCAGTGGACAGACTTTTCATCTTCCGTCTCTGGTCCTAAGAACAACTCCCAGGGAGCAGGTGGTGGAGGGCCAGAGTGGCTGAGGCCCTCCAGCTCCTCAGTGTGCTCTTCTAGTGTCTATATTTGTTGTGTGACTCCTGCAGGTACCCTTTTATGTTCAAATGTGATGTTCTGGTATTCTGCAACAAAAATCATGAAAGCCATCAGGTGTTAGAATGCACACTGTGCATCAGAATGCACTGTGATCTGTGTTAAGCATTAACACCTGCCCTTTTCTTCTGTGAGGGAAGAGAGTTGTGGATCAGAATTTGGACCTTGCACCTGGCCTGGGAGGGCTGAGCAACCAAGTAGAGATACTGCAGCCTTGGGAAGAAGGCAAGTGTTCCTTAGCTCAGTCCTGTTAGGGTTATCATTTTGAAGGAATAGGGTCAAGATCTTAATATCAGAGCAATAATTAAATCTTTAAAGTTTTTAAACATTTTAAATAATGTTAATGTATTTATTTGAGAGAGAGAGAGCAAGGGAGCACCTGAGCAGGGGGGAGGGGAGGCAGAGGGAGAGGGAGGGAATGAATCCCAAGCACACTTCCCCTGAGCATGGAGTCTAATGTGGGGCTCAGTCTCATGACCCAGAGATCATGGCCTGAGTGGAAATCAAGAGTTGACACTGAACTGACTGATCCACCTAGGTGCCCCAATATATGCTTTCCTAATACGAAAGTGGATTTAATTGATTTGGGAGAAAAATGAATCCTCACTAGGATGAGTTATGCTTGGTTTTAGATAAATGGTGAGGAAGTTGGCTACAGCACACAATGTCTACTTTATGAAATCAGAGATAATTTGAATCTGGTAAAATCTGGACAGAAGAAAGCTTCTGTTAGCGTTTGGCTAAAACCTGGTTTGAACATGGGTAGAGAGAGAGCAGAAGAGGCCACAAGAAATCCTTTTCTCCTGAAGATCTAGGTCTATAAGGACTCTTTTGCTTGTATGGTACAAGGGAATGGTTTCTTTAGATAAAGCATCTCTTCTAGTTGTCTTTTGGACTGTTCTGTAGTAGTTCCCTCTTACAGAGGGCTGTAGCGCTCCATGAGAACACAGGGGGTGATTTTTTTTTCCTCCTGGGGAAGCCCAGAAAGGCAGGAGGACATGATCAGGGCCTGAGGTGAAGCCACGAGTTGGAGAGGATGCACTTGTCCTCACTTCCTTGGGTGTGTGAGAAAGCCCCACCACTTTGAGCTGCTGAGCTGTATGTAGGTGGCTCTCCTAGCAAGAGAGAACTTGAAGTTGGTGTATCTAAATTCTCACTCCCACCCTCCCACCCTGGGAAGCAAAGGACTCGCCAGTAGTCTTATTACTTGGGAAACCAGGAAAACTACAGGGCCTGGCCTTGTATCCATGAGGGGCCTCAAGTATAGTGTTTGCTTTATTGTCAGCTAAGGTCACATTGTCTTTGCATTTATTAGTTGTATTCAAAGTTTTGGTTAGCTAAAAATAAGTATCTAAAATATATCGATATTTTAGTAACTCTGTTCTGGCATTTCTTTATTTTTTAATTTACCCAAAGCCTGAAAAAGGAAGAGAACTAGTTTTTTCTCAGTCTCTGAGTGGCCCTGCCTGCCACATCCAGGTTGTGGATAGAATGTGAAGTCAGTTAAGAGAATTGTAGAAAGTTACTCATTGTTCTGTATGTTGTGAAACAGTGTGAAAATTATTTCCCCTTGGTAACATAGGCACTAAAAAAATGGAAAACCACGAGTGCTAGCTAGTCTTATGGACCGACTTACTAATATCACAAAAGCTGGTGATTCACTCCTAACTCATCCCAGCAGCGCCAGTCCTGCCCAGCTCCTGAGGCACTCCCTGTTGGCACTGGCCCTGGTCTCCCGACATGGCTATTACACCCCCCACCTCCAAAACCATGGTCGTGGGGAAACAGAGGGCTCATCCTGAGGTTTTATGACTCCAGGACCTAGAAAAGGCAGACTTGAGACTTGAAGTCTTTGAAATCGTTTTGGTTCCATAGTTTCTGCAGGACCAACCTCCTTCTGAGATCCTAGGGAACCTTGGAGGAAGTGTGATGAAAACTCAGAGCAGGAGGAAGCCCTTCTGGAATGGTGGAGTAAAGACCTCTGAAAACAAGTTTTTCCATAAAAGCAATAAGAACACTGACAAAAATTGTCAAAATCAGGTGTTTCAGAACTCTGGAAATTAAACAAAGGCTTAACAACCTAAGGAGCATTTTTTTTTTTTTTAAGAAAAATGGTGGAACCTTGCAAGAACAGGGAGTTTTGCGGTGTTTTAACTTGCCCTGCTCTTTCCCCAGTTCCACGTAGTCTTAAAACCAATGGCCTTGGATCCACAGTAACTGCAAAACCCAGACTCCCAGCAGCTACTGGAAGGTGTAGAATGAACTTGAGCTCCCAGAAGAGCTGTTTTCCAGACACTTGGTACTATTTGACTTGTCTGAAAAATCTCTGGGAAAGCCCCATTTATCAGGGCTTCTCTTTATTTGCTCAGCGAGGAAATCTTTACCTTTAGGGTGTTGGTTAGATAATCAGGGGCAATATTTAAAAATCGCTGTTGCCTGATGTGGCAATCCTGTGGGGCAAACAAGAGGCTGGCTAAAATTATGAAAGGAAGATTTGGGGATGTTGATAGGGGGCTTTGAAAATCTGAGGGTCTAGAATCAGGGTAACAGTGCAGGGCTGCACATCTGTCACCTCTGACTGACCTAGGAACTCTATTCAAGCAGGAAATGAAGACTAAGTGGGGGTTGAAAACTGCTAGAGAATCAAAGGTGTGCCAGGACACACATACCCCACGTCAGCAAAGCGGGGAGATTTAACGGTCAAAGTACTTAAGGAAATACTTAAGGAAATCTGTTTGATCGTTAGCTCATTGCTAAGCTAGCTAAGCAGAGAGTTAGGTGGCCACATGAAACAAAGAATATAGACTTTATAGAATTAGTCCAGGAAAGTCATTCAATAAACAACGATAACAAACAGCAATAACAAAAATCCCCAAGGATGTGGGAATCTGATTTTTAGAGCTACCACGATGTTATTTAAAATGTCCTGTTTTCAACAAAAATTATGAAAACATGCAAATAAACAGGAGAGTGTGGCCCATCTACAAGAAAAAGAAAAAAAAGCCATGAATAGGATTGCCAAGGAAGGCCAGATGTTGGACACATAATATTCTCTTATCACCTTTTTATTTTTTAAATTATTTTTTAAACAATTTTATTAATTTATTTGTCAGAGAGAGAGCAAGAGAACGAGAGAGCACAAGCAGGGGGAGCAGCGGGCAAAGAGAAAAGCAGGCTCCCCACACTCTAAAAGCCTAATGTAGTACTCAACCCCAGGACCTTGGGATCGTGATCGGAGTGGGAAGGCAGATCCTTAACCGGCTGAGCCACCCAGGTGTCCCAAACTTTTATTCTTTTTCTTGACCAGTCTAGCTGAAAGCTTGTCAATTTTGTTGATCTTTTCAAAGACTCAGCTTTTTGTTTTGCTGATTTTCTCTATTTTTAAAAAGTTCTTACTTCGCTAAGCATGATAGCTCTAGTTCCATATCATGCTTAGCGAAATAAGTCAAGCGGAGAAAGACAACTATCATATGATCTCCCTGATATGAGGAAGTGGTGATGCAACATGGGGGCTTAAGTGGGTATGAGAAGAATAAATGAAAGAAGATGGGATTGGGAGGGAGACAAACCATAAGTGACTCTTAATCTCACAAAACAAACTGAGGGTTGCTGGGGGGAGGGGGTTTGGGAGAAGGGGGTGGGATTATGGACATTGGGGAGGGTATGTGCTTTGGTGAGTGCTGTGAAGTGTGTAAACCTGGTGATTCACAGACCTGTACCCCTGGGCCCCTGGGGATAAAAATATATGTTTATAAAAAATAAAAAATTATTAAAAAAAAAAGAAATGCAACAGAAAAAATAAGTTCTTACTTCATTTATTTCCACTTAATTTTTTAAAAAAAGATTTTATTTATTTATTTGACAGACAGAGATCACAAGTAGGCAGAGAGGCAGGCAGAGAGAGAGGGGGAAGCAGGCTCCCTGCTGAGTACAGAGCTCGATGTGGGCCTCGATCCCAGGACCCTGGGATCATGACCGGAGCCGAAGGCAGAGACTTTAACCCATTGAGCCACCCAGGCGTCCCTCCACTTAATGTTTATTACTTCCTTCACTAGAGTGAATCCTGTATCCCTGTAAAATGTTCTTCTTTATCTCTAGTAATAAATTCTGTTTTAACCTCTATTTTTGCCTGGTATTGGTAGAGCCATGTAACGACAAATAGAGGAAGCCAAACCTGGCAGAACTGAAGGCAGAAATAGACAACTGAACAGTAATATCTAGAGACTTCCACACTCCACTTCCAATAATGGACAGAACAACTAGGAGGAAGATCAACTGAGAAATAGAAGGTATGAACAACACTATAAACCAAGCAACAAGTGCTGGATGTGGGGAAATTAGAACCATCGTTTATTGTTGGTGGGAATATAAGAGGGTGAGGTTATTTTGGAAAACTGACAACTTGTCAAAATATTATACTTACAGCTATCATATAACCCAACAATTTCATTCTTAGGTATATACCCAAGAGAGTTAGAACCAAACGTCCACACAAAAGCTTGTACGTGAAAGTTCATAGCAGAATTATTAATAACAGCCCCAAAATGTAAACAACCCAATGTCTGTAAATTGAATGAATAAATAAAATAAATTTCCATACAATGGAATATTATTTGGCAATCAAAAGGATTTAGGTACTGATAATATGGATCAGACTTGGAAAAATTATGCTGAATGAAAGAAACCAGGCACTAAAAAAAACGTACTTTGCACGATTGATTCTATCATATAAAATGTTCAAAATTGACAAATCCATAAGAGAGATACCAGAGTACTTGTTGCCAGAGGTGGAGGTGTGGGGGACTGTGTGTGTGAGAGGAGGAGAACAGGGAGTGACTACTTTGGAGTATGGAGTTGCTTTTGAAATGAGGAAAATATCCTAAAATTAAATAGCGGTGATGGTTACACAACCCTGTGAATATACTAAAAAACAAACAAAACAACACTGAATTGCATATTTTAAATAAGTGAATTTTTTTATTTTTTTTAATTAATTAATTTTTTATTTTTTATAAACATATATTTTTATCCCCAGGGGTACAGGTCTGTGAATCACCAGGTTTACACACTTCACAGCACTCACCAAAGCACATACCCTCCCCAATGTCCATAATCCCACCCCCTTCTCCCAAACCCCCTCCCCCCAGCAACCCTCAAATTTTTATGGTGTATAAACTGTACTTCAATAAAGCTATAAAAATAATAAAAATAAAACCTAGTCTCTTCTTTGCCTCTCCACATTAAAAAGAAAATAAGAGAGATGATTTCTACTGTGGGATCAGTGATTCTCAGTGATTTTTGTCCCCCAAGGGACATTTGGTTGTATCTGAAGACATTTTTTTGGGTCACCGTTTTGGGGAAGGGTGCTCCTGGCATCTAGTGGGCAGACACCTGGGAAGCCATGACTCTATAACGCACAGGACATTCACCAAAGAATTTTCTGGCTCCAATCCTCAGTAGAGCCAAGGTTGAGAAATCTTCCCTAAATCAAGCTCTATATCAAGACAGAGCAGGGTCCATGGTGCCCCCCACCTCTCTCACAATCCCAGAGGTCCTTCGGTGTGATGGCCTCCCCTGTTTTTAGAAGCCATCCTGGGTAACTCACTCTCAAGGCCATGCAAGGATGTGAGCCACGGTCATCTCTCTAGGATTGTCCTTGGGTGAAATTTCTGTCTGATCTTGGCTCCAAGAATAATTGTACTGCCCTGAACAGCCTGTCTGCGTTTTATCTCATGGACACTGTGAACTCTGGAACAGATGAGACTTTCCTTTTTGGATTGGCTGCTAATCAGTTTGGGCCAAACTTGTGGCTCACACTCAAGCAGGGCATAGGTCTTACATTTTGATTTTTAGTTTTATTCCTGGCCCCATCTTATGTCCCTACCTTTCTTTTTCTTTTAAAAAGTCTCCTTTCTTTCTTTTGTTCCCACATTTCATTTTTGCCATCTGGTGGTGTACGATCTGTCCTGGCAAATTATTCATGCTGTGCAACAAGAACCAAGACAGGATATTAACACATAGAAGTAGTGAGTTTCTCTGTAGCTCTGGGATGGAAGGGGGAGGGAGGAGCAGATAATTGGGCAGAGTTGTGGTGGTGTTATGGAGTATAGTGAAGACTGTGGGCTGGGAGCAATGACCATCCTCAAAGGGTGCACTGGTTCGTGTTTCAGAAGCCAGGCTCGGTGGTCAGAGCGTGAGGAAGTGGGGGACCTCTCAGAGGAGGTTCACTGTTCCTGGTTGCTGTGTGGGATGCTGTGGCCTCTTGGTGTTGGAAGGAGCTGGACTTTCAGAGGTCACAAAACCCATGTAGGGACAGAGCTGGTAGGAGAGGGAGTCCCACAATGGGCAGGACTGGGTGGTGCCTTAGGATGTCCTGGACGGCGAACCAGGAGTTTGGTTTCTGGTTTCAAGTCCCAGTTCCACTCCTGTTGGACAAGTGACTTTGCAGTCACATGACTCCTTCAGTTTCCCGTCTTCAGAACGTGAGAGTAATAGCTGTTAGGCCTGTCTCTAGGGTCGGTGTGTGAGGACCGAATGAGATAATGAAAAGAAATTGAAGTGCTCTGTTCATTTGCTAGGCTGCCAAGTTTTTCTTTTTTTTTTTTTTAAATGTTGAGGGACAAAAGTCATTGCGGAAATATTGTGCAGCTGTGCTCTCTGTGATGTTCTCATTTGGAGCAGGTAATTGCTGTTGCAAAGGCCCTGGGGGCTGTGGAGCTGGGAAGCAGGCCTGAGGGAGATACAGCAGACAGGAGGGAATTAATTAAAACTTACACAACACTCACGGGGAGCAAGTATTTGGTAATCATTCCACACACTCATCTGGAGGGATGCAAGTTACCGCTTAGACTTTTATTTTTTAGGAGATTTTATTTATTTGTCAGAGAGAGAGAGAGAGAGAGAGAGCACAAGCAGGGGGAGTGGCAGGCAGAGGGGGAAGCAGGCTTCCCGCTGAGCAAGGAGCCCGATGTGGGGACTAGGTCAGGACCTGAGCGGAAGGCAGATGCTTCACTGACTGAGCCACCCAGGTGTCCTTGTTTAGGCACTTTTTTTTTTTCCTAAAGATTTTATTTATTTGACAGCAGAGATCACAAGCAGGCAGAGAGGCAGGCAGAGAGAGAGAGGAGGAAGCAGGCTCCCTGCAGAACAGAGAGCCTGATGTGGGGCTCAATCCCAGGACCCCGGAATCAGGAGCTGAAGGCAAAGGCTTTAACCCACTGAGCCACACAGGCGCCCCCTTGTTTTAGGCTTTTAAAGTAAAAATATCTCAGGGGTTAGAGAGGCCAGTCCCCGGCCCCTAACTCTTTCTCTTGGGAGCTCTTAGCACCTATGAGATCTTTGCTCATCAGTTTCCCTACAAAGAGAAAGCTTGCCTCAGGAGAGTGGGGGGTTCAGGGTAAATGGATCTCCTAGACTCATGTGTTCTTTCATGATCTCTAGAAGGAAGGAAGTTCTAGTTTCTTGGGTCTAATCGTGATGTCTTCAGCTGCATCTTGAGGCCAGTTTCATTTTCTGGTATTTGTGGGGTTGGCTAACAGTTCATTTTCCTTTTCCTTGACTCTCCTCATGTCCCCCCACAAACACACACTACAGATGCTGCAACCAACCAATTTTTCTTTGTACCTGAATAGAAATGTGACCAAGAAAACCTTCTCCTTGCCTTTGTGGTCTATGAGAGGAGGGCCTTCTGAGCCTTCCATTGACTGAAAGTAATAACTTTCAAGATGTTTTTCCTTCAGTCCCACACTTTCTCCAAACTTGGTACCCTTTTTTCTTATGGTACTTTTATTTTACTGTCTTCCCAGACTAGGGTGGAAATGGATATAGTAAACTCATCTCCATCTCTGATTCATGGGGCGCAACATTGGTTTGATTATATACCAGACATTGTGCTAAGTGCTTTTCCAAACTGTTATGCCCCAATATGGGTCCGTGATTAAAGGAGCGAAACTGATACAAAGAGAAGGTCAAGCAAAGCTTTATTTCGCGCCAAGCATCAAGAATCTAACCGAATGTTCGGGGCCGCACCTCTTACAAGAGAGGGCGACCCTTCTCTGTTTCACAGACTAGCTTTTAAGGGCAAAGGCCATGCGGTTGGGCCTGGCCACGTATAGGTGGCTAATGAGATTGTAACACACACAGGAAACTCCACAGTGATGCTAGGTGACCAACTGAGTTACAATTTACCCGAGTAGACATTTGAACAAGCCTATTACACCTTGATTGGGATTGGCACCCAAAAGGCGGGGCCCATACTCTTTGGTAACCAGGGAGACAGTATGCATCCCCCCCCCACTGATCGGATGTCTCCACCTGGTCTGACCCACCTTTGTGTCTGGGCTTTGTTACCTGAAGCTGGTTTCTGGGACTTGTCTCCAAGTAAATCCCCTGGGGGAAGGGGAACAGGGACAGTTTCTAAATAGGTCCTTACACAAACATTATGTTGTTGAATTCTTTTTTTTTTAGACATTTTATTTATTTATTTGACAGTGAGAGAATGAGAGAGAGAGAGAGAGAGAGCGCGTGAGCATGGAGGGCGGTCAGAGGGAGAAGCAGACTCCCTGCTAAGCAGGGAGCCTGATGCAGGGCTCAATCTGAGGACTCCAGAATCGTGACCTGAGCAAAAGGCAGTTGCTTAACCAACTGAGCCACCTAGGCACCATGATGTTGAATTCTTGCAACAACACCAAGAGGTAAGAATTTTCTTTATTTTACAGATGAGAATACCAAGCTTCCGAGAAGTTAAACAACACACCCATGGTCACTCAGCTTGTAGGCGGTGAAGCCAGAAATCTAACCCGGGAAGTGGTCAGTAGCAAGCAGTTGAAGTAGAAAGGGCATGGGCTTGGGTCAGAGCTTGGGTTTGAATCCTGGCTGGGTCATTAACTAATGGGACCTGGAGCAAGTTGCACACATTACCTCTCTCTCTGGGCCTCAGCACTGTGATCTGCAAAGAAGGGATCATGATGCCTGGCTCATTAGATGGATAAGGGGATTTAACTAAAGTGGTTACTCAGCCCGGTGCTAGGCTCAGGGGCTGCTCAGGGAAAGCCACTGTCACAGCTGCACGGTGGGCAGCAGCCTCTCCACTGACCCCCACTACTCCCCATATCCTGGGGGTCGAGCCTTCAGGTAACCCCATTCCCTTGAGCCAATGGAGACATCAGGTCCTTGTCTTGTGGGCCTTTCCATTGGGCGGCTCACAACATGGCAGATGCCCTCCCTCTGAGAGAGAGAGAGAGAGTGAGAAAAATCAAAGTCATAGTCCTTTTGTAACTAGGATCTCTTTGGCTAGAATTAGTGACTCACTCATAACTAACCATGCACAGTGAAAGTTATGGGATGTCACTTTGGAGATCAGGTCACACAAAGACTGTGACTTCAGTCTTGCTCACTCTCTCTCAGACTCTCCTTTGTTCCCTCACTTGAAGGGAAGGCAGCTGCCACGGTGTGAGCCACCCTGTGAAGATGCCCACGTGGTGAGGAATTGATGTCCCCGGGCAATAAGCAGCGAAGGCCTGCCAACAGCCCCGTGAGTGAGCTCGGAAGCACATCCTTTTCCCAGTGGAGCCTTGGACGAAGGCAGCCCAGTTGACATCTTCCTTGTAGTCTTGTGAGAGCCACAGCACCCACTAACTCACACCTGGACTCCTGCCTCAGAAACCATGAGATAATAAATATCTGTTGTTTCAAGTTACTAAGTTTTGAGGTAATGCTGCATGGAAGACTGTGGGGTGATGTGGTTTCTGTGGAAGAAGCAGGGGAGCTTTCTCAGGGGAGGTGTGTCTGGGGTGGGCCTGGAAGGGTAGACAGGATATGACTTGAGTAGGTAGAGGAAAATTCTCAAGCTAGGGAACAGCTAATTAGAGTTTTCCAGGAATGTGAAATCTGGTTTGGTGGAAATCACCACATCTAAAAAAATAAAAAAAAAAAAACAACAACAACAAAAGAAATCACCACATCTACATTCGTACCTGGATGAAAACATCCTACATGAGGCAGGAGTGGCTCTTCTCTGTTAACAGTACATGCCTGCACTGGGCCTGTGGTCTTTGTGCTGGGCTCCTTCCCATCTTGCCCTCAAGTTGTCTGGCATGAGCTCAGTGGCACCCCTACCTCAGGGCCATCAGGAAAGTTCTTCCCTTGTCTTTGGTCATGCTTTTCCCTCTCCTGCCAGTGCTGCCTTTTCTTCCAGCTCTGTTCTGTCTCTCAGTTTGTCTGCTTTCCCTCCACAGGATCCATGTGGAGGCTCAGACATGGAGTTCTGCACTGAAGAAGGATCATGGAAGAAGCTAAGCTTCTTGGTTGGGGGAGGTCCACTGGGCTTCTCCTGGGGGAGGAAAGGGCTTAGGGTGTGAGTCATGCCTATTTATAGGATGTCTGACCCCCCTCCCCACCAGTGGCCTCATGTGTCCCTTTGAGCCCCAGACACTGGACTCCGGGAAGAACAGTTGATGGGTTTGAACCACATGAGTCCTGTAGGTTTTTTTTTTTTAGTTCAGTACTATGAATGTGTTTTCTCTTCCTTACGATTTTCTTAATAACATTTCCTTTTCTCTAGCTTACTTTATTGTGAGAATACAGCATATAATAAATAAAACATACAAAATAGGTATTAGTTGATTATGTGACAGGTAAGGCTTCTGTTCTACAGCAGGCCATCAGTAGTTATGTTTTTTGGGAGTCAAAGTTTTAAGTGAATTTTTGACTCTGTGTGTGGGGAGGTTGGCCCTCCTAACCCCCATGATGTTCAAGGATCGACTGTAGACCCCCGGGTTATGGCACCACTGAAGCATACTTAGTCTCTCAGGGCCCCAGTTGTGGTGCCTTAGACCATGGTTGACTCCTTCCTTCCTTTACTTTGGTCCAAACACAAGGCCCTGCAAAGGGGCAGGTGCCAATTTGAGAAGCTCCTGTTACTGGTGGGGCCTCCTCTGGGGTTCTTTGGCTCCTCTTCCTATGTGTGGGATGGTCCCTGCACACACCTGTATGGAACACATGTGCACCCACCCAGCACACGTGTACACACGCATGTGTATGTACATGGAGTTGCAGTAGATTGGTAGGTAATACAGAGGCTGAGGGAGGGCATTAGATGAGGAACCTGCCCTTAATCCTTGCTCTGTCCCTGCATCTATCCCTCTGCCATCTTTGTTTCCTCTTTTGTAACATGATAAGACTAGAGCAGATGTCTCCTAGGTGTCTTCTCTCTGTGATCTAGATCTAGATCTAGACACGTTACATGTGGGATAGGCATTGGGTTTGACAGAGACTGGGTTTATAGTGTTTAGTTACACTGGCTTTGGGCGCAGATAGACTGTGAGTTCTGGTTTTGCTGCTATCAGGCTGTGTGACCTCAGACAAGACACTTCATCTCTCTCATGCATTCCTCAACTGTAGGGTGGGATTAATCAAACCTCATTGCGTCAGGCTTCGGTGAGGTGATTTATGCAATGATGTCAAGGATTAAGGGCAGGTTCCTCATCTAATAATGACCTATAAATGACACTTGTTATTATTGGTCTCAGCTCTGCCCTTAATTCACTGAGTTATCTTGGGTAAACCAAATGAGCTTTCCTAGATCTGTTGGAGAAGGTCATTGAAAAGACATGACCACTGGTTGACCTATGAGGCGGGCCCCAGTGATCATAAGCTCCTCACCCTCTCCCCTGTGCTTGGAGTGTGGGTTCCTCTTGCCTTTCCTGCTCCCAGGGGCTGCTCCAAGGCCACAGCCTTGAGATAGTGACGTGGTGTTGACAATACATGCACGGTATACATGATTGAACCCCAGTTAGGGCCTCTTTTTTTTTTTTTTTTAAAGATTTTATTTATTTATTTGACAGACAGAGATTACAAAAGCAGAGAGGCAGGCAGAGAGAGAGAGGAGGAAGCAGGCTCCCTGCCAAGCAGAGAGCCTGATGCGGGGCTTGATCCCAGGACCCTGAGATCATGACTTGAGCTGAAGTCAGAGGTTTTAACCCACTGAGCCACCCAGGCACTCCCAGTTAGGGCCTCTTTATAAGCCCTTAAGATGCAGTGGATGGGTGCAGGGATCCATTCTTCTTGTTGTCACCCAAGACAAGCCTTGCATGTAAGTTCCCTTTGCTTATTAAAACTGCCACCTATACACCTGGTGTGGCCTGCCTCTTTCTTCTGTCTCTCCCTAAGCTCTGAGCATGGGAATGGTTTCAGATTTCACCTGGGAAGCTGCCTAGCAGGTTACAAACTGAGAAGATCTCAGTTCCCTCCTCGGCGGACTGAAGTTGTGATGAGTAGATCTTCCAAGCCCTTACCTTTTACCACCCTCAACATGCTCCCAGAGAGGAGCCAAGGTCGAAAATGGCTATTCTAAGATTGGCCACAAGGGGGCGATGCATTTCCATTTTGAACAAACCCTGGACTTTGGTGTTTTTTTTTTTAAATATTTTATTTTTTATAAAAATATATTTTTATCCCCAGGGGTACAGGTCTGTGAATCGCCAGGTTTACACACTTCACAGCACTCACCAAATCACATACCCTCCCCAATGTCCATAACCCCACCCCCCTTCTCCCAGCCCCCCTCCCCCGAATTTGGTGTTCTTTAGGAAAAAAAAAACCCTGCCTTTTTGGGTTCCTTTTCAGACTTCTCACGCCCCCTGCTGTTTTTATTTGTAACTCTTTTAAATTGGAAACTTGCAGAAATGCTCAACATCATGGATTTGAAAACAACCTGTGTCCAGAGCTGTGTGACTCATAGCTTTGGAAATATTCAGAAACATTCACTATTGATGAAATTGCAAAATTAAACTATTAATAAAAACACTTCCAAAGGTGTAAGTAGGTGTAAAGGACTGAAAATAAATCAGACATTTAAAAATATCAAAATACGTTAAAACAAATTTCATGTTTTTCTTCTAATGTTTTATTTTTATTTTTAAAATTTTTATTTATTTATTTTTTAAAAATTTTATTTTTAAACAATTTTATTTATTTGACAGAGAGAGAGTAAGAGTACATAAGCAAGGGAGAGTGGCAGAGAGAGAAGGAGTGGGAGAAGGAGAAGCAGGCTCCTCGCTGAGCTGGGAGCCTGACTTGGGGCTGATCCCAGGACCGGGAGATGACCACCTGAGCCAAAGGCAGATGCTTAACCACTGAGCCATCCAGGTGAGTTCTTGATGATAAAGGCCTGATCCTTGGGTATTTTCAGAGGAAGAAGCTAGGACCCTCAATCCCCAGGATGTGCATCGTGTTTTGTGGGATTACTTGGCCTGCCCAGCTGGAAGGCCCAAGCCACTGACGTGCTGCTAAGCTCCATGTCTGGAAGTCTCCTCTTATGGCCTTGACCTGACTTGTTTGTAGGTGCAGAACTGTAGAAACATGCACTTGAGAGCAGGATGAGGAGGGAAGGTGACTGTGCCCATTTTGTATGCAGACTGAGCAATTCTGCTCTGTTCTGAGGCTCAGGACACCTTCTGGGGCTACAATTCCTGGAGATATCTCTTCTTCTCCCAGACTCCTCATATGAGAAAAGCCTTTTCTCTTGTATCAGTTGCCTGTGGTACAGCAAGAGCTCCATTTACCCCAGGCACAAGGTGTGACTCACGGTCTGGCTGAGATGCTCAGGTGCCCAGTCTTTCTTGGTGTTGCTTTAGGTCTGGAAGTATCTGTTTAGTACTTCACTCCTGATTTATAATGGCTATCCTGGGATTCCTGAGATGTTGATATTCTCTACTTAGTTTCCCTCTTGTCTGCTGCCTGACTTGCTCTCTATTTTCTTCTCTGGTCCTAAGGTAAAAAGGCACATACAATTTCTCTCCTATGACCTATCAAAAGGTCCAATCTGACCCCTAGACTCCCAAGGTGATGCTTTTGTTTCTTGTAAACTGTCCCCTATTTCTACCTGGAGACCACCTTGATTTGCTGGCTGGAGAGACCTGGCACCATTTTATTTTTCTTGGGAAGCCAGTTCTTGTTTGTTCATGAACCCTCCTTCAGAAATAAGCCCTAGGAGGGGCTAGTACAAGTGAGGAAATTACTCTCAAGACAGTAAATGGGGGCTTTTAAAATAGCATTGATTTTCAGTTTATAAAATCATAAAATTGCAGAGAATTTTGCATTCAGAAGAAAAGAAAATGACTATTACCATTTTGGTGTTAATGTCCTTGGGAAATTATTTTACTCAGATTTCCCTCCATATGTGTATATAAATATATTTTTAAGAACTGAAAATGGGATTTTATTATTTAAATTGTTCTTTATTTTCCACTTTATTAAACTATATTTAGCACTTTACCATACAGGTAGACTTAAAAACTTTTTTTTTTTACTTATTTTTAAAATTTCAGTGTTCCAGAATTCATTGTTTTTTTTTTTAAAGATTTTATTTATTTATTTGACAGAGAGAAATCACAAGTAGTTGGAGAGGCAGGCAGAGAGAGAGAGAGAGGAGGAAGCAGGCTCCCCACTGAGCAGAGAGCCCCATGTGGGACTCGATCCCAGGACCCTGAGATCATGACCCGAGCCGAAGGCAGCGGCTTAACCCACTGAGCCACCCAGGCGCCCCAGAATTCATTGTTTATGCACCACACCCAGTGCTCCATGCAATACATGCCCTCCATAATACCCACCACCAGGCTCACCCAACCTCCCACCCTCCGCCCCTCCAAAACCCTCAGATTGTTTTCCAGAGTCCATAGCCTCTCATGGTTTACCTCCCCTTCCAATTTCCCTCAACTCCCTTCTCCTCTCCATGTCCCCATGTTATTTGTTATGTTCCACAAATAAGTGAAACCATATGATAATTGACTATCTCTGCTTGACTTATTTCACTCAGCATAATCTCTTCCAGTCCCATCCATGTTGATACAGAAGTTGGGTATTCATCCTTTCTGATGGAGACATAATACTCCATAATATATATGGACCACATCTTCCTTATCCATTCATCTGTTGAAGGACGTCTTGGTTCTTTCCACAGTTTGGCGACCATGGTCATTGCTGCTATGAACATTGGGGAACAGATGGCTCTTTTTTTCACTATATCTGTATCTTTGGGGTAAATATTCAGTAGTGCAATTGCAGGGTCATAGGGAAGCTCTATTTTTAATTTCTTAAGGAATCTCCACACTGTTTTCCAAAGTGACTACACCAACTTGCATTCCCACCAACAGTATAAGAGGGTTCCCCTTTCTCCATATCCTCTCCAACACATGTTGTTTACTGTTTTGTTAATTTTGGCCATTCTAACTGGTGTAAGGTGATATCTCAATGTGGGTTTTTTTTTTTTTTTTTTTTTTTTTTTTTTTTTTTTTTTTTTTTATTTTTATAAACATATATTTTTATCCCCAGGGGTACAGGTCTGTGAATCACCAGGTTTACACACTTCACAGCACTCACCAAATCACATACCCTCCCCAATGTCCATAATCCCACCCCCTTCTCCCAAACCCCCTCCCCCCGGCAACCCTCAGTTTGTTTTGTGAGATTAAGAGTCACTTATGGTTTGTCTCCCTCCCAATCCCATCTTGTTTCATTTATTCTTCTACCCACTTAAGCCTCCATGTTGCATCACCACTTCCTCATATCAGGGAGATCATATGATAGTTGTCTTTCTCTGCTTGACTTATTTCGCTAAGCATGATACGCTCTAGTTCCATCCATGTTGTTGCAAATGGCAAGATTTCATTTCTTTTGATGGCTGCATAGTATTCCATTGTGTATATATACCACATCTTCTTGATCCATTCATCTGTTGATGGACATCTAGGTTCTTTCCATAGTTTGGCTATTGTGGACATTGCTGCTATAAACATTCGGGTGCATGTGTCCCTTTGGATCACTACATTTGTATCTTTAGGGTAAATACCCAATAGTGCAATTGCTGGGTCATAGGGCAGTTCTATTTTCAACATTTTGAGGAACCTCCATGCTGTTTTCCAGAGTGGCTGGACCAGCTTGCATTCCCACCAACAGTGGAGGAGGGTTCCCCTTTCTCCGCATCCTCGCCAGCATCTGTCATTTCCTGACTTGTTGATTTTAGCCATTCTGACTGGTGTGAGGTGATATCTCATTGTGGTTTTGATTTGTATTTCCCTGATGCCGAGTGATATGGAGCACTTTTTCATGTGTCTGTTGGCCATCTGGATGTCTTCTTTGCAGAAATGTCTGTTCATGTCTTCTGCCCATTTCTTGATTGGATTATTTGTTCTTTGGGTGTTGAGTTTGCTAAGTTCTTTATAGATTCTGGACACTAGTCCTTTATCTGATATGTCGTTTGCAAATATCTTCTCCCATTCTGTCAGTTGTCTTTTGATTTTGTTAACTGTTTCCTTTGCTGTGCAAAAGCTTTTGATCTTGATGAAATCCCAGTAGTTCATTTTTTCCCTTGCTTCCCTTGCCTTTTGCGTTGTTCCTAGGAGGATGTTGCTGCGGCAGAGGTCGAAGAGGTTGCTGCCCGTGTTCTCAAGGATTTTGATGGATTCCTTTCGTACATTGAGGTCCTTCATCCATTTTGAGTCTATTTTTGTGTGTGGTGTAAGGAAATGGTCCAATTTCATTTTTCTGCATGTGGCTGTCCAATTTTCCCAGCACCATTTATTGAAAAGGCTGTCTTTTTTCCATTGGACATTCTTTCCTGCTTTGTCGAAGATTAGTTGACCATAGATTTGAGGGTCTATTTCTGGGCTCTCTATTCTGTTCCATTGATCTATGTGTCTGTTTTTGTGCCAGTACCATGCTGTCTTGATGATGACAGCTTTGTAATAGAGCTTGAAGTCCGGAATTGTGATGCCACCAACGTTGGCTTTCTTTTTCAATATCCCTTTGGCTATTCGAGGTCTTTTCTGGTTCCATATAAATTTTAGAATTATTTGTTCCATTTCTTTGAAAAAGATGGATGGTACTTTGATAGGAATTGCATTTAAATGCGTAGATTGCTTTAGGTAGCATAGACATTTTCACAATATTTATTCTTCCAATCCAGGAGCATGGAACATTTTTCCATTTCTTTGTGTCTTCCTCAATTTCTTTCATGAGTACTTTATAGTTTTCTGAGTATAGATTCTGTGTCTCTTTGGTTAGGTTTATTCCTAGGTATCTTATGGTTTTGGATGCAATTGTAAATGGGATTGACTCCTTAATATCTCTTTTTCTTCTGTCTTGCTGTTGGTGTAGAGAAATGCAACTGATTTCTGTGCATTGATTTTATATCCTGACACTTTACTGAATTCCTGTATAAGTTCTAGCAGTTTTGGAGTGCATTCTTTTGGGTTTTTCCACATATAGTATCATATCATCTGCGAAGAGTGATAATTTGACTTCTTCTTTGCCGATTTGGATGCCTTTAATTTCCTTTTGTTGTCTGATTGCTGAGGCTAGGACCTCTAGTACAATGTTGAATAGCAGTGGTGATAATGGACATCCCTGCCGTGTTCCTGACCTTAGCGGAAAAGCTTTCAGTTTTTCTCCATTGAGAATGATATTTGCGGTGGGTTTTTCATAGATGGCTTTGATGATATTGAGGTATGTGCCCTCTATCCCTACACTTTGAAGAGTTTTGATCAGGAAGGGATGTTGTACTTTGTCAAATGCTTTTTCAGCATCTATTGAGAGTATCATATGGTTCTTGTTCTTTCTTTTATTGATGTGTTGTATCACATTGACTGATTTGCGGATGTTGAACCAACCTTGCAGCCCTGGAATAAATCCCACTTGGTCGTGGTGAATAATCTTTTTAATGTACTGTTGAATCCTATTGGCTAGTATTTTGTTGAGTATTTTCGCATCTGTGTTCATCAAGGATATCGGTCTATAGCTCTCTTTTTTGGTGGGATCCTTGTCTGGTTTGGGGATCAAGGTGATGCTGGCCTCATAAAATGAGTTTGGAAGTTTTCCTTCCATTTCTATTTTTTGGAACAGTTTCAGGAGAATAGGAATTAGTTCTTCTTTAAATGTTTGGTAGAATTCCCCCGGAAAGCCGTCTGGCCCTGGGCTTTTGTTTGTTTGGAGATTTTTAATGACTGTTTCAATCTCCTTACTGGTTATGGGTCTGTTCAGGCTTTCTATTTCTTCCTGGTTCAGTTGTGGTAGTTTATATGTTTCTAGGAATGCATCCATTTCTTCCAGATTGTCAAATTTATTGCCGTAGAGTTGCTCATAGTATGTTCTTATAATAGTTTGTATTTCTTTGGTGTTAGTTGTGATCTCTCCTCTTTCATTCATGATTTTATTTATTTGGGTCCTTTCTCTTTTCTTTTTGATAAGTCGGGCCAGGGGTTTATCAATTTTATTAATTCTTTCAAAGAACCAGCTCCTAGTTTCGTTGATTTGTTCTATTGTTTTTTTGGTTTCTATTTCATTGATTTCTGCTCTGATCTTTATGATTTCTCTTCTCCTGCTGGGCTTAGGGTTTCTTTCTTGTTCTTTCTCCAGCTCCTTTAGGTGTAGGGTTAGGTTGTGTACCTGAGACCTTTCTTGTTTCTTGAGAAAGGCTTGTACCGCTATATATTTTCCTCTCAGGACTGCCTTTGTTGTGTCCCACAGATTTTGAACCGTTGTGTTTTCATTATCATTTGTTTCCATGATTTTTTTCAATTCTTCTTTAATTTCCCGGTTGACCCATTCATTCTTTAGAAGGATACTGTTTAGTCTCCATGTATTTGTGTTCTTTCCAAACTTCCTTTTGTGGTTGAGTTCTAGCTTTAGAGCATTGTGGTCTGAAAATATGCAGGGAATGATCCCAATCTTTTGATACCGGTTGAGTCCTGATTTAGGACCGAGGATGTGATCTATTCTGGAGAATGTTCCATGTGCACTAGAGAAGAATGTGTATTCTGTTGCTTTGGGATGAAATATTCTGAATATATCTGTGATGTCCATCTGGTCCAGTGTGTCATTTAAGGCCTTTATATCCTTGCTGATCTTTTGCTTGGATGACCTGTCCATTTCAGTGAGGGGAGTGTTAAAGTCCCCTACTATCATTGTATTATTGTTGATGTGTTTCTTTGATTTTGTTATTAATTGGTTTATATAGTTGGCTGCTCCCACATTGGGGGCATAGATATTTAAAATTGTTAAATCTTCTTGTTGGACAGACCCTTTGAGTATGATATAGTGTCCTTCCTCATCTCTTATTATAGTCTTTGGCTTAAAATCTAATTGATCTGATATAAGGATTGCCACTCCTGCTTTCTTCTGATGTCCATTAGCATGGTAAATTCTTTTCCACCCCCTCACTTTAAATCTGGAGGTGTCTTCGGGCTTAAAATGTGTTTCTTGGAGGCAACATATAGATGGGTTTTGTTTTTTTATCCATTCTGATACCCTGTGTCTTTTGACAGGGGCATTTAGCCCATTCACATTCAGGGTAACTATTGAGAGATATGAATTTAGTGCCATTGTATTGCCTGTAAGGTGACTGTTACTGTATATGGTCTCTGTTCCTTTCTGATCTACCACTTGTAGGCTCTCTCTTTGCTTAGAGGACCCCTTTCAAGATTTCCTGTAGAGCTGGTTTGGTATTTGCAAATTCTTTCAGTTGTTGTTTGTCCTGGAAGCTTTTAATCTCTCCTTCTATTTTCAATGATAGCCTAGCTGGATATAGTATTCTTGGCTCCATGTTTTTCTCGTTTAGTGCTCTGAAAATATCATGCCAGCTCTTTCTGGCCTGCCAGGTCTCTGTGGATAAGTCAGCTGCCAATCTAATATTTTTACCATTGTATGTTACAGACTTCTTTTCCCGGGCTGCTTTCAGGATTTTCTCTTTGTCATTGAGACTTGTAAATTTTACTATTAGGTGACGAGGTGTGGGCCTATTCTTATTGATTTTGAGGGGCATTCTCTGAACCTCCTGAATTTTGATGCTCGTTCCCTTTGCCATATTGGGGAAATTCTCCCCAATAATTCTCTCCAGTATACCTTCTGCTCCCCTCTCACTTTCTTCTTCTTCTGGAATCCCAATTATTCTAATGTTGTTTCGTCTTATGGTGTCACTTATCTCTCGAATTCTCCCCTCGTGGTCCAGTAGCTGTTTGTCCCTCTTTTGATCAGCTTCTTTATTCTCTGTCATTTGGTCTTCTATATCACTAATTCTGTCTTCTGCCTCATTTATCCTAGCAGTGAGAGCCTCCATTTTTTGATTGCACCTCATTAATAGCTTTTTTGATTTCACCTTGGTTAGATTTTAGTTCTTTTATTTCTCCAGAAAGGGCTTTTATATATCTCTCGAGAGGGTTTCTCTAATATCTTCCATGCCTTTTTCGAGCCCGGCTAGAACCTTGAGAATTGTCATTCTGAACTCTAGATCTGACATATTACCGATGTCTGTATTGATTAGGTCCCTAGCCTTCGGTACTGCCTCTTGTTCTTTTTTTTGTGTTGAATTTTTCCGTCTTGTCATTTTGTCCAGATAAGAGTAAATGAAGGGGCAAGTAAAATACTAAAAGGGTGGCAACAACCCCAGGAAAATATGCTTTAACCAAATTAGAAGAGATCCAAAATCGTGAGTGGGGAGAAAGGGGATAAAAAGAGGTTCAAAAAGGAAGAGAGAAAAAAGAAAAGAAAAAAAAAAAAAAAAAAAAAAAAAAAAGAAAAGAAAAGAATTTTAAAAAAAGAAAACACCTAAGAAAAATGTAAAAAATATATATATATATATATATTAGATAAACTAGTAAAAAATCGTTAAAAAAGAAAAAGGTAACAGTTAAAAAAAATAAAATTTTACCCGAAGGCGAGAAAAAAAAAAAAAATGAAAAAGAAAAAATTAAATTAACTGCAAGACTAAAAAAAATCACAGGAAAAAAGCCATGAGTTCCGTGCTTGGCTTTCTCCTCCTCTGGAATTCTGCTGCTCTCCTTGGTATTGAAACCGCACTCCTTGGTAGGTGAACTTGGTCTCGGCTGGATTTCTTGTTGTTCTTCTGGGGGAGGGGCCTGTTGTAGTGATTCTCAAGTGTCTTTGCCCCAGGCGGAATTACACCGCCCTTAC